>NC_090446.1:340250471-340858507 GCF_031143425.1 Pleurodeles waltl
TAGTTGTGGTTATTAATGAAATGTTGATGCTATTCACTGATGATTAATGTTTTGTTTATTGATTATTGATGCGTGTATCGATTATTTATGGTCATCGATTACTACATGGCTAGGATACTCCATGCAGATCAAAAGGTTCATCGACCTATACGCATCCCCTTGTGAGTTTACTTACTAAAGACCAGGCGCACTAACAGTAGCAAGGTACACCATTCTAAACGCTGAGTTTTTAATGAAATTATTAATGATAATTCATGCGTTTTGAGTGTTGGATTTGCATGGAAAATGTGTTAACTGAGAGAAAAATAATGCACTCATTTGACTGTGCGCCCACCTGAGTGGCCATCAATGTTCACGAAGTGTACTTATTAGTGGCTTATTAATATGAAATATTGAGCTTAGGTTTGATTAATGTAGTAATATGTCATACTAAGGGTTATACATTATGTATTAGCTTTATTAAGTGTAGGCCTTAAATTAGCGAGTTCTTGGCCTATTTGCACCGCCTCAAGTCAAGCTGTATTTCTTAGGCGTTTTATAAAGTGTCTGCTTAGAGAATTAAATTGTGATTTTCCACTGTGCTAACCAAATGCTTGTAACTAAAAGTCTTTCTCATGAGAATTGCTTGCTAGGACATGATGTACTTTCTAATGGAACATTGTTAATGTAATGTGTGTGAGACTGACTTTCCCAGGAGAAGACAATGGAGATTCTGACATACCTGACGAGCTGGATGATGAGAACAGTGCAGACGGAGCCAATCATTAACATGAGAAACATGTACTAGTAAAATGTAGATATGAAGTTTTAGTTTTAATGGACAAAGTGTGAACATGCAATCCCTTGAGCAATAGGGTCTTGGGAAGTAATTTTAGGAAATCTAACTCAGCCGGACTGCTGTTAGAAAAATACACCATTTGCCCATTCTCTATCTTGACATAAGGCCATTATTTCTTGACCGTCTTGAGAAGAGATGTGCTTAACTTTACTGCTTGAAAGACTTTGCCTTTTCTGAACTTTGATGTTGAATCCCAATACCTTCCTGACCAGACTGATGTCCTGAGGATGAAGACTGTCACCGCTTGCTGATCCAAGCTGAGGGAATATATATTGACTATGAAGTTGTTTGCTATGTCTATTTGCTTTTGTTTCTAGGTACCAACCGTTATTTTGATAGAGCCATAGTTAGATGTTTTTTCCAAATTTGTGTTGACTAAATTGTTTTTGCATGAAGCCCAAACATGCTGTTCTAATCTGGTGTGAGTTAGGGTCCATCACTAATGAAGTTCAATGCATGGAGTAACATTTGATGTATTTTCTTAGCTGAATCTAAATGTTTGTAATATTGTTTGTGCAGTTATTCTTGCTATTCATTTGTACTGTAATTTTAGAATGTGTAATAGCTCAAGCTTTGATTAGATTGCAGTTCTTTCATCGTTTCGGTCAGCCAGTGTTGTTCCTGTATCTTTATCAATTGATTTGAGATTAACCTACATTACCCTAGCATTGTTAATATAGGGAAATAAATATTCTAACTTTTACATAAAAGTGTGACTGCAAGGTCATGGTCTGTGACATTTACTGACTCCTATTGATTATTAATGCTAATGCTAACGATTGATTAGTTGTTATTGATTGGTATTGGTACAGGGTTCATATGGTGGGAACATATTAAGTATAGTCAAAAGGTTCATCAACCTATTCGAGTTCCCTTGTAAGTTTACTGGTTAAGGTCTGACATGCTAACAGAGATGGTAGCAGCTTGATGGTTTGTCTCCTTAAGACCCCATCAGAGAGGCTGAAAATGACTTTCCCAGAATCTTGGAGCTTGCCAATGGTTGTTTGAGGATGCTTGTGCCATTCTAGTGATAGTGTGAATGAAGTAGGCTTTGCGCTTGCACAACGAAGGCAAATGGCAGGTGAATTGTGATGCTTGTGACGGTTTAAGGGAGTTTGCGTGCTCCAAATGGAGTTGTAGAAGGAGTGTGCGTACTCCAAAATGTGAGAGTAGGGAAGTCGTTGAACTTCACATATACGTGGCACTTTGTGCTAAAAAATTATCTATGTGGTTGTTGATATACAGACTCTGCATGATCTAGGACTCTGGAGTATATTGAAAAGTGTATGAGACACTTGGGCCCATATTTATACTTTTTTGCACTGCTTTTGCGTCATTTTTTGACGCAAAAGCAGCGTAAACTTACAATATATAATTGTATTTTGTAAGTTTTTGCCGCTTTTGCGTCACAAAATGACGCAAATGCAGCGCTAAAAAAGTATAAATATGGGCCCTGGTTTTTGTTGTAATTTGTCTGGTTTTATAGGTCAATCGGGTGTGGTCGATGAGTCAAAGTGAGTGAAATAATTTTTCGACTGAGATCTGGTGAGTCCTATGTGCACCAGGACAGACCCACTGATCAGTTGAGAGTAAAATTTGCAGGTCCTTAAAATGACTTTCCCAGAATCTTGGAGCTCGCCAATGGTGGTTTGAGGATGCTCTCGCCATTCTAGTGATAGTGTGAATGAAGTATGCTTTGCGCTTGCACAACAAAGGCAAATGGCAGGTGAATTGTGATGTTTGTGACGGTTTAAGGGAGTTTGCGTGCTCCAAATGGAGTTGTAGAAGGAGTATGCGTACTCCAAAATGTGAGAGTAGGGAAGTCGTTGAACTTCACATGTACATGGCACTTTGTGCTCAAAAATATTCTATGTGGTTGTTGATATACAGACTCTGCATGATCTAAGACTCTGGAGTATATTGAAAAGTGTATGAGACACTTGGGCCCATATTTATACTTTTTTAGCACTGCATTTGCGTAATTTTTTGACGCACAAGTGGCGTAAACTTACAATATATAATTGTATTTTGTAAGTTTGTGCCGCTTTTGCATCACAAAATGACGCAAATGCGGTGCTAAAAAAGTATAAATATGGGCCTTGGTTTTTGTTGTAATTTGTCTGGTTTTATAGGTCAATCGGGCGTGGTCGATGAGTCAGAGTGTGAGTCAAAGTGAGTGAAAGAATTTTTCGACTGAGATCTGGTGAGTCCTAGGTGCACCAGGACAGACCCACTGATCAGTTGAGAGTGAAATTTGCATGTCAAATTTTGCTTGCGAATCAGGGAAACTGAGAAAGAAGGAGTAGTTTTTAGAGCGAAAGCCATTACTGAAAAATCCATAAAGTTTCTGAAGTGATTGTGTTACCTTACCTGTAGTAAACAGACAAAATGGGTTTTGATTTTGTTTAGAGCTAGCAATAATTACATTTTTCAAAGCTTTAAAGAGTGCTTTAAGAGGAGATATGTACATTACGAGTATAGGGGAAATTGCACCACAGAAGGTACACCAGCTTACATTGTATTAGAAGAGAAGGGTGCTGCACCGTGTCTTTGGCTAAAGCAATGGTGCAAAGTAACAGATAAGAATGGGAGCCTAGCATTTCGTGCCAATGGAACATTTCATTTGAGGAGCTTAGAGAATCTGAGGAGGGTGCTGTATGATCTGAAGCCCCTTCCGAGGCCAGTACAGTTTGAGGCATTAGCGATCTAGGAGTTAGTAGCCAGACAACAACAGTAACAGAAATTTGAGAGGAGAATGAGAAAGGCAGAAAAGACACTAGCGGAGGCTAGATGGGATCATGCTCAGAAATTTTGGAGAACAGAGACCTTGCAGGGGATGAAGTTATTCCCAGCAATTACACAAGACAGTGAGAGAGAAGGAAGGAAAGCTACTAGAAAGACTAACAGAAGCCCTTCCGAGTGTGGGGAGGCTAGAAAATCTTTGACATTAGAGGAGGAGTCAGACGACGATGAGTTTATTTTACAGTTATTGAGAAATTGTCCACCACCATATTCAGCACTAGAGAGTGGTCCGAGCACTAGTGTAAATGCTTCAGCTCCGACACAGGTTAATGTTACAATGAGTCTGGGGCAGGTTAATCCTAGCCCAACACAGAGCCCAATACAGAGCAGTCTTAACGCACCTACTACACCAGTAATCCAAAATCAGGTGCCACAGTCGAATGTCCAGAAAATTTACCCTGATGTGCCCATTGTGGAAACTGACGCAAACCTAATAATGACAACGGGACAGGCTTTCTCAAGACTAATGTTGGATCAGACAAAAACAACTCCACTTTCACTTCCTCAGGCACAGGCTCAAACAATACCCAAATACACTCTAATAACAGGGACACAGTCAAATATGTTTGTACTCATGACTCAGAACATGGGAATTACTCTCCCACAAAACCTAAATGTCAGACCAAGTCCAGATGCTGTATCTGTAAAAGTCATCATTTGTCCGATTGTACCTTTGTTTACATAGGAAAATAACAGAGCAGGTGGACAGGGCATCCCGAGTCAGAATTTAATGAAGGTAGGACATAATGAGAATATTCGAGTAGTCCCTCCTGTGGGACAGACCTTTGACGGATCCAGATCTTTTCTAGACCTTAGTTCATTCAGAGTTCCTCCGGATACTGCGATAGGTTCGAACATTAGTCAGAACTTGAAATTACTGACACCGCAGACCCCGAATACAGTTGTACAATAGGCACCACAGGCCCAGGCTAACAACATTTAATTGCATGGTTTGACTCCCTAGCAATTGACCGAATGGTTAGACAAGCTGAATACCCTTCAGAGTGCCCCTAAGGGAGAGGAGTACCTGAAATACTCTAGAATAGGAATGGAAGCGGGTGAGACCTACACAGAAGCTGAGTTGAGATATCTGTGCCCAAAGAAGTAAGCAATGTGCATCAAAAGCTATCAGACCTGGCAGATATGTACGGCATAGAAATAGAGAAAACAAAACATTTGAAAAGGAGTTACAGGTTAGATTTTTAGACTAAAGATTTTCAACACATGAGATCTGCCTGAATGAAGGCACACCTTAGGAAGTTAATTCAAAGTGCCCAGACCTGGGGAGCTTTAGACAAATGGGAGGGCAGATGGGTAAAGAAAAGAGATATGAGAAAAGGGGATTCCGGGAAGTTAACTGCAAATGTGCAGCAGGACAAGGATCCAGTGAAAATTTTACCAATGAGAGAGATTCCGGGAGGACATTTTTTTCACGTCCCTTGGAGCAGAAGTGATATTCTGTCCTTTACAAATGATTATCCCAGGTTGAGAGAAAAAACAGTGGAATGGTACCAACAGACAGACAGGTTTGTGAAACTTGCAAAATGCCTGTGGGAGGACTTGAACACTCTATTAGAGATCATGGTTCCAGCTGATTTGTGGATGGAGTGTAGGAGAAGTATTGATTGGCTGACAAAGGAGCCAGAGAGAGACCAAGTTACGGGTGCGCCGTCTCCTGAGGTAATGAAATATTACTACAAGGTGACTGAATTCCTGAAGACAAGAATTTTGCCCAAAAACATTTACTGGCAGAGAACAGACAGGACAGCTCAAGAAGCAAAGTAGTCGATACATGCATATTATGAGAGATTGTTGCAGGTGTTTAAGCATTACAGTGGTACAGAGACAATTGAGCCGAAAGACCAGATTCACTTTGTGTTCAGATTTGTGGAAGGATTGAGACCTGAAATTAGCCAGATGATTAAGAGTCATTTGATTTGCTGGCAAGCAAAGCTGATTGATGAGGTGTTGCAGTATGTAAAGTACTGTATTGACGAGATTGAATTGAAACTGAGAAAGTTGAAGGAGAAGGCGATGTTGATGCAGATTAAAGCTGCACAAACAGGGATGCAGGGACATTTTCCACAACAGCTACTACAGCAGCAGCAGGGAAACATGGTATTTCAAAATCAGATGAGAGGTAGAGGTTGAGGAGGTAATGTAAACCATGGTTCGTGGTTCAGAATGATGTGCGGGTATTGAAAAAATAGTTTCCTTGTCATACTTGTGGAGCGGTCGGACATTGGAAGGGGGAGTGTCCGATGCTGGTGCAGGAAGGTGTCGTTCAGCAAACAGGTGACATCTACTTGTTCCAAAACATGAGAGGACGGAGAATGAGAGGTCCTAAGCTGAATTTTCATAAGAATGTGAATCAAGTGCAAAATTTTCAACCCATGCAGCAGGTGCAAATGCCGCGCGTACAAATGACACAGTTGTAGCAAATGCAACAGCAGGTTCCCATGGTACCTCAAGCCCCAATGGAACAGCAGCAGGTGATGCTTCCTCAACAGGTCAGAGGTCCAACCAAAGTAATAACACAGTACACCAATTCTTGTTACACAGTCAGATTGGAATAAACAATGATTGGGTGAGCGAGAGTTCAGATGAGGAAGAATGTGTGCTTTCAGCTTCCTTAGAATTAGATCAGAAATGTCCCTATGTGAAAGGAAAAGTTAGGGGTCACATAGTTTCATTCTTGGTTGACACAGGAGCAACACGCTCTACAATAAACCCTGCAGCAGTTCCAAACTTGCACCTGTCAGGAAAGACAGCCCAGATTGTAGGAGTAGCAGACCAGTATTTGACCAACCCAATTACAGATCCAGTTCAGGTTAAGATTGGTATTTTTCAGGGATTGCACACATTTGTAGTCTGTGATTCAAGTCTGGTATCCTCACTGAGAAGAGACTTGCTGTGTAAACCAGGTGCTCGATTACTTGCTCAAATGATGGAATCGAGATACAGCAGATAGTGACGATGAGGGAGACTCAGCTCCAGAGACAGAGTGTGAGACAATAAATGAGGAGTACCCCCTGATTAATTTCTTTCCAGTGTTTACAGTGAAAGAGATTCCTTCTGATTTACAGGGAATGCTTAAAGAGAAAGTGTAGGATTTTGACAGGGAAAGAGATAGGTCTGATAAAAGGAGTTGAGACAGTTAAGGTTCCTGTAAAGCCGAATGCAATTTTCCCCCAGATTCTCCAGAACCACATGCCACAGGATAGTGTTGTAGAGGTTGCCTAGATAATCGCAGAATTTGTAAACCAAGGGGTTTTGAAAGAAGTATTGAGCAGTCCATGTAATTCACCGATAATGGGATTGAAAAACCCTGTGGTAAAGTTCAAATTGACCAGGATTTGAGAAAAATAAAAGACATTATGATCAAATGATGTCCTGTGGTAACAAATCCAACGGTGATAATGTTTCGCATTCCATGTGATGCAGAGTGGTTCAGTGTCATATATTTGTCACAAGCCTTCTTTTCTGTGCCTTTTCATGAGGACGGCCAATTTCTCTTTTGTTTTAACTCTTTGGACCGAGCAAACTGTTGGTGTCGATTTCCTCAAGGGTTTTTTAGAGTCACCTTCTATATTCAATCAAATCTTGAAAATTAATTTGGAGTCAATGGAATTACCTTTCTAATCGACCTTGATGGAGTACATTGATGACTTGCTGATTGCGTCAAGAACAAGGGACGACTGCAAGTATGACATGATTGCCTTACTGAACTAATGGGGAAATAATGGTCATAAAGGGTCGCCACTTAAATTGCAGTACTGTCAGAAAGAGGTGAAATATGTGGGTCACCAGATTGAGAAAGGACAGAGGAAAATATCCAGAGAAAGGGTCACAACCACATTGGGGATGAATCCCCCAACCACACAGAGAGATATTAGGATTTTTTTTGGGGTGGTAGGCTACTACCGCCAATGAATTCCCAGTTTTTCAGTCATCTCCAAGCCCATGCAAAAGCTGTACCACAAGGATGACACCGATCCCACAGTGTTAGATCAGGCTTGCATGAAAGCGTTTTTGGAATTGAGAGAGAGTGTGTGCAAAGCTCTGGCTTTGAGTATGCTTGATTACACAAAATCTTCCACATTGTTTTGTCATGAGCGTGATGCCTGTTCTTTGTCAGTCTTGACGCAGGTCCACGGAGGTGTAAACCACCCAATAGCATATTTTTCAACTACTTTGGACCCAGTCGCAGCAGCTTTACCAGTCTGTCTGGGTGCAGTTGCAGGGGTGGGACAGAGCCTCACACAGTGTGAAGGCATTGTGATGGGACACCCCTTAACTATCATGGTCCCTCACTCCACTGAGATCCTTCTTAGAAAGACGAAAATCCAGTACATGACAGGCACCAGATTGACCCATTATGAGAAGAGTATTTTAGGGGCACCAAATGTGTCATAGAAAAGATGTACAGTACTTAACCCAGCAACCTTGCTTCCAAGTGAAAATGTTGAAATTGAAAAATTGGAAGACATTGAGCATGATTGTCTTGAGGTATCTTACTTGTGCACGAAACCGAGACCTGACACTAGGGACAAGCGATTGGAAGAGAATTACCAAATTATCTTTGTCGATGGTTCTTGTCTAAGAGACAATACAGGGACACTGAGAGAAGGATATGCCGTGTGCACAATTTCTGGTATACTGGAAGTGCCCTGGCTTCCAGGAGTATACCCTGCACAAGTAGCAGAACAGGTAGCCCTTACTAGAGCGTGTCATGTTTCTGCTCAGTTAAAAGTTAGCATCTATATGGATAGCCAGTATGGATTTGGAATAGTCCAAGAGTTTGGCCAGTTGTGGTCACAGAGAGGTTTCATGACCTCTTCTGATTCACCAGTGAGAAATGGCGAGAGTAATAAAGAATTGTTGCATGCTATCCAAATGCCTGGAAAGATTGCCCTGGTGAAATGCAGTGCACATCTGAAATCGCAAGATTTTGTGTAATGGGAAATGGATATGCAGATCAAGTCACAAGGTTTTGCACATTGAACTGTATATCATTCAAAGATAAGTGGCAACTGTTACCTGAAGAAGGTAAAACATGTCCAAGTTTTGCATTGAAAGTAATAGATACCTTGGAGGAATTGAAAACATTGCAGAATAATGTTGACAGGGAGGAAAAACATTCATGGAGCAAAATGAAATGTGTACAGAGACTGGATGAATTGTGGGTTTCAGAGGAGGGTCAGTTGGTTTTGTCAAACAGTCTGTTGTTTCAAATGGCTAGATATTATCATGGCCAAGCACATGTTGGAAGGGATGCCATGATTCGCCTGTCTAATAATTGGTTTAACCCAAGGTTTGGACAAGTTGTGTAAGCAGTTTGCCATCGTAGCGTCATTTGCCAGAAAATGAACGTGGGGAAAGGGCCAGTGGTTAACTTGAGCCACATTGGAAGAGCAGGAGGTCCATTCATCAGAATGCAAATGGATTTTATTGAAACGCTTGTGTGTGGTGGTTTGAGATACATGTTGGTGATTGTCTGCATTTTCAGTCACTGGATTGGAGCTTACCCTACTCGAAGAAATGACAGCCTCACAGTAGCAAAACTAATGCTAAGGGAACTTATTCCCCATTTTGGGTTTCCGATCTCTTTAGAATAAGATAGGAGAAGTCACTCCAAAAATGAGGTAATCAAATTACTGTGTGCCGCATTAAACACTGAGCAGAAGTTGCATTGTAGTTACCACTCTGAAGCATCAGTACTAGTGGAAGTGATGAATAGTACCTTGAAGGCAAGAGTTGCAAAGATGTGTGCGTCCACGAATCTGAAATGGCGTGACGCGTTGCCTTTAGTTCTGATGACAATGAGAAACACACCCAACAGGAAGACAGGATTGTCACCGTATGAAATCCTCATGGGCTGAGCAATGAGGTTGTCAGCGGTGCCTGCAAATGAGCTTGTGAGCATTACAGATTATATGGTGTAGGACTACTGGCTGATGTGGTTTGCTCTTTCTCTCAGCAGGTGGAAGCCACCACACTGCCACCGATCCATGACCCAGGGTACAACCTAAGAGCTGTGTTTGGAGTCTCACTGGAAAGGACTGTTCCAGGTAGTTCTGGTTACTACCACAGTTGTGAAGTCCGCTGGAGTTCCAAATTGGATCCACACCAGCCACATGAAAAAGTTCCATGTCCTTTAGACACCAAAGAAGAGTTGTTAAGAGTACCAACAATGACCAGACAAGCCTCAGAACAGGAAGGAGAAGAAAGAGAAACTGAGGCCAGATCTGAGCAAGTTGAAGACGGTTAAGTCACTCCTGTGAGAGACGAAGGAAAAGACCTACAGGAGGGTGACAATGAGCCTATGTCAATTGAGGCAGCAGGAGAGTCTAGTCAGAGGAGGGCTCTCCCAGAAGTAGATGATTTTGAGAGACAAACAGAGCAGTTGCCAGACCCTGAAGTGGAAGAAGCTGAGGTGGATCAAAGTCAATGTGATCTGACTGCTCTTGAACCAGTTGCAGGTCCGTCAAGAGAAAATCGTGCATAGCAAGAAGAAGTTTCAAGTTCAACACTGAAAAGAGCATAGAAAAAGGGTCCACTGAAAGGAGATAAGTGGCCGGAGTCACAAGCAAGGAGAAATGAAGTAATTGTTGAAACAACAATCGAGGAAGAAGTAGATACAACAAGGAGAAGAGATCTAAGTGAAGGAGGATAGCAGGGAGATCGAAATTTGAAAAGAAAGAATAGCAAGTCGAAGGTACACAGGTCCTGAATGGACGTATGTTACTACAAGTGATTGGCAAAGAGAGTTTTTATCCTTTTGTTTTGATTGAGACATTAGAGGTGAATATTTTGGCACTTGAAGGAAGCTGATAAACTGAACTGTTGAAAAAACTTGGGAAAAAATGCAGAGAAAAAAGACACTGTTGAAAGTAACCAGAAAAGACTTTGATAACCTGTTTGACATTTGAAAACCTGATTCACAAGCTGCTAAACTGTTTTTTTTACAAAGGATCCTAGAAGTGAAACTAAAAGCTGTAAATAACTGCTGAAAGAAGATTTTTGTTTTTTGATTTTTGCTGCATATTTTTTAAATTTTCCCTTCTACTCTCTGATACTTTACAGATCATGGGCAACATTAGCTAGCAGAATAGGAAGAACAGGTGCTGTAAATACATGAGTGTTGGATTGGCAATTGTGTGTGTGATATTGTTTGTGCTATTGATTGTGGGTATGACTGTCCTTGACAAAAGTAAAGCCAACCATATTTCATCTTTAGAGACAGCCACTGCATTAACAGCAATAGAGAAGTTTAGTTTAGATGAGAAGTATCTGCATGTAGGTAGTAGTGCCCAAGGGGAACTTTCTTCTAGTGGCTTCTTTCGCTTGCTGAGTATGTTTAGACAATGGTTGTGAATAATTGTTTTGTGTGTACGCAGATTCCTTCATCAGTCAAAGAAGGTGTTACCTATCATACTTTGCCTCTTACTTATGGGATAGGTTGTAGTCTGTTACTAACAATATTCTATAATCAGGAGTACATTCAGTACTTCTACTCCAACCATGATGTGGTGTTTTCGTTTGTCCCCATAATTAGGTATCTGAGTAGAGTAGCTAAGTATAGTGACATAGTATTAGTTAGAGGTTCCTTCGAACTTACCTTACCTTTTGGCAAAGCTTATGCACATAGAAATAACCTGACATGCTTACTTACACCTTTAGAAAAGAGCTTCTTAGATCACACAGGTGACAGGAGAAAGGCATTGAAGGAGAAGTTAGAAAAGGATTTATAGAAAAGTACTTACATGAATGATTATGCTTTTAGTGCAATAAAAACACAAGGGAAATTGGATTTAGATGTGCAACACGTAGAAAAGCTTTGTGTATATAGGCCTAAATCTCGCACTGACACTTTGGCTCTCATTACAACCCTGGCGGTTGGTAGTAAAGCGGCAGTAAAGCCGCCAGCGGTCCGGCGGCAAAAAAAATGGAATTATGACCATGGCGGAAACCGCCAACATAGACAGCCACTTTAACACTCCGACCGCCACGGCGGTACAAACAAACAGCATGGCGGTCACCGCCAACAGACAGGCGGAAGACAATGTACCGCCCACACTATTATGACAGGCCAATCCGCCACATTTTCCGGGGCGGATTCAACGCGAACAGAAACATGGCCGAAACAGGACTTGGAAGGGGAAACACTCACCTTTACAGACCCCACGAGGAACCAGGATGCCATGGAGCCTGAACTCCAAATCCTGGGATAGTCTTCCTGCTCCTCTACCAGGAGCACGAACGAAGGCGGCGACAACCACGGTGAGTACTCAACCTACAACACAGGGGAGGGAAAAGAGAGTGACACACAAAGGCAACACGCAACACCCCCACTCCCACCCTCACCCACAACAACATACACACAAATACATGATGCAACATTACATTTACACCGCCAACCCCCCCTGGAAGAACGCAATGACAAAAGGAAATGATTGTAACCATTGTAATCAAGAATAACCCATTAGTCAAAAATGTATATCCACTATAAACAATTATGTACACTAAGAATTCAAGTCCAGGTACTGCACCTATATAGTCCGTGGACCACTGGACCCAAAATGCATGGGCGAGGCCCACACTCGATACCCGATCGAAACGGAGAGAACAATGCAGGGGCATCAGATCAAAATAAAACAGTCACCTCAGGGGGAAGGGAAAGGGGGGGGCACCTCAGCCGGATGAGTGCACGACGCCAGCTCCACGAGGGGGCTCCATGCCCATTGTTGTATCCTGGGGAGTGCAAAGCCACAGTCTCTCAAGTCTCTCCAGTGGGTGGTTTGCCCACTGCTTTATCCCGGGGAGTGCAAAGCCACAGTCTCTCAAGTGGACGTCTTTCTCCACTGGTTCTGAAGGTGGCTTTGTGCCCAGAGTGCTTCATCCTGCCAAGGACTGAGGTAGTGGATGTCTTTCTCCACTGGTTCTGGAGGGGGCTTTGTGCCCAGAGGGCTTCATCCTGTCAAGGACTGAGGTAGTGGATGTCATTCTCCACTGGTTCTGGAGGGGGCTTTGTGCCCAGAGTGCTTCATCCTGCCAAGGACTGAGGTAGTGGATGTCATTCTCCACTGGTTCTGGAGGGGGCTTTGTGCCCAGAGTGCTTCATCCTGCCAAGGACTGAGGTAGTGGATGTGACACTCCACTGACGGTGGTGCAACATGCAAGCTGCCCAGGCCCCTGGAACTACCAGCCTCGTAAGAATGACCACTGGGGATGGCAGCCATGTCTGCGGTGGTGCCACTGGTTCAGGATGTCGCGGGGCCACTGACGGGGCTTGCGGCGGTCATTGTGGTGGCGGTGCTGGTGGCGCCCTCACTGACTGCGGTGCAGGTGGCTGGCTCACTGACTGCCATGCTGGTGGCTGGCTCACTGACCGCGGTGCTGGCGCCGGTGTCAGTAGCGGCGGTGCTGGTGGCGGGCTCACTGACTGCGGTGCTGGCGGCGGTGTCAGTAGCGGCAGTGCTGGTGGCAGGCTCACTGACTGCGGTGCTGCTGAAGGGCTCAGTATCTGGGGTGCAGGCGGCGGTGTCCGTGGTGGTGGTGCATGTGGCGGTGCCGGTGGCGGTCGTGTCCGCTGTGCAGGTTGGCGGCGACGTTGACTTGCCTTTCATTTTCAGGCCCTTCCCCACCTTGGATGGTGGCTCAGCTGTCTTGCCACTTCCAACAATTGTCTTGCCTGAGCCCTTGGTGGCAGGTGTTTTGGCCTTCTCCCTCCGGGATGTGGGCAACTTTTTCTGTTTTGGAGGTGGTGGAATGTCCTTGGCCTCGCTCCTTGGGACACTGGCAGTCCTGTTGCTTGGCACACTCCAAAATCCAGCTATTGCTAGCACCACTGTGCCCTGTGTTGTGGTGGCTGAGGTGCTGGGTTGGGACCTGGAAAGGTGGGCCCTAGGGGATGAACGGGGTGGGGGAGGTGTAGGTAAGAAGTGAGCATTTGATAGGAAAAGATTTTTAGACACACTGGGACGGGTAGATGGGGGTCTTTTGGAGTGGAGGAAGAGGTAGTTGTTGTAGGAGGTGTTTGTTTGGTGAAGGTGCATGGGCTGGAGGCTATCGTGAGGTGGATGGCTGTTGGGTGGGTGTGTGACTGCGTTTGTGTACTTTGGGAGGAGGGCTCACAGACACTCTATGGGAGGACACAGGGGATGTGTAGTGGGGTTGGTGAGTGCACGTGAGCGGTGTGTGGTGATGGGCGTGCTGGTGATGGACGTAGTGGCTGAAGATGTAGTGCATGCAGGTGTGAGTGGAGACGTGACAGGGAGGGAGGAGGGAGACGTGGAGGGGGGGGACACAGTGGAGGCAGTAGATGTTGGTATGATGCTTGTGTGAGTGCCTGTGGGATGTGTGGTGCTTATGTTTGCCAAAGCCACGCTTATGTGTTGAGGTGTGTGCATGCTGGTCTGATGGTGTGCTTGGGATAGGCTGAGGTACTGGGGATTGGGTCTGGGTGGAGGAAGTTGGAGGGGGAGGCTGGACACAGGGACAATAGCTGCCATTAGTGCAGAGGCCACAACCTGAAACGCTCACTGTTGGGCTGCCTGGCCAAAATGAATGCCCTCCAGGTATGCATTTGTTTGTTTCAACTGCCTCTCTACACCCTGGATGGCATTCAGAATGGTAGACTGCTCAACAGTGAGGAATCTCAGGAGGTCAATGGCTGCTGGGAGGGCGGTGCTGGTAGGGGGGGTGGCGGCTGTACCTGTAGATGCAGTGGGCACAGAGGGGCCCGCCACCGCAAGGGAGCTCGCATCAGAGGAGGAGTCGGTGTCGCTGGTCTCTGCTCCTGTCCCTGCCGTGGAGCTCCCCTTGCCCTCCGTCCCACTGGTGACTTCAGACTCCGTTGTCTCGCCCTCCAGGGCCATGTGGGATGCAGCTCCCTCCTGCTCCGGTGGCACAGCTCCTCCGCCTGATGATGTTAATGCACACAAGAACAGGGAGACCACAAAAAGGGGGGGAAGAAAGAGGAAAGACATGTTCAGTGCATGCAATACCGCTAGCGCTGTAGGACACTACAGACACAGCAGCCCTCTGCACTACGCCATGCACTTAGAGTTCCCTAATTAATCACAGGGACATGGGGTACATGGCCTATGCCCGACTGCTGCACACATGGAAGTCATAGGAGCCTGACTAGGTGTAGATGGCTCTTGCCACTGGTGGTGTTGGGGTGCCACTTAGCCTGCCTCACAAAGGGTCCTTGCCTACAAAGCATACCATAGCCTAGGGGAACCGACTGCCCACCTCCCCCACCCAGACACCTCCAATGCGTGCAGAGTCAGATGGATGTGATGGTACTCACCCCCTTGTGGCTGCTGTGATGCCCTCAAGCGCCCATCCAACTCCGGCTATGAACCACCAGGATCCGGAACATCAGGGGGCTCATGGTGCGATGGGAACCCCTCCCACGTTGGGAGGCCATCCCCAGCTGGGCCTCTGTCATCTTCTTGCTCCAGCGGCGAATGTCCTCCCATCTTTTACGCAATGGATGCTCCGTCTGTGGCTGACCCCCAGGGCACGGACGTCCTTGGCGATGGCACGCCAAATATCCTTCTTCTGGTGGGCGCTGACCTACAGGAATAGTACAGGGGAAAAGGATAAACTTTAACCGTCCGGACCATCACAGTCATTGTCCCACGTTCCCACCCTTGCCCTGACACACATACACTCACCGTCCGATAATGCAAGCCTCAATCCCCCACCCGTATCTTCCATCCACACCACTCCAAACAGGCATTGCCCATACAGCATGCTCACAGTGTACTCACCTGTTTGTCTGGAGGACCGTAGAGTAGCGTGTACTGGGGAAGGGCCCCATCCACTAGTTTATCCAACTCCTCCGATGTGAAGGCAGGGGCCCTTTCCCCAGACACATGAGCCATCGTCACACCCGATGAGGTCCCAGCAGCACTTGCAGTGTAGGTCCTCTCCTGTCGAAGATCAGGTATCAAGTGAGTGAACAGATAGAAAATGGCAGTCAGGTCCGCGGCGGTGCGTACCGTCTCCGCTGGCCTACATCGCCATTGCCTCCTGGAACCCATAGGGCCCAATGTTAACCAATGCAGGATTGCACCACGGTCTTCGACCGCCTACTGCGACGGTGTACAACGGCAGTGCAGTTACCTCATATCCCATTGTCCCTCATTACAGGTCAGGCATCCGCCATTTCAGGGGGCCACATGGCATTACTTTTAAATGTGTCACACATATCTAGGCCTTGCATACACACAAAGACAGGCACATAGCGCAATGACAAATGTTAGCAATAAAATTGTTTTTTTACTACCTCAGTGTTGGCTGACTCTGTGCTCGCTGTTCTCATCCATAGGGCATGTCCGCTGGGGCAGGTGAGGAGATGGCAGCAACCTCCGGTGTACAGAGCGCTGGTGGACCTGTCGACAATGGAAGAGAGATATGTAATAGTCACCTACAGACTTGATCGTGCCACAATCCGGGAACTGTGTGTCCAGTTGGAGCCAGACCTGATGTCAGCTATCCGCCATCCCACAGGAATCCCCCCTCTAGTGCAGGTCATGTCAGTACTCCATTTCCTGGCAAGTGGGTCTTTTCAAACAACAGTGGCCATAGCATCAGGGATGTTCCAGCCTATGTTCTCAAGGGTGTTGTCCAGAGTGTTATCTGCCCTGCTAAAAACACATGCACAGCTACATTGTGTTCTGTCAGGTGGAGGATTTTCCTACAGTGAAAGGTCACTTCTATGCCCTGGGACATATCCCCAACATCATAGGTGCCATTAATGGGACACATGTGGCCTTGGTCCCCCCCGCAGGAGTGAACAGGTGTACAGAAACCGGAAGAGATACCATTCAATGAATGTGCAGATGGTGTGTTTGGCCGACCAGTACATCTCCCATGTGAACGCCAAGTTTCCTGGCTCAGTGTGAGAAAGTAGCCTCTTTCTAGCCTTGTTACCCCTACTTTTGGCCAGTTTGTGAGTATATGTCAGGTGTTTTCACTGTCTCACTGGGATCCTGCTAGCCAGGGCCCAGTGCTCATAGTGAAAACCCTATGTTTTCAGTATGTTTGTTATGTGTCACTGGGACCCTGCTAGCCAGGACCCCAGTGCTCATAAGTTTGTGACCTATATGTATGTGTTTCCTGTGTGATGCCTAACTGTCTCACTGAGGCTCTGCTAACCAGAACCTCAGTGGTTATGCTCTCTCTTTACAAATTGTCACTAACAGGCTAGTGACCAATTTTACCAATTTACATTGGCATACTGGAACACCCTTATAATTCCCTAGTATATGGTACTGAGGTACCCAGGGTATTGGGGTTCCAGGAGATCCCTATGGGCTGCAGCATTTCTTTTGCCACCCATAGGGAGCTCTGACAATTCTTACACAGGCCTGCCACTGCAGCCTGAGTGAAATAACGTCCACGTTATTTCACAGCCATTTTACACTGCACTTAAGTAACTTATAAGTCACCTATATGTCTAACCTTTACCTGGTAAAGGTTGGGTGCTAAGTTACTTAGTGTGTGGGCACCCTGGCACTAGCCAAGGTGCCCCCACATTGTTCAGGGCCAATTCCCCGGACTTTGTGTGTGCGGGTACACCATTACACGCGTGCACTATACATAGGTCACTACCTATGTATAGCTCCACAACGGTAACTCCGAATATGGCCATGTAACATGTCTAAGATCATGGAATTGCCCCACCAATGCCATACTGGTATTGGGGAGACAATCCCATGATTCCCCGGGTCTCTAGCACAGACCCGGGTACTGCCAAACTGCCTTTCCCGGGGTTTCACTGCAGCTGCTGCCAACCCTTCAGACAGGTTTCTGCCCTCCTGGGGTCCAGCCAGGCTTGGTCCAGGAAGGCAGAACAAAGGACTTCCTCAGAGAGAGGGTGTTACACCCTCTCCCTTTGGAATAAGGTGTCAGGACTGGGGAGGAGTAGCCTCCCCAGCCTCTGGAAATGCTTTTATAGGCACAGATGGTGCCCATCTCTGCATAAGCCAGTCTACACCGGTTCAGGGATCCCTCAGCCCTGATCTGGCGCGAAACTGGACAAAGGAAAGGGGAGTGACCACTCCCCTGACCTGCACCTCCCCTGGGAGGTGCCCAGAGCTCCTCCAGTGTGCTCCAGACCTCTGCCATCTTGGAAATAGAGGTGCTGCTGGCACACTGGACTGCTCTGAGTGGCCAGTGCCAGCAGGTGACGTCAGAGACTCCTTCTGATAGGCTCCTTCAGGTGTTACTAGCCTATCCTCTCTCCTAGGTAGCCAAACCTCCTTTTCTGGCTATTTAGGGTCTCTGCTTTGGGGAATTCCTTAGATAACGAATGCAAGAGCTCATCAGAGTTACTCTGCATCTCTCTCTTCACCTTCTGCCAAGGAATCGACTGCTGACCACGCTGGAAGCCTGCAAAACTGCTACAAAGTAGCTAAGACGACTACTGCGACCTTGTAACGCTGATCCTGCCGCCTTCTCAACTGTTTTCCTGGTGGTGCATGCTGTGGGGGTAGTCTGCCTCCTCTCTGCACTAGAAGCTCCGAAGAAATCTCCCGTGGGTCGACGGAATCTTCCCCCTGCAACCGCAGGCACCTAACAACTGCATCACCGGTCCTCTGGGTCTCCTCTCAGCACGACGAGCGAGGTCCCTTGAACTCAGCAACTCTGTCCAAGTGACTCCCACAGTCCAGTGACTCTTCAGTCCAAGTTTGGTGGAGGTAAGTCCTTTCCTCCCCACGCTAGACTGCATTGCTGGGAACTGCATGTTTTGCAGCTACTCCGGCTCCTGTGCACTCACCGAGGATTTGCTTCATGCACAGCCAAGCCTAGGTCCACGGCACTCTAACCTGCATTGCACGACCTCCTGAGTTGTCCTCCGGCGGCGTGGGACTCTCTTGTGCAACTTCGGGTGAGCACCGTTTCACTCCACTTTGTAGTGCCTGTTCCGGCACTTCTGCGGGTGCTGCTTGCTTCTGAGAGAGCTTCTTGTCTTGCTGGATGCCCCCTCTGTCCCTTCACACAATTGGTGACATCCTGGTCCCTCCTGGGCCACAGCAGCATCCAAAAACCCTAACCGCAAGCTTTGCAGCTAGCAAGGCTTGTTTGCAGTCTTTCTGCGGGAAAATACTTCTGTACAACTCTTCGCAGCGTGGCACATCCATCCTCCAAAGGGGAAGTTTCTAGCCCTTGTCGTTCTTGCAGAATCCTCAGCTTCTACCATCCAGTGGCAGCTTCTTTGCACCCACAGCTGGCATTTCCTGGGCATCTGCCCACTCCCGACTTGATTGTGACTTTTGGACTTGGTCCCCTTGTTCCACAGGTACTCTCGTCTGGAAATCCATCGTTGTTGCATTGCTGGTGTTGGTCTTTCCTGCAGAATTCCCCTATCACGACTTTTGTGCTCTTTGGGGAACTTAGGTGCACTTTGCACCCACTTTTCAGGGTCTTGGGGAGGGCTATTTTTCTAACCCTCACTGTTTCCTTACAGTCCCAGCAACTCTCTACAAGGTCACATAGGTTTGGGGTCCATTCGTGGTTCGCATTCCACTTCTAGAGTATATGGTTTGTGTTGCCCCTATCCCTATGTGCCCCCATTGCATTCTATTGTGACTATACATTGTTTGCACTGTTTTCTATTGCTATTACTGCATATTTTGGTATTGTGTACATATATTGTGTGTATATTTGCTATCCTCATACTGAGGGTACTCACTGAGATACTTTTGGCATATTGTCATAAAAATAAAGTACCTTTATTTTTAGTATATCTGTGTATTGTGTTTTCTTATGATATTGTGCATATGACACTAGTGGTACTGTAGGGGCTTCACTCGTCTCCTAGTTCAGCCTAAGCTGCTCTGCTAAGCTACCTTTTCTATCATCCTAAGCTGCTAGACACCCTTCTACACTAATAAGGGATACCTGGGCCTGGTGCAAGGTGTAAGTACCCCTTGGTACTCACTACAAGCCAGTCCAGCCTCCTACACTCAGTGCATGATGCTCACATTTTGAGGAATAGCAGCATCCCTTATGTGATGGGGCAACTCCAGAGGCACCATGTGTGGCTAATAGGTGAGCCCAAGGTCCCAATACAGTTGACATAGGTGTCTGGATCTGGTGTTGTCCCTAAGAATTAGTGTTTGTCTAACAGTTGTCCCTCGACATTTGCAGGTGACTCTGGTTATCCAAACCTGTCATGGCTACTGACCCCATTAAGAAATCCCAGGACAAGGGCAGAGGAACGCTACAACGAGGCACATGGGCGAACTAGGAGAGTGATAGAAAGGACCTTCGGCCTCCTGAAGTCCAAGTTCCGGTGCCTCCATATGACAGGTGGTTCTCTGTACTACTCACCAAAGAAGGTGTGCCAGATCATCGTGGCCTGCTGTATACTGCTGCCAACACCAGGGTAGTGCACGCTCTATTGGCGACTAGAATGCAAAAACCCAGCACTCTCAAAACAACGTAATTTATACATTGTGCTGATATGTTGTTGTTTAACCTTTGGCATTGCAGAGTTTAATCCTCAAGACTTATTTTTAATGTGTTTACAAATACTGTTCATTTGCAATGTATTGCTGCAGGCTTTCAGACTGTGTTAGAGTGTGGTCCCTTTCTAGGGCCTTCCAGAGACTTTCCCTGCAGCATGCCTGGTTGTGGGCTGGGCCAAGACTCTATAAAAGGGAGCCAGCCCAGCTCCAAGTGCTCACTATTCAGAGGTCCCGGTGCAGAGCAGCAGCTACTTCCTGAGCTCCTGTCCCAATGGCCTATTTGATCTTCCAGGCCTCTGCCCTTCATTCTTCATTGGTGATCCTTGTTCTGGGCGGTAAGACGGTGGTTGGGCTGACCTCCCGACGGCGTTATCGAGAACGTTCATATTCTTGGCCTAATTCTTTAATGATTAACAGATTACTTTGGGCGCTACCATTTCTTGACATTTGCATGGTGGCTTGCGAATCGGCAAGACGCACGATTCGTTTCATGCTGATTTGATCTTGTTATTCATTGCGCGCTACCATTTCTTGACATTTATATGGTGGCTTAAGAATCGGCAAAAGACGCGCGATTCGTTTCATGGTGCTTTAATCTTGTTATTCATTGCGCGCTGTTATTTTTTGGCATTTACATCGTGGCTTACGAATCGGCAAGACGCGTGATTCATTTAATGATGATTTAACCTTGATATTCATTGCGTTCTACCATTTCTTGACATTTTACATGGTGGCACTCGAATCGGCAAGATGCACGATTCTCTCTTCGAGTTTAATTCATGTTGTTTATTGTATGCCATTTATTCTAAGACATTTATTGGGTAATATTCGAGTTGACAAGTTGTGTGATTTGTTTCCTGAATCTATATTGTGTTATTCATGGTGCACAATACTTTTATAGTGTTTACTATATGTATGAAAATCTGCAATGTGCGCAATTCGTGTTGAAACATTTCAAGAGAACACAGAAGACCAGAGTTTCTAGATGCAATATTGCATGGTCCTAATATGCATTCTCATAAAAGGATTCATATGACTGGTTTAGAACTTATTTAGAATGTTTTCCCGATTTTCATGTAAAGGAAAGTACTTGAATTTAAAAGTTTCATTTAATCCATCTTGATTCCCTTACAGGTATCCGGCCATCTTGAAACATAGTTATTTTAAGCCTAATTCTTAGGTTGTTCATGTTTTCAGAATGACTAGGCTTAGAGTCATAGTTTAGTATTGATTTCATGAGATGTAATTTTCATATTGTGTGTTTTAACCTTTTTCTTACTACATGTCTCCTTCCCAGCTGTTCCCTTCCTAATCCACTCTTCCCCTCTTGAACTCTCTTAGCCTCTGTGATTTATCTATCAGAGTCTTTGAACTGTTCAGTGGTGGACGTGTTGGGAACGTGCACAGACCCCGAGGATCTGGTGACTCTGACAGCTGCACAACTTGGCTTTGCGACAACAGGTGCCTTTTCTGCAGGAGGATGGTCCAGAAGGAGGTCTTGTGGCAGCTGTGGAGCCTGTGGACAGTGAAGAAGAGGAGGCAGAAGAAGAGGATATCGACAACAGAAACATCGTGATCCAGCAATACTTCCAGTGACACACAGGTAAGAAGACATCACTGTCTCCTACATCTGATAAAATTGTTAGACCTATCATATGTCTGTCACTTTCACCCAGTGTATGGACCTTGATCTGTCACTTTGACTTTCATTTCACAGATGTGGGTCCCACTGTGTGACCTCTGCTATGTTACCACATGGACTAGAGCTGTGTGACATAGGTATGTTGACAATACAATGGACATTGCTATTTTCCTCAGTTATTGCAAATACACATTTGTGAAAGCACAGACTGACTCCAGATTGTTTTGTGATTCAAGGGTGTTTATTTAAGTGCAAAATAGTGGAGGGGGTTGTAAAATGGTCAGGGGTGATGGTGGAGGAATGTCCATGGCAGAGTCAAGTTATTTGTCTCACAGGTCCATTGTCCAAAGGGGCATAGGAAGTGGAGCTAGGGCAGTTTAAGGATGGACAGGGTGACAAAGTGGGACAGAAGGATGACATTCAGGGTGGTCTCATTTCTTGGCGGGGGTCTTGGCTTGGTTCTCTGTCTTTGTCCTGGATCTCAGGGACCGTTTGTGGGGTGGTTCTCCATCTGCAGGGGGTGGGGTGCTGGTGTCGTGGTCCTGTGGTGGTGCCTCCTGTCCACTAGCGCCGGCAGAGGTGGTGGGCAGTTCATCGTCCAGGCTAGTGTCAGGGGCCCCTTGTTGTGCCACAGTGTCCCTCCTGGTGTTCACAAGGTCCTTCAGCACCCCTACAATGGTGACCAGGGTGGTCTTGATGGACTTGAGTTCCTCCCTGAACCCCAAATACTGTTCCTCCTGCAGCCGCTGGGTCTCCTGAAACTTGGGCAGTACCGTTGCCATCGTCTCTTGGGAATGATGGTACGCTCCTATGATGTTGGAGAGGGCCTCCTGGATAGTGGGTTCCCTGGGCCTGTCCTCCCTCTGTCGCACAGCAGAACTCCCAGTTCCCTGTTTTTCCTGTGCCTCTGTCGCCTGAACTGTGTTCCCACTGCCACTGCCCCCAGGTCCCTGCTGTTCTTGGGTTGGTGGACACACTGCTGGTTGATGTGTCCTGGGGACAGAGGTATGGGCCCACTGGGTGGGTGCTGTGCTGGTGTTTCCTGAGGGGGGAGGCTCTGTGGTGGCTTGTGACTGTGTCAGGGTAACCGACTGTCCCGAGGTCCCAGATGGGCCGGGCTGGTCATCTAGATCCAGTTGGACACAGCTGCTGTCATCACTGTGGGCCTCTTTTGTGGGGAGGTGGACATGTCTGGAACCTCCTGTTCGGTGACGTTGGTTAGGGGTCCTGCTGGGGTGTAAAGGCATGATTTTTGCATCTGTGTGTCCCATTGTGTGCAATGGGTGGGTGACCCTCTACCCCAGTCTTACATTCTTGTGTAGGACCTTGTGTGGTAATTGTTTTGGGGTCTGTGTGGGTATCTGTAGTGGACATGCTTTGGTGATGGGTGTCCATGCTTTGTTGTTGCATGCAGGGCTTGGTGTTGGGATGGGTGGTTTGTGATAGTGGGACAAATGTGAGGTGTTGGAGTGATGGGGGTGAGGGTGAGGGTGGGGGTATGTGATAGCATGCAGGTAGGGTGGGGGATATGGTAGTTAAGATTTGACTTACCAGAGTCCATTCCTCAAGCTACTCCAGCGAGGCCCTCAGGATGCAGTATAGCCAAGACCTGCTCCTCCCATGTTGTTAGTTGTGGGGGAGGAGGTGGGGGTCCGCCGCCAGTCCTCTGAACTGCAATCTGGTGTCTTGAGACCACGGAACGCACCTTCCACCGTAGGTTGTTTCACCTCTTCCTGTTGTTGTCCCGTGTTCTTGGATGCTGTCCCAGTGCATTGACCCTGTCCACGATTCTGCACCATAGCTCCATATTCCTAGCTATGGAGGTGTGCTGCACCTGTGATCCGAATAGCTGTGGCTCTACCCGGATGATTTCCTCCACCATGACCCTGAGCTCCTCCTCAGAGAACCTGGGGTGTCTTTGCTGTGCCATGTGGTGGTGTGGATGATGTGTGAGGTGGTGTGTGTTGTGATGTGTGAGGGGATGTGTTTGTCTGTGTTGTGTGATGTGCGTGGCTGTTGTGTGAGTGATGATGTTGAGTGCCTGTGGATGCTAGTTTGTTGATGGTGGTGTCTCTCTCTGGCCTTCTGTCGCAATTCTGGTCGTATGGGTTTGTGGGTGATGTGGATGTGTGTTTTACATTGTATTGGGTGTGTGGGAGCGGTATGTGTATGTGTATCAGGTGTGTGTATTTCGAATTGTCCAATGTGGTTGTGTTTTGTAAGTGTGTGTGTATCTTGAGCGCAGCGGTGTGTACCGCCAATAGAATACCGCAGTTGAAAGACCACCGTGTGGATTCGTGGATCGTGATAGTGTGGGCGTATTCCTGTTGGTGTGACGGTGTCGGTTTTGTTATCGCCAGTTTATCACTGACCTTTGGTGTGGCGGACTTGTGTGGGTGTCTGGATTTTGGCAGATTCCGAGCTGTGAGTCGTAATAGCTGTAGAGGAATTCCGCAGCCGCAGCAGTGTGTTGGCGGTCTTCTGCACGGCGGTAAGCGGCATTTACCGCCAGTGTTGTAATGACGGCCTTTATTTGTGGAAACGAGTGAATGTAGACATGTGTTTTTGTTTCAGAGTAAGTGGACATTTATGTTAAATGGACGTTATCCAGCGATAAATTACATCTGAGGTCCTAATGCTTATTATCGTCTTCCAAGAGGATGGTATGGGACATGTTATTTAGGGATAGTTTTCCCAAAGATTTTTCAACTTGACGACTTAAAGAAATTTCCAAAAATAACTGAGTTACATCACATTATAGAGAGGAGACAGTCTCCTTCTAGTGCGAGATATATTTGGAGCAATGATTCCTTCAGTAGGAGTTGTTCTGAATTCGATAAAGATCCAAAGGTTGTCCACTATTGAAGATAACATGCTAACAAATTTTTCAGGAGACATGATCCTGGTAGATACTGAGGCCCATATTTATACTTTTTGACGCAAAACTGCGCTAATGCAGTTTTGCGTCAAAATATTTAACATGGGCTAATGCCATTTCTTAGTGCCACCTGTGCGTCAAATTTATACTTTGACGCACAGTGGCTCTAAGAACTGGTTAGAGTCATTTTGTTATGCTAACCATTGCAAAGCAAAATGACGTTAACACAGGAAAAATGACTCTAATCCGGTTTGCGACACAGAAAACGTCGCAAACCGAATATTGCCATTTTCCACCGCAATAGCGTCAAAAAGCGATGCAAACACAGC
Source organism: Pleurodeles waltl (assembly GCF_031143425.1). Classification (NCBI taxonomy): domain Eukaryota; kingdom Metazoa; phylum Chordata; class Amphibia; order Caudata; family Salamandridae; genus Pleurodeles; species Pleurodeles waltl. The sequence goes on from NC_090446.1 coordinate 340,275,451, forward strand.
AATCAGTGCTAAGGAGCCCCAAAATGGATCCCAGAAACCAGGAGAGACCCCAGGGATACCTCAGTCTACCAGGAACCAGCCAGGAGGACACAGACAAGACCCAGGGGAGAGACAAGTAGAAAAGGAAGTATTGTTTCAGCACAGAGGAGCATGAAATACCGGTCAGAGAGGTGACAGAGCACCAGCATCAACTTTTCATCACCTCTAAATTGCCAATTGGGAGGAGAGAGGCAATTTCGCAACAAATTGTCGACAAGATAAATAGTGTGGCAGAGGTCAGGAGAACTGTCACTGAGTGCAAGAAACGCTGGCATGACTGCAAACGGAGGACAAAGGAGAAAATGGCAATGAACAGGAAGGCAGCACTGCAGACTGGAGGTGGGAGTCCAGCACCACAGGAGGCCCTGGACGATGGTTGCAGCCGTCATCCCGGAGGAGATCGTCACAGAAATTGCAGGACAGGACAGTGCAGACTTTCAGGAAACAACACACATGCAGGGTAAGTTGCTTGGGGGGCCAAAATGCCTAAATGTCAAGTGCAAGAAGGGGGCGGTACATACCTACTGCACTATACATGTCAGCCATGGAAATCAGATAGTGGAAAGGGCAAAGGGGCACGGCATGGGTGCATGGGATGTGCAGGGGCATCCAGGGGCACAACACAACACAAAACCAACAACCTTTGCATGGGATACACTGCCATGTCAAGGCTGCTGGAATGGCAAAGCCACTCCATTAGGGTAGGCTAGAATGTAAAATTGGGCTGCTGTCACAGGATAGCTGGTATTGTCAGATTGTGAACTAGGGGACAATGCTCAGTCTCAGGACGTTGCTGCAAGCAGCATTTACCACTGACAACATTTGACACTACTACCTGTGCTGTATGTCCAGGTCAATTAGGAAATGGCAGTTAGGTGCCCATGGCACAAACACACTCAAATGAGGGTTCAGGATGACTAAGTGAACGCTCTCCTTCAATTACTATCCAAGTGTCAAATGCTCATGTCCATAGGGTCAATAAACATCAGGCACTGTCACTTACATTATGAAGTACACAGCAGTAATGTCATAACCATGCTGCTCATTCCAGGGTCTACCCCGTGCCTGTGTTACAATAGCTGCAATGCCACCTTGCAACATCTCAACTGTCATACTGCTACGACAAAAGCATTGAGGGGGAGGAAATATGTGTGTAGCTAGTGAAACACACCCGCACAGTCATAAGAGGAAATGGAACTCTGCCAGGCCCCTCAGTGCAATGCAGTGTAGCACACATACACAAACATCAACATGACAAACTACCAATGCTGACACCTGTATTGTGTCATGCCAATGCAATACAATGTATGTGCTAGGTCTCAGCAACATATAGGTGTATGGGAAATATCATAGACTGGGTCAGGGCCATATTGTTATGTGTGGTGCATGTGGCATCAGAACACCAACAGGCATAGCAAGGCCTCACCATGCTAATGGTAGTAGAGGGAGGGTTGAATGGGACAAGAAGGTGTCAAGACACACTTTGGACAGAACCTACACCTTGAGGATGTGACGCATGGTGACATGCAGGTGGGGCATAGGCGTGTGAGAATGCAAATATTAATGACAGGAACAATGAATGGGAACCCAGAGTACAACGTTCCACTAATAGGAAGTAACAACTGCCACAACAAAGACACACTAGTTGTACAATATCTCCTTGCAGAGGACGATGGCTCTTCTGTGGATCAGCCTGTCCTGGACTACCCTGATGACATGGATGACGAGCTGACAAACATCAGCCAGGAAACCCTCCAAGATGTCCTGGGAACTCTCCAGACCCCCATATCCGGTCGCAAGGAGGAGCACAGATGTAGCAGCCATCCCAGAGAAACCACCCCAATAGTATGATCTGCCATCTCCAACACAGCTGAGTACTCTGATGACACTGGGACCACCTTTGAGAGGACACTTGTGGGAGTACAGCGGGAGCTGGCCAAGGAGGTGCGGGTGGGGATGTAAAATATGGCAGCCAGCCTCGAGGAGCTGCGCATGTGCATGTTGACATCCTCAGAACAGTCAGAAGCCATGTAAGTCCAATAATCACTACTGCAAGGACTACAACAGTGTGTGAGGGACTTCACCACTGCAGTGAGGGAGTTGCCACAACACCTGGCCTTCCAAACTTTTCACTGCATGCATGACAACAATCAGGACTCCCTCAGGGCCAACCTGGCTACCTACCACAGGGATGTTGCTGCCATGCTCAATAACCAGCAGCTCCTCCTTGCTGCAGTAATGCTCTTAATAGTTCCACAGTTGGCAGCCACCGGGAATTCACAGTCCACTTCTCCAAACACTGAAGTGTGTGTTGTACCCTCAAACCCACCACCACCACCAAGGGCAGAGGAGTCGACACAGACATCAGATGATGAAGACATGGAACAGATCAGCTTCACCAGTAGGAGTACCCGGTAGCACCAGCCCATGCCACATGGTGTAGGAAAGTACTATCTTCCTTGGCATGTTACCCCCATTTTTACCTGTATGTCAGTATGTTTTTGCCTGTCTCACTGGAATCCTGCTGGTCAGGACCCCAGTGCTCATAGTTTATGGCCTAATGTGTGTGTCTGCATAGTGCTTGACTGTGTCCCTGAGGCGCTGCTAATCAGAACCTCAGTGCTTATGCTCTCTCTTCTTTTAAATTTGTCACTGTAGGCTAGTGACTTCATTTACCAATTTCAATTGGCACACTGGACCCCCTTTATACATCCCTAGTATATGGTACCTAGGTACCAAGGGCATTGGGGTTCCAGGAGATCCATATGGGCTGCAGCATTTCTTTTGACACCCATAGGGAGCGCAGACAAACCCTTGCACAGGCATGCCATTGCAGCCTGCATGAACTAACACACACTTTATTTCACAGCCATTTTCACTGCACTTAAGTAACTTATAAGTCATCTACATGTCTAACCTTCACTTGCTGAAGGTTAGGTGCAAAGTTACTAAGTGTGAGGGCACCCCCTTGTACTAGAAAAGATTCCCCCACATAGTTCAGTGCCATTTCCCAGGACTTTGTGAGTACACAGACGTCATTACATGTGTGCACTACATATAGGTCACTACTTATATGTAGCTTCACAATGGTAACTCCGAATATGGTTATGTAACATGTCTAAGATCATAGAATTGTCCCCCCATTCCAACTCTGGTATTGGAGAGCTAATTCCATGCATCCTGGGGGCTCCACCATGGACCCCCAGTACTGCCAAACCATCTCTCTGAGGCTTGCACTGCAGACACAGTTGCTGCCACCTCACAGAAAGGGTTCTGCCCTCCTGGGGTCTGAGCAGCTCAGTCCCAGGAAGGCAGAACAAAGCATTTCCTCTGAGAGTGGGGTATTACACCCTCTCCATTTGGAAATAGGTGTTACAGGCTGGGGAGGGGTAGCCTCCCCACCCTCTGGAAATTATTTGAAGGGCACAGATGGTGCCCTCCTTGCATAAGCCAGCCTACACTGGTCAGGGACCCATTGTCCCCTGCTCTGGCGCAAACCTGGACAAAGGAAAGGGGAGTGACCACTCCCCTGTCCATCACCACCCTAGGGGTGGTGCCAGGAGCTCCTCCAGTGTGTCCCAGAATTCAGCCATCTTGCTGTGCAAGGTGTGGGGGCACTCTGGAGGGCTCTGAGTGGCCAGTGCCAGCAGGTGACATCAGATACCCCTCCTGATAGGTCAATACCTGATAAGGTAGCCAATCCCCCTCTCAGGGCTATTTAGGGTCTCTCCTGTGGGTTCTCTTCAGATTTCAGGTATCCTCTGCAACTACTACTACTTCATCCTCTGACTTCAGATCAACCGCAGCCTGCTCCGGGAACCGCTGTAACAGCAACAAAGTATCCACAAGGGATACTTTTCCTGTGCAACTTCAGCTCCAGCCAGCAACTGCAACAGTTTTCACAGTGAGCAGACTCTGGGGACTCCCTGTCTTCATCCTTCACCAGAAGGACTGAAGAAATCTCCACTGGGGTGACGGAGTCACTCCCCTGCTCATGCAGGCAGGCACCTTCTAAGATGATGACCGGTACCCTTGGACTCCTCTCACAGCGACGAGCATGCTCCTAAGGACAGAGAGAGTGGACCCCATCGACATAGACTGTCCTGAGGTCCTGCTGACGCAACTTGGAGGAGGTAAGACCTTGCCTTTCCTGAGAGTGACGGTACCCCTGTATGCTACTTCTTCTTCTTTACCTCCTGAGACCTATGTGCACTATTTGCAAAATTCTTTCAGGCACAGCCTTGCCCAGGTCCCCAGCACTCCATCCTGCGATGCTCATACTGCCAGTGGCGTGGGACCTTCCTTTGTTGTGCACCTCCTTTGTCCCCGTATCCTGGGACTCCCGTGGGTGCTGCCTTGCATCCTGAGGGCTCTCTGAAGTGCTGTGAGCCCCCCTCTTCCTCCTCACACAGAGTTGAGGCTCCCAGGTCCCTCCTGGGTCCAGCCAGTGCCATTTTTAAGCAAAATGCATATTTGTCTTAACCAAGGCTTGTTGGCTACTTCAAACACAAAATCACTTCTGCATCCATCTTCACATTGTGGGACATCTTTTGCATTATGCAGGAAACCAATGGATTCCTGCAGTCTTTAACTAACTGGGGAATCTTCTCTACCACCCTCTTCTGGGTTGGCAGGGGCTCCTGTCCTTACTGCAACTTCTTTCAACTTCTGGTCTTGGGCCACTTCTTTTCCAGGTCTTCAGGTCTAGGAATCTAGCAGTTGTTGTTTGCAGACTTGGTTGGTTACTGCAATAATCCATATCACGAGGTGTAGTGTGCCCTAGGGAAACTTGCAGTACTTTACTCCTGCTTTTCTGGGCTCTGGGTTGGTGTAATTTACTTACCTTTACTGTATTCTTACTCTCCCAGCGATTCTGCACACAGTACACTTGCCTAGGGGGGGAAATTCGTGATTCGCATTCCACTTTCTTAGTGTATGGTTTGTGTTGCCCCAGACCTATTTTTTCCCATTGCATTCTATAGCATTTCCTATTGTTTGCACTGTTCTATGACTAATTACTTGTCTAATTTTGGTGTCTAGTGTATGTATTGGTGTATAATACTTATCTCCAGAAGGAGAATTGTCTCTAAGATATTGTGTCACCCAATAAATACCTTTATTTTTGGTAACACTGAGTATTGTCTTTACTTGTGTATAAGTACTGTGTAACTATAAGAGGTATTGCATGAGCCTTGCATGTCTCCTAGTTCAGCATAAGCTGCCCTGCTATAGCTACCTCTATCAGCCCAAGCTGCTAGAACACTAGTACTTCACTGTTAAGGGATAACTGGACCTGGTACAAGGTGTAAGTACGCAAGGTACCCACTACAAACCAGGCCAGCCTCCTACACATGCGCACTGATTTTCCTTTGTCGTGTGCTTGACAACATGCCAGTCTTGCTACAGCTGGTAACATGCACTGTTATTCAACACACTGTTCAACTTACCACTATGGACTGCAATTGACTCTCACTACCCAATTGGCAATTTATATTCCTCTGCACTGAATGACACTCCATCGCAGCATGTCCAATGACATGTCCCTCAACATTGCACTTGTGTTGCGTCACAATAGAATGCGTCACATAAATGGACTTACAAACCTGGACTATGTAAATATTGCACTACAGCACTTTAAAATAAACAGCACCTACACAACCACTTTGTCTTAGTGTATTGTGACACATCTAGGGCCAGATGTAGGTAGACAGCAATTTGCGACTTGCAATTTGCGAGTCTGAGCGACTCGCAAATTGCAACTCGCAATTTGCTATGCAGAAAGGTGTCTCAGACACCTTCTGCGACTCGCTATGGGGTCGCAAAGACCCACCTCATTCATATTAATGAGGTAGTTCGCAGTTTGCGACCCCATAGTGAGTCTGGGCACTCACGGGGATGGTGGCCTGCTGGAGACAGCAGACCACCATGTCCGTGACTGCTTTTAAATAAAGCGTTTTGTTTTTCTATCTGCAGCCCGTTTTCCTTAAAGGAAAACGAGCTGCACATAGAAAAAAATACCGAAACCTTTTGTTTTGTTTTTTTTCAGAGTAGGCAGTGGTCCATAGGACCACTGCCTGCTCTGAAAAAACTAATTATGTGATCATTCACAAAGGGGAAGGGGTCCCATGGGGACCCCTTCCCGTTTGCAAATGAGTTACCATCCACTTCAAGTGAATGGTAACTGCGAGTTGATTTGCGACCGCTTTTGCGGTCGCAAATCAACTTACATCGCGGTGCGAGTCGCAAATAGGAAGGGAACACCCCTTCCTATTTGCGAGTCGGAAACGCATTTTGTGAGTCGGTTCCGACTCGCAAAATGCGTTTCTGCATTGCGGGTGGGCATTAGCGCCTCGCAAACGGCGTTTTTCACCGTTTGCGAGGCGCTAATGCCTTGCTACATCTGGCCCCTACTGTGCAGGAGATTTGTGATGCATGTAACATGTGAATGGCCACAGAACGTCAATACAAGAGCTTAGAAAGAATGTGAGCTGATATTTATGCACAAGGGTCTTGATTTTACAATCATCTGTGCTGCTTGTGGATCATTTCTGAAGTTAAAGCACCACAAACAGTCAAATGCTGTTTAAACATTGTATATGTCAGGCCCAAGGTATCTACAAGATGAAACTCAATGCTGGCCACATCCCCTACTAGACAATCATTGTGTATGTGACATATGACTCTAAACATAAATCTTACAACCACAACATACAGCAGGAATGGGTGTGTAAGAATATTTGGACAATAACGTCACCTGGGAGTACAATGAAAAAACTCATAGGCGTGAATTTATTGTACTGAACGTCCTAAGATTTTGACAACACTTAGTTTATCAGGGTTCACATGAACATCAGGCTGCAGGCAGACGTCCCACAGTACCCAAGATTCCAACACAGGACCCAAATAATGAGAGCTTTGAAAAGCACACCTACCTGTCCAATACAGGTGAACCATAGTCACCTTGAGTGGTGGGTACAAAGGATGGCAGATGTATACAGAGGTAGCTTTGTTGAATCTGCCAATGTGGCAGCTCATTTGGAAGTGGGAATAAACATGTCAAGAATGGGATGTGGATGCAGGACAGAATACACAGGCAACACAAATTTGCCACTGTACACTCATGCAAAGGCCCAGATCCCCAAGCATACAACACATACCATAAAAGAGTACCTATAACTTTATTAAATATGTATGAAAAAAAACTTGAACTATGTCACTCACCTATACTACCTTAACCTATCCTAAGTATACATTACCACAACTGGCCCTAACTACCCTATGCTAACATTACTTACCACATGTAACTAAACACTCTAAACATCAACCTCACCTCCCCCTTATATGACGGGACACATGTAGGACAACATATACTAACCTAAACAGATACTAATACTAAACAAATATATATATATTTTGTTTTTATTTTTTTCTCTTTTTTTGTTTATGTTTTTTTCAAGAATACACATAAACCCCATGTTCAACCCCCACCCACCCACCCACAAACTAACATGTAATAATATAACCCCCCCAACCTACTTATCCTATCTAAACAAATAGCCTACTCTAACCTATCATTAAACTCCCTAAACCCACTAAAAAACAGTATAAGAAAAAAGGAGGGAAGGAACGGAATTAGGGGTGAGGCAAAACTGGACTCAGAGGTTTGCCCTCCTCAGAGTTTTTTTAACGATTTATGTCTTCGGCTTTTGCAGGCTACCTCATGCTGGAGACTGTCCATTCTCCTTAGGACCCTACGCCTGTCCTGCTGAAACTGCCGGAATGCGGCCATGTCCATACCAGTTGCTGTGGTGGTTGGTGTCACTGATGTTGTAGCAACTGCAAGTGCAGGTGCCGTGGCTGGGGATGGTGGCATAGATGGTGCAGCAGTTGTTGTGCCTTGTGCTCCAGAAGTTGAAGGTGCAGTAGGTGTGGCAGAGATACCCGTGTCTACTGTGCCGCCAGTCGGGTGGTGGCGGCACCTGTTGTAGCCAATGCCGGCCCCTCTTAGCTAAAAGCCCGCCATGCTCCTGTGGCTCTTTCATGACAATAGCGTCTTGCCATCATTCTATACCCAGTGTCCACATCGAGGATGTGCCTGTATCGCACTGCCCGCCTTGAAACTCTCAGATTTCTTCAGCATTCATGTTGGAAGCTGTAAAAAAGAGACAGGCAAACATTAGTGGCATCATTGTGTGATGCATGTATAGATGATAATCTAACACTTCCTCACAAATTGCACATGCAGTCCAAATCACACTAAATATGATAGGTTGTCCCTGAGGAATGACATGCCAACACAGCCTACCCATCAACTATCTGACAACATAGCAAAGCGCAACAAGGTGTGTACCAAATTAACTGATCTGTGCATGTATGTAGTGCAATGTGCCACATCGCAAATGCAGCAAGTACTCAATATGTGCCAGGCCAACTAATCCCTATCATCTGGATCAACTTCAAGGCACACAAGGCCTGTGATTTGTATATGGAAATGGCAGGATGGTATGCAGTTGATAATCATAAGGGGTCACTGTAGTGTGGCACACATGAGTGCTTGAAGTACATGTCTGTCATCTACACTGTGCCCATCACACCTAGCTACATGTAATTTCTCCCCCTAACCCTGTGCCTCTGGGGGGGATGGGCATGCAAAACATATTTTCAACTGTAAAGGACAACCACTAAGCTTTGTCGAGCTGTACATGGATTTAGTGAGTGGAACACATGTAAGGATGCCTGCCAACTAGGAGTGAGTCAACCATTGGTCAATCACATCTACATTCATGTTTCCATTTGTGGACAACCATCAATATCAGATCTCACTGACACATTTCCTATATCACCCACATTGATGCAAGCACACATCTGGCCTTGACCTGCATGCACGCCTATAACATAACACTTAAGTGCGATGTAAATGGAGTACAACGTGTGGGGCTAAATGCTGGGGGACAGTCACCCATACAGTCCTATATGTTCATTACAGGGATGCGCAAGTTTGGGTGTTAAACTGACTGATCACTGTTTTGTGTGAATTAGGGTAGGATGTGCTGACTAAATTATGACACTGGTCCACCTCCAAATCAAATGTGGGACTAAATGTGGCTACAAATCACCTTGTTTACCTGCCCCTGCCGATTGTGCAGCACTAGACTCCCAAGATATGACTCTCTGCCAGTGAATGTTTAACTCTTCCATGGAACACTATGTCAACCTCCAGTCAAGTCACATATTAGATCACCTGCCAGCTCATCATATCTTGCAATGAGTCAAACACACAATAGTCCATCATACAACAGCTGCAATCACAACACAGGACAGACATTTTGACACTTACTGGATACGTCTGGGTCCTCGAATCCAGCCACTTCCCCAATGGTATAGGGGGCCGGTCCACCTGTTAAACATGGAAGCGAGATATATACTCAATGTCTGATCACTGTACTATCGTGGGAACAACATATCACAGTGTGTGACATTTATATGACAGAGCTGCACATCAGTCATGTAGTCACTCCAACAGACACACCTCTGCAAACTTGCATTGACACTGTCACTCCAGTGAGTGATAGACACACATATGCACACATGCAATGGCCCTAACAATCATGTGGTGCTAAACATGACTACACACTTTTGTGGCTAATCCATTTCAGATGGAATTCCATTTCATCCTTTGTTATTGGGTGAAAATTGCAATGGCACTTTCCTGGTGCACAGCAATACCAGTTACTCAGGTATTGTGGCTTGTGCATCAAGGGACAATGAGTAACTGTGTTGTGGACATGTGGGTTGATTTGCATTCTGGAATCATCGTGCTTTCAGTGGTCCAAAATAGGTGTGCCAGTGTTTTATGTAGGTAACATATGCCTCATTGGCAGTGTCCCCTAAGCCGTATATGCCTCCTATGACAACATGATGGCAGGGATCCTGTGCGTGAAATGATGACAATGTAGGGCTAAACATAGATTGCCCACTTTGCTGTTCCAAAACTGTGAAAGAATGTATGCTGACAGTGTCTTAGCTGATCATCGTTGACAGAATGCATGGGCACAGGTGTAGTAATTGCACCTGAAATGTGTCACTCAGGGCCATGTGTACCTATATCAGGTATTTTGAATCACACTTTGCGAGACTCAGAAACTAGCAATTAGCAAGTTGGATGATCAGAGGTAGAACACTCGAAATGACACTGTTTGCAGATAAAAAATGGGGTAGCAAATGACCTACCTCTTCAATCACGATGAGGTAGGTCTCATTTTCCAAACCCCTTAGGAATGGCGCAACTCACAGGAATGCTGGCCTGCTGAGCTCAGCAGACCACCATGTCTGTGGCCCTTTCATATTGAGATGTTAACATTTGTTGAAATGCAGCAATATTTCAGCAGGGCTGTACAGAAAGTATTTTAACAATCTATTTCATTACTAAAATAGATTTTTGGAAGCAGTCAGTGGTCCCTTGCACAACTACATGCTCAGAAATAGTTTGTGGCCATACATTTATAAAGAGGAGGGATGCCATGCTGACCCTTTCCCTTTTGAAAATGGGTTGGCACCAATTTGAAACAGATATTAACTGCAATAGCTCAGTCCCGGCAATTGCGCCCAAGAAAAAATGTAATAGGCGCCTGCGACTCAATGATATGATTTGAGCGCCTAATCCTAAATGCCATTAGAAGACCCTGTTTTGTGATTGTGCAATCTGATAGCAAAATGGGCCATTTGGGTTTGTCTATGTGAATGAATATTTGTCCTGTCGTCAACACAAGAATTCAGTGAACTTAGATATAAAGGAAGGTTATAAAGAGCTTGGTACAAATGGTTCTGAATACTGTTCGGACATGGCTCAACAAAACTGTGGACTGCATTGTTACCATGTATTACCAAGTGTAATACATCACAATACTGGTACACTTACATTTTTGTTCAACTGGCATTCCACATGGCCACGAACATTGCATGCAGCAAGTCATGACATCTGCTACTGTCACTCAGGAGCAGTGAACTGTACACATTTGTCAATGTGATACTCACCAACAGGGCCACCAATCACCACACCCAGGTGGTCCAGCAGGTCCTGCTCTCGGGCCACCAGGTCAGCCCAGCGATGCTTGAGCTGGTGCTCATTCCAGCGGTGTTGAATATCCTTCTCAGGTGGAACAGCACCTTTGACGAGCGCAGCTGTTTTGCCTCCGTGTGATACATCTGTTTCACGCGGGCCCCAGCCTCCAACATCATGGGAAGGAAGTGGCACACCAGCCACACAAATGCCCCAAGCTGCGCCTCACCCAGGTGCCCCAGCCTTGCCCTTCCAGACATGGTGCAATACACAATGTTTGACAATAAATAGGGGAAAAAAAGGAAAAGGAAGTTAAAGAAAGGAAACTTACAAAACCCAATTAAAGACCCAAATTACCCCAACTAATCCTACCCACAAACAGACCTCCAACAGTATAAATACAAATCTGACAACAATAAAAAAACACAAAAACACTTACACAGGTACAAAATACATAAAGTGAACACCAAAAGACAAAAGATAGACCACATAGGTGACAAAATACACAATTCACAGAAAAACAAGACCAAAACACAGCCAAACAGTCTAGAAAAATAACAGACTGCAAAGTGAAAGTGAAAGTACACCCACTGTACCATTTCTGCAAACAGGATATCCTATTACATAACTTCCTGTCCCATTTACGCACCATTTTCTGTCTTGCGTGTCATTTTTTGATGATAATACATGTTCTATGGATATCCACATGCCTGGGGTGCGCTGGTGGAATTAACGCTAGGGACCCATTGATGTATATTGTGCGTTTACGTCATTTTTTTACGCATTTGCATCAACATTTCTGACTCAAAATATGTTTGCGTCATTTCTCATATTTTGACATCCATGCAGCCTATAACTAGACAAAGATAGGATGTTATGACCTTCAGTGTGTGTTCTAGTGTTTGGCCACATGTGGTAGACCATGCAACTGCGGCCCACATTACTAATATCAATGTGCAGGATTTGCTTTTTTAACTGATGCAACAGCAGCGCAAACTTTGGAAGTTAAAAGGGAATTTGTCAGTTTGAACAGATGTTGCGTCAATAGAGGACAGCAAGGATACGCTACATAAATATGAATTATGGCCTGTGTGTTTTGTGTGTGAATTGACTGTAAAAACTAATTGTGTGCTTCTATTGGAATGGTATGCAAAACATAATGCGTGATGTTCATGTATGAGTGTGTTACAAATGGCTATCACCATCAGATGCCAATCAATGAGGTTCAATAGTCATGATATGTGTATGTAATATGTGTCAACTCTTTTGCTTTGTGTAGTTGTTTGACTTTGGGGACAATACATTTCCCACGATGAACAATACACTGAGAACATCGAGGATGTCATTAATTGTTGGCTACCACCTCATGGTCACTTGTGTGTTTACTGCCCATGAGTCAGGCATTTGAACATGCTTGGTGCGTACAGTGTTTGCAACACAGAGCCTCAATTTCAATCATAAAATTGTTATGTACACCACAGTTTGACTAATGTAAATTACCTATGTTCCTCCTGTGGCTGTGGGGGACCAGCAGCCCAGGCTGCACGTGTTCACATATTTTCAGAGGTTCATTGCACAAAAGTGCCCAGTTCAGGTGTGTGGGCATGTGTACCCTGTGTCAGTATTGGCCTCCATGGTGTAACGGTTACGTGCAGGTCTAGTCAGGAGTCTGTGGAGGCAACCCTTGAGTTCACAGAGTATCTTTCAAAGCAGATTTGACCTAAAGCTAAAAATCAGCGAAAGGCATACAAGGGGATAGGGCAGCTAAGGTACAGCAGGAAATACAGAAGAGTGAAGACAGAGCAACTTTGGTGTGGACAAATATGTTACGAATAAGTAATGGACAAACACGAAGATCTCATCACTATGTTTGTACACAGGGTAGGGCTCTGAACTTCCCACAGCAACAGGTAACATCAGTGCCTCTGTGCAGGTGAATCTCACAGCTAGTCACAACGCAAGCCCCATCGAAAGGTGGCGGCAAAAGTGAATCTGTGTCTGGAGCGTCAGGGCACAAACATGGATTGTCCTTACGTACACATGACCAGCCCTTGTTTGTTGGGCTGGAGGCACAGTACCAAATCCAGGAATACAGCCATAGCACACTGACACTGTGTGGCACTAATGAATACATGCAAAACCAGTCTAAGGGTGGGGGCTGGATTAGCCCCCTGGAAAACATGTGCCAGTACAAATACATAATTAAACTATTCTATTCAGTTGAGGACTGATTGTACACTTACCACACACAATACCCCAAGAGGAAACGGAGGGCATGGAAACCAACTATGAGGCAAATGCAAGCACAGGGAACAGGCTCTGGTTGACGCAAAGACTAGCACCGATCTGGCTAACAGGAAGCAGGCTCTGTAAGGAACAAACATGAACAAGGCAGAAAAACAGAGAGCAGAGTCTGACTGGAACCAGCAGGAACAACACTGTGGAAACAAAGAGCAGTTTCAGGGGTACTCAGCACTGTAACACAATCCAAAAAGGGCTCTGGTACACAAATGAACTCCAATGCACAACAAGGAGCTTCAGGGAATTGCAGCTTCTAAGCAGTTCCAGACGGTTGGAAGGCTAAGGCAGAGTCAAACGGCTGGACTGCATGAGAGAGCTCACAGGTGTGTGCAGCTTCAGTCTCTCACACGTCCTGGAGGACTTGTGAGACCAACTGAACTTTTTCGATGGGACGCAATGGACAGAAGATTACAGGTCTTACCAACTACCAAGCAGTGCGTTAAGGGACCTGAAGTCCATGCAGGTTGATGTAGTTGTACTAAGGCATGCCATACTGAAAAGGGAAGCACACAGGAGTCACAATGGGAGTCTGGGTGAGTGTAGATGATGATTCCCAGGGTACAGATAGTCCATTTACAACCCCCCTCAGAGAAGGGAGGTCAGAGACTTAAAACATGCCTGTAGCAGGACTTATTATCTGAGATGGACTGCGCAGGGCATGTCTTGTGAGCATTGCTTATCATACCTGGGACACTCGTACTATCCATTTTCAGGATTGGTGCACCTCTTGTCACGTGCTCCTTACAGAGATAGCTAATGTCACACTTACTGATGTCAAGGTTCTGGTCATACATTCCTGTCAGCAATGCTATTTCACATCCACTGCCTCATCTATGATGCACTTATTTACCTTATGATTGATGATGTCATAGTTGTGTCATATGCTACAATAGACCATGTTGGCAACATGGATGTCTCTCATAGCTGTGGTCCTATGAATTTGCCCTTCAAATGTGAACTTGAAAATATGTTTTTCATACAAACTGAGTATGATGTTTGCTGTACAATCAGACCCATCAAATGTGATGTGACATCAGAAATAGTCAGATTTGTCTTTGTGACATGCTCCCTGAGGTAATACTCTGATTCCTAAAGAACATGTGATGAATAAATAATTACAGAGCAGGATTGAGTGATAAAGTGAGGTGTTTAATTTCATATCGTAACAAAGTGTTGATAGTGACTATTGTTGAAAAAAGTTTTGAACTATCTGTTGTCTGCGACACATTCCTGCAGCTGTGTTTGGATGTCCCCCCTGTTTTTCCGGGGCAGCTTCCACCTCCTCCTCCTCTTCAGGCAGATCTTGTTCACAGGGGGATGTTCCTCCTAACACAAATGTTGTGCAAATTGTCACAGTTCAAGATGATCTTGCAGACCATTTCTGGGGAATATAGGAGGCTGCCTCCGGTGATGTCCAGGCACCTGAATCTGGACTTCAGGATGCCAAAAGTCCGTTCAACAATGGTACGTGTCCTCCGATGTGCCTCATTATAGGCATGCTCTGCTGCTGTGCTTGGGTTGGCAAATGGGTTCATGATCCATGGTAGGATCTCGTAACCCTGATCATCTGAAAGAGAAAAAAGTAGTAAGTATTTTGTTGTTGCTTGCATCAGGAATGTCATGTAGCATGGCAGTTGATATCTTGTGTTGTCTGTGACTCATATGTGTTTGTGGTATTATGTGGCATCCTGTGAGGTTCTTTCTGCATTGGGTTGTTTGACTTGAAAAACTTGTGTTTGACCTGATATCTATGGTTTATTTTCTAAATTGCAGTTCAGTGTGTATCTCCCATGCATTATGTAGTGAGGAAGATGTTTTAGTGTGCATTCACTGGAGAGGATATGATACTTCCACACACACAATAGATTCCACTGTGGTGGTTACATGGTTGCACTTCATGGCCTGGACATTCCATCCAATTAGACATATGTCATTGCAGATGAAATGCAACAGTGAGGCCCTTTGATTAAGCTGGGTGACAATGCACAATACATCTCAATGAGTTGGCATCACTGAGGTGTTCAGTATTAACAATTCACAGTTGTCCCATGTGTGACTAGGTTCTAGGCAACCCTTTGTTGTTCCCTCTTCTAGTGGCTCATGTGAAACCGTGCACCTGCACTACTGAACTTGCTCCAGGTGAGTTGGATAACTGGGTTGTTGAGGTGGATGCATATGTGCAGGAAGGACCATCTCCCTATACATCTGTTATGTAGATGGAGAATTCTCTCTTTCAGTATGTGCAGCAGTGTGCACTTTGCATTAGTGTCACATCAACATGTGTTCATAGCACAGTCCACCTCCTTACTGCTAGCTGGCAACGTCACCCCAGGAGTGATGTGAAATGTTGGTACTGCCTTGGTATTTCCATGTCACCTAAATGTGAGTCAGCGTCATCATGCTATGTGTCTCATGGTGTGTGACCTGCAGCAACACACATTGCACACCACTCACACAGGACCTATTGTTTGGGAGGGTGTGGGATTGACTATGTGGCCTTATGTGATAGTTGTACTGCCAGTGCAGCCCATGTCATTGTCACATTGTCATTGTGTGGTTTTAAATTGGTCCCTTGTAGCTCTAGAGTGGCACCTGTTGTTATTGGCAGCCGTCATTTGTCCATAGGTGTGTATCACATTGGGTGAGGGTGTCAAACATAACTAAATGTGTCACACCTCAGTTTCTTCCTGGCCACGTGTCAATGTAATGGTGTATGTCTTGTGTGTCCTACAGGGTTGCTATGCCGCGTGTATATTACTAGGTTTCTGGACTTACCGACAAGAAGGCCATTGCCATATCGTCCATCCTGGAAGTGACGATTGATGGTGCTGTGGCGGAAGATGAAGGAATCATGTACACTCCCAGGATACTTTGCCAAGATGTTGGTGAACAATCCATGGTGGTCAACAATGGCCTGCACATTTATGGAGTGGGTGTGCTTTCTGTTCCGGTACAGATGCTCGGTTTCAGCAGGTGGTAGTATCCCGAAATGTGTGCAGTCAATGGCACCAAGCACATGCGGGAAGCCATATATTTGGTAAAACCCCTGTTTATGCTCCTGCTGCTTCTGCTGTTTGTTGGGGAGGCTGATGTGGCGGGTGTGAGGGAGATGATGGCATCAAGAACCTTGGAAAGGAAGGTGGAGAATGAGGGCTGTGATACCCCAGCAACCAGGGCACCCGTAGTTTGGAATGAGCCACTTGCCAACATGTGCAGGACAGCTAGCAACTTGGTCTCCCGTGAAATAATGTGGTGTGTCTGCAGGCTGGCTGTTAACTGTGGCTCAGTTTGGCACAGCAGCTGCTGTATGGCTTGCCAGTTGAGTGTGTACCTCTGAGTGATATCCTGTTCCCTGAGGCCCAGGAGGGCTGTCCTGATCCTGAATAGCCTCTCCTGCCTTCTCTGTTGCTTTTAGGGTCCACATTGGTGTGGTGGTAGCAGCTGCTGTTGGTCCTGTGCTCTGCGTCGTCTGGCATGCTGCATGAGTAGCACCTCCATGTCATCCTTCTTGAGCAATGATGTTGCTTGTGTGAGTTTTCCTTAAGTAGTGGTGTGTTTGCCCCATTTAACGCCTGCTCTGACCCAAGCGTTAAAATTTGAAGCAAACCGGGCTTTGTGTCATTTTTTGGGTCTGCTTTCCAGCCGTGCATCATATTTGCCCGGTTGGATAAATATTGCGCATGGGTGTTTAAGTCATTTTTTGGACGGGAACGCCTACCTTGCATCTCATTGACGCAAGGCGGTTTCACATATCCAGAAAATGACGCAAACTCTGACATTTTGACGCTAGTCGGGTCTAACATCAAAATATAAATATGGTGTTAAGTTTACGCCAGGTTAGCGTTAAAAAAAATGACGCTAATCCGGCGCAAAGGGAGTATAAATATGGGCCTGAATTTGCTGCTGTAATAGCTATGACTGTTCAGAACCGCGTTGCGTTAGACATTCTTTTAGAAAAGGATGGCAGAGTTTGCAAAATGCTTAATTCAAAGTATTGCCGTTCATTTGTTCCTGATAATAGTAAAGAAATTAGAAGCTTACTTACTAATCTAACTAATGAAAATGCTGATTTGAAAGACTTGAAAGAACCAGGTGTTTGTGAAAAAGTTGGCAAAAGATTGCTTCAGTGGGAAATTGGGTCAGCAACATTGGGACAGGGAAATTATTGAAAATAATTAATGGGATATTGATGATTGTGATTTGCATATTTGGAATATGGGGAATATGTAAAGCTAGTAAAAGTATCAAACTGAAGAAGACAAAAAATAATAATCAGAGGAAGGAAGAAAAGAAAAGGGAAAACTTGTTTAGGGAAAATTTGAAAAAGGAACAAAAATGTGAAGGGATCTAGATGACAGAATATTAGCAGAAGCAAAAATTGGTGGGTGAAGGTTTAGGGCAATGGCACATTTAGTCATCACAGGAGGATTGTTAATGCTGAGTTTTTAATGATATTATTAATGATTATTCATGTGTTTTGAGTGTTGGATTTGTGTAGAAAATGTATGAACTTAGAGAAAAATACTGAACGCATTTGAAGGTGCGCCCACCTGAGTGGCCATCAATGTTCACGAAGTGTACTTATTAGTGGCTTATTAATATGAAATATTGAGCTTATGTTTAATTAATACAGTAATATGTCATATTAAGGGTTATGCATTATGTATTAGCTATATTAATTGTAGGCATTAACTTAGAAAGTTCTTGGCCTAGTGCATGGCCTCATGTCAAGCTGTATTTCTTAGGCGTTTAAAAAAATGTCTGCATAGAGCATTAAATTGTGATTTTCCACTGTGCTGACCAAATGCTTGAGGCTAAAAGTCTTTCTCATGAGAACTGCTTGCTAGGAGATGATGTACTTGCTGATGCAACATTGTTAATGATATGTTTGTCAAACTGACTTTCCCAGGAGAAAACAATGGAGACTCTGACTGGAATATAAGCTGCAACAATATTGATACCTGACGAGCCTGAAGAAGAGAACAGTGCGAAAGGAGCCAATCCTCGACATGAGAACCATGTACATGTAGAAATGTACATATGAGTTTTAGTTTTATTGGACAAAGTGTGAACATGCGATCCCTTGACCAATAGGGTAGTGGGAAGTAGTTTTGGGAAATCTAACTTAGCCAGACTGCACTGAGAAGAAGACACCATTTGCCCACTCTCTATCTTGCCATAACGCCATTATTTCTTGACCAGAGATGTGCTTAACTTTACTGCTTAAATGACTTTGGCTTTTCTGAACTTTGATCTTGAATCCTGATACCTTGCTGACCAGACTGATGTCCTGAGGATGAAGACTGTCACAGCTTGCTGATCCAAACTGAGGATAGGTATATTGACTATGATGTTGTTTGCTATGTCTATATGCTTTTGTTTCTAGGTACCAACCGTTATTTTGATAGAGCCATAGTTAGATGTTTTGATGTTTTTCCAAATTTGTGTTGACTAAATTGTTTTTGCATGATGCCCAAACATGCTATTCTAATCTGGTGTTAGTTAGGGTCTATCACTAATGAAGTTCAATACATGGAGTAACATTTGATGTATTTTCTTTGCTGATCTAAATGTTTAAAATAACCTTTGAGCAGTTATTCTTGCTATTAATTTGCACTGTAATTTTAGAATGTGTAATAGCTCAAGCTTTGATTAGATTGCAGTTCTTTCATCGTTTCAGTCAGCTAGTGTTGTTCCTGTATGTTTATCGATTGATTTTGAGATTAACTTACATTACCTTAGCTTTGCTAATATATTGAAATAAATATTTTAATATTTACATAAATGTGTGTTTATTCATGACTGCAAGGTCATGGTGTGTGACATTTACTGACTCCTATTGATTATCAATGCTAATAATTGATTAGTTGTTATTGATTGATATTGGTACAGGGTTCATATGGTGGGAACATCTTAAGCGTAGTCAAAAGGTTAATTGACCTATTCACGTCCCCTTGTAAGTTTACTTATTAAGGTCAGATTCGCTAACACCATTTTAAGAATTTTAAGGTGATGCTTTTCCCTGATACATTTCAGGGCTGGTTTTAAGAATCGGGAATTCAACACAAACACATTGCACCATTGCTTTTCAGGGGTAGGTATGAAAAAAAATATTTTTGTTTTGACTCGAAAGTTTGGATAAAGTTTGGAAATCACAGAATCATCAGAGTTTCGTTAATTTGTAGCTGAGATGTGGAGAACATAGGTATAGGTAGTGGTACAGAAAGGCAACAGTAGTCTGTCTCTGCTCTACACCCCACCACTCTATACTACTGCACTCTATGCACCTTCACTCTAATCTTTGACAATGTTGGTCACTCCACTCTACGCCACTCCACTCTATGGCACTCTACTCTATTCTACTCTACTCTTTGCCACTCCCCTCTATGCTGCTCTACACCATGCTACTCCACTCTGCACCACTCTACTCCACTCCATTCTACTCCATTCTCCATTACACGCCATAAAAGAAAGGCTGTATATAAACCCCACTGAGTGTGAGGGAGGGCTGTGTAGACCTTTGCAATGCCAGGAGTGCTTCCACAGAGCTCTGAAGACTAAATAAAATTAGAGCATCCTACCGCTTGACTATAAATGATTACAACTGATCTTGCAGGAGATACAGAGGAGGATCCATGACAATCCATAGAACTTCACCACGTTTCTCTGCACATTCACAATTCTACATTGCTGTACTGCAGGTCAAATAGTGAGACTCCCCTTCTGTTGACTGATCAACTAACTCCCCTGCCACTTGCAGGCAATACCCACCGTTGCCCCACTGGATAGCACTTCCTAGTGGTTGGCAACCACTGTGATGCTCCATTGCCAAGATCCTTAATGTCCTTGAGGAGATGTGGAGAAAACCCAGGGAGTGGTTTAGCATCCCGGTAGCACCCATTGAGGCATATAAATTGATTTTGGAGGAGTGACTGTGCATTAGGAATGCTGCTATCCAGAGATTCTATTCTAGCAAGGACTGACTGGAGCTCTGAGGTTGTGAGTGTTGGAATTGCCTCCACAGCCTCCCTTCCAGTTTGTGGTCAAATCTGGACAACATGAATTCACTGGAGGCCGCCATGTCTTTCTTAATACACCTCATGTAGCTAGACCAATACCTATGGCATGATTTGTTGCTAGCTCACATAAACAAAGTCTAAATAGTGGCAGCCATGTCAAACAGTTAAATGGGTGCTCACCCTAATAAGCTACTATGAAAAGGAGCTTTCTTTCTCAAAATAAACTCAATGCTATCTGAGAAGTGAATTGAAGTCATCACCCCAAAGACAAATGACACCCTCCACATCATTTTCCCTTCTAACCACTGAACAGAAAAGAAAGTTTAAATATGTAATTGAATATTTTATAATGCAATTAATATATACCAAAAGTACCTTGGATCTGCTGAGCTCTTTGGTAGTGACTTGTGGACTGCAGCATATCTGCCTTCTACATAGGATAATGTTTTAGAAAGGCAGTTTGAGCCTGTAGCAGAGATGGCGTCTTGGTGGATGAGTGCTGCTTAAGCCCTACTTGGGTTTTGGAGGACAGCTCTGAGGCAGGATCAGAGACTGGGGAGCAGACACTGAGACAGAATCTTAGGGTGGGGACAATGGAGTAGAATCTGGAAGTGATTTTTCAGTCAGTGGAGTCCCATCCAAAGACTTACCTTCCAGTGATTTTGAGAGACACAGTAATGACAGTTGTGCTGTCCCTATGGAAGCACAGTCTGTGCATCAGAACAACAGTAGCAGGTTAGACCAACCTAGAGACCAGGTACCTGTGACGGCAAGCACAGGCAAAATGCTTTCTTGGCAGCCCCCCAATTTAGATCTGACCCATATTCCACCTTTCACTGGGAACCCTGTATGTAAAGTCGATACAGCCAATTTTTTGCCAAGTTACTACATACATCTCTTTTTGGATCTTGATTTCCTAGAGCGAATTGTGCTACAAAAACATTTTTGTGCAGAACAATTTCAGAGGGAGCATAGAAGCACTTTCGGGCCTCATTCTAGGGCGGCGGAGTGGACAAGAATGGCTAGATTCTTCAGCCATACAATGTGATTCGTAAATCTTTCACTTGGTACAAGAAACTGTTTACCCTCCTGATCCAGATGGCAACATACAATGCATATATTGTTTATTGTTGGAAAACCACAGGAACGTTCATTTCTTTCCTTAATTTTCAGTTGCCTGTGATTGAAAATCTCACTGCCACTGAAGCAGCAGCCTCCCCTTCATATGTTCTGGAGGATGTGGCAAGAGTGCTTGCTGATCGCATTCCTAAAACACCCAAAAAGGATCAACCGTGTTGTTGTTGTAAAGTGTGCTGCAAGCAGGGAAAGAGGCAGGAGTGTCCATCTCAGTCAACCTTGTGTTCTCCTCTTTGCTTTATGTTGTATCATGCTAAAGTGAACTACTGGGAAACTTACTGAGGTGGAGCTGCTATTAGGTAAATCTTTCAATAGCTGTGCATGGATACCTACCATCCATGGTCCACTACTTCACTAGGCAAACAGCCACAGAATTTTAGTTCCTCTACTTCAGGAAATCATGGACCTCCTTATGGCTTGCTCAACACATTTATCTGCTCTCAGAATTTGGTAGGTCTTCTGTTCGCTTATTGACAAGTGTATATAGTCTCCACACTGTACATACTGGTTGACAAAACATATGCCACATTGTAGCAGAGTACCCTGTGTGGCAAAGTGTAAAAGCTTGACTGGACTTTGAAGCGCTTGTTAGGGAATTTATGTAAACTACACAAGGCCATCCTGATTGCCCACAAGAACCAGAGTAAGTGTAACAAGTCAAACAAATGTCCCTTAGGCTTATTCACCAACATGTGTACTTGCTTTGAAAGTGTGTAAAATCAATTAGTAGCTTGTGTTATAACCAACATTAGTGAAAAGGGCTACAGGACACGATATCTTGTATGATGATTGTTTTCACATCTTTAGTATAAGATGAGAAACACATATCATACAATATATTGTGCCTGTACCCTTCTTCAATAACATTGCGTATGATACAAGTTAGTAATTGAGTTTTCACACTGTCAAAGCAAAAGTAGAAGTTTTTCTGAAAAAGTACCACAGGAGAATTGATTGGCGTATTCCTTTATGGAACTTAGGCAGTATTTTCCAGTATTTTTGCCTTAGTTTCAATATTAGATATCCTCGCTCAGTTTGAGGAATAAGCCTCAAAAGGCATTCTCAGACACCCTCAACTTGCATCCACAAAGTGGACGGAATTGGATTTAATAAAGTAACTGTGTAGATGGTGCACGAAAGACATATTTTCTTGAGCTTAAATTAACTAGAGACAGAAGACATTAGTACAGGTTAACTTGGCAATTATATAGAATTAGTCAGGAATCCAATGAGGACAGAGAAATGAATGGGTAAGAAAGGCTTACAGTAGGTCTGTGTTCCAAAGGATATTGCATAGCTAGAAGACAGATAGTAAAGGTAGTACAGATACACATGCAATGACTTCATCTTCACATATCGATTCAAACCCATTAGTGCCACACTCACCTTAATACTGAATGGCTATGGCACATTTGGGTCAATGCTCGACCCGTGTTCATCCTTTGTCAGAAGTTAGTGGACATTCATTTTTCTGTATGATAAGTACATTAGAGCCACAGACCTGCACATAACGGTGGATGGGACATTTGTTACATTCTCACAGCCTACCCTGTGTGTCAAAAACTAGACACACTAGAGTTTTTCATAGGTCATGACATTCTCTTTAGGGAACTTCAGAACATTTTCAGGCATGTTTGCCTTCGTTTCAAAGGTAGATATGCTCACTCAGTTCTAGGAATGGCACCTCTGGGGCAAACCTGGACACCCCAGCTTGCATCCACAACCTCGGCAGAGTTAGATTTAGGACAGTGAGTCCACAAAAAGGCGCAAGAAAGGTGTCTTGCTGAGCCTCATTGGCTGTCATGAGAGCCATTGGTAAAGGTCATTAGCCATGCTTTCGGTCATTTTCAGAGAGAAGGAGGCGGCTAGATGACAGGTGGTAAAATGTAGTCAAATTTATTCTGTCCTGTGGAGTATGAATGGGATAAGCCGTTGCGTGGCGATGGTAAGTTGATGTGAGTGCACTGATCGGTTGGATTGGGCTTGTGGTCGGCTGTATGAAATTCTTGTGTGTTGTGCATGAATGCCATGTGAATGGACCATAAAGTGGTTGGTGCCTTGACATGCCTTTATGGCTCACCTTCAGGAGTCCTGATTTCAATATTCAGATGCTTTGAAAAGCATTTGTGCTTTAAAGCCAGCATTTCTGGGGGCGTGGTCTGGCCACAGATGAAGACGGGCGCCTAAGTAGAGGGCTCCGCAGGGTGGCGGGACTGAAGCCGGGGAGGGACGCGATGTGGGAACCCGGGACCTCTTCGCTGCCATAGGAGGAGTGAACAGAGAATGCTGCCGTGGAGGGGCAAATCCAGAGGAAGAAGCAGGTCTGGAGACCCACAAATCCTGGCGCTAAGGAACCACGGCCTGCGCCGTGTCCCCGGACCGTGGTTTCCCCACTTGATGGCCGTGGCCTCACCCTAGACGGGGCCTGGAGCGAAGTTGGCACAGCTTTGTATTGGTATGGCCCACCCCCTCCCCTCACCGGCTCGCTACCCTGCTGCTGATGTGTTGCCCTCGCCAGGAGCTGGAGCGGCACTCTCCTGTGCCTCCTGCGCATCCTGTGCTCTTCTGCCTGCTGCCGCCCCAAAGTGCCCGATGTGAGGTCGCACCGAGAGCCACGGTACTACTGCGTCCCGGGGAGATTGCGCGACGCAGAGTGGCTGGATCCTCTTTTCCCCCGCTGGGGGGGCTCCTTCCCTCTCCCCTCACCCGGCGGTGATGGGGCCTACCCTGAACCACACAGGACAGGCCTGTCTGAGGAGAGGTGGGGCGGCGGCCGGATTGAGGGGACGACCCTCTTTCTCTCTCCCCATTTCTGCACAGGGGGGCTCACCTACCCTGACTAAGACTTTCACGTCAGCCATAGGGGGCAGGCCTATGCACAACCAGTGTTGCCCAAAGGATCCTAACCGCATGGTCCCTATCGAAGTGCACTAAGGCATCGGGGGATAAGAGCTATAGACATTATCAAGACCAGAGCGAAGGCCTCTCATCACGGGCGGAAACTGGTAGGCCTACTGTGAAACCACTCCCTTGTCTAACCCTCTGCCCTCCCCCATTTGTCGTCTGGACCATTGGAGGGCACGTTGGTCATATTGGGAGCCTTCTATCTCACCACCGTTCATCGCCCATGTCCCCCCAGCCTCCCTCTCTCTCCCCCTCATTGGGCGCAACAGGCGGAGAGCGGTGTAGCAATAACAGCCAGGAAATTAACCATGATGGACTGGGCGACAAGTGAGCTGCGCCATACGGGGTTCTCATTCCCCTGAGCATAGAGGAAAGAACCCCTCTCTACCGACATACCCCCTATGGAAACAGATGGACTCATACCCTTCATTGAGTAGAAACTTGCTTATTCTTTGTGAACACAGACTATGCTACGAGCACCGCTTGAGATGTGACAGCCAATAGGTGTCTGGCTGATAGGGCGGAGACCCTTTACCTCCTCTCCCCTTCATCTTTGTACGCAGCCTCTACCATACTTTACCCGTGGAGGAGACCCGCTTGCGTACATGGCTTTGTTCAATACCGCACCTAGGCTCATTGGTGTGGACAGAGAGGCCTGGCGGCAAGTCGGCGGACAAGAACTCAGGCAAACCGGCAAGGCAGCTGCTCTTCTCTGAGGCCTTACTCCATTCAAAGACATCACGCCCCGCCCCGGCGGCCCAACAGTCTGCCCGGACACATACTATGTCGGAAACAGCTCAGGAGTCCACTATGGATCGTATCCTCCAGGAGATATCAGCGGTGGGATGTAGGATGGAGGGGATGGAGAATGCAATGGCCTCATTGACGGCAGAAACAAAATCTATCCTCCTTGACACTGCAGGCTTCCAGTCCAGTGTGATGGGGTTAGAACAAAGGGTGACAATGGTGGAAGCCCAAGCAGCCACCTCCCAGGCCCGGGACCAGGAACTCCTATACCTTTGCAGCAAGCTGACCGACTTAGAAGACAGGAGCCGGAGAGATAACGTTCGATTCCTTGGGTTTCCTGAAACGATCGAAGGTGAGGATATGCACTCGTTCTTGCGGGAGACGTTGCTGAAACTCACGGACATAACCTTCAACCCTCCCCTGGAGTTTCATAGGTCTCACAGGCTCGGCCCCAAGAGACCCAGAGCAACCGCTCGCCCACTCCCGATCATAGCCTGTCTCCTCCGTTACATGCAAGCCCGAAAGCTCATACAACGGGCATGCCTACACGGGCCCTGTCAGATGGACAGCCAGGAGATCCGGATGTCAGAGGACTTCTCCAAGGAAACCAGTGAGCGCAGGAGGGCTTTCTTGGCCCTACACCCCAGATTATGCCAGATGGAGGTGAAATATGGCCTGTTCGAACCAGCAGGTTACGAAAAACGGTGTCTCCCAAGACTTCTACGATCCGGAGGACCTATGTTCTTTCCTGTATAGCTTGATTCCTATGGACACATCTGCCCCAATCCCACCTCGTGACTCATCTGTGATTGATCAGACTACACTGCCTCGGGGCCCCGCCCCAGGAGGGTCCGGATCAGACTGACACCCTACAGTCTCCCATCCCAAAGGACGAGACTTGGAGCGACTCATGAATAGCCATGATGACAGACTGTAGCTGCTACATGCGGTGGCACTAAACACATAGAAGTGGCGGACAGAGACAAGTCTCGATCCCCTCTGAAGCCCTCTACGGATACACCTTGACCTTGCTACTTTCTGCTGGGCTGCTGGATGGTACAAACGCAGAGACCCCTGTCATCCCCGGACTTGGAGCGACAGACACTTCACTGCTCGGATGGCTGGATGAGTATTGAGTCACCTTGGCATATACTGATAGTTGTGTAATTGTTATTGTGCCACAATGCAATTTTGTGAGCCTCATAGATTAACTTTATCTGTTTAAAGGGTTGCCCAGCCCTAGTCGAGACAGTTGATATGATATACCAGACCTTGTTTCCTCTGCGGTTTTGGCAACCCCTCATTGGTTGCTTGTTTGATTGTGAGCCATTTCTATGTGCCTTAAATTATTAGGAGATTCATAATAATGTAGCCATACTTATTTGGTCAAACTACGTACTTCTCCTTTGACTCCTCTCTGCGCCCGCATCCTGTCTCGCTTTGCTCTGCCCCCCTATTTTTCTCTTCCCCCCCCGTGCGCAGGCAGCGGCATCGCTACTATGGTGATCCCCCGGCGCTTTTTCCCCCAGTCACCCCCCCCAGCCCCTTGGAGACCTGTTGGGTTAGCCGCTGCATCCTTTTATCTCCTTCCTCCCTGGTGTCTTCTCAACCTCATCTCCTCTTCCCTCCCACTTCTGTCCCCTCTCCTTTTCGCTCTATTTCTCTTTCGCCTTTTCTACTCCTCCATATTACCTCTCCCTTCTCCTTCTCTTTTAGACGGCTGGACCCCTCTTGGACGCTATATCCTCTTTCCGCCTCCCACCGCCTCATATCTCCCCCCCACCCGTTCCTTCTTCGGCCTTATAGTACATTGGCCTCAAATCCCCCCATCACCCCTCCTCCTCTCCTACACTCCACCTACCCTTGCTGCATCCTCTAGCCCTTCTTCATGGCTGGACACTCGCCCCCCATCCCGCTAAGGGTTGTCTCTTGGAATGTCCACAGCCTCACTCATTTCATCAAAAGAAAGAAAATACTCTCATACCTCAGCACTAAGCGGCCGATATTGCTCTCCTCCAAGAGACCCATTTGACTAGAATCTAATCCAACAAGCTACGGCGGGACTGGGTGGGGACAGTGTTGTCTCGTTGTAGCCCTCCCCCACCGGACACTGACAACAATGTACCATGAAAATGCAGTGTTGCGATCTTAATACAGAAAAGTCTGCCTCTTACTATCACCAAATCTTGGGTCGACCCGGAGGGGCGATATGTACTCGCTAAACTGAATCTGGGGAACTCTACGATCTGCGTGGGCTCCGTGTGCGCCCCAGCTGGTTCAAAGAGGCAATTCTTTCTCCGTCTCAACCGCCTCCTGTTGGAGGTAGGGGCTACCCGATACATGATTGGGGGAGACTGGAACCTAGCCAGAGATACGGTATTAGATAGAACCGGACCATTGAATGTCGTTAACAATGGGGACAGAGCCCTTCAGTCTGATGTTATGCAGGATAATGGTCTGGTAGACTTTTGGAGGCTGACCCATCCGGTAGACAGGGAATATACCTTTCAATTCCCGGTCCATGGAACTCAATCCCGTTGGGATTATTTTCTTATTTCACATAGCATTGTGGCACTTGTGTAGGACACTCGCATATTAGAAGGAAGTCTGTCGGATCACTCCCGATCCTCTTAGCTATCCAGTTGGTCCTGCTTTCCCCTGGGCGTAAGCCATGGCGATTCGCTGTCCACCGCTATCGAACCCCTCAGGGGAAGGCGCAATTGCAGGAGCACGCATCCACTTACATCCATGACAACGTCGGTTCATTGTCATCGAAGAGGGTCATGTGGGCGGTGACTAAGGCGACTCTGCAAGGCCACATGATGCGAGATGCCGCGCTGGTGATCAAAGACAGGAAAGAGCGACAGATGACCCTAGAAACTGATATCAGGAACCTGACGCGGCAATATACAGACCACCCCTCCCTCTCTATCTGTAGACAATTGGAGAGAGCCCGTATGACTTTGAATGAACTCTTTACTTCTCAGGCTCAATACGCACTGCTGCGTCTACGGGGGCGATACTATGAGCAGGGGGAGAAGGCTGGATGCCTGCTGGCAGCTCAACTTCACCAGAGAGCGGCAATCCTGGCAATACCGGCCATTAAGGCATGTACGGGGAAGATCCTCACACACCCTCAAAAGATAGTCGACAAATTTGCGACCTTCTACCGACACCTCTATACGCCAGAATCGCAATCCTCTCCTGCCCAGATAGAGGCTTTGCTGGATAACATCGCTCTCCCCTCACTCTCTGAGGAGGGCCGTGGATTGCTTGAGGGAGAGATCACCAGGCAGGAGCTCCTTCAGGCCGTCTCCGATCTCCTTTATCACAAATTGCCTGGAGAGGATGGATTTCCTGCAGAATTTTATAAATGGGCAGGGGAAGAAGCACTTGACGTCCTTTATGAGGCGTTAAATGAGGTGTGCCAGAAGGACTCTTTAGGTGCGATTTCCAACACCGCCACCATCGCGGTTATACCCAAACCTGGCCGTTGCTATGCCGCAGCTACCGACCCATATCTCTCCTAAACGGAGACATCAAGATTCTGGCCAATATCCTGGCGAACCGCCTGCGTACAGTCATATCGTCTCTTATACACCAGACGCAAGTAGGGTTTGTACCGGGCGAAACTCCCGTAATCTCCTCTGCACCCTCTGTCACACCCTCTGGAAGGTTCAGGCCACGCCGGAGGCTGCGCTAGCATTATCCTTAGATGTGGAAAAGGCGTTTGACCGCATAGAATGGCCGTACTTGTTTGCAACACTGAAGAAATTTGGATTGGGCGACCAGTTCATATCCAAAGTCCGATTGCTGTACGAGCACCCTCCGGCACAGGTCAGCTGCGGGGGCTTTCTTTCAGTTCCCTTCCCTATCCGAAGAGGAACCCGGCAAGGATGCCCCCTGCCCCCCCATCTCTTCCTCTTAGCGTTGGAGCCGCTGGCAGCTGCCATTCGCGCTTCCACACTGATAACGGGTCTCCCCCTACCGAGAGGCACTTCTAAACTCTATCTGTATGCCGACGACATTTTGCTGACACTAACCGACCTTGAACACTCCTTGCCAGCCCTGATGGGGATCATAAATGGCTTTGCACCCCTTTACCGGATATTGGGTGAATTGGGACAAAAGCGAGGCCCTCCCACTCTTGTGAGTGATGATGAAAGCAGCCCTCCTAGGCTTCCCGTTCCGTTGGACCCCGAAGCACCTCAAATATCTGGGAATCCTAGTCAATCGTGGCCTAGAATGAATGGTGGCAGAGAATTTGGATCCCCTCATTGCACGTATGCGACTGGACTTCGACAAATGGACCCAACTGGGCCTTTCCATGTGGGTAAGGTTACAAGCGGTGCGGATGGTCACAGTGCTGTGATTTACCTATGTTCTGGGACTCCTGCCCCTTCAGATACCTCTCATCATGCTGAGGACGATTGATGCTGCAATCAGATCCTCAGTGTGGGGATCCGTGCGCCCGCGGTTGGCGGCAGCTAAGCAAATAGCACGCAGATCCCATGGTGGAATGGGACTCCCCTCGGTGGAGCATTATGCCCTAGCTCTCCACCTGTCCCCGTTAGCCGCAACTGTACCTGGCCTTGCGGAGTCGCCGCTGTGGATCCCAGTGGAGAGGGCACTGATTTCCCATAATGGAGGCCTAGACGGACTTTACAGCATGACCCCTTCATCCCCTAGTGACCGGAATCCGATCTTGCAGGCGACAAGTGCTGCATGGCAGAGGGTCCATTGCCTACTAGGGATCCACCCCTACCTTCACACCCAAGTCCCCCTATGGCACAATTACAGTTTACGCATAGGTGGAGAAAGTTTCCACTGGCCAGAATGGAGGGAAGCTGATATAGACCGACTAGCACAGGTGATAGAAGATGGTAAGCTAAAACCCTTTGCCAGGTTACGGGTGGAATTCCACCCTCATTCCAAACAAGAATGGAGATATCAACAACTCCAGCATTGTATGCACCAACACACTGACATTATGCGACAGGGATTGCAATCCTCGCCCATTGTAGCTTACCTGAAGGCCTGGGGGAAACACAAAGGAGTAATGGCTGGCTTGTACGAAGTCATCACAGGCCAACTATACTCCCACCCTACACTGGACACCTTGCGCCTGCAGCGGCAGACCCACCTCCGGCAGGCC
This sequence comes from Pleurodeles waltl, assembly GCF_031143425.1. Taxonomy (NCBI): domain Eukaryota; kingdom Metazoa; phylum Chordata; class Amphibia; order Caudata; family Salamandridae; genus Pleurodeles; species Pleurodeles waltl. The sequence continues at coordinate 340,305,812 of NC_090446.1, forward strand.
TTTGACGTAGAGGACTGGGTGACTATGGTAGAGGCGCTGGACAGAGGCACGCGAGAAGCCCGCTTAAAATTCTGTCTCTTCAAGGTACTACACAACTGGTACTGGATGCCGGTGAAACTCCACAAGACCGACCTCCTCCCACACGCAATATGCTGGCGTTGCACAGAAACACACTGTGACCTGCTCCACGTCCTATGTGACTTCCCATTGATCCGACCTTTGTGGACAGCTGTAGAACACACCCTAAAGGAATCCATGTCACCCCGAACCCCCTAACCCCCCCTTCTTATTATGTTACATGACATGGACTCCCTCCCGGCCTTAACACGACCTCAAAAAAGACTACTACATACTGCCCTAGCAACTGCGAAAAATTGTATCCTACAACACTAGAGATCGGTTACCTCCCCCATGCCTGAGGAATGGATAGTGGCGATGATTACCATAGCTAAACACGAAAGAATCATTTATAATCTTCAAGACCAGGCTGCCATCTTTGGCCAGGTGTGGGCTCCCTTCCTATCAAATGGTTCTGACATACCGCCGCCGTCATCGGTCCCCAGCTAACTCTCCGCACATTTCACTCCCCTCCTCCCTCCCCCTTTTTTTCTCCTCTTCTCTTTTTCAGCCGTTTTTTGACTCTTATCTCTTCCCCTTTCTCCCTTCTCCACACCTTCCCGCTCCTTTTTTTTTAATATATCCCCTCGCCCCCTTCATACTGTGTTGAACTCATCGCCATTATTATTGCTACTATTTATGCCGGCTTTCGCCACCTGCCCCATCCGTTACCCCCAGCTACTGTTCAAATACACTATTAAGCACAATTAGATTCTTGTTTGTCCGGATTGTTTTGAAAAGAACTCTCTAGTCTTTCTACCCTGTGGATAGCAATGTGGAAAACGTGTACCCTTGCCCCTTGCTTATCTTCAGCTTTATCTTTGTTCATTGCTAATATGTAACGATACACTTGTATTGAAATTTGTGCGTAATAAAAAATTACAACACAAAAAAAATAAAGCCATCATTTCTGAAAGGGCTAAAACCAACCAGTTTAAGTGGTGAATTTACTTTAATAAATTAGTACCAGATTCATATCTGTGGCTGTAAGATGGCCCTTACTATAAGTTCCTTGGGCCAGATGTACCATCACGGCCCATTGCTATTCGGTAATAGCGACTTTTAAGAAATCGCTATTACCGACTTCGAAAGGGCCATGTATCACATTTGCGGATCGGTAATAGCAATTTCTTAAAAATCACAAATGCTATTACCGAATCGCAAATTGCGATACCGGCCCTATTCGCCGCAATGGGCCTTTTGGCCTATAGCTGTGAATTTTTTGCATTTCCAAAATTGCGATTTCTGAACCAGAAATCGCAATTTTGGAAATGCAAAAGGCCAGGGTGCTGGGGGCCTAAGGCCCCCTCTCCTGCACCCCAAAAGGGCATGTGTGATTTACATGTTCAATTTAAAAATGCAGTTTTACTGCATTTTTTAATTTTGCATCAGTTTACCACCTGGTTGCATTTCATGGTATTTTGCAAGTGCAAAATGCCATTTTTGGAAAAATCGCAATTTGCGATTTTTTTCAGCATAGCCGTGCGACCTAGAAATTGCGAATCGCAAATTTCAACTCGCAATTTCCAGGTTGCAACGCAAGAAATCGCAATTTTAGCGATTTCTTATTTGTGGTCTGCAAATGCATTTCATGCATAGCAGACCACTGTTTTGCCCTCGCAAACGGACAAATTTACTGATTCGCACCGTTTGCGAGTGCAAAACATTTGAATACATCTGGCCCCTTGTGTTTTTTTTTTTGTCATTATGGGTAGCTGTGGATTTTGGGCCTTAGCTTAGCCGGCACCTAGGCAAACCTACACATTTTTGAAAACTAGCAACCTGGCATGTCCACAGGTGCATGACTTGTGTGGCTCTCACCAGTTTATTGTTTTACCAAGAATTCACTGCAAAGCTAAAAATTTGCCTAAAAAACAAATTTAACTTGCATCTCCGTGAGAAAAAGTCCCGGAAACTGCAGGCAGCCAGCAATTTACTACCACCTAACGTTTCCCCAAGCCTCCTGAGAAAAACGGAGCCTCACTAGTGTGGATGGGCCAAGTGCCACAACAGGAAAGGGCCCAAAACATATTATAGAGACATCAAAATTATCTATCACAAAACAACTTGGTTTTGCAAGGGGGGCACCTGCGTTTTTGGTTTTGGGTATTTCTGAAAACTAGACACCTGGGGGAGTCTAGTTACCATACATGAAAGGGGTTGGCTTTACGTGTGGTAATAACATATTACTTTACATTAAAAAAAACGATAACGTTTTTGAAAAAGTACAAAGGTCAAAGTAATGTTATAATTAGGTGTGATAACAAGATCTGTTTTTGTTTAAAAACTTCAGTGATGTTATCATTGGTGTCATTTGAGATGTCATCAGAGAACATGTCACGAGTGATATAATATGTGATGTCATAAGCAGTGCATAGTGTGGGCACAAGTTATAGTTAGCTCTGCAAACTATACTGGTGAATAACTGTGTTTTTTAGTTCAAAGCGCTAATGTAAATCACTGAAATATTCACCTAACTATGGCATTATTTTAACCTTTGGCTTTTTCACTGAAAATAATATACATATATACACACATACATATATATGTGCATTTATATATATATTTTGCTAATAACTTTGATGCCGCTTAACGACTCTTCACAAACCTTTTTTAAAAAGCAGGTTATCCACCTCATAACCATTCTGGAAAGGATTTGGTTGGTCTGTCATGCTGGTTCAGAGATAAAGGGAGGTCCCAAAATTTGTTTTCCAAGTTAATATCCATGTCAGTTTTGTGATATCTGGATAGTTGGCACTACATGATTCCAGTGGAACTCCAGTGACACTGCAGATTTTAAAAATAGAGCATTTGATTGGCAAAGAGAGCTTATTTCCTGTCATCCTCTTTGGTTTTTTTTGTAGCAATTATTTTTATTGGCATATGTAAAGTACCAAAAAACGAACAAAAGATGCAGGGACACACAAGTCCAACAGAGATCTACAGTGTGATACAAACTGTGAATTAGATACAGGCTCTAAAGCCAAATATTACGAACATGTGAAAAAGGGAGAAAAGGAAGGTGAATGGGGGTGGAAAAGCATAACCTATAAGAGGAAGGGGGAATAAAAGAAAAAGGATTGAGGGTAGAAAAAGGAGAAAGTAGGAAAGACAAGAACAACAAAACAGGGAAGGGAGGGAGGAGGATTGGAAGGGTAAGAGTGCAAGGATGGTGGGCCGGTTAGGGGGAGCCTGAGTATAGTATAACAGAAAGAAGTGGGGCGGATGCAATGACAGGCTGGAGGTCTGTAGTAAGGAGGAATGAAGAGTCAGGGCCAAGGTCAGGGTGAGTCGGGTGGGTGGTCATCCCGCAGAAAGGGGGACTGGATGAGAAGGCAAAGGTCAGCCTTCTCTATTAGATTGCAAATGATTTTCTCATGTGACGGAGACTTGTACAAGGTGTGAGCCATTCCAGTTGTGACAGCAGTTGTGCCAATGTCACAAAATACAGATCTTGGCAGCCGCTAGGGTGGTGACAAGTAGGCAGCAGGTCTGGCGGGTCAGATGGGAAAGGTCCACAAATGTCATGGAGAAGAATCACGGGATCCGGGAGTGCGCAAGGGCAGATCTATAGATGCCTGGAGCATCGATCCCACCTCCGTAAAGTAGGGGCAGATGGCAAGCAGTCTAGTAGGATTCGAATTATATCTCAGGGCACATGATCCCATCTCAAGCAGGCAGAGTGAGGAAACACCCCGCAGCCTGAAGCTGCAATAGGTGCAGGGCCAAAGCAAAGCAAAACACAAACGCTGTGGGATAGCGTAACTGGATGGACGGAATGCGGAACCAATCAAACATTCACCCCCAGTCACAGATCTGGGTTTAACCCATCCATTATTTTGCTCACCATGCCACCCCAGTTTGAACCCAGCCATATGCAAATCAGTCTTGACCCTGTTCCCCATGGGAACAGTCCAGCCCCAACTGCCAGGCCAGGTTCTCCCTGGACCGGAAACAAGCATCCTGGGACCGGTTTCGGGGTTTCACCCCTCATCAGCCAGGCTAGCTTGAATCCAGTGGCACAGTGAGCCCGGGACCCGCGTCTGGGCATACCCGGCGCACTTAGGGCGGCAAAAGCAAAGCAAAACACAAACACTGTGGGATAGCGTAACTGGATGGACGGAATGCAGAACCAATCAAACATTCACCCCCAGTCACAGATCTGGGTTTAACCCATCCATTATTTTGCTCACCACGCCACCCCAGTTTGAACCCAGCCATATGCAAATCAGTCTTGACCCTGTTCCCCATGGGAACAGTCCAGCCCGAACTGCCAGGCCAGGTTCTCCCTGGACCGGAAACAAGCATCCTGGGACCGGTTTCACCCCTCATCAGCCAGGCTAGCTTGAATCCAGTGGCACAGTGAGCCCGGGACCCATGTCTGGGCATACCCGGCGCACTTAGGGCGGCAAAAGCAAAGCAAAACACAAACGCTGTGGGATAGCGTAACTGGATGGACGGAATGCGGAACCAAACAAACATTCACCCCCAGTCACAGATCTGGGTTTAACCCATCCATTATTTTGCTCACCATGCCATCCCAGTTTGAACCCAGCCATATGCAAATCAGTTTTGACCCTGTTCCCCATGGGAACAGTCCAGCCCGAACTGCCAGGCCAGGTTCTCCCTGGATCAGAAACAAGCATCCTGGGACCGGTTTAGGGGTTTCACCCCTCATCAGCCAGGCTAGCTTGAATCCAGTGGCACAGTGAGCCCGGGACCCACGTCTGGGCCTACCCGGCGCACTTAGGGCAGCAAAAGCAAAGCAAAACACAAACGCTGTGGGATAGCGTAACTGGAAGGACGGAATGCGGAACCAATCAAACATTCACCCCCAGTCACAGATCTGGGTTTAACCCATCCATTATTTTGCTCACCATGCCACCCCAGTTTGAACACAGCCATATGCAAATCAGTCTTGACCCTGTTCCCCATGGGAACAGTCCAGCCGAACTGCCAGGCCAGGTTCTCCCTGGACGGGAAACAAGCATCCTGGGACCGGTTTCGGGGTTTCCCCCCTCATCAGCCAGGCTAGCTTGAATCCAGTGGCACAGTGAGCCCGGGACCCACGTCTGGGCATACCCGGCGCACTTAGGGCGGCAAAAGCAAAGCAAAACACAAACGCTGTGGGATAGCGTAACTGGATGGACGGAATGCGGAACCAATCAAACATTCACCCACAGTCACAGATCTGGGTTTAACCCATCCATTATTTTGCTCACCATGCCACCCCAGTTTGAACCCAGCCATATGCAAATCAGTCTTGACCCTGTTCCCCATGGGAACAGTCCAGCCCGAACTGCCAGGCCAGGTTCTCCCTGGACCGGAAACAAGCATCCTGGGACCGGTTTCGGGGTTCCACCCCTCATCAGCCAGGCTAGCTTGAATCCAGTGGCACAGTGAGCCTGGGACCCACGTCTGGGCATACCCGGCGCACTTACGGCGGCAAAAGCAAAGCAAACCACAAACGGTGTGGGATAGCATAACTGGATGGACGGAATGCGGAACCAATCAAACATTCACCCCCAGTCACAGATCTGGGTTTAACCCATCCATTATTTTGCTCACCATGCCACCCCAGTTTGAACCCAGCCATATGCAAATCAGTCTTGACCCTGTTCCCCATGGGAACAGTCCAGCCCGAACTGCCAGGCCAGGTTCTCCCTTGACCAGAAACAAGCATCCTGGGACCGGTTTCGGGGTTTCACCCCTCATCAGCCAGGCTAGCTTGAATCCAGTGGCAAAGTGAACCCGGGACCCACGTCTGGGCATACCCGGCGCACTTAGGACGGCAAAAGCAAAGCAAAACACAAATGCTGTGGGATAGCGTAACTGGATGGACGGAATGCGGAACCAATCAAACATTCACCCCCAGTCACAGATCTGGGTTTAACCCATCCATTATTTTGCTCACCATGCCACCCCAGTTTGAACCCAGCCATATGCAAATCAGTCTTGACCCTGTTCCCCATGGGAACAGTCCAGCCCGAACTGCCAGGCCAGGTTCTTCCTGGACCGGAAACAAGCATCCTGGGACCGGTTTCGGGGTTTCACCCCTCATCAGCCAGGCTAGCTTGAATCCAGTGGCCCAGGGAGCCCGGGACCCACGTCTGGGCATACCCGGCACACTTAGGGCAGCAAAAGCAAAGCGTAACTGGATGGACGGAATGCGGAACCAAACAAACATTCACCCCCAGTCACAGATCTGGGTTTAACCCATCCATTATTTTGTTCACCATGCCATCCCAGTTTGAACCCAGCCATATGCAAATCAGTCTTGACCCTGTTCTCCATGGGAACAGTCCAGCCCGAACTGCCAGGCCAGGTTCTCCCTGGACTGGAAACAAGCATCCTGGGACCGGTTTCTGGGTTTCACCCCTCATCAGCCAGGCTAGCTTGAATCCAGTGGCACAGTGAGCCCGGGACCCACGTCTGGGCATACCCGGCGCACTTAGGGCGGCAAAAGCAAAGCAAAACACAAACGCTGTGGGATAGCGTAACTGGATGGACGGAATGCGGAACCAATCAAACATTCACCCCCAGTCACAGATCTGGGTTTAACCCATCCATTATTTTGCTCACCATGCCACCCCAGTTTGAACCCAGCCATATGCAAATCAGTCTTGACCCTGTTCCCCATGGGAACAGTCCAGCCCGAAGGGTATGCCCAGACGTGGGTCCCGTGCTTCCCATGCCACTGGATTCAAGCTAGCCTGGCTGATGAGGGGTGAAACCCCAAAACCGGTCGCAGGATGCTTGTTTCCAGTCCAGGGAAGACCTGGCCTGGCAGTTCGGGCTGGACTGTTCCCATAGGGAACAGGGTCAAGACTGATTTGCATATGGCTGGGTCCAAACTGGAATGGCATGGGCAGCAAAAAAACGATGGATTAAACCCAGATCTGTGACTGGGGGTGAGTGTTTGCATTGTCAGCACTCCGTCCATCATCATTTTGTTCTGCTAATGTCGCCCTAAGTTGGAAGGGTATGCCCAGACGTGGGTCCCGTGCTTCCCATGCCACTGGATTCAAGCTAGCCCTGCTGATGAGGGGTGAAACCCTGAAACCGGTCCCAGGATGCTTGTTTCCAGTCCAGGGAAGACCTGGCCTGGCAGTTTGGGCTGGACTGTTCCCATAGGGAACAGGGTCAAGACTGATTTGCATATGGCTGGGTCCAAACTGGAATGGCATGGGCAGCAAAAAAACGATGGATTAAACCCAGATCTGTGACTGGGGGTGAGTGTTTGCATTGTCAGCACCCCGTCCATCATCATTTTGTTTTGCTAATGTCGCCCTAAGTGGGAAGGGTATGCCCAGACTTGGGTCCCGTGCTTCCCATGCCACTGGATTCAAGCTAGCCCTGCTGATGAGGGGTGAAACCCCGAAACCGGTCCCAGGATGCTTGTTTCCAGTCCAGGGAAGACCTGGCCTGGCAGTTCGGGCTGGACTGTTCCCATAGGGAACAGGGTCAAGACGGATTTGCATATGGCTGGGTCCAAACTGGAATGGCATGGGCAGCAAAAAAACAATGGGTTAAACCCAGATCTGTGACTGGGGGTGAGTGTTTGCATTGTCAGCACTCCGTCCATCATCATTTTGTTTTGCATAGGTGCAGGGCCAGCCTTGAAGAATCTTAAAAAGAGTGAACTGCATCACCACCTCTCAGCCTCCTCAGTCCAGGCCCTCCAGGAGTTCCGCCCAGGCCGTCGCTTCATACTCCACCTGCAGGCGAGCCTGCCAGGTCACCCTGAGGCAGGCCAGTTGGGTCTACGAGTAGAGGTGATGGACCAGGAGGTTGTAGAATCTGGACATCATACCCTTATACTGATCCCAGGTATTAAGATATGAGAGCATCAGAGAGATTGGATGATCCAGGGCAGGGGCACCAGTCTGCTCAGCAGCCAGTGATGCAGTTGTGGTTAGCACCATTGTTGGGCAAAAGGCCAAATTCGTTCTGCAGGACCTCAAAGGACTTGAGTTTGCCACAGGAGATCAAGTGCATGAAGTTTAGGATCCCTGCTCTGCACCAAGGGCTCCAGCTAATCATGCCCCCTCCTACGTGGAGACCAGTATTGTTCCATAGGGAAGCCTTTTCATGGAGATAGGTGTCCACCAAAAGGAGCGTGTGCACCCACAGCCAGGAGGTGTACATGGTACCTGGGGTGCATGCATGCCAGTTGTGCCAAATGTAGGGTCAGGTTGTAATGCTCCACAAATGGCAGGCCCAGTCCTCCTGGTGATCTCTTGGAGATAAGCCTCCAAATCACCAGGCGCGGTCTTGTCAAACCCCAAATGAAGGACTTGATAAATTTGTCTATCTGATAGAGGGTCAAGAGCGGTATTAACTGGGGAAGCATTCCCAGCACATTAGCGAATCAGGGGAGGGTAACTGTGAGAAAGTAGCCTCTTTCTAGCCTTGTTACCCCCACTTTTGGCCTGTTTGTGAGTGTATGTCAGGGTGTTTTCACTGTCTCACTGGGATCCTGCTAGCCAGGGCCCAGTGCTCATAGTGAAAACCCTATGTTTTCAGTATGTTTGTTATGTGTCACTGGGACCCTGCTAGTCAGGACCCCAGTGCTCATAAGTTTGTGGCCTATATGTTGTGTTCCCTGTGTGATGCCTAACTGTCTCACTGAGGCTCTGCTAACCAGAACCTCAGTGGTTATGCTCTCTCATTTCTTTCAAATTGTCACTAACAGGCTAGTGACCAATTTTACCAATTTACATTGGCTTACTGTGTAGGAGGCTGGACTGGCTTGTAGTGAGTACCAAGGGGTACTTGCACCTTGCACCAGGCCCAGTTATCCCTTATTAGTGTATAGGGTGTCTAGCAGCTTAGGCTGATAGATAATGGTAGCTTAGCAGAGCAGCTTAGGCTGAACTAGGAGACGTGTGAAGCTACTACAGTACCACTTAGTGTCATATGCACAATATCATAAGAAAACACAATACACAGTTATACTAAAAATAAAGGTACTTTATTTTTATGACAATATGCCAAAGTATCTTAGAGTGTACCCTCAGTGAGAGGATAGGAAATATACACAAGATATATATACACAATAGCAAAAATATGCAGTATAGTCTTAGAAAACAGTGCAAACAATGTATAGTTACAATAGGATGCAATGGGGAAACATAGGGATAGGGGCAACACAAACCATATACTCCAGAAGTGGAATGCGAACCACGAATGGACCCCAAACCTATGTGACCTTGTAGAGGGTCGCTGGGACTATTAGAAAATAGTGAGAGTTAGCAAAATAACCCTCCCCAAGACCCTGAAAAGTGAGTGCAAAGTGCACTAAAGTTCCCCTAAGGACAAAATAGTCGTGTTAGAGGGAGAATGCAAGGAAAACACAAATCAGCAATGCAACAACGATGGATTCCTGTCTGAGGGTACCTGTGGAACAAGGGGACCAAGTCCAAAAGTCACAAGCAGCTCGTAGCTGGGCAGATGCCCAAGAAATGCCAGCGGTTGGTGCAAAGAAGCTCTTACTAGGCTGAAGAACTGTGAATACTGCAGGAACGACAAGGGCTAGAGACTTCCCCTTTGGAGGATGGATCCCCCACGCCTTGGAGAGTCGTGCAGAAGTGTTTTCCCGCCGGATGAACGCCAACAAGCCTTGCTACACGCAAATCGTGCGTTTGGCGTTTTTGGACGCTGCTGGGGCCCAGGAGGGACCAGAAGGTGGCAAATTGGACCTGCAGAGAGAGGGGACGTCGAGCAAGACAAAGAGCCCTCACTGACGCAGGTAGCACCCGGAGAAGTGCCAGAAACAGGCACTACGAGGATGCATGAAACGGTGTTCGCCGAAGTTGCACAAAGGAGTCCCACGTCGCCGGAGACCAACTTAGAAAGTCGTGCAATGCAGGTTAGAGTGCCGTGGACCCAGGCTTGGCTGTGCACGAAGGATTTCCGCCGGAAGTGCACAGGGGCCGGAGTAGCTTGCAAAGTCGCGGTTCCCAGCAATGCAGCCCAGCGAGGTGAGGCAAGGACTTACCTCCACCAAACTTGGGCTGAAGAGTCACTGGACTGTGGGGGTCACTTGGACGGTGTCGCTGGATTCGAGGGACCTCGCTCGTCGTGCTGAGAGGAGACCCAAGGGACCGGTAATGCAGCTTTTTGGTGCCTGCGGTTGCAGGGGGAAGATTCCGTCGACCCACGGGAGATTTCTTCGGAGCTTCTGGTGCAGAGAGGAGGCAGACTACCCCCACAGCATGCACAAGCAGGAAAACAGTCGAGAAGGCGGCAGGATCAGCGTTACAGAGTTGCAGTAGTCGTCTTTGCTACTATGTTGCAGGTTTGCAGGCTTCCAGCGCGGTCAGCGGTCGATTCCTTATCAGAAGGTGAAGAGGGAGATGCAGAGGAACTCGGCTGAGCTCATGCATTCGTTATCTGAAGTTTCCCCAGAGACAGAGACCCTAAATAGCCAGAAAAGAGGGTTTGGCTACCTAGGAGAGAGGAAAGGCTACTAACACCTGAAGGAGCCTATCACAAGGAGTCTCTGACGTCACCTGGTGGCACTGGCCACTCAGAGCAGTCCAGTGTGCCAGCAGCACCTCTGTTTCCAAGATGGCAGAGGTCTGGAGCACACTGGAGGAGCTCTGGACACCTCCCAGGGGAGGTGCAGGTCAGGGGAGTGGTCACTCCCCTTTCCTTTGTCCAGTTTCGCGCCAGAGCAGGGGCTAAGGGGTCCCTGAACCGGTGTAGACTGGCTTATGCAGAATTGGGCACATCTGTGCCCAACAAAGCATTTCCAGAGGCTGGGGGAGGCTACTCCTCCCCTGCCTTCACACCATTTTCCAAAGGGAGAGGGTGTCACACCCTCTCTCAGAGGAAGTTCTTTGTTCTGCCATCCTGGGCCAGGCCTGGCTGGACCCCAGGAGGGCAGCTGCCTGTCTGAGGGGTTGGCAGCAGCAGCAGCTGCAGAGAAACCCCAGGAAGGGCAGTTTGGCAGTACCAGGGTCTGTGCTACAGACCACTGGGATCATGGAATTGTACCAACAATGCCAGGATGGCATAGAGGGGGCAATTCCATGATCATAGACATGTTACATGGCCATATTCGGAGTTACCATGGTGAAGCTACATATAGGTAGTGACCTATATGTAGTGCACGCGTGTAATGGTGTCCCCGCACTCACAAAGTTCAGTGAATTGGCTCTGAACAATGTGGGGGCACCTTGGCTAGTGCCAGGGTGCCCTCACACTAAGTAACTTTGCACCTAACCTTTACCAGGTAAAGGTTAGACATATAGGTGACTTATAAGTTACTTAAGTGCAGTGTAAAATGGCTGTGAAATAACGTGGACGTTATTTCACTCAGGCTGCAGTGGCAGGCCTGTGTAAGAATTGTCAGAGCTCCCTATGGGTGGCAAAAGAAATGCTGCAGCCCATAGGGATCTCCTGGAACCCCAATACCCTGGGTACCTCAGTACCATATACTAGGGAATTATAAGGGTGTTCCAGTAAGCCAATGTAAATTGGAAAAAATGGTCACTAGCCTGTCAGTGACAATTTGGAAAGAAATGAGAGAGCATAACCACTGAGGTTCTGATTAGCAGAGCCTCAGTGAGACAGTTAGTCACTACACAGGTAACACATTCAGGCACACTTATGAGCACTGGGGCCCTGGGTTACCAGGGTCCCAGTGACACATACAACTAAAACAACATATATACAGTGAAAAATGGGGGTAACATGCCAGGCAAGATGGTACTTTCCTACACAACCCCCCCCAAACGAAGGACAATAAGACTAGCCATTACCTGATGAGTCTTCATTGTCTAAGTGGAAATATCTGGAGAGTCCATCTGCATTGGAGTGGCTACTCCCAGGTCTATGTTCCACTGTATAGTCCATTCCCTGTAGGGATATGGACCACCTCAACAATTTAGGATTTTCACCTTTCATTTGTTTTAGCCAAAGTAGAGATTTGTGGTCTGTCTGAACAATGAAGTGAGTGCCAAACAGGTATGGCCTCAACTTCTTCAGAGCCCAGACCACAGCAAAGGCCTCCCTCTCAATGGCAGACCAACGCTTTTCTCTAGGGGTCAACCTTCTACTAATAAAAGCAACAGGTTGATCCTGGCCCTCAGAATTAAGTTGTGATAGGACTGCCCCTACTCCTAATTCAGATGCATCAGTTTGGACATAGAATTTTTTAGAGTAACAAGGGCTTTTCAGGACAGGTGCAGAGCACATGGCCTGCTTCAGCTCCTCAAAAGCTTTCTGACAGTTTGCTGTCCATAATACCTTTTTAGGCATTTTCTTGGATGTGAGGTCATTAAGAGGGGCTGCAATGGAGCCATAGTTCTTAATGAACCTCCTGTAATACCCAGTGAGGCCTAGGAAGGCTCTCACCTGAGTCTGAGTGGTAGGGGGAACCCAATCAATAATAGTTTGGATTTTCCCCTGAAGTGGTGCAATCTGTTCCCCACCAACAAGGTGTCCCAGATAAACCACCTTACCCTGCCCTATCTGGCACTTTGAAGCCTTGATAGTGAGGCCTGCCTTTTGCAGGGCCTCCAAAACTTTCCAAAGGTGGACCAGGTGATCATCCCAGCTGGAGCTAAAGACAGCTATATCATCCAAATATGCTGCACTGAAAGCCTCCAGCCCTTGCAGGACTGTGTTCACCAACCTCTGAAAAGTGGCAGGTGCATTTTTCAAACCAAAAGGCATTACAGTAAACTGGTAATGTCCTCCAATGGTAGAAAATGCAGTCTTAGGTTTAGCATCTTCTGACATTTTGATCTGCCAATACCCTGCAGTCAAATCAAAAGTGCTTAGATACTTGGCAGATGCCAGTGTATATATGAGCTCATCTGCCCTGGGTATAGGGTGAGCATCAGTTTTGGTTACCAAGTTGAGACCTCTATAGTCTACACAAAACCGCATTTCTTTCTTTCCATCTTTAGAATTGGGTTTTGGTACCAGTACCACAGGAGAAGCCCATGGACTGTCAGAGTGCTCAACCACTCCTAGTTCTAACATTTTCTGAACTTCTTGCTTTATGCAGTCCCTGACATGGTCAGGCTGCCTATAGATCTTACTTTTGACAGGTAAACTGTCTCCATTATCTATAGTGTGCTCACACCAAGAAGTGGTGCCTGGCACAATGGAGAAGAGTTCTGAAAATTGTCCTAGGAGATTTATGCAATTATCTTTCTGCTCAGCAGTAAGACAATCAGCCAAACCTACACCTTCCACAAGAGCATCTTGCTCTGTGGAAGAGAAGAGATCAGGTAGAGGATCACTGTCTTCTTCCTGTCCCTCATCTGTTGCCATGAGCAGGGTGAGCTCAGCCCTGTCATAGTAGGGTTTCAGGCGGTTGACATGGAGCACCCTAAGGGGACTCCTGGCAGTGCCTAAGTCAACCAAGTAGGTGACTTCACCCTTCTTTTCAACAATTGTGTGGGGTCCACTCCATTTATCTTGGAGTGCTCTTGGGGCCACAGGCTCCAAGACCCACACTTTCTGCCCTGGTTGGTACTGAACCAAAACAGCCTTCTGATCATGCCATTGCTTCTGGAGCTCTTGGCTGGCCTGAAGGTTTTTACTGGCCTTTTTCATGTACTCAGCCATCCTTGATCTGAGGCCAAGTACATAATCCACAATATCCTGCTTAGGAGCTTTTAAAGGTTGTTCCCAACCCTCCTTTACAAGTGTGAGTGGACCCCTAACAGGGTGTCCAAAAAGAAGTTCAAAGGGGCTGAAGCCCACTCCTTTCTGGGGTACCTCCCTGTAGGCAAAAAGGAGGCATGGTAGAAGGATATCCCATCTCCTGCGGAGTTTTTCAGGGAGTCCCATAATCATGCCTTTGAGAGTTTTATTAAATCTCTCCACCAGTCCATTTGTTTGTGGATGATAGGGTGTTGTGAACTTGTAAGTTACACCACACTCCTTCCACATGGCCTTTAAGTATGCAGACATGAAATTGCTTCCTCTGTCTGATACTACTTCCTTTGGGAAGCCCACCCTGGAAAATATTCCCAGGAGGGCCTTTGCCACTGCAGGAGCTGTAGTGGTCCTTAAAGGAATAGCTTCAGGATATCTTGTGGCATGGTCCACTACCACTAAGATAAACCTATTGCCTGAAGCAGTAGGAGGGTCAAGGGGGCCAACTATGTCAACCCCTACCCTTTCAAAGGGAACCCCAACCACAGGCAGTGGGATAAGGGGTGCCTTTGGAGTGCCACCTGTCTTGCCACTGGCTTGACAGGTTTCACAGGACTTACAAAATTCTTTTGTGTCCTCAGACATCCTAGGCCAATGAAACAATGGTACCAATCTGTCCCAAGTTTTCATTTGACCCAGGTGCCCAGCTAAGGGAATGTCATGTGCCAGTGTTAGGAGGAACTTTCTGTACTCCTGAGGAATCACTAATCTCCTGGCAGCTCCAGGTTTAGGATCCCTATGCTCAGTGTACAAGAGGTTGTCCTCCCAGTAAACTCTGTGTGAGTCACTGACATCCCCATTAGCCTGTTTGACAGCTTGCTGTCTGAGACCCTCTAATGTGGGACAGGTTTGCTGTGCCACACTCAGCTCCTCTCTGGCAGGCCCCCCTTCACCCAGAAGCTCAGCAGTGTCTGCTTCCAGCTCCTCTGGTGTAGGTTCTGCACAGGGAGGGAATTCCTCTTCCTCAGAAGTAGAATCCACTGTAGAGGGAGGGATAGTAGGAAGTGGTTTGCTTCTACTAGCCCTAGCTTTAGGGAGCACTTGGTCCATTGTTCCAGGATCCAAGCTTCCCTGTCCTTTTTGCTTTTTGGCCTGAGCCCTTGTCAAAGCAAAAATATGCCCTGGGATGCCCAGCATTGCTGCATGGGCCTCCAACTCCACATCTGACCAAGCTGATGTCTCCAAATCGTTCCCTAATAGACAGTCTACAGGTAAATCTGAAGCTACCACAACTTTCTTTGGACCAGATACCCCCCCCCAGTTGAGATTTACAACAGCCATGGGGTGGCTTTGTGTTATGTTGTGAGCATCGGTTACTTGGTACTGGTGTCCAAGTATGTGTTGTTCAGGGTGCACCAGTTTCTCAATCACCATTGTGACACTGGCACCTGTGTCCCTGTAGGCCTGGACCTCAACACCATTTATTAGGGTTAGTTGCTTGTACTTCTCCAAGTTATGGGGGCAAGCAACCAAAGTGGCTAAGTCAATAGCCCCTTCAGAGACTAAAGTAGCCTCTGTGGTCTCCCTAATCAGACCAACCCCAACTAAATTACCAAAAGTGAGCCCAGCTACTCCCTTGGATTGGCTATTAGTAGGTTTGCTCCCACCACCACTGCTATTAGTAGGGACACTAGGTGTAGCAGTAGGGGTTGTAGTGGTAGGAGCTGTGGTGCCTTTCTTTGGACAACTGGGATCTGTTGTCCAATGGCCTTTTATTTTACATAAATAGCACCATGGTTTCTTTTCCTTGTTCTGATTAAAGGAGGATTTGGGCCCACCACCCCCACCAGAGTGTTTTTGTGGGCCTGATGAAGACTCATTTTTAGATTTGTCCCCACCCTTGTCAGAAGACTTACCATCCTTCTTTTTGTTGCCATCTTTGTCACCCCCTGTATGAACTTTTCTGTTCACTCTTGTTCTGACCCATTTGTCTGCCTTCTTTCCCAATTCTTGGGGAGAGGTCAGATCAGAGTCCACCAAGTACTGGTGCAACAAATCAGACACACAATTATTAAGAATATGCTCTCTCAGGATCAAGTTATACAGGCTGTCATAATCAGTAACTTTACTGCCATGTAACCACCCCTCCAAGGCCTTCACTGCCTGGTCAATGAAATCAACCCAGTCTTGTGAAGACTCCTTTTTGGTATCTCTGAACTTTATCCTGTACTGTTCAGTGGTTAAGCCATAACCATCCAGGAGTGCATTCTTAAGAACTTGGAAATTGTTAGCATCATTTTCTTTTACAGTAAGGAGCCTATCCCTACCTTTTCCAGTAAATGATAGCCATAGGATAGCAGCCCACTGCTTTTGAGGGACATCCTGTACAACACAGGCCCTCTCAAGTGCAGCAAACCACTTGTTAATGTCATCCCCCTCCTTGTAAGGGGGAACTATCTTATGCAGATTCCTGGAATCATGCTATTTTGCAGGATGACTATGGGGAATACTGCTGCTGCCACCATGGGTATCTAAACCCATCTTCTGTCTTTCCCTCTCTATTTCTAAAGACTGTCTATCCAAATCCAGCTGTTGCTTCTTGAGCTTCAGTCTGGTTTGCTCCACTCTCAATCTATTGAGCTCCCTTTCTAACAATCTGTCATCAGGGTGGGTGGGAGGGACATTTCTAGATACAGAGGTATGATGGGAATGAACAGAAGGAGACCTGTCCCTTACAGAGGGCACCCTAACAGCTTGGCTACCAGTATAATGTGAGAGCACATCATCAGTATGATGTGATTCAACCTCTGTACCAACTATGCTAGACTGTCTAGTAATGGGCAGGCTGTAGGAGGCTGGACTGGCTTGTAGTGAGTACCAAGGGGTACTTGCACCTTGCACCAGGCCCAGTTATCCCTTATTAGTGTATAGGGTGTCTAGCAGCTTAGGCTGATAGATAATGGTAGCTTAGCAGAGCAGCTTAGGCTGAACTAGGAGACGTGTGAAGCTACTACAGTACCACTTAGTGTCATATGCACAATATCATAAGAAAACACAATACACAGTTATACTAAAAATAAAGGTACTTTATTTTTATGACAATATGCCAAAGTATCTTAGAGTGTACCCTCAGTGAGAGGATAGGAAATATACACAAGATATATATACCCAATAGCAAAAATATGCAGTATAGTCTTAGAAAACAGTGCAAACAATGTATAGTTACAATAGGATGCAATGGGGAAACATAGGGATAGGGGCAACACAAACCATATACTCCAGAAGTGGAATGCGAACCACGAATGGACCCCAAACCTATGTGACCTTGTAGAGGGTCGCTGGGACTATTGGAAAATAGTGAGAGTTAGAAAAATAACCCTCCCCAAGACCCTGAAAAGTGAGTGCAAAGTGCACTAAAGTTCCCCTAAGGACAAAATAGTCGTGTTAGAGGGAGAATGCAAGGAAAGCACAAATCAGCAATGCAACAATGATGGATTCCTGTCTGAGGGTACCTGTGGAACAAGGGGACCAAGTCCAAAAGTCACAAGCAGCTCGGAGATGGGCAGATGCCCAAGAAATGCCAGCGGTTGGTGCAAAGAAGCTCTTACTAGGCTGAAGAACTGTGAATACTGCAGGAACGACAAGGGCTAGAGACTTCCCCTTTGGAGGATGGATCCCCCACGCCTTGGAGAGTCGTGTAGAAGTGTTTTCCCGCCGGATGGACGCCAACAAGCCTTGCTACACGCAAATCGTGCGTTTGGCGTTTTTGGGACGCTGCTGGGGCCCAGGAGGGACCAGGAGGTCGCAAATTGGACCTGCAGAGAGAGGGGACGTCGAGCAAGACAAAGAGCCCTCACTGAAGCAGGTAGCACCCGGAGAAGTGCCAGAAACAGGCACTACGAGGATGCGTGAAACGGTGCTCGCTGAAGTTGCACAAAGGAGTCCCACGTCGCCGGAGACCAACTTAGAAAGTCGTGCAATGCAGGTTAGAGTGCCGTGGACCCAGGCTTGGCTGTGCACGAAGGATTTCCGCCGGAAGTGCACAGGGGCCGGAGTAGCTTGCAAAGTCGCGGTTCCAAGCAATGCAGCCCAGTGAGGTGAGGCAAGGACTTACCTCCACCAAACTTGGGCTGAAGAGTCACTGGACTGTGGGGGTCACTTGGACGGTGTCGCTGGATTCGAGGGACCTCGCTCGTCGTGCTGAGAGGAGACCCAAGGGACCGGTAATGCAGCTTTTTGGTGCCTGCGGTTGCAGGGGGAAGATTCCGTCGACCCATGGGAGATTTCTTCGGAGCTTCTGGTGCAGGGAGGAGGCAGGCTACCCCCACAGCATGCACAAGCAGGAAAACAGTCGAGAAGGCGGCAGGATCAGCGTTACAGAGTTGCAGTAGTCGTCTTTGCTACTATGTTGCAGGTTTGCAGGCTTCCAGCGCGGTCAGCGGTCGTTTCCTTATCAGAAGGTGAAGAGAGAGATGCAGAGGAACTCGGCTGAGCTCATGCATTCGTTATCTGAAGTTTCCCCAGAGACAGAGACCCTAAATAGCCAGAAAAGAGGGTTTGGCTACCTAGGAGAGAGGAAAGGCTACTAACACCTGAAGGAGCCTATCACAAGGAGTCTCTGACGTCACCTGGTGGCACTGGCCACTCAGAGCAGTCCAGTGTGCCAGCAGCACCTCTGTTTCCAAGATGGCAGAGGTCTGGAGCACACTGGAGGAGCTCTGGACACCTCCCAGGGGAGGTGCAGGTCAGGGGAGTGGTCACTCCCCTTTCCTTTGTCCAGTTTCGCGCCAGAGCAGGGGCTAAGGGGTCCCTGAACCGGTGTAGACTGGCTTATGCAGAATTGGGCACATCTGTGCCCAACAAAGCATTTCCAGAGGCTGGGGGAGGCTACTCCTCCCCTGCCTTCACACCATTTTCCAAAGGGAGAGGGTGTCACACCCTCTCTCAGAGGAAGTTCTTTGTTCTGCCATCCTGGGCCAGGCCTGGCTGGACCCCAGGAGGGCAGATGCCTGTCTGAGGGGTTGGCAGCAGCAGCAGCTGCAGAGAAACCCCAGGAAGGGCAGTCTGGCAGTACCAGGGTCTGTGCTACAGACCACTGGGATCATGGAATTGTACCAACAATGCCAGGATGGCATAGAGGGGGCAATTCCATGATCATAGACATGTTACATGGCCATATTCGGAGTTACCATGGTGAAGCTACATATAGGTAGTGACCTATATGTAGTGCACGCGTGTAATGGTGTCCCCGCACTCACAAAGTTCAGTGAATTGGCTCTGAACAATGTGGGGGCACCTTGGCTAGTGCCAGGGTGCCCTCACACTAAGTAACTTTGCACCTAACCTTTACCAGGTAAAGGTTAGACATATAGGTGACTTATAAGTTACTTAAGTGCAGTGTAAAATGGCTGTGAAATAACGTGGACGTTATTTCACTCAGGCTGCAGTGGCAGGCCTGTGTAAGAATTGTCAGAGCTCCCTATGGGTGGCAAAAGAAATGCTGCAGCCCATAGGGATCTCCTGGAACCCCAATACCCTGGGTACCTCAGTACCATATACTAGGGAATTATAAGGGTGTTCCAGTAAGCCAATGTAAATTGGTAAAATTGGTCACTAGCCTGTTAGTGACAATTTGAAAGTAATGAGAGAGCATAACCACTGAGGTTCTGGTTAGCAGAGCCTCAGTGAGACAGTTAGGCACCACACAGGGAACATATACATGCACACCTATGAGCACTGGGGCCCTGTGTGACAGGGTCCCAGTGACACATACATATAGGCCACAAACCTATGAGCACTGGGGTCCTGACCAGCAGGATCCCAGTGACACATAACAAACATACTGAAAACATAGTGTTTTCACTATGAGCACTGAGGCCTGGCTATCAGGATCCCAGTGAGACAGTGAAAACAGTGACAAACACCCTGACATACACTCACAAACAGGCCAAAAGTGGGGGTAACAAGGCTAGAAAGAGGCTACCTTCTCACACAACCCCCCCCCAAACGAAGGACAATAAGGCTAACCTTGGCCAGTTGAGACTTTATTGTCTAAGTGGTGATAAGTAGAGAGTAGCTCTGCAATAGACTGGTTACTCCCTTTATCATCCACTATATGGTTACTTCCCTGTGGGGATGTAAACCACCCTGTTTGAAGTTTTTTAGCTAACCAACAATGTGAAGATGTATTTTCAGAGTTTCTATCAGTAAGTTTTAGTTTAGAGCAGTGGGAATTATCCACTGAACCTATTTGTAATGATGGAAATGCCAGACAGGGATGCTGTCTCAGTAAAGCCATAGCTGGGCAAAAACTTTGTCCATTTGGCTGGAAGAGAGAACAGGGATGCTGTTTCTCTTGAGTTGGAGCAGGGCAGGGATGCTGTCCTATGAGCTCCACACTAGGGCAGGGATGCTGTCCTAAGTGTTGTGAGGTAGTGCAGGGTTTCTGCACTAAAGTTTCTCTGGGAGGGTTGGAGGGATGCTCCATGTTAACTAAAACGGTGCTGTTTTTCTCACCAATGTTAGTTATCCCACAGAGAGGTACTTCCACCTCAGGGAGTCCAGCTTTGCCAGCTGATGATTCCCTTGGAACAGGTGCCACCCCAGGAGAGGTTTCTCCCACCACAGGAATGGTATCCTGAATGGTAGGGTGGTTAGGGGATACTGTGATACCCTTTTTACCTGTTGATGGAGAGGGATCCTGAGTTTTCAGGCCTTCTCTCCTTTGCTTTTTCATTTCACTTGAAATGAGAGGGAACAATTCCTCAGGGATGCCCAGCATGGCTGCATGGGCATAAAACTCTACATCAGCCCAACCTGAGGCCTCTAGGTCATTACCTAAGAGACAGTCTACAGGTAAGCTAGGTGATACCACCACCTGCTTAGGGCCAGTAACTCCACCCCAACTAAACTGAATTATAGCTAAGGGAAGAAACTTAGTGGAGTTATGGACATCAATAATCTTATACTGTTGTCCAATGATGTGTTGTTCAGGAGGCACTAGGTTTTCAGTCACCAAAGTGAAACTGGCACCTGTGTCCCTGTAGGCCAAGGCCTGAACACCATTTATTGAAACTGTCTGCCTGTACTTATCCATTGTAAGGGGACAAGCAGCCAGTGTGGCAAGGCCAATGCCACTAGGTGTGACAGAAACTGTCTTGGGACTGATTACATCAGTTTCCACTATGGACCCATAAGTGAACCCAACTACACCCTTTGCTTGACTGTTGCCAGCAGTCCCACCACTAGTACCACTACTGCTAGGGGCACTAGAGCTTGATGTATTAGTGGTGGTAGGCTCAGGGGGTTTACCTGGACAGGACTTATCCCCTGGCCTATGGCCTCTATTTTTACACACAAAGCACCACGGCTTTTTAATGTGTGCAGGTTGGGAAGAAGAGGAAGAATTTGTTTTATCCCCACCCTCTGAAGAGTGTTTAAGATTTGAAGTGGGATCTTTGGTTTTACCCTTATCCCCATGCTTATCTTGAGATTTTTCACCATCTTTCTTCTTATTGCCATCTTTGTCACCCCCTGTATGAACTTTTCTGTTCACCCTTGTTCTGACCCATTTGTCTGCCTTCTTTCCCAATTCTTGGGGAGAGGTCAGATCAGAGTCTACCAGGTACTGGTGCAACAAATCAGACACACAATTATTAAGAATATGCTCTCTCAGGATCAAGTTATACAGGCTGTCATAATCAGTAACTTTACTGCCATGTAACCACCCCTCCAAGGCCTTCACTGCCTGGTCAATGAAATCAACCCAGTCTTGTGAAGACTCCTTTTTGGTATCTCTGAACTTTATCCTGTACTGTTCAGTGGTTAAGCCATAACCATCCAGGAGTGCATTCTTAAGAACTTGGAAATTGTTAGCATCATTTTCTTTTACAGTAAGGAGCCTATCCCTACCTTTTCCAGTAAATGATAGCCATAGGATAGCAGCCCACTGCTTTTGAGGGACATCCTGTACAACACAGGCCCTCTCAAGTGCAGCAAACCACTTGTTAATGTCATCCCCCTCCTTGTAAGGGGGAACTATCTTATGCAGATTCCTGGAATCATGCTCTTTTGCAGGATGACTATGGGGAATACTGCTGCTGCCACCATGGGTATCTAAACCCATCTTCTGTCTTTCCCTCTCTATTTCTAAAGACTGTCTATCCAAATCCAGCTGTTGCTTCTTGAGCTTCAGTCTGGTTTGCTCCACTCTCAATCTATTGAGCTCCCTTTCTAACAATCTGTCATCAGGGTGGGTGGGAGGGACATTTCTAGATACAGAGGTGTGATGGGAATGAACAGAAGGAGACCTGTCCCTTACAGAGGGCACCCTAACAGCTTGGCTACCAGTATAATGTGAGAGCACATCATCAGTATGATGTGATTCAACCTCTGTACCAACTATGCTAGACTGTCTAGTAATGGGCAGGCTGAGAAGTTTCTTTCCTGAACCTTTTCCTGGGGGAGTCCCTGGATCAGATTGAGAACCATTAGCTACTTTTTCTACAGATTGGGCACTTATGGCCTTATCCTGTACTCTAAGCATATTAATTAACAGTTCTAAGGAAGGATTCTTCCCTACACTCAAACCTCTCTCTATGCAGAGACTCCTTGCTCCTTTCCAGCTAAGGTGATCATATGCAAGTTTGGACAGTTCAACTTTTTGGCCTGTGCCAGACATTTTTAGAGAGAGTTAAAGTGATAGACAAAAGAGAAAAAAGTTTTCAGAACTTTTTGGAAAGACAGAAAAAAACTTTTTAAACTTTTAAGAACTTTTTGAAAGTTTAGAAGTACTTTTCAGCACTTAGAAAAGAGTGAAAAGAGGAAATGCAAAACTTTTTGGCTATGTGTATATACACTGACCTTGTTTTGTATATTTTTCTCTTATGAAAAGTACAATGACAAGAGTGGTAAGTAGTCTCAAAGCACTTATCCCACCACTGCACAACCAATGTAGGAGGCTGGACTGGCTTGTAGTGAGTACCAAGGGGTACTTGCACCTTGCACCAGGCCCAGTTATCCCTTATTAGTGTATAGGGTGTCTAGCAGCTTAGGCTGATAGATAATGGTAGCTTAGCAGAGCAGCTTAGGCTGAACTAGGAGACGTGTGAAGCTACTACAGTACCACTTAGTGTCATATGCACAATATCATAAGAAAACACAATACACAGTTATACTAAAAATAAAGGTACTTTATTTTTATGACAATATGCCAAAGTATCTTAGAGTGTACCCTCAGTGAGAGGATAGGAAATATACACAAGATATATATACCCAATAGCAAAAATATGCAGTATAGTCTTAGAAAACAGTGCAAACAATGTATAGTTACAATAGGATGCAATGGGGAAACATAGGGATAGGGGCAACACAAACCATATACTCCAGAAGTGGAATGCGAACCACGAATGGACCCCAAACCTATGTGACCTTGTAGAGGGTCGCTGGGACTATTGGAAAATAGTGAGAGTTAGAAAAATAACCCTCCCCAAGACCCTGAAAAGTGAGTGCAAAGTGCACTAAAGTTCCCCTAAGGACAAAATAGTCGTGTTAGAGGGAGAATGCAAGGAAAGCACAAATCAGCAATGCAACAACGATGGATTCCTGTCTGAGGGTACCTGTGGAACAAGGGGACCAAGTCCAAAAGTCACAAGCAGCTCGGAGATGGGCAGATGCCCAAGAAATGCCAGCGGTTGGTGCAAAGAAGCTCTTACTAGGCTGAAGAACTGTGAATACTGCAGGAACGACAAGGGCTAGAGACTTCCCCTTTGGAGGATGGATCCCCTACGCCTTGGAGAGTCGTGCAGAAGTGTTTTCCCGCCGGATGGACGCCAACAAGCCTTGCTACACGCAAATCGTGCGTTTGGCGTTTTTGGGACGCTGCTGGGGCCCAGGAGGGACCAGGAGGTCGCAAATTGGACCTGCAGAGAGAGGGGACGTCGAGCAAGACAAAGAGCCCTCACTGAAGCAGGTAGCACCCGGAGAAGTGCCAGAAACAGGCACTACGAGGATGCGTGAAACGGTGCTCGCCGAAGTTGCACAAAGGAGTCCCACGTCGCCGGAGACCAACTTAGAAAGTCGTGCAATGCAGGTTAGAGTGCTGTGGACCCAGGCTTGGCTGTGCACGAAGGATTTCCGCCGGAAGTGCACAGGGGCCGGAGTAGCTTGCAAAGTCGCGGTTCCCAGCAATGCAGCCCAGTGAGGTGAGGCAAGGACTTACCTCCACCAAACTTGGGCTGAAGAGTCACTGGACTGTGGGGGTCACTTGGACGGTGTCGCTGGATTCGAGGGACCTCGCTCGTCGTGCTGAGAGGAGACCCAAGGGACCGGTAATGCAGCTTTTTGGTGCCTGCGGTTGCAGGGGGAAGATTCCGTCGACCCACGGGAGATTTCTTCGGAGCTTCTGGTGCAGGGAGGAGGCAGGCTACCCCCACAGCATGCACAAGCAGGAAAACAGTCGAGAAGGCGGCAGGATCAGCGTTACAGAGTTGCAGTAGTCGTCTTTGCTACTATGTTGCAGGTTTGCAGGCTTCCAGCGCGGTCAGCGGTCGTTTCCTTATCAGAAGGTGAAGAGAGAGATGCAGAGGAACTCGGCTGAGCTCATGCATTCGTTATCTGAAGTTTCCCCAGAGACAGAGACCCTAAATAGCCAGAAAAGAGGGTTTGGCTACCTAGGAGAGAGGAAAGGCTACTAACACCTGAAGGAGCCTATCACAAGGAGTCTCTGACGTCACCTGGTGGCACTGGCCACTCAGAGCAGTCCAGTGTGCCAGCAGCACCTCTGTTTCCAAGATGGCAGAGGTCTGGAGCACACTGGAGGAGCTCTGGACACCTCCCAGGGGAGGTGCAGGTCAGGGGAGTGGTCACTCCCCTTTCCTTTGTCCAGTTTCGCGCCAGAGCAGGGGCTAAGGGGTCCCTGAACCGGTGTAGACTGGCTTATGCAGAATTGGGCACATCTGTGCCCAACAAAGCATTTCCAGAGGCTGGGGGAGGCTACTCCTCCCCTGCCTTCACACCATTTTCCAAAGGGAGAGGGTGTCACACCCTCTCTCAGAGGAAGTTCTTTGTTCTGCCATCCTGGGCCAGGCCTGGCTGGACCCCAGGAGGGCAGATGCCTGTCTGAGGGGTTGGCAGCAGCAGCAGCTGCAGAGAAACCCCAGGAAGGGCAGTCTGGCAGTACCAGGGTCTGTGCTACAGACCACTGGGATCATGGAATTGTACCAACAATGCCAGGATGGCATAGAGGGGGCAATTCCATGATCATAGACATGTTACATGGCCATATTCGGAGTTACCATGGTGAAGCTACATATAGGTAGTGACCTATATGTAGTGCACGCGTGTAATGGTGTCCCCGCACTCACAAAGTTCAGTGAATTGGCTCTGAACAATGTGGGGGCACCTTGGCTAGTGCCAGGGTGCCCTCACACTAAGTAACTTTGCACCTAACCTTTACCAGGTAAAGGTTAGACATATAGGTGACTTATAAGTTACTTAAGTGCAGTGTAAAATGGCTGTGAAATAACGTGGACGTTATTTCACTCAGGCTGCAGTGGCAGGCCTGTGTAAGAATTGTCAGAGCTCCCTATGGGTGGCAAAAGAAATGCTGCAGCCCATAGGGATCTCCTGGAACCCCAATACCCTGGGTACCTCAGTACCATATACTAGGGAATTATAAGGGTGTTCCAGTAAGCAGTAAATTGGTAAAATTGGTCACTAGCCTGTTAGTGACAATTTGAAAGTAATGAGAGAGCATAACCACTGAGGTTCTGGTTAGCAGAGCCTCAGTGAGACAGTTAGGCACCACACAGGGAACATATACATGCACACCTATGAGCACTGGGGCCCTGTGTGACAGGGTCCCAGTGACACATACATATAGGCCACAAACCTATGAGCACTGGGGTCCTGACCAGCAGGATCCCAGTGACACATAACAAACATACTGAAAACATAGTGTTTTCACTATGAGCACTGAGGCCTGGCTATCAGGATCCCAGTGAGACAGTGAAAACAGTGACAAACACCCTGACATACACTCACAAACAGGCCAAAAGTGGGGGTAACAAGGCTAGAAAGAGGCTACCTTCTCACACAGGCTGAGAAGTTTCTTTCCTGAACCTTTTCCTGGGGGAGTCCCTGGATCAGATTGAGAACCATTAGCTACTTTTTCTACAGATTGGGCACTTATGGCCTTATCCTGTACTCTAAGCATATTAATTAACAGTTCTAAGGAAGGATTCTTCCCTACACTCAAACCTCTCTCTATGCAAAGACTCCTTGCTCCTTTCCAGCTAAGGTGATCATATGCAAGTTTGGACAGTTCAACTTTTTGGCCTGTGCCAGACATTTTTTTAGAGAGAGTTAAAGTGATAGACAAAGAGAAAAAAGTTTTCAGAACTTTTTGGAAAGACAGAAAAAAAAACTTTTTAAACTTTTAAGAACTTTTTGAAAGTTTAGAAGTACTTTTCAGCACTTAGAAAAGAGTGAAAAGAGGAAATGCAAAACTTTTTGGCTATGTGTATATACACTGACCTTGTTTTGTATATTTTTCTCTTATGAAAAGTACAATGACAAGAGTGGTAAGTAGTCTCAAAGCACTTATCCCACCGCTACACAACCAATGTAGGAGGCTGGACTGGCTTGTAGTGAGTACCAAGGGGTACTTGCACCTTGCACCAGGCCCAGTTATCCCTTATTAGTGTATAGGGTGTCTAGCAGCTTAGGCTGATAGATAATGGTAGCTTAGCAGAGCAGCTTAGGCTGAACTAGGAGACGTGTGAAGCTACTACAGTACCACTTAGTGTCATATGCACAATATCATAAGAAAACACAATACACAGTTATACTAAAAATAAAGGTACTTTATTTTTATGACAATATGCCAAAGTATCTTAGAGTGTACCCTCAGTGAGAGGATAGGAAATATACACAAGATATATATACACAATAGCAAAAATATGCAGTATAGTCTTAGAAAACAGTGCAAACAATGTATAGTTACAATAGGATGCAATGGGGAAACATAGGGATAGGGGCAACACAAACCATATACTCCAGAAGTGGAATGCGAACCACGAATGGACCCCAAATCTATGTGACCTTGTAGAGGGTCGCTGGGACTATTAGAAAATAGTGAGAGTTAGCAAAATAACCCTCCCCAAGACCCTGAAAAGTGAGTGCAAAGTGCACTAAAGTTCCCCTAAGGACAAAATAGTCGTGTTAGAGGGAGAATGCAAGGAAAACACAAATCAGCAATGCAACAACGATGGATTCCTGTCTGAGGGTACCTGTGGAACAAGGGGACCAAGTCCAAAAGTCACAAGCAGCTCGTAGCTGGGCAGATGCCCAAGAAATGCCAGCGGTTGGTGCAAAGAAGCTCTTACTAGGCTGAAGAACTGTGAATACTGCAGGAACGACAAGGGCTAGAGACTTCCCCTTTGGAGAATGGATCCCCCACGCCTTGGAGAGTCGTGCAGAAGTGTTTTCCCGCCGGATGAACGCCAACAAGCCTTGCTACACGCAAATCGTGCGTTTGGCGTTTTTGGACGCTGCTGGGGCCCAGGAGGGACCAGAAGGTGGCAAATTGGACCTGCTGAGAGAGGGGACGTCGAGCAAGACAAAGAGCCCTCACTAAAGCAGGTAGCACCCGGAAAAGTGCCAGAAACAGGCACTACGAGGATGCGTGAAACGGTGCTCGCCGAAGTTGCACAAAGGAGTCCCACGTCGCCGGAGACCAACTTAGAAAGTCGTGCAATGCAGGTTAGAGTGCCGTGGACCCAGGCTTGGCTGTGCACGAAGGATTTCCGCCGGAAGTGCACAGGGGCCGGAGTAGCTTGCAAAGTCGCGGTTCCCAGCAATGCAGCCCAGCGAGGTGAGGCAAGGACTTACCTCCACCAAACTTGGGCTGAAGAGTCACTGGACTATGGGGGTCACTTGGACGGTGTCACTGGATTCGAGGGACCTCGCTCGTCGTGCTGAGAGGAGACCCAAGGGACCGGTAATGCAGCTTTTTGGTGCCTGCGGTTGCAGGGGGAAGATTCCGTCGACCCACGGGAGATTTCTTCAGAGCTTCTGGTGCAGAGAGGAGGCAGACTACCCCCACAGCATGCACAAGCAGGAAAACAGTCGAGAAGGCGGCAGGATCAGCGTTACAGAGTTGCAGTAGTCGTCTTTGCTACTATGTTGCAGGTTTGCAGGCTTCCAGCGCGGTCAGCGGTCGATTCCTTATCAGAAGGTGAAGAGGGAGATGCAGAGGAACTCGGCTGAGCTCATGCATTCGTTATCTGAAGTTTCCCCAGAGACAGAGACCCTAAATAGCCAGAAAAGAGGGTTTGGCTACCTAGGAGAGAGGAAAGGCTACTAACACCTGAAGGAGCCTATCACAAGGAGTCTCTGACGTCACCTGGTGGCACTGGCCACTCAGAGCAGTCCAGTGTGCCAGCAGCACCTCTGTTTCCAAGATGGCAGAGGTCTGGAGCACACTGGAGGAGCTCTGGACACCTCCCAGGGGAGGTGCAGGTCAGGGGAGTGGTCACTCCCCTTTCCTTTGTCCAGTTTCGCGCCAGAGCAGGGGCTAAGGGGTCCCTGAACCGGTGTAGACTGGCTTATGCAGAATTGGGCACATCTGTGCCCAACAAAGCATTTCCAGAGGCTGGGGGAGGCTACTCCTCCCCTGCCTTCACACCATTTTCCAAAGGGAGAGGGTGTCACACCCTCTCTCAGAGGAAGTTCTTTGTTCTGCCATCCTGGGCCAGGCCTGGCTGGACCCCAGGAGGGCAGCTGCCTGTCTGAGGGGTTGGCAGCAGCAGCAGCTGCAGAGAAACCCCAGGAAGGGCAGTATGGCAGTACCAGGGTCTGTGCTACAGACCACTGGGATCATGGAATTGTACCAACAATGCCAGGATGGCATAGAGGGGGCAATTCCATGATCATAGACATGTTACATGGCCATATTCGGAGTTACCATGGTGAAGCTACATATAGGTAGTGACCTATATGTAGTGCACGCGTGTAATGGTGTCCCCGCACTCACAAAGTTCAGTGAATTGGCTCTGAACAATGTGGGGGCACCTTGGCTAGTGCCAGGGTGCCCTCACACTAAGTAACTTTGCACCTAACCTTTACCTGGTAAAGGTTAGACATATAGGTGACTTATAAGTTACTTAAGTGCAGTGTAAAATGGCTGTGAAATAACGTGGACGTTATTTCACTCAGGCTGCAGTGGCAGGCCTGTGTAAGAATTGTCAGAGCTCCCTATGGGTGGCAAAAGAAATGCTGCAGCCCATAGGGATCTCCTGGAACCCCAATACCCTGGGTACCTCAGTACCATATACTAGGGAATTATCTAGGGCGTCATCTAGGAGGAGACAATCTGCACCCAACCCTGAAATAATTCCGGCCAGTGAAGGGCCCTGTAGTAGGATGCAAGTTCATCTGCGATTTCCCATTGCTTGGTAGCCAGATTCCCTGAACTGATGGTGATAGCTGGAATGGCCATCCCAGCCTCCCTCTGCTGAGCTGTGCTGCCAGTAGCAACCCCACCTTCTCCAGCCTGTTCGTAGTGCTAGTATTGCTATCTCCAGAGTACATACTTGCCTTGAGAGGTAAAAAGATTATTAAGGTCTATACATGCCTTCTCTAGGCTGCACTGTGTGACAGCGGTAGTGTGATCCATGTAGGCACACATGAGGTGGGCTATATCCACCTTCAGTGAATTCTGCCACTGCTCGCTCTGCCTGTTATACAGGGCACCATCCTTCATCATCTGTCATTTTTTCCACCGCCCATAAGGTCAAGGCAGAATCAAACAAGTCATCATTGTTCCCCCAGTGTAGGTGCTGTCATTCTTTGGGTCTCACAGGAATGAAGCAGTCTAATTGGCTGGCAGCAACAGGAAGTAAAATTCTGTAGCTGCATTTCAGGACTCAGGGATTCGGTCCTGTATCCTGAGATAAGAAAAATATTAAGATACAAGGGAGCTGGTTAGTTGTACCCTAGCTCATTACCCCTTGCAGGGGGGCCAAAGTAATACAACCTGAGGTCCAAATAAGAAAACAAATCGTGTGGCAGGTCCTGCAGTACACCCACAGGTCCAATTGCAGCCTCCTCTATGGCACCACAGGACTCCAAGTGCAAGACCATAAATAGTCAACAAGTGAAGCTAAGGGGTATTGTGGCACTTCAACAGCTGTGCGATAGGAGTCCTGGTGTACCATGAAAAAAAACAATAAAAAAAGAAAAATCTGTGGTTGGGTTCTGTGGACTGTTGTATTCCTGCCGGGGATGGCAGCATGTGGGGGTTTGGTTGTAGTGCCTGGTCAGAGGCCACATCAATCTTTGCCCCCCCTCCAAACCACCAACCTCAAATGACTCAGGCAGCCAGCACAGCATTTATGGAAAAATCGGTTTATCTAAACAGAATACAGACAATGTAATTGAAAAATGGGGTCACCAACAAAATAACCATGATGGAGTTCAGAATGTGAATGAACAATACAAATTCCTTTAAATTTTGTTTTTTTTGTGTCATATTTGCAGTACGTTCAAAGATGGAGGTTAAATGTCAGGTATGTCTCTTGACAAAGTCCTGCTATTCTTTTAATATGTAGATATTTACGTTCTTTCTCTGATTGCAAAGTGACAGAATTCTGTGAAGAGATCTATGTAAAAATCTTGCTTGGGTACAGGGACGTGGAAAAGAAAGACTGATCTGCGTCTCATTTTGAGATGTAAAGAAGCAACCATACTGTATAGATATTTGGGACCTGTAGTGGTGGACTAGATTAAAGTCCTGTGGTTGACCAGCAGTATGTGACAGGTCTCTCCAGTTATAACATACCTGTTAATTTCATGATAGGTGATTTATTGGCTGCACAGTACTGGTGTAAGACAACCCTTGTAGGCGATTTGTCTAATGTGAATGTAAGAAGTGCAAGTTACAGTTGGCTGATGACCACTGGTGCTAGCATTGGTGTAGGCTAGAAATGCTATGTTTGAAATTCCATGACTATATAATGCCCCAGAGAACCATAGGTTAGTTCACTTTAACTTACCTACCTAGTGAAAGTCGTTTGCTGGTTCGGTGTTTTCCAGTCTGTGGATTGTAAGCTGAAGACTGTGTTTGACAGTGCAATTGTCTTTCATGGTTCCGTTGTTGGGATACAGGGTGGTGTAGTTGTTTTGGAAATAGCCATGTTTTCAACTACCTGTGAATTATATATGTTTCTGAAAGCGTCAAATGCTTGCTGGTAGTGACTTCCAAGCTTTGGAGCTTGTACCGAGAAAGTAGTGTCCCCTATTTTATAAGGTAAGATCACATTATGGCAAGTGGTGAAAGCCTGGAAAGCATGACCTATTTTGATTAAATTGCTTCAATTTAACTTGTAGTGATAGTGGTCCTTTTCTTTGGGAGGCTCTGAGGATGTGGGCAGTACAAAGTACCTTCAACATTTCTCTTCTAGCTATAGGTGCCACTGCAGTGATTGCAAAACTAGAGCCATGTGTTCTTTTGGGAGAAGGCGGAGGTAAATACTTGCAGCAGCATTTTGGATGAACTGTATTTTGAATATAATGAATGCGCATGCCCCACAGTAGAGACTGTTTACAAAGTCAAGCTTAGAGATTATGAGTGTGATGATGGCTTGAAGTTTCTCTGGCATCCAAGGTTTATGAAGTTGTGACATAGGGGCTCATTTACAAGCCCCTTGCACCACTGTAGCATAATTTCTTCTGTCACTACAGCAGTGCAGAATAGTCCACCAACCCATGCCATATTTACAAACTGGAGCAATGATACCATTGCACCAGTTTGTAAACCCTTGTGCCCCATGATACCTGCACCAGGTATAATTGATGCAAAGGAGGCGTTCGCCTCTATGGAGGCCCTTAGTAATGGCACAGAGAAATCTTCAAGATTTCACTGTGTCATTCTAGCATCATTTTTCAATGTCTGCTCAGGGCGTGCTTTGTTCTATGGGTCTCCCTGTACTTTGCTGGACTACCATCAAAAATGTTTAAGCTGGTCCAGCAAAGCGCCATAACTGCATCAGAAATTGTGACACAGCTGTGCTAATGAGCACCATGGTGCCTGTAGTGTCAATACAGCACTACCATGGTGTCGGTAGGGGTGCGCTGGGTGGCACAAGCACACTGGTGCACCGTGAGCGATGCGCCATTTTGTAGTAAATGTGGTTTCACTGTGTGGCAGGCACTCTGTGTGACACTGTTAAAATACTCTGTCAAATATAGGTCTGAATCCATGGTTATCCCTGGGTTTCTGACTACTTTTGATAGTGTTGGAGCTGCCACATTTTCCTTAAGCCATATGGTATTAGGCTTGGATTTAGCCCATTGACCTCAGGTATTAATCTCTGTCTTTCCAGGATTGAGCTTTAGAGGGTTATTCATCATAAGTGTGTTCATTGTCCAATAGCAATCATCAAGTTTTAAGTTGCAGAGATCTTCCAGACCATCTATTTTTAAAATGATTTGGGTGTTATCTGCATAGTTGTAATAGGTGAGGTTGAATGATTTATTCAGGACTGGTAAGGGAGTTAGGTACATGTTGATGAATAGAATGGGCATGACAGATCCCTGAGGGATGCCACAGTGTTGTGTGTGAGGAGCTGATGTGAAAGGTGACACCAGCATTTATCTGCAGTCACAGAGGCCAGGAATTCAAAGGGCATTCGCTGCACTACATTCTCACCTTTCACAAATATTATGCCAAACAAGAATTTGCTCTGTTAAAAGATTTCACAACTTTGCAGGACATTGAGTCATGATGTTCTCAAGCCAGCAACTTGCATGACTTTTCCTGTTCCTGATACATAAGTGGTTGTTAATACCTAAACCTACCAGCCAATCAGAAGTAATATTCAATTCGAAAGTTCTCCAGATTTCAATATGACACAGTGCTTTGACTAGATATTGGCTGGGGCAGAGTAATTACAAGCCAGGTATGACCTATATTTGATTGGCATTGCTCCAGCATAAAACCTTTCTAGGGAACAGGTCTGTTGTAAATTATAGATGGGTGAGATAATACACATATTGCAACTACCCTAAATAGCAGAAGTGTGATTCTGAAATGACCCACAATATCCTGGTATGCCACAAAGGGCCGGTATAACAGACTATTGCTCTTTGCTTAATATCTAGATAACCCAGCAAGGGTCAACAACCTGTTCATCCATCTCCTTGAACCAAATATTAGGGAAACCATTATGAGGGCATTTGAGGCTGAAAGCATTTGTTATATATTTGACCTCTGTAGATATCTCCGCACAACAAGTAACATTTTCTGATTTTAAATATTGCAATCTCAGAACTGTGTAATATGAATTTGCTTTTTGAGATTTATTGAATCCTTTGAAATTCTGCTTTATCTGTATGTAATCAATTGTTAAAGCAAATAAATTGCTGTGAGATAGTCCTATGTAGTTGATGTACTAAATGCATATTACTTAGTGAACATTTGCAGTACCATTTATATTGAAAGAAATGTGGGAATGCTAGGTGGTGGGATTGTATCGATTCCCACAGAGTCCAGACTTTTCTGTCACAGAAACATGAGGACAATGCATGTTTTAGGCAACGTTTGGTGTTTGGAGGTAAGAAAAGGTATTGGGATCCGGGCAAGCCATGCCACCCCCGGGCTACCCTTGATGCCTTGTTTTCAGGAATGTCTGTTTTTGGCAGTTCTTCTATGGTGCCACCATAGCCATGGCATAAATACCGCAGCTAGTCATATGGCCAGAGTGGGTCAATTTGCAAGGCAAAATCTTGAAGTTTCCTTGTTGTGTTTGAAACCTTTCTTTTCCATTCAGAGATGATAGCCAAGTCACAGAAATGGGGGACTGTTGTTATTGGGAGGGGTTTATGAACGCTGTGCGGTGGGAGATTTGTGAAAGGACACAGCTTCCATTAGCATGACTGCTTTCACTGTGGTTTTACTATGACCTCAGCATGTAAAGCATGCTAAGCAATAAAGCAAAACAAAAGAGATAGAATTCAGGACTAGAAAGAAGCATTTCCCTCATTTCCCGACATTGATCGTGGGAAAGAAATGTTTCTGTTGTTTTAATGAGAAACATTTTCTCTCCCAATACTGTGGACCACCCGTTGAAGTCAACTGCAATGTGAAGGTAATGCAGTGGATGTCAACAGGTTGTCCTCTGCTCTTAACCAACCAAAATCCCCCAAATCTATGCAGCCTGATGTCCTGTCTAACAAGAATGGGCAATAAGCTGCAGAGAAATGAGGGTCTCATTGCACTAATTTTTTTATCTATGGTTGTAAGGGACTTTTTCGGTTCCAGAAGACCCCCAGTAATATAGGCTTCGAATTCTGAGGCATTAAAAACACAGGGACCAACGAAAAGTGGCATCTGCTGCTCATGGCCATGCACAGCCAAGAACAAGTTTCAGTTGCCATATTGCCATACATTGTTGATTCAGAAGAGGGTTAAAGAGAGAATAAAAAATATTGAGAAGATACAAAGAAGAGAAACTAGAAAAGGAGAGGAGAATGAGAGACAGAAAGGAGAGTATATAGAAAATGCAAGAAAAAGCAAGAGAGGATAGGCTGATTCCTTAGCAAACAGAAAGGGGTAGTGGGGAAAAGGGTGAGGGAGGCAGTGGGGACAGAGACCAGGAGATTAGAAGAGAGAAAGTAAAATAGAGCCATAAGAAGCAAAATTAGAACACATCCAGAAAAGATTATTGGAGATTTCAAGCTTATGTGTTTTGCCACTACAGCTGGTCCACTGTAAGTTCAATGCAAAATTGTGCACATATTGTCTAAAAGACATCTCACTGCAAGATCGAAAAACCACTTTGCCTAGTGTTCTTTAAAGTCCTAATGAGATCTAACCATGTTTACTTGATCCAAATTGCTTTTATTTAAGTTGGCATCAATAATGCGCCAATGATGTCATTTAACATGCTGTGAGAGATCCAATATGTGAGATCATAAGTCCAACAAATTACATAAGCAATGCTTGGAGGGAAGTGAGGTATAGTTAGCTCAGTAAAGTATAACTGGTGAATTTCTGTTTTTTAAATTTGCCTTATATTATTACAAGGTCTAACTATAACATTACTTTATTCTGTGTTTTTTCAGTAAAGGTCTAGAGGTCTAGACATTTTTTAACATAAGCTAAGCTAAAATCGTAAGACTTTACCTAAGTATAACTTGACATAATGTACATGTCTATAGTTCCAATATATATATATATATATTGACACTAATGTCGGAGTGGTCACTCCGCACCAGATCGCCAGTGGCGTTGTACTTTGAACGCGTGCCACCACGTTCTATAATCCACACTTGCCTTTAATGATGAATTAGGGGAACAGCACTCCAGAGCGTGTATTCATAAATTTGAGTAAGAAAGAGATGGAGGCTGGGAATACACTGGCCACTACAGTACAGCTAAGTGCCCAAAACCAAAATGTTCTTGGTTTTACAATCCACTGAGAGAAAATAAGATTGGGACTGTGTAAAAACAATTAAGAAAAATCAGAGTGGTAGCATATCTAGCTTGGTGCATTATGGGAAATTAAGTCTGTTTGTAATCATGAATGACTTGAAGGATGAGTAAAAACGTATTTAAACACATGTGGGCGTGTGTCCTGTACTTACCGGCATCTGAAGAAGGTACTTCGCCGAAACGCGTCATGCTGGGGTGAGGAAGTGGAATCCAAGAGTGCCCCTGGCTCTGTAGTGGAGCTGCTTGGTTTGGACATTAATTACATGCAGTGCTGCTTGCACAAAGGAGGCACCCACCTGATAGAGTTCGGTATCAATGAGCAGCATTTGGGTGAATGTAATTTTGTTTGCTACCTGAACCGCCAATGTTCCCTTTTCAAACACATGCCTGCTGCAGAGACAGGACATGACTTACATGAAGTGGCGCAGATTACAATAATCGGCATTTTCAGGCTGTGTGAGGAGTCTCAGGGGTGAGATGTGGCAAGGTGAAATGGATCAATAGAACTACTGATAAAGGGACACACGCCCATTTTGAAATTTGAGTAAGAAAGAGAGGAAGGCTGGGAATGTACTGGCCACTACAGTACAGCTAAGTGCCCAAAACCAAAATGTTGTTGGTATTACAATCCACTGAGAGAAAATATGATTGGGACTGTGTAAAAACAATTAAGAAAAATTTGAGTGGTAGCATATCCAGCTTGGTGCATTGTGGGAAATGAAGTCTGTTTGTAATCATGAATGAATTGAAGGAGGAGTAAAAACGTATTTAAACACTAGTGGGCGTGAGTCCTGTAATTACCGGAATCTGAAGAAGGCACTTCGCCGAAACGCGTCATGCTGAGGTGAAGAAGTGGAATCCAAGAGTGCCCCTGGCTCTGTAGTGGAGCTGCTTGGTTTGGACATTAATTAAGTGCAGTGCTGCTTGCACGAAGGAGGCACCCACCTGATAGAGTTTGGTAACAATGAGCAACATTTGGGTGAATATCTATATATATATATATATATATATATATATATATATATATATATATATATATATATGTGTATACATATATATCTATATATATATATACATATATATATCTATCTATCTATCTATCTATATATATATATATATATATATATATATATAGGTAGATAGATAGATAGATATATATATATATATATATCTTAGTCTCTTGGTCCAGAAAGCGCCTTTTTTGTTATTTCGTGTAAATCTGTTCAGTAGTTTTGTAGTTTTTAAGAAATTTAAAATGGAAGAAAATCCAAATTTGTATGTAGGGATGCTAAGCCTCTGCAAACCATCCTAATATCGTGCTGAGATCTGATTGGCTGCCAACACTTCAACAAGGAAGGACTTGGCTTTAACCTGTTCCCATAAAAAAAGAGAAGGGGCCAGGGTAGGGTTACCCTGACCCCTTAGCTCTGGTGCTGGGGTCCCAATGGGAACCCCCAGGGCAAAAAAGCATTTTAAAAACACTTTTTGGTGAAAGTCATGGCGGATCTACAGATCTGCTGAAAATGAAATAAAAAACAAAGCACGGGCACCCGAAATTGGTAATACTGAGTACCGTGGGTGGGCCAAGTCCTGAGGGCATTAGCATTTTAATACGCGGGCCATCTGCCCCGATGTCTGCCACCTCCCGGAGCACTAATGAAAACTAATATGGGGACCGGCAACTCCCCTGTGCGCACCAAACAAAAATGAATGCAGGGCTCTGCCTGGCACACCACAGCCCTGGGGACTGCCACCTCCCCAGGGCACCAGAGTAAATATAATGCAGGGGTACCGTCCGACCCCTCTGCAGCCTCAGGGACCGCCACCTGCTTGGTGCACTGATGAAAACTAATGTGGGGAGGTCAGACTGCCTCCTTCCCAGGGCACTAATGTAAACTAATGCAGAGCGGCACCAGGCCTCCCAGCAGCCCCGGGGACCACCACCTCCTTAGGGCACTGATGAAAAGTAATGCAGGGCTGCCACCCCCATCCCCCTGCAGCCCATGGGCCGCCACCTCCCCCGGGGCTTATTTAACAAGAGATAATGAGTCTGTCCTGGACCCCCCCGGCCGTGGAGACAACCATCTCTCCACGGGGCCATTTTAGTTGGAGGTGGGCCACGTAGCCCCTTTGAGGAGCCAATAAAGGCCATGGGGACTGCCATACCCAGGGCCGCATCCTGCTATGTCCTGGGGGGCCCACCTCTCGGACACAGGTGTTTGCTGTGACTTGGTGTGAGCTACAGCTCCCACCAAGTCACAGCAAACACTCCGCTTGGATGAAGTGAGAGCTGTCAAACAGCTCTCAGTTCGGTGACGGTTTATTCTCTTTCCCTGCCTGCAGAGATTCATGCAGGGGAATAATGCTCTCAGAGAGAAGGAGCTGTTTTAGCAGCTCCCTCTCTATGAGAGCAATGCCTGCTCCCACAGGAGCTTGAGGGCCAGCTGGGACTGTGGGGTCTTCAGGCTCCCTCTGCGCCTCAACATTGCCACTGGGTGCCCTGTGGGACAACCAGGTCACATGGCCAGGCCCCTGGGGATGGGGTCCTCAGGCCTGAGATAGGCCCCGGAGAGGGGGGCCAAACGACCCCACCTTGATGGGTCTGAGTGAGTCTATGAGTGGATGCATCAGTGTCTGAGTGGGTCTCTGAGTGGGTGCATTAGGGTCTGAGTGGGTGCATCAGTGTCTGAGTGAATCTGTGAGTGGTTGTGTGAGGGTCTGAGTGAGTCTGTGAGTGGGTGTATCAGTGTCTGAGTGGGTCTGTGAGTGGGTTTTATGAGTGTCTGAGTGGGGCTCTGAGTGGGAACATGAGGGTCTGAGTGGGTTTGTGAATGAGTGCCTGAGTAGGTCTGTGAGTGGGTGCATCAGTGTCTGAGTGGGTCTGTGAGTGGGTGCATCAGTGTCTGAGTGGGTCTGTGAGGGTGTGTGTGAGTGTCCGAATGGGTCTGTGAATGGGTGTGTGAGGGTCTGAGTTGGTCTGAGAGTGGGTGGGTCAGTATCTGAGTGGGTCGGTGAGTGGTGCGTCAGTGTCTGAGTGGGTCAGTGAATGGTACATGAGGGTCTCAGTGGGCCTGTGAGTGGGTGCATCAGTGTCTGAGTGGGTCTGTGAATGGGTGCATTAGTCTCTGAGTGAGTCTCTGAGTGGATGCATGAGGGTCTGAGTGGGTTTGTGAGTGGGTGCATGAGTGCCTGAGTGAGTCTGTGAGTGGGTACATCTGTGTCTGAGTGGGTCCATGAGTGGGTGCATCATTGTCTGAGTGGTTCCGTGAGTGGGTGCATGAGTGTCTGAGTGGGTCTGTGAGTGGGTGTGTGAGGGTTTGAGTGGGTCTGTGAGTGGGTGGGTCAGTATCTGAGTGAGTCTGTAAGTGGTGCATCAGTGTCTGAGTGGGTCTGTGAATGGGTGTGTGATTGTCTGAGTGGGTCTGTGAGTGAGTGTGTGAGGGTCTGAGTGGGTCTGTGAGTGGGTGCCTCAGTGTCTGGCTGGGTCTGTGAGTGGGTGCACCAGTGTCTAAGTGGGTCTGTGAGGTGGTGCATAAGAGTCTGAGTGGGTCTGTGAGAGGGTGCATTGGTTTCTGAGTGGGTCTGTGAGTGAATGCATGAGGGTCTGAGTGGGTCTGTGAGTGGGTGCTTCTGTGTGTGAGTGGGTCTCTGAGTGGGTGTATGAGGGTCTGAGTAGGTTTGTGAGTGGGTGCGTGAGGGTCTGAGTGGATCTGTGAGTGGGTGCTCCTGTGTGTGAGTGAGTCGGTGAGTGGGTGCATGAGGGTGTTAGTAGGTTCGAGAGATGGTGCATGAGTGTCTGAGTGGGTCTGAAAGTGGGTGTGGGAGTCTATGAGTGGGTCTGATTGGGTGCATGAGTGTCCGAGTGGGTGCATAAGTCTCTGAGTGCATGTAAGAGTGAATGAACTAATGTATGAATGAGTCTGTGATTTAATTTTTTTTGCTTATTCATGATTAATCTCAATTAATCTTGATTACTCGTGAATATCACACATGGTGAAGAAAAATCATTTTAAACCCAAATTTTGACCCTCAAACACCCCTATAACACACTCCTGGGGTCAGGATACCTCCACCCTGACACCTCATGCCACTTTTCATTTTGTTTTCCAGCCTCAGGGTCCCTCTCCCATAACATAAAATGCCAGCCGCAACCTTCTGTTCAGGTTGTGGCCAGCCAATGACAGCAATTCTACTTGCGCATGCATTCACAAACATTCCCGAATATTCAATCTATATTCGCGAGCTCAAGTATACAAATTAGGATTTTCTTTAATTTCTCGTAAACTACTGAATCGATTTACACCAAATAGGCAAAAGTATAATCTGTGTACCGAAAGCTAGGTTTCTGCCAAAATTGGTATAATTCCATCCAGTAGTTCGGGCTGTAGTCGTGTCTAAATGTCCTATGGAAATTAACATGGGAAACACAACTTTTTTTGACCCCTTCTTTTTTCGTGATCCCTACTTGACGGATCACCTCAACACTTTTCATGTGCAACAAGAATCACCCTGACACTTTTTTTGGGAAACGTTTGTGAAGATTCGTCAAATAGGTCCAAAGAGATTGGCAAGTCAAAAAATGTTTTTCCTATGGAAACATGGTCCTAACTATAACTTCCTACTGGTGGTCTCCAGCGGGTAGTTATAGTTAGGACCTAGTTTCCATAGTAAAGACTTTTTTTCTTTTGCCAATTATTTTGGCACCATTTGATGAATCTTCACAAATGTTCAACATTGGCTGCTGTCATGAATGTTTTGGCATGATTTGTCAAGTGGGGGCCAAGAAAAAGACCAACACCAAAATGCTTTTTCCCGTGCAATATCCCACAGGGATTTTGAACATGACTACAGCCAAACCACTGGATGTAATTACAACAAGTTTATCAGGAAGGTAGCTCTTGGTCCAGAAAGAGCCCTTTTTGCTATTTGATTTAAATC
Source organism: Pleurodeles waltl (assembly GCF_031143425.1). NCBI lineage: Eukaryota > Metazoa > Chordata > Amphibia > Caudata > Salamandridae > Pleurodeles > Pleurodeles waltl. The sequence continues at coordinate 340,345,980 of NC_090446.1, forward strand.
CATTGTAGGAAAGTACCATCTTGCCTGGCATGTTACCCTCATATTTCACTGTATATATGTTGTTTTAGTTGTATGTGTCACTGGGACACTACCAGCCAGGGCCCAAGTGCTCATAAGTGTGCCCTGTATGTGTTACCTGTGTTATGACTGTCTCACTGAGGCTCTGCTAATCAGAACCTCAGTGGTTATGCTCTCTCATTTCTTTCCAAATTGTCACTAACAGGCTAGTGACCAATTTCACCAATTTCCACTGGCATACTGGAACACCCTTATAATTCCCTAGTATATGGTACTAAGGTACCCAGGGTATTGGGGTTCCAGGAGATCCCTATGGGCTGCAGCATTTATTTTGCCACCCATAGGGAGCTCTGACAATTCTTACACAGGCCTGCCACTGCAGCCTGAGTGAAATACCGTCCACGTTATTTCACAGCCATTTTACACTGCACTTAAGTAACTTATAAGTCACCTATATGTCTAACCTTTACATGGTAAAGGTTGGGTGCTAAGTTACTTAGGGGGTCATTCCGACCCCGGCGGGCGCCGCCCGCCTGGCGGGAACCGCCACTTGGCCGCTCCGCGGTCAAAAGACCGCGGAGGCCATTCTGACTTTCCCGCTGGGCCGGCGGGCGCCCGCCAAGGGAGTGCCCGCCGGCCCAGCGGGAAAGGCCCTGCAACACAGAAGCCGGCTCCGAATGGAGCCGGCGGTGTTGCAGGGGTGCGACGGGTGCAGTTGCACCCTTTCACTGTCTGCTATGCAGACAGTGAAAATCCTGCTGGGGCCCTGTTAGAGGGCCCCTGCACTGCCCATGCCAGTGGCATGGGCAGTGCAGGGGCCCCCAGGGGCCCCACAACACCCGTTCCCGCCATCCTGTTCTTGGCGGTAAAAACCGCCAGAAACAGGCTGGCGGGAAGGGGGTCGGAATCCCCATGGCGGCGCTGCTTGCAGCGCCGCCATGGAGGTTCAGCCCAGCCAGGGGAAATCAGGCGGAAAACCGCCGGATCCCCTTTTCTGACTGCGGCTTTACCACCGCGGTCAGAATGGGCAGGAAAGCACCGCCAGCCTGTTGGCGGTGCTTTCCGTCATTCACGGCCCTGGCGGGTTTTACCGCCAGGGTCGGAATGACCCCCTTAGTGTGTGGGCACCCTGGCACTAGCCAAGGTGCTCCCAAATTGTTCAGGGCCAATTCCCCGGACTTTGTAAGTGCGTGGACACCATTACACACGTGCACTACATATAGGTCTCTACCTATGTGTAGCTTCACAATGGTAACTCCGAATATGGCCATGTAACATGTCTAAGATCATGGAATTCCCCTACCAATGCCATCCTGGTATTGGGGAGACAATCCCATGATTCCCCGGGTCTCTAGCACAGACCCGGGTACTGCCAAACTGCCTTTTCAGGGGTTTCACTGCAGCTGCTGCTGCTGCCAACCCCTCAGACAGGTTTCTGCCCTCCTGGGGTCCAGCCAGGCTTGGCCCAGGAAGGCAGAGTAAAGGACTTCCTCAGAGAGAGGGTGTTACACCCTCTCCCTTTGGAAAAAGGTGTTAAGGCAGGGGAGGAGTAGCCTCCCCCAGCCTCTGGAAATGCTTTCATGGGCACAGATGGTGCCCATTTCTACATAAGCCAGTCTACACCGGTTCAGGGACCCCTCAGCCCTGCTCTGGCGCAAAACTGGACAAAGGAAAGGGGAGTGACCACTCCCCTGACCTGCACCTCCCCTGGGAGGTGCCCAGAGCTCCTCCAGTGTGCTCCAGACCTCTGCCATCTTGGAAACAGAGGTGCTGCTGGCACACTGGACTGCTCTGAGTGGCCAGGGCCAGCAGGTGACGTCAGAGACTCCTTCTGATAGGCTCCTTCAGGTGTTGCTAGCCTATCCTCTCTCCTAGGTAGCCAAACCCTCTTTTCTGGCTATTTAGGGTCTCTGCTTTGGGGAATTCCTTAGATAACGAATGCAAGAGCTCATCAGAGTTCCTCTGCATCTCTCTCTTCACCTTCTGCCAAGGAATCGACTGCTGACCGTGCTGGAAGCCTGCAAAACTGCAACAAAGTAGCAAAGATGACTACTGCGACATTGTAACGCTGATCCTGCTGCCTTCTCGACTGTTTTCCTGGTGGTGCATGCTGTGGGTGTAGTCTGCCTCCTCTCTGCACTAGAAGCTCCGAAGAAATCTCCCGTGGGTTGACGGAATCTTCCCCCTGCAACCGCAGGCACCAAAGAACTGCATCAACGGTCCTCTGGGTCTCCTCTCAGCACGACGAGCGAGGTCCCTTGAACTCAGCAACTCTGTCCAAGTGACTCCCACAGTCCAGTGACTCTTCAGTCCAAGTTTGGTGGAGGTAAGTCCTTTCCTCCCCACGCTAGACTGCATTGCTGGGAACTGCGTGTTTTGCAGCTACTCCGGCTCCTGTGCACTCACCGAGGATTTGCTTCATGCACAGCCAAGCCTAGGTCCACGGCACACTAACCTGCATTGCACGACCTCCTGAGTTGTCCTCCGGCGGCGTGGGACTCTCTTGTGCAACTTCGGGTGAGCACCGTTTCACTCCACTTTTTAGTGCCTGTTCCGGCACTTCTACGGCTGCTGCTTGCTTCTGAGAGAGCTTCTTGTCTTGCTGGATGCCCCCTCTGTCCCCTCACGCAATTGGTGACATCCTGGTCCCTCCTGGGCCACAGCAGCATCCAAAAACCCTAACCGCAAGCTTTGCAGCTAGCAAGGCTTGTTTGCAGTCTTTCTGCAGGAAAATACTTCTGTACAACTCTTCGCAGCGTGTCACATCCATCCTCCAAAGGGGAAGTTTCTAGCCCTTGTCGTTCTTGCAGAATCCTCAGCTTCTGCCATCCAGTGGCAGCTTCTTTGCACCCACAGCTGGCATTTCCTGGGCATCTGCCCACTCCCGACTTGATTGTGACTTTTGGACTTGGTCCCCTTGTTCCACAGGTACTCTCGTCTGGAAATCCATCGTTGTTGCATTGCTGTTGTTGGTCTTTCCTGCAGAATTCCCCTATCACGACTTTTGTGCTCTTTGGGGAACTTAGGTGCACTTTGCACCCACTTTTCAGGGTCTTGGGGAGGGCTATTTTTCTAACCCTCACTGTTTCCTTACAGTCCCAGCGACCCTCTACAAGGTCACATAGGTTTGGGGTCCATTTGTGGTTCGCATTCCACTTCTAGAGTATATGGTTTGTGTTGCCCCTATCCCTATGTGCCCCCATTGCATTCTATTGTGACTATACATTGTTTGCACTGTTTTCTATTGCTATTACTGCATATTTTGGTATTGTGTACATATATCGTGTGTATATTTGCTATCCTCATACTGAGGGTACTCACTGAGATACTTTTGGCATATTGTCATAAAAATATAGTACCTTTATTTTTAGTATATCTGTGTATTGTGTTTTCTTATGATATTGTGCATATGACACTAGTGGTACTGTAGGGGCTTCACTCGTCTCCTAGTTCAGCCTAAGCTGCTCTGCTAAGCTACCTTTTCTATCATCCTAAGTTGCCAGACAGCCTTCTACACTAATAAGGGATACCTGGGCCTGGTGCAAGGTGTAAGTACCCCTTGGTACTCACTACAAGCCAGTCCAGCCTCCTACATTGGTTGTGCAGCGGTGGGATAAGTACTTTGCAACTACTTACCACTTTTGTCATTGTACTTTTCATAAGAGAAAAATATACAAAACAAGTTCAGTGTATGTACACCTAACCAAAAAGTTTTGCTTTTCTTCTCTCACTTCTTTACTAAGTGCTGAAAAGTACCTCTAAAACTTTCAAAAAGTTCTTAAAAAGTTTTAAAAGTTTTTTTTTCTGTTCTTTAAAAAGTTCCAAAAACTTTTTCTTTCTTTTTCTATCCCTTAAACACTTTCTAAAATGTCTGTCACAGGCCAAACTGTTGATCTGTCCAAGACTGCTTATGACCACCTTAGCTGGAAGGCAGCAAGGAGTCTCTGTGTAGAAAGAGGTATAGGGGTAGGGAAGAATCCCTCTAGAGAACTATTAGTTAACATGCTATTTGAACAAGACAAGACTTTTGTTGGCACTTCTGGTGAGAAATTAGCTGATGGTTCCCATTCTTATTCTGGGGCACCCCTAGCAAAAGATTTGGGAGGGAATCTTTCCAACCTGCCCCTTAGCAGGCCACCTCGCATAGCTGGTACTGATGTGAATTCCCATCACAGTAAGAGTGTTGCTTCACATCACAGTAATAGTGTTGTTTCTCATCACAGTAGAAGTGTCACTTCTGTAGGCCAGAATGTTAGTGTGCCATCTGTTAGGGCCAGGTCTCCTTCTGTTCATTCTCACCATTCTTCTGTTTCAAGACATGCCCTGCCCACCCACCCTGATGACAGAGTGTTAGAAAGGGAGCTCAATAGATTGAGAGTGGAACAAATCAGGCTGAAGCTCAAGAAGCAACAGCTGGATTTAGATAGGCAGTCCTTAGAAATAAAAAGAGAAAGACAGAAATTGGGTTTAGAAACCCATGGTGGCAGCAGCAGTATTCCAAATAGTCATCCTGCAAAAGAGAATGATTCTAGGAATCTGCACAAGATAGTTCCCCCTTACAAGGAGGGGGGTGACATTAACAAGTGGTTTGCTGCACTTGAGAGGGCCTGTGTTGTACAGGATGTCCCTCAAAGGCAGTGGGCTGCTATCCTATGGCTATCTTTCAGTGGAAAGGGTAGGGATAGGCTCCTTACTGTAAAAGAAAGTGAGGCCAATGATTTCAAAGTTCTTAAGAATGCACTCCTAGATGGTTATGGCTTAACCACTGAACAGTACAGGATGAAGTTCAGAAAAAACAAAAAGGAGTCTTCACAAGACTGGGTAGACTTTGTTGACCATTCAGTGAAGGCCTTGGAGGGGTGGTTACATGGCAGTAAAGTTACTGATTATGAAAGCCTGTATAACTTAATCCTGAGAGAGCATATTCTTAATTATTGCTTGTCTGATTTGTTACACCAGTACCTGGTGGACTCTGATCTGACCTCTCCCCAAGAATTGGGAAAGAAGGCAGACAAATGGGTCAGAACAAGGGTGAACAGAAAAGTTCATACAGGGGGTGACAAAGATGGCAAGAAGAAGGATGGTAAGTCTTCTGACAAGGGTGGGGACAAATCAAAAAATGAGTCTTCATCAGGCCCACAAAAACACTCTGGTGGGGGTGGTGGGCCCAAATCCTCTTCAAATCAGAACAAAGAAAAGAAACCATGGTGCTATTTATGTAAAATAAAAGGCCATTGGACAACAGATCCCAGTTGTCCAAAGAAAAGCACCAAGCCTCCTACCACTACAACCCCTGCTGCTACACCTAGTGTCCCTACTAATAGCAGTGGTGGTGGGAGCAAACCTACTAATAGCCAATCCAAGGGAGTAGCTGGGCTCACTTTTGGTAACTTAGTTGGGGGTTGGTCTGATTAGGGAGACCACAGAGGCTGTGTTAGTCTCTGAGGGGGCTATTGATTTAGCCACCTTGGTTGCTTGTCCCCTTAACATGGATAAGTACAAACAACTGCCCCTAATAAATGGTGTTGAGGTTCAGGCCTACAGGGACACAGGGGCCAGTGTTACAATGGTAATAGAGAAACTGGTCCACCCTGAACAACACCTACTTGGTCACCACTACCAAGTAAGCGATGCTCATAACAACACTCTTAGCCACCCCCTGGCTGTTGTGAATCTCAACTGGGGGGGGGTTACTGGTCCAAAGAAAGTTGTGGTTGCCTCAGATTTCCCTGTAGACGGTCTATTAGGGAATGATTTAGAGACATCAGCTTGGGCAGAAGTGGAGTTGGAAGCTCATGCAGCAATGCTGGGCATTCCAGGGCATATTTTTGCTTTGACCAGGGCTCAGGCCAAAAAGCAAAAAGGACAGGGTGACTTGGATCCTGGAAGAATGGACCAAGTGCTCCCTAAAGCTAGGGTTAGTAAAGGTAAAACACTACCTACTATCCCTCCCTCTACAGTGGATTCTACTTCTGAGGAAGAAGAATTTCCACCCTGTGAAGAACCTACACCAGAGGAGCTGGAAGCAGACACTGCTGAGCTTTTGGGTGAAGGGGGGCCTGCCAGGGAGGAGCTGAGTGTGGCAAAGCATACCTGTCCCACACTGGAGGGTCTAAGGCAGCAAGCTGTCAAACAAGCAAATGGGGATGTCAGTGACTCTCACAGAGTTTACTTGGAGGACAACCTCTTGTACACTGAAACAAGGGATCCAACACCTGGAACTGCCAGGAGATTGGTGATTCCTCAGGAGTACAGAAAGTTCCTCCTAACTCTAGCCCACGACATTCCCTTAGCTGGACATTTGGGGCAAATTAAAACTTGGGACAGGCTTGTTCTCTTGTTTCATTGGCCTAGAATGTCAGAGGACACAAAGGAATTTTGTAAGTCCTGTGAAACCTGTCAAGCCAGTGGCAAGACAGGTGGCACTCCAAAGGCACCCCTATTCCACTGCCTGTGGTTGGGGTTCCCTTTGAAAGGGTAGGGGTTGACATAGTTGGCCCCCTTGACCCTCCTACTGCTTCAGGCAATAGGTTTATCTTGGTGGTAGTGGACCATGGCACCAGATATCCTGAAGCAATTCCTCTAAGGGCCACTACAGCTCCTGCAGTGGCAAAGGCCCTCCTGGGAATCTTTTCCAGGGTGGGTTTCCCAAAAGAGGTGGTATCAGACAGGGGAAGCAATTTCATGTCTGCTTACTTAAAGGCCATGTGGAAGGAATGTGGTGTGACATACAAGTTTACTACACCCTATCATCCACAAACAAATGGACTGGTGGAGAGATTTAACAAAACTCTCAAAGGCATGATTATGGGACTCCCTGAAAAACTCCGCAGGAGATGGGATATCCTGTTACCTTGCCTCCTTTTTGCTTAGAGGGAGGTACCCCAAAAAGGAGTGGGCTTCAGCCCCTTTGAACTCCTATTTGGACACCCTGTGAGAGGTCCTCTAACATTTGTTAAGGAGGGTTGGGAACAACCTTTAAAAGCTCCAAAGCAAGACATAGTGGACTATGTACTTGGCCTCAGATCTAGGATGGCTGAGTGCATGAACAAGGCCAGTAAAAACCTTCAGGCCAGCCAAGAGCTCCAGAAGCAATGGCATGACCAGAAGGCTGTTTTGGTTCAGTACCAACCAGGGCAGAAAGTGTGGGTCTTGGAGCCTGTGGCACCAAGAGCACTCCAAGACAAATGGAGTGGACCCCACATAATTGTTGAAAAGAAAGGTGAAGTCACCTACTTAGTTGACTTAGGCACTACCAGGAGTCCCCTTAGGGTGCTCCATGTCAATCGCCTGAAACCCTACTATGACAGGGCTGATCTCACCCTGCTCATGGCAACAGATGAGGGACAGGAAGAAGAGAGTGACCCTCTCCCTGATCTCTTCTCTTCCACAGAACAAGATGCTCTAGTGGAAGGTCTAGTTTTGGCAGATTGTCTTACTGCTGAGCAGAAAGACCATTGCATAAATCTCCTGGGTCAGTTTTCTGAACTCTTCTCTACTGTGCCAGGCACCACTTCTTGGTGTGAGCACACTATAGATACTGGAGACAGCTTGCCTGTCAAAAGTAAGATCTATAGGCAGCCTGACCATGTCAGAGACTGCATAAAGCAAGAAGTACAGAAAATGCTTGAACTGGGAGTGGTTGAGCACTCTGAAAGTCCATGGGCCTCTCCTGTGGTACTTGTACCAAAACCTCATTCCAAGGATGGAAAGAAGGAAATGCGGTTTTGTGTAGACTATAGAGGTCTCAACCAGGAAACCAAAACTGATGCACACCCTATACCCAAGGCAGATGAGCTAATAGATACACTGGCATCTGCCAAGTATCTAAGCACTTTTGATTTGACTGCAAGGTATTGGCAGATCAAATTATCAGAAGATGCAAAAGCAAAAACTGCATTTTCAACCATTGGAGGCCATTACCAATTCACAGTAATGCCTTTTGGATTGAAAAATGCACCTGCCACTTTTCAAAGGTTGGTGAATACAGTCCTGCAAGGGCTGGAAGCTTTTAGTGCAGCATATCTAGATGATATAGCTGTCTTTAGCTCCAGCTGGGATGATCACCTGGTCCACCTATTGAAAGTTTTGGAGGCCCTGCAAAAGGCAGGCCTCACTATCAAGGCTTCAAAGTGCCAGATAGGGCAGGGGAAGGTGGTTTATCTGGGACACCTGGTAGGTGGAGAACAGATTGCACCACTTCAGGGGAAAATCCAAACTATTATAGATTGGGTTCCCCCTACAACTCAGACTCAGGTGAGAGGCTTTTTAGGCCTCACTGGGTACTACAGGAGGTTCATAAAGAACTATGGCTCCATTGCAGCCCCTCTTAATGACCTCACATCTAAAAAAAAGCCTAAGAAGGTATTATGGACAGCAAACTGTCAGAAAGCTTTTGAGGAGCTGAAGCAGGCCATGTGCTCTGCACCTGTCCTGAAAAGCCCCTGTTACTCCAAAAAATTAATTGTCCAAACTGATGCATCTGAATTAGGGGTAGGGGCAGTCTTATCACAACTTAATTCTGAGGGCCAGGATCAACCTGTTGCTTTTATCAGCAGGAGGTTGACCCCTAGAGAAAAGCGTCGGTCTGCCATAGAGAGGGAGGCCTTTGCTGTGGTCTGGGCACTGAAGAAGTTGAGGCCATACCTGTTTGGCACTCACTTCATTGTTCAGACAGACCACAAACCTCTACTTTGGCTAAAACAAATGAAAGGTGAAAACCCTAAATTGTTGAGGTGGTCCATATCCCTACAGGGAATGGACTATACAGTGGAACATAGACCTGGGAGTACACACTCCAATGCAGATATTTCCACTTAGACAATGAAGACTCATCAGGGCATGGCTAGTCTTATTGTCCTTCGTTTGGGGGGAGGGGATGGGGGGGTTGTGTAGGAAAGTACCATCTTGCCTGGCATGTTACCCCCATATTTCACTGTATATATGTTGTTTTAGTTGTATGTGTCACTGGGACCCTGCCAGCCAGGGCCCCAGTGCTCATAAGTGTGCCCTGTATGTGTTACCTGTGTTATGACTAACTGTCTCACTGAGGCTCTGCTAATCAGAACCTCAGTGGTTATGCTCTCTCATTTCTTTCCAAATTGTCACTAACAAGCTAGTGACCAATTTCACCAATTTACATTGGCATACTGGAACACCCTTATAATTCCCTAGTATATGGACTAAGGTACCCAGGGTATTGGGGTTCCAGGAGATCCCTATGGGCTGCAGCATTTCTTTTGCCACCCATAGGGAGCTCTGACAATTCTTACACAGGCCTGCCACTGCAGCCTGAGTGAAATAACGTCCACGTTATTTCACCGCCATTTTACACTGCACTTAAGTAACTTATAAGTCACCTATATGTCTAACCTTTACCTGGTAAAGGTTAGGTGCTAATTTACTTAGTGTGTGGGCACCCTGGCACTAGCCAAGGTGCTCCCACATTGTTCGGGGCCAATTCCCCGGACTTTATGAGTGCAGGGACACCATTACACACATGCACTACATATAGGTCTCAGACTATGTGTAGCTTCACAATGGTAACTCCGAATATGGCCATGTAACATGTCTAAGATCATGGAATTGCCCCACCAATGCCATCCTGGTATTGGGGAGACAATCCTATGATTCCCCGGGTCTCTAGCACAGACCCGGGTACTGCCAAACTGCCTTTTCAGGGGTTTCACTGCAGCTGCTGCTGCTGCCAACCCCTCAGACAGGTTTCTGCCCTCCTGGGGTCCAGCCAGGCTTGGCCCAGGAAGGCAGAACAAAGGACTTCCTCAGAGAGAGGGTGTTACACCCTCTCCCTTTGGAAAAAGGTGTTAAGGCAGGGGAGGAGTAGCCTCCCCCAGCCTCTGGAAATGCTTTCATGGGCACAGATGGTGCCCATTTCTGCATAAGCCAGTCTACACCGGTTCAGGGACCCCTCAGCCCTGCTCTGGCGCGAAACTGGACAAAGGAAAGGGGAGTGACCACTCCCCTGACCTGCACCTCCCCTGGGAGGTGCCCAGAGCTCCTCCAGTGAGCTCCAGACCTCTGCCATCTTGGAAAATAGTTGTAAGGGGGTTCCCTGGACTAATAAGCGTAGCTCAAGCAGGGAAATGACCAATGTAGGGAAAAACTACTATAGGAGCTACTCAAATAAGCATGAAGATACCATCATCTTCACATACCAACAATATGGTTTCAAATGATACTAACTATATATTAATGACCAGATATATGCTCATAATATCAAGCTACTATACTTAGGTGCTTAGTCACAGATAGAGTGATCCTATTACATAATTTGATATAAACTTATTTTATGAATAAAAATATTTTATTGTTCAATAATAATACAATCACATTGTATAAGACACGTGTATTCATTTGTATAAGTTTAGTGTGCATGTGGTATGCTTGATTTAGGTGCTTCGTATGTCTTCCTTCTCTTTTCGATTTAATGTATATATTTTTCATGATTGTATTATTATTGAGCCATTAATGGCCCTTAGGACCGCCAACCCCCAAGGCTAGCTCTCTATCTCCAGAGGTGCTCACCCTCGGGAGATAGGAACTCCCCTTGACCTTAAAAAATCCATAGAAATTCACTGAAAAAACAAAGGTTACAGGGTTGTTATAGTTAGGTTCTGAATTTACACGCACAAACCCATAGAAACTGTTATAGTTAGAGCTTTTTCAAGTAACTATATCTCGTTTCCGAAGGTAACTATAACTCTCATCCTCGCTATGCACAGCTAATTACCCCAGATATTACATCATTAATGACATTCTTTATGGCATTATTGATATTATCACTGAAACATTTGCAATAAAATTATTGATGAGAAAACAGTGCATGGGAGGGGAGCGAGTTAATGTTACTTTAGGGCACAAGGTATAGTTAGTTGAAATAGCTGTAACTATAACCACTGCATGTGAAAAGATACTTTAAAATGGCTACCATAATGATTTGCCTGCATCTCCAGCACTATAACCCTTTGTTCATGTTTACTGTTTTGAAATCACAGCAAAACTTTTTAAGGCTGGTGGAGGGGCGTGTCAACTTCACCTGTGAGCAAGACAAGTGTTCACCGAAACGCGTTGTGCGCTTCTTAACTATTTATGTATAGTATGGTAGATTAAACACTGGTTAATGAGCAACTTTGGAGTGCACCTATTGCAAGCCAAATGGATGTGAAGTTAAGAATAGTAACAATAGAATAGTGAAGCCACAGCAACAGGAATGAAAAACATCAATTCAAATCAAATATGATAACTGAACAAAACCATAGAAACTGACAAAAAATCATTTAAAATAACAAAAAATTTCCCAAACATCCATAGGGATTGATCACCACTGCCCAAAAATGTGAAAAGTAACAAAAATACACACACACACACACACCCAGAGGCACACACACACTCTCTCTCTTTCTCTATATAGAAAATCAAATGGTAAGAAAGTTAGTTGAAAAAAAAGGTGAACGGCTAGCTGGCTTGGTCTGGATCTTGGGAGTCTTCCCTCTCCCAAAAGCTTAGCAGGCACATACACACAAAAATACACTTCATTTTACATGAATTCCAAGTCATCCACAGGCTCCTAAAATACCTCTAGCACAGCAGCTTTGAGAATGTATAAAGTCCATTAAACTATCTGAGAACAACATCAATGGACTAACGCCAACCTATACCCTAAACAGAAAAACACCACAGCATACTCAGAAATCTGTAAAAAAAAATGAAGGAAAGAGGAAATATAGCCCCATGATTCCATGGCCTCAGAATGCCCATTGTCTCTTGCTTGCCACCTATGTTTGACATCCATCCCCTAAACCATACTCCAGGAAAAGAATAATCTAAATGCAAAAAAGGAGGAGTGATGCTTGCTCTCTCGTGTCCAGATCCAAAATGACCAGGGAGTCAAGAAAGAACAGGGAAGGATCTTTCAGGAAGATGAGGTTGTTAATAGATGTTGAGTAATGTCACTCTCTATAGCAATCCTGCAAAAAAAAGCCGATTTTGCAATGGAAACGTTGCCCAAACAGTGGTTTCAAGCAAGAAAATCCACAGTGCTTTTCCCCCCTCCCTGGATCTCCCTCCTCATTTTCTTCTCTATCCTGTGTCCTTCTTTTCAAACCCTGTACTCCTGGCTCCCCTCCCTGCACATTGCTTTTTTGCGCTTGTGTTATCTCCCTCTTTTAGGTCGAGCACCAAAGCGATTTGACCTGTGTTAAGTATTGTGGGCTTTTACCCAAAGCACGTCCATCACTTTCACACGTTCGTGGGCTTGCCTTTAAAAAATCCTTTGTTATCATTGGTAAATGCTTTTTGTTTGTCCTTCCTTGGGGAGGTTTTGTTACCGCCTTGCAGACTGCCCCTGTTACATAGATAATTGCACGATTACTGATACGTTTGACTGCAAGCAAACTTATTTTTCTTTTTGTCTCTCTCCTCAGCGCTCATGGCATTCATAGCGATTTGAATCAGCACATATATGTCAACTGTTTTACTTTTCATTCTCAAGTTAAGTGGTAGGAAAAGTCCAGTTAGGAATGCACAACGCTAACACATCTAACTCGAGCAAATGTGAGACCCATTGCATTGCAAATGCTTGTTTGCTTCTATGCTACCTGTTGTGTTACTTCACCCTCTTCCCTCCTCAACCCACTACTGCAATCTCCTCATCCATTAATTGTTTTAAAAAAAGGTGCTTTTGATCTAGATTTTAAAAGAGCACTTTGTGCTACGACTTTTTTATTTACTGATCTATCCTCGAAAGAGTAAATATTGATTTTAAAAGAAATGTGCTTTTGGAGGCATGAGCATGTTTATTGACTCCACCCTAAATACTTAACTTAGTAAGCATGCTTTGCAAAAAAAGCGAAATATATATGTCAAAGCATTATAGTTTCCAGATATCTTGTTTATTTCTGTGTGCGCATTTGTGGACCCAGTGTATAGGTTTAATACTTCACTCTGTAACTTTCCTCTGCCATAGGTCACATTTCTGGCTAGGCTAAAAGAAGCAAAGAGGTGTTCAACCCATATGTCTCTGTTTCGAGATACCCAGAGAGTGGACTCTTGAAAAAGACTGTTTAAACCCCTTTTATTGCATTGATTGCAGGTGAAGCTTGAACATGGGCATGCTGCCTAATGAGGATTAGGAATATTTCTCCGCAGGCATAAGCATAGGTATAGCTCAGTGGGTTAAAAACTCATAGTGACGTACAGATTACTATTTCAAATCCTGACAAGGATCAATCAGTCTGCCATCTTTCTGAAGTCAGAAATTTGAGTACAATTAAATTGGATGCTGGTAGCAACAAAGTAGGAATTGCGATATCCAAATTAGGGGCCAGATGTAGAATGCATTTTGCATGGTGCAAACTGCAAAAATCGCAGTTTGCGCCATGCAACATGCCTTTTGCGATGCACATTCACAATTTGCGAGTCGGTACCGACTCGCAAATTGTGAATGCGACTCGCAAATAGGAAGGGGTGTTCCCTTCCTATTTGTAAATCGCATCGCTATGCTAAATTGCTTTGTGACCGCAAATGCGGTCGCAAAGCACTTCGCAGTTACCACCAGTGTCACATTGGTAGTAATCCATTCGCAAAAGGGAAGGGGTCCCCATGGGACCCCTTCCCCTTTATGAATGTTGCCAAAAAGAGGTTTTTAGAGCAGGCAGTGGTCCAATGGACCACTGCCTGCTCTGAAAAACCAAAACCAAATGGTTTTGTTATTTTATTTATTTTGCAACTCGTTTTCCTTTAAGGAAAACGGGCTGCAAAATAAAAATAAAACACTGCTTTATTTAAAATCAGTCACAGACATGGAGGTCTGCTGACTTCAGCAGGCCACCATCCCTGTGAGTGCAGGGACTCGCTATGGGGTCACAAAATGCAACCCACCTCATTAATATTAATGAGGTGGGTCTTTGCGACCCCATAGCGTCTCGCAGCATCCGATTTTGCGAATCGGACTTTGCTTCATCTGACCCTAAGATTCTTATTGAATCGCAATTAAGAAATAGCATTTCCTAATGTAAGAAAACGTACGACTTGTAATTAGCGATTCTTAGTGTGTCGCAAATCGACCGTCCTCATGAACATTACTGAGGTAGGTTGCTGTTTGCAGCCCTTTAGGGACGATGGCTATCACAGAAATGGTGGTCTGCTGGGGTCAGACCACCATTTCTGTGTGATAATTTTTCTATGAAGCCATAGTATTTTTTTAAACAGTCCTTCTTTCTGTAAAGGAAAAAGAGATGTGTTTAAAAAGAGACAAGAAACCTTTAAGTTAAAATGAATGTTTAAGAGTAGGCAATGGTTCCTGTGACCAATGCCCGCAGCTGAAAAATATTTTTGTTTACATTCTCAAAGGGGAAAGGGTCCCTTGGGGACCTCTTCCCATTTGCGAATGCGTTACTACAGATCCTCAAGGTGTTGGTAAAATATTTAAGTTTTGCAAATTGAGTTTTTTCGCAAAAAAATAATCCATACTACTGCAAATGAGTTTTTAAAAGGGACGCCTTAAACACACACCTTCCAAACACCGATTTGCAAGGCTAGAAAGACAAGATACCGAATTGTAATTTGGCTTTTGTACATTAAAAAATGTTTTTTTTTACAGTTGCAAACGGCCCAATTCTGTGATGTGTTTGCGCAAAAACGTTTTGTACATATGGCCCTTATGAATGGCAGACTTTTTATTATGTGAAACGCTACTTAAAACAGGCTGTTTGTAAAAGGAATGGGCTTGTGTAATGTGTTCCCTTAGTGCCTTTGCCTAAGTTGTCCCTGTAGACCATTCCACCACATGACTAGCTAGAGAAAACTCAGCTGCAACACCAGTTATTACAACACAATTCCTTCTTGCTTTCTTTCCAGTGGAAAACGTTTTCTGCCAAAGAACCGAGGATGAGAAATCGCCGTTCGATCTCCTTCCTCTGCACCGACTCTAGAACTTAGTGAGCGTCTCACTCGTCATCTGTGGGCATCAGTTTTGAAAACAGGATTAATGGCCCAGATAAAATGAGGGTTCCAGAGACTTCTTTAGGTATTAATTACCAAATGGATTGTGTTCTCGTCTCATAATGTTATTGGGATAATGACCATTAAGTAGATTGAGATCAGAATTAGTCATTGATTCATTGATGGATCGGTTGTATAATGATCCTTCACACCATTAGTGGAAAAATGGATTTCCCGCCAGGGTCCATCAGCCTGCAGCATAAGTGCCAGGTGACATGAAACATTTATCAGGCTTTCCTGTCCCATCACCCCTTGCTTGAGTACAATAGTGATTGTACCTTTTGTTTTCGGATTGAATCACCATTTAATGTGCTCATAAAGATGTACTTTTAAGCACGACTTCTGTTATGCTTCAAGTCCCTCACCCCTGGCTCCAGCTGGTGTGTTTTTGTGGTCACATATTATATTTATATATATCAACTTAGTATTATGATGACGCAGAAAAAGAAGGTCCGACATATATTCATACATATCGTGTAATCAAAACGTATAATGTAGTGTGATTTTAGTAAAGAAAATAATGTACGAGGGAAATTGTGCCCTCGGGGTAGTTCGCCATCATTGTAAACGAGCTTTATTAATCATGAAGTATTGAAAATGTAGTAATCCGTCATAATTGCAAATGTATGCCATGATTTCTTGTTTGAAAACTGTTTTGCTTAGCTTAAATTTAGTACAGGCTTTGGCCTAGTTGCCTGGTCTCAAATTCTAACTGCGTGGTTTTTCCTTGAACTAATGAAACATATTCTTTCTTGAAGTTGTATTTTTCCAGTAGAGCTGACTGACACACTTATCTCCAAGGTTTCGTACTAGGCCGGTTTCATCCCCTTTGATACAAGGTCAGTCTGCAGGTGCGGACAATGAAGGTACAGATAGTAAAATAATTGGCAAACCATGTTACAATTTGAGTTCCAAGGCCCCAAGGACAGTGTATGCATAAATGAGCACTAGTAAAAGACAATTTTCATTGGACAATTTGAAGCCAACCTAAGAACCCTCCAATGGAAGACCCTGCAGAATTTGGAATGTTTCTTACTTAAACCCACTGGACAAAGAGAAGTCAGCCATTTTCCTCGATGCCAGTTTGAAGCCAGATGCCAGACTCCATTTTGGACGACACCCTGACGCCCTTTTCTCTATCTGAGAGAAAGAGACTTTAAGAATTCTCACCCTAGAGACTTTAACTTTGATGTGCCCCGTCTTGCCCATGCAGTAACTTTGCCCCATTCTCCTTGCCGCTGCAAGGAAGCTTGCCCTTAACTTTGCCCCTTTGAAACTTGCCCCATGCTGATCGAACCAGTACCTGAAGGACGAAGACTTTTCTTGAATGCTGATTGTATTTGGTAAATATGAAAGGATAAATGTATTATGCATTGTGTTTTTCCTTTTAGGTACCAACTGCTATTTTGATAGGGTCCTAGCTAGAAGTTTTCCAAATTTGTGTTGACTAAATTCGTTTTGCATGAAGTCCCACATGCCAATGCTAATTAGAGGTTAGTCGAGGTATTCATTCAATGTACCATGCTAAATTGAAATCTTGTTATGCTGACCAATGTATGAAATTAGTCAAATACAGTTAGTCATATTAGTGATTTGCATTGCCATAACTGAGTGTATCATTATCCAGATTTTGCGTAGATTGCGTTTCTTCCGTCGTTATGGACAGCCAGTAATGTTCATATACATATATCATTTGGTTTTGAGACTTATATACATCGTGTTAGCTTTGTTAATATAGGGAAATAAATTCACTAACTTTTAATAAACTGGTGTGGTTATTCATGACTGAAAGGTCATGGTGCGCCGAAATACCAACTGTTATTGATTTCTGATGTGCTATATTGATCTATTAATTGAGTATTGATTACCGATTGCAATAGTTATTGATTATTGATCTGAGTGACTCGACTATTTTAGGATGAGGAGAGCCCGACTCGGTTAAAAGATTCACCGACCTCCAACGTGTCCAGGTACAGGTAATTTATAAGGGCTGGACACGTTATCAGTAGATGGTAGCAGAGATTGATGGTTTAGCCCTTTGGGACCCCAGCCGAACAATAGACAGAGTCAAGTTAGAATTTTCTTTGATAAAACAAGTTGGAGGGATGATGATGCCCTAAGTCCCCAATGACTTTCCCGGAATCTCGGAGCTTGCGAATGAGGAACATGGAGGTATGAGAATGGTCTCAGCGTTTCTAGTGACGGTATGAGTGAAGTTGGGGTTTCGCGCTTGCACAGCTTATCGCCGCAGATTAATTGAGAAGTTTGTGAGAATTTTAGGGGGGTTAAAAGATATTAGAGGAGTGTTACTCCAAAGGTGTGAGAGTAGGGAAGTCGTCGAACTTCACGTGTGTGTAGGGCTTTGAGCAAAAAAATTGTCCACGTGGTTGTTGATGTTGAGACGGGCCCTGCGAGGTCAAGAGACTCCGGAGTATGTTGAAGAGTGTATGTGACACTTGTTTGATGTTGTGATCTGGTCAGGTTTAATAGGTTGATCGGGCGTGGTCAACAAGTCGGTATGAATGTTGCGGAGTGAAAGAAAACTTCGACTTTGAGATTTGACGAATTCTAAAGTGCACTAGAATAGTTCATTGATCAGTTGAGAGTAAAGTTTGCGGGTCAAATTTTGCTTGCGAAAGTGGGAAACCGAGAAAGATGGAATAACTGCTGAGGCTAGTGAAAAATCCCTCAGGTTTCAGAAGCGATTGTATTACCTTTCCTGTAGTAAACCGACAGATCTGTTTATTCTTTTGGTTAAGTGCTCGCGTTATATTGCAGAAATTAGTTTATGAGTGAAGCCGAATTAAAAGAGGACAAGCCGCAGGACTTTGTCAGCCGCAGTGTGTGAGTATGACGTCACTAAGAGCCGCGCTGGGATAGGTCGGTTGGTGAGAAGGGTCGCGCACGGATTGGACGCAGTCCGTGAAGCGCAATTGGAAGGGGAAAGGCAAGCGAAGAGTATTCAGGAAATTAAAGTCGCTTATTGATTACATATTTTAGAAAAACAAAAGACGGAAAAGATGAAATTTTTCAAAGCATTTAAGAGTGCCATGAGGGGAGATGTTTATATTAAAGCAAATATAGGAGAAGAAACACCGCCTGAGGGTACACCAGCTTACATTGTTATTGAAGAAAAGGGTGTAGCACCATGTCTTTGGTTAAAACAATGGTGCAAATTAACAGAGAAACATGGAAGTGTAGCGTTTCCTATCCACAGGTCGTTTAATCTAAGAGTTTTAGAAAATCTGAGATTTGCGCTATACGACATGAAAGTACCTCCAAGACCAGCACAGTTTGAGGCAGTAGCAGTTTGGGAGCTAATAGCTAGAAACCAACAACAAAAGAAGTTCGAGACCAGAATAAGAAAAGTAGAAAAGACACTAGCGGATGCTAGATGGGACAGCACACAAAAGGTTTGGAGATCAGACGTATTGCAGGGGATTAAATTGTTTCCAGCAATTACCGATGAAGCGGAGACAGAAGGAAGGAAAGCCACCTATAAGACAAACAGGAGTCAGTCCAGAGAGAGAGAGAACAATAGAAACTCGAAAAGGGGAGACGAGTCAGATGATGAGGAGTTCATTATACAATTGCTGAATGATCACCCGCCACCGTATGTGGAAAGTGAAAAAGGCTCAAGCATTAGTACTGCCCCTCCAGAACCAGTACAGGGTAATGTAACACCAAATTTGGGAATATCTCAGAGGCCGAGCAGCTCCAACATGCCTTTCTCTCCACAAATACCACAGGTTCGGAGAATATACCCAGACGTGCCTACGTTGAGACCTGCTGATAATTATCAGCCACAGGTTCAAAGGCACTGCTGTGAAGAGCATAACATGGGAACGACTTCTGATTCAACGGCGCAGGGAGGACAGAGTTATCAAAGACCAACATTGATTCAAGCTGAGTCAACACAGTTCTCGATGCCTCAAAAGCAGGCACAAGAAGTGCGAGTAATAGAAAGCCAGTTAGGTATGCCAGCAATGATGAACCAGAATGTGGGGATTAACATGCCACAGAATTCGGGGAACAGACAGAATCCAGACGCGATATCTCCTCCTATCACTGTAGGTCCACCAGTACCACTGTACATACAGGCAAATTCAAGCACAAGCGACCAAGGGTTAATGATACAGAATGGGACAGGGAGAAGATGCGTAGAAACCACTCCAGAGACAACTCCGATAGCGGCACTGCCAAATGGATCTGGGTCCTTGTCGGAATTCAGTCCAATTCCAATTTGTGCTCCGTCAACCGTGGTAAGGTCACATCCACCACTATTAGTACCGTTAACCTCCCAGACTGAAACATTACAGAAACCATCAGTGGCAGTTGATGTAACTGCTACACTGATGGGACTGAACGCGCAACAGTTAACACAATGGTTCAACAGTCTGAACTCCCCACAGAGTGCATCTAGCGGGAAGGGAGAAGAATACCTGAATAAAATAAGGTTGGGTATGGAGGCAGATGAACTGGTAGAGGGAACAATGGGTTTGAACAGATTAGAATCATACACAGAGGAAGAACTAAGATACATGTGCCCTAGGATTACAAGAGAAGTAAGCAGCATACATAAGAAGTTACAAGAAATTGCAGACAGAAACGAGATCGATATAAGTAAGACTAAACACCTGAGCAGAAGTTACAGGTTAGACTTTGAGACAAAAGATTTTGAACACTTGAGATCCGCAGGGATGAAAACACACCTTAAAGAGATACTGCAGAGTGCACAGGTCTGGAGATGTTTAGACAAGTGGGAAAGCAGGTGGGTTAAGAAAAAGGACAAAAAGAAAGAAAATACTCCAGAGCGGAATGAGAAAAAACAACAGCATGACGATCTGATAACTATGTTACCAATGAGAGAGACAGCAGGGGGAAAACTTGTACATGTACCGTGGCACAGGTGCGATATTCAATCCTTTACGGATGACTTTCCCAAATTGAGAGAGAAGCGGATTGAGTGGTATCAACAAACAGATAGATTTGTGAAACTCTTGAAGTGTCTCTGGGAAGACTTGAATACTTTGTTTGAAATGTGGTTCCGGCGGATTTGTGGGAAGATTGTAAAAGGGCTGTAGGTTGGCCGACGAGTGAACCAGAGAGAGACAGGGACACAGGTGCGCCATCACCCACGGTAATGAGCTTGTACCACAAGGTGATCGAGTACTTGAAAACCTAGGTTGCGTCGAAAAATGTGGATTGGCAGAGGATTGACAGAACAGCCCAAGAGGATAAAGAGTCTATACATGCGTATTATGAGAGGTTGTTGAAAGCGTTTAAAAATTACAGTGGCACGGAAACGATTGAGGCAAAGGACATGCTCCATTTTGTGTTCAGGTTTGTGGAAGGGTTGAGACCCGAAATCAGCCAGATGATTAAAACGCATTTGATTTGTTGGCAGTCGAAGTCGATCGATGAAGTGTTGAATTATGCAAAATACTGCAGTGATGAGATTGAGACAAAGCAGAAAAGATTGAAGGAAAAGGTGATGGTGATGCAGCTTAGAGCAGCTCAGACAGGTTTGCAAGGCTTACAAGGTTTACAACAACAGATGCTGCAGCAACAGCAACAGGGAAACGCTATGTTTCAGCCGCAGATGAGAGGCAGAGGCCAAGGAGGTTTTGTGAATAATGGTCCTGATTTGAATACCGTTATGATTCCAAATGGTATACAGGCAATGAAGAAGGTGATGCCATGTCACACGTGAGGAATTGTCGGGCATTGGAAACGTGAGTGCCCAATGATGGTGCAGGAAGGTGTAGGTCAGCAAAACAATGATGTCAATGCATTCCAGACTATGAGAGGACCGAAACTGAGAGGTCCAAACCCAAATTTCCAAAACAATATAAACCAGCTGCAGGGTTTACAACCCATGCAACCGCAACAGGTGCAAATGCCCCGGGTGCAAATGACACAATTGCAGCCAATGCAACAGCAGTTTCCTATGGTACCTAATCAGCAAATGCAAATACCCTTAGCACCAATGAATCAGCAGCAAGCAATGCTTCCTCAACAGGTCACGGGTCAGGGAATGAGTCAAAATGACACAGTACACCAATTCCCACTACACAGCGAGAATGGAATAAACGATGTATGGGAGAGTGAAAGTTCAGATGAGGAGGGAAATTGTGTGCTTGCAGCATCCTTGGAAGTTGATCAAAAGGGTCCGTATGTGGAGGGAAGAGTTATGGGTCATCGCGTTTCATTCTTGGTTGACACAGGAGCTACACTTTCCACTGTCAGGAGCATTGAAGTACCGAATTTGCCACTTTCAGGGAGAACAGTTCAAGTAGTGGGAGTAGCAAACAGGTACCTGACTAACACAATCACAGATCCAGTTCAAGTCAGAATTGGTAACTATCAAGGGTCACATAAATTTGTGGTATGTGACTCAAGCCCGATATCACTGTTAGGGAGAGACCTATTGTGGAAATTGGGATGTTCGATTATGTGTTCAAACGATGGAATTAAAATTCAGACAAGCAGTGATGGGGATGAAGAGGACAGTGTAGGAGGGGATGAGGTGGAGACTGTCGATGAAGAGTATGCCCTGATTACCCTTTATCCGATGATCACTGAAGCAGATATTCCTGCTGAGTTACAGGAAACAGTCGGAAAAGAAGTGTGGGATATGACAGGAAAAGAGGTGGGATTGGTGAAAGGAGTGGAACCAGTGAAAGTGACTGTAAAACCCAATGTAACCTTTCCCCAGACCCCACAGTACCATATGGCACAAGACACCCTCATGAAAGTCGCCCAACTCATTCATGAGTTTGTAAAACAGGGAGTACTGAAAGAGGTGTTAAGCAGTCCATGTAATTCACCAATTATGGGACTAATAAAACCGAGTGGGAAGGTCCGAATTGTTCAGGATTTGAGGAAAATAAATGACATAATAATCAAATGTTGTCCCGTAGTACCGAATCCAGCTGTGATAATGTTTCAAGTCCCTTGTGATGCTGAGTGGTTCTCAGTCATCGACTTGTCACAAGCATTCTTTTCGGTGCCTCTTCATGAGGACAGCCAATTTCTCTTTTGTTTCAAATTCTTAGACAGAGTTTACAGTTGGTGTTGAATTCCTCAAGGGTTTTCGGAGTCACCGTCAATTTTCAATCAGATTCTAAAGAAAGATTTGGAAGCGTTGGAATTGCCATTCGAGTCAACCCTAGTACAGTACATTGACGACTTACTGATTGCATCCAAGACAGAAAGTGACTGCACAGCCGACACCATTGCCCTATTGAACCATTTGGGAAGGAATGGACACAAGGTGTCTCCTTCGAAATTACAATTCTGCCAGAAGAAAGTGAAATATTTGGGTCACCAAATAGAGAAAGGGTCACGAAGAATTATGAAGGAAAGGATAACGAGTGTACTTCAAATGAGTCCCCCAAAGACGAGGAGGGAGGTGAGAAAGTTTTTGGGAACGGTGAGCTACTGTCGCCAATGGATCCCCAATTTCTCAACCCTAGCAAAACCTTTACTGAAACTGACCCAGAAGGATGCGCTAGATGAAATAGAGCTGAAAGGAGAGGAGATGGATGCTTTTATTGAATTGAAAGAGTGCATGTGCAGGGCTCCAGCTTTAGGTATGCCTGATTACACAAAGCCTTTCACATTGTTTTGTCATGAACGTGATGTGTGTTCCTTGTCTGTCTTGACCCAAGCCCATGGCGGCGTAAACAGACCAGTAGCATATTTTTCAGCTACTTTGGATCCGGTCGCAGCAGCACTGCCAGGGTGCTTGCGTGCTGTAGCCGCAGTTGGTATCAGCCTCACTCAGAGTGAAGGAATAGTGATGGGACACCCTTTAACAGTCATGGTCCCTCACTCAGTCGAGATACTTTTGACACGTTCCCGAACACAACACATGACTGGTGCTAGACTCACAAGGTATGAAACAATAATTCTGGGATCACCTAATGTGCAGCTGAAAAGGTGCACTACGTTGAACCCAGCAACCTTGTTTCCCAGTGAAAATGCCGAAATTGAGAACGCTGAAGACATCGAGCACGACTGTCTTCAGGTGACGGAATTTTGCACCAAACCAAGACCTGATATCAAAGATACCCGATTGGAAGAAAATGATCAAGTGATTTTTGTTGATGGTTCATGTTTGAGAGATGCCCTGGGAATATTAAAAGCAGGATATGCTGTATGCACGGTAACAGGCGTTCTGGAAGCATCTTGGCTTCAAGGAGTTTACTCTGCACAAGTAGCGGAATTGGTAGCCCTTACTAGAGCTTGCCAACTCTCTGCATTGATGAAAGTCACCATCTACACTGACAGCCAGTACGGATTTGGAATAGTGCATGACTTTGGACAATTGTGGTCACAGAGAGGCTTCATGACCTCTTCAGGATCACCAGTGAAAAATGGTGAAAGAATAAGAAAATTGTTACATGCCATCCAACTACCAGGAGAAGTAGCAGTGATAAAATGCAGTGCACACTCGAAGGGACAAGGCTATGTTTCTCTGGGAAATGGATATGCGGATCAAGTCGCAAGGTTTTGCGCATTGAACTGTTTTGCTTAGGGATGCATGGAATTTGATAAGTGAACCAGAACTCGAACCAAGGAAAATCTTTGCTCTAAAGGTGGTAGATAAGATGGACGAATTGAAATCCTTACAGAATGATGTCAGTGAGGATGAGAAACTCTCGTGGACCAAATCACAATGTGTAAAGAGACTAGATGAATTATGGGTTTCAAGTGAAGGGAAATTCGTTCTTCCAAACAGCCTTTTGACAGAGATAGCCAGATTTTACCATGGACAAGCTCATCTTGGGAGGGATGCCATGATTAGATTGTTTAAAACTGATTGGTTTAACCCCAAATTCCGTCAAGTTGCTGAAGCAGTTTGCCATCGTTGCGTCATTTGCCAACAGATGAACGCAGGGAAGGGAACCGTAGTAAATTTGAGCCACATTGGAAGAGCAGGGGGTCCATTCAGCAGGATGCAAATGGACTTCATTGAGATGCCTGTGCATGGAGGCTTGAAGTATGTGTTGGTGGTTGTGTGCATTTTTAGTCACTGGATCGAAGCATACCCTACACGCAGGAATGACAGTCTCACAGTTGCAAAACTACTTTTGAGAGAGCTAATACCACGTTTTGGATTCCCGATCTCTTTAGAATCAGATAGGGGAAGTCACTTCAATAACGAAGTAATAAAATTGCTTTGTGCAGCGCTGAACATTGAGCAAAAGTTGCATTGTAGCTACCGCCCTGAAGCCTCAGGTCTAGTGGAGCAAATGAATGGCACATTGAAATCAAGGATGGCGAAAATATGTGCATCAACAAACTTAAAATGGCCTGACACATTGCCCTTGTTGCTAATGTCAATGAGAAACACCCCTGACAGAAAGACTGGATTGTCCCCGCACGAGATCCTCATGGGCAGAGCCATGAGACTTCCAGCAGTTCCTGCAAATGCTCTTTTGAATATTACAGATGATATGGTGTTAGACTACTGCAAAGGTCTAGCTGATGTGGTCCGCTCTTTCTCTCACCAGGTGGAGGCAACCACCTTGCCACCGATCCAAGATCCAGGACACGCCCTGAAAGCAGGTGACTGGGTCGTGATAAAGAAGCACGTGAGGAAGTCGTGTTTGGAACCCCGTTGGAAAGGACCTTTTCAAGTGATTCTGACGACTACCACCGCTGTGAAGTGTGCGGGAGTTCCCAACTGGATTCACGCCGGTCACACAAAGAGGGTATTGTGTCCCACAGATGAAGAAGTTGAAGCGCTGAAATCACCAGTGTCTGAAAACAAAGTGCCAAGCGCCGAGACAGAGCGAAAGGGAACTAGAAGCGAACAGGCAGAAATAGAGGAGGGAGAAATAATCTCTGAGGACGAAGCAACTGATTCATTTGGGGAAGTCCAAGGAGGAGCCTCAGAGAGTGACGAAGGCCCGGAAGGTGACAAAGAGCCTGACACAGCTGAAAGTGACAAAGAGCCTGAAGAAAGTAACTGTGACAAAGGGCTCGAAACAGGTGAAGAAGCAGGAGAGCCTGATCAGAGGAGGGCTTTCCCAGTAGCAGACGATACAGGAAAAGAAAAGGAAAACCTGATTCACTCCCCAGAGGGAGGGGACAAGGCAGAACAGATCGAAACTGCTCAAACTCCTTCAGAAGAGATTGCAGGTTCATCAAGTGGACACAGTGCAAAAAGAAGACCAAGCATATCGCCAGTAAAATTAAGAATTAGAGAAACGTTGAACGACAGTGAAGGGCCAAGAGTCAAAGAGAAAAGAAAGGAAGTGTCTGACGCAATAGCAGCACCAAGCGAAGAGAAAGACTTGGCCAAGGAAGAAAGTAACAGCGAGAAAGAATCAAAGAGAGATGCAAAATTGAAAAGAAAAAGGATACCGAGCAAAAGATATTCTGGTCCGGAGTGGGCATACTTAGCCAATAACGATTGGTCAGACGAATTCGTATCCCTCAGTCTCGAGAACGAAGAGGCAGAACTTCATTTTGGCACATGAGAAATAAAACTTCATGAACTTTACTGATTAAAGACATTGATCACCTGATTGACTTTTCAACCGGCTAAGACATTGCTAACTTGATTGACTTTGAAACCGATCTTGAGACAATGCTGCTAACCGATAAGAGACCAAAGCTGCTAAAGAAAACTGTGTGAACATTGAACTCGTTCAGCTTTGTAAATACCTGCAAATCCACTTTGATAAAGTGTCTTCAACTTTCTGATTCTATACAGATCATGACTAGCTTCACTACACAGGGGCGTAAGATGAAGTGTTGTAAATACATGTGTATCAGTCTAATAACCGCATGCGTACTAATCATTGTAGCAATAGTTCTTGGAATGCATGGCAAAAATGAGAGTGAGACGAATGATGCTTCTACTTCTAAACATATTATTGTTACTGAACTAACAGCTCTGAAGAGACTCGAGCAAGACGAGAGACACTTGCATGATAAGAAGGAACTTTCATCTAACATTTTCTATCGCTTACTGAGTGTGTATGTTGAGACCATGGATGCGAAAGATTGTTATGTGTGTACACAAATACCTACCTCAGTAGTGGAAGGGGTAACGTATCACAGCATGACTCTTACGTATGGAATTACATGTAGTATAATAGCTTCCACATTTTATGGTCAGACGTACATTCATTATTTTTACACTAATTATGATGTTACTTTTGCATATGTCTCCATAATAGGGCACCTAAGTAAAATAGCTAGAGATTATTATGCCAAATTAATGAGGGAATTCTTCGAACCAATGTCACCTTTTCACACAGCACACGCACATAGAAAGAACCTTACATGCTTGCTTTCACCAGTAGAAATAAATTTCTTAGACCGCACTGATGATAGGAGGAAAGAAATGAAGGAGGAATTAGAAAGGGAATCACACAAAAGAACATCTGTGAATAATTATGCTTTTGCCGCAATAAAGACACAAGGAAAAATAGCTTTAGATACATTGCACGTAGGGAAATTTTGTATATATAGAGCTGAATCATATTATGACACAGTTTTTGTGGGAACGAGTGAATGCAAACATACGTATGCATTTAAACCTAAGTGGACGTTCATGCTGAATGGACAAGACCCAGTTATTCCTGGAATATATTATATTTGTGGACTCAACACCTATTATCGTCTTCCTAAAGGATGGTATGGGAGGTGTTATTTGGGAATAGTGTTCCCAAAGATTTACCAACTAGACGACTTAAAGAAATTTCCAAAGCTGTCTGAATCACATCATGTTCAGAAAAGAGAGACAGCTTCTGGTGTGGTAGGAGATCTATTTGGAGCATTGATTCCTTCAGTGGGAGTCATATTGAATTCAATCAAAATACGAAAGTTGTCTACTATTGTGGATAACATGCTGACAAAGTTTTCAGGAGCTATAATCCTGATGGATGCTAAACTTGCTGCAAAAAGAGCTATGACTCTTCAAAATCGGCTTGCCTTAGACATTCTTTTAGCAAAGGATGGCGGCGTTTGCAAAATGCTTGGTACACGTCACTGTTGTACATATATACCAGACAGCAGTGGAAAAATTAGAACGATGCTTACAAATTTAACTAAAGAAAGTGTAGATTGAAAGGAATTGAAAGAACCCGGAGTTTGGGAGAAAGTTGAAAAAGGATTTGCTTCTGTGGGAAATTGGCTCAGCAACATTTGGAACGGATTGTTACTAAAAAAAGTAAAGGGAATATTAATAATATTGATTTGTCTATTAGGCTCTTGGGGAACATGGAAAGCTTTCAAAATGTTAAAAGCAAGGAACAAAAGGAAAAGAGAAAAGAAAATAGAGAACAAAATGGTGGAAATATATAGAGAAAAATCAAAAGGGACTAAAAGAAAAAGGGAATTGACTGAAGTGCCAAATTACTATACAGAATTTTAATGGAATAAAATTTGTGGGTAGATTTGATGTGATGACATAATTAGTCATCAGAGGAGGGATTGATGACGCAGAAAAAGAAGGTCCGACATATATTCATACATATCGTGTAATCAAAACGTATTATGTAGTGTGATTTTAGTAAAGAAAATAATGTACGAGGGAAATTGTGCCCTCGGGGTAGTTCGCCATCATTGTAAACGAGCTTTATTAATCATGAAGTATTGAAAATGTAGTAATCTGTCATAATTGCAAATGTATGCCATGATTTCTTGTTTGAAAACTGTTTTGCTTAGCTTAAATTTAGTACAGGCTTTGGCCTAGTTGCCTTGTCTCAAATTCTAACTGTGTGGTTTTTCCTTGAACTAATGAAACATATATTCTTTCTTGAAGTTGTATTTTTCCAGTAGAGCTGACTGACACACTTATCTCCAAGGTTTCGTACTAGGCCGGTTTCATCCCCTTTGATACAAGGTCAGTCTGCAGGTGCGGACAATGAAGGTACAGATAGTAAAATAATTGGCAAACCATGTTACAATTTGTGTTCCAAGGCCCCAAGGACAGTGTATGCATAAATGAGCGCTAGTAAAAGACAATTTTCATTGGACAATTTGAAGCCAACCTAAGAACCCTCCAATGGAAGACCCTGCAGAATTTGGAATGTTTCTTACTTAAACCCACTGGACAAAGAGAAGTCAGCCATTTTCCTCGATGCCAGTTTGAAGCCAGATGCCAGACTCCATTTTGGACGACACCCTGACGCCCTTTTCTCTATCTGAGAGAAAGAGACTTTAAGAATTCTCACCCTAGAGACTTTAACTTTGATTTGCCCCGTCTTGCCCATGCAGTAACTTTGCCCCATTCTCCTTGCCGCTGCAAGGAAGCTTGCCCTTAACTTTGCCCCTTTGAAACTTGCCCCATGCTGATCGAACCAGTACCTGAAGGACGAAGACTTTTCTTGAATGCTGATTGTATTTGGTAAATATGAAAGGATAAATGTATTATGCATTGTGTTTTTCCTTTTAGGTACCAACTGCTATTTTGATAGGGTCCTAGCTAGAAGTTTTCCAAATTTGTGTTGACTAAATTCGTTTTGCATGAAGTCCCACATGCCAATGCTAATTAGAGGTTAGTCGAGGTATTCATTCAATGTACCATGCTAAATTGAAATCTTGTTATGCTGACCAATGTATGAAATTAGTCAAATACAGTTAGTCATATTAGTGATTTGCATTGCCATAACTGAGTGTATCATTATCCAGATTTTGCGTAGATTGCGTTTCTTCCGTCGTTATGGACAGCCAGTAATGTTCATATACATATATCATTTGGTTTTGAGACTTATATACATCGTGTTAGCTTTGTTAATATAGGGAAATAAATTCACTAACTTTTAATAAACTGGTGTGGTTATTCATGACTGAAAGGTCATGGTGCGCCGAAATACCAACTGTTATTGATTTCTGATGTGCTATATTGATCTATTAATTGAGTATTGATTACTGATTGCAATAGTTATTGATTATTGATCTGAGTGACTCGACTATTTTAGGATGAGGAGAGCCCGACTCGGTTAAAAGATTCACTGACCTCCAACGTGTCCAGGTACAGGTAATTTATAAGGGCTGGACGCGTTATCAGTAGATGGTAGCAGAGATTGATGGTTTAGCCCTTTGGGACCCCAGCCGAACAATAGACAGAGTCAAGTTAGAATTTTCTTTGATAAAACAAGTTGGAGGGATGATGATGCCCTAAGTCCCCAATGACTTTCCCGGAATCTCGGAGCTTGCGAATGAGGAACATGGAGGTATGAGAATGGTCTCAGCGTTTCTAGTGACGGTATGAGTGAAGTTGGGGTTTCGCGCTTGCACAGCTTATCGCCGCAGATTAATTGAGAAGTTTGTGAGAATTTTAGGGGGGTTAAAAGATATTAGAGGAGTGTTACTCCAAAGGTGTGAGAGTAGGGAAGTTGTCGAACTTCACGTGTGTGTAGGGCTTTGAGCAAAAAAATTGTCCACGTGGTTGTTGATGTTGAGACGGGCCCTGCGAGGTCAAGAGACTCCGGAGTATGTTGAAGAGTGTATGTGACACTTGTTTGATGTTGTGATCTGGTCAGGTTTAATAGGTTGATCGGGCGTGGTCAACAAGTCGGTATGAATGTTGCGGAGTGAAAGAAAACTTCGACTTTGAGATTTGACGAATTCTAAAGTGCACTAGAATAGTTCATTGATCAGTTGAGAGTAAAGTTTGCGGGTCAAATTTTGCTTGCGAAAGTGGGAAACCGAGAAAGATGGAATAACTGCTGAGGCTAGTGAAAAATCCCTAAGGTTTCAGAAGCGATTGTATTACCTTTCCTGTAGTAAACCGACAGATCTGTTTATTCTTTTGGTTAAGTGCTCGCGTTATATTGCAGAAATTAGTTTATGAGTGAAGCCGAATTAAAAGAGGACAAGCCGCAGGACTTTGTCAGCCGCAGTGTGTGAGTATGACGTCACTAGGAGCCGCACTGGGATAGGTCGGTTGGTGAGAAGGGTCGCGCACGGATTGGACGCAGTCCGTGAAGCGCAATTGGAAGGGGAAAAGCAAGCGAAGAGTATTCAGGGAATTAAAGTCGCTTATTGATTACATATTTTAGAAAAACAAAAGACGGAAAAGATGAAATTTTTCAAAGCATTTAAGAGTGCCATGAGGGGAGATGTTTATATTAAAGCAAATGTAGGAGAAGAAACACCGCCTGAGGGTACACCAGCTTACATTGTTATTGAAGAAAAGGGTGTAGCACCATGTCTTTGGTTAAAACAATGGTGCAAATTAACAGAGAAACATGGAAGTGTAGCGTTTCCTATCCACAGGTCGTTTAATCTAAGAGTTTTAGAAAATCTGAGATTTGCGCTATACGACATGAAAGTACCTCCAAGACCAGCACAGTTTGAGGCAGTAGCAGTTTGGGAGCTAATAGCTAGAAACCAACAACAAAAGAAGTTCGAGACCAGAATAAGAAAAGTAGAAAAGACACTAGCGGATGCTAGATGGGACAGCACACAAAAGGTTTGGAGATCAGACGTATTGCAGGGGATTAAATTGTTTCCAGCAATTACCGATGAAGCGGAGACGGAAGGAAGGAAAGCCACCTATAAGACAAACAGGAGTCAGTCCAGAGAGAGAGAGAACAATAGAAACTCGAAAAGGGGAGACGAGTCAGATGATGAGGAGTTCATTATACAATTGCTGAATGATCGCCCGCCACCGTATGTGGAAAGTGAAAAAGGCTCAAGCATTAGTACTGCCCCTCCAGAACCAGTACAGGGTAATGTAACACCAAATTTGGGAATATCTCAGAGGCCGAGCAGCTCCGACATGCCTTTCTCTCCACAAATACCACAGGTTCGGAGAATATACCCAGACGTGCCTACGTTGAGACCTGCTGATAATTATCAGCCACAGGTTCAAAGGCACTGCTGTGAAGAGCATAACATGGGAACGACTTCTGATTCAACGGCGCAGGGAGGACAGAGTTATCAAAGACCAACATTGATTCAAGCTGAGTCAACACAGTTCTCGATGCCTCAAAAGCAGGCACAAGAAGTGCGAGTAATAGAAAGCCAGTTAGGTATGCCAGCAATGATGAACCACAATGTGGGGATTAACATGCCACAGAATTCGGGGAACAGACAGAATCCAGACGCGATATCTCTGCCTATCACTGTAGGTCCACCAGTACCACTGTACATACAGGCAAATTCAAGCACAAGCGACCAAGGGTTAATGATACAGAATGGGACAGGGAGAAGATGCGTAGAAACCACTCCAGAGACAACTCCGATAGCGGCACTGCCAAATGGATCTGGGTCCTTGTCAGAATTCAGTCCAATTCCAATTTGTGCTCCGTCAACCGTGGTAAGGTCACATCCACCACTATTAGTACCGTTAACCTCCCAGACTGAAACATTACAGAAACCATCAGTGGCAGTTGATGTAACTGCTACACTGATGGGACTGAACGCGCAACAGTTAACACAATGGTTCAACAGCCTGAACTCCCCACAGAGTGCATCTAGCGGGAAGGGAGAAGAATACCTGAATAAAATAAGGTTGGGTATGGAGGCAGATGAACTGGTAGAGGGAACAATGGGTTTGAACAGATTAGAATCATACACAGAGGAAGAACTAAGATACATGTGCCCTAGGATTACAAGAGAAGTAAGCAGCATACATAAGAAGTTACAAGAAATTGCAGACAGAAACGAGATCGATATAAGTAAGACTAAACACCTGAGCAGAAGTTACAGGTTAGACTTTGAGACAAAAGATTTTGAACACTTGAGATCCGCAGGGATGAAAACACACCTTAAAGAGATACTGCAGAGTGCACAGGTCTGGAGATGTTTAGACAAGTGGGAAAGCAGGTGGGTTAAGAAAAAGGACAAAAAGAAAGAAAATACTCCAGAGCGGAATGAGAAAAAACAACAGAATGACGATCTGATAACTATGTTACCAATGAGAGAGACAGCAGGGGGAAAACTTGTACATGTACCGTGGCACAGATGCGATATTCAATCCTTTACGGATGACTTTCCCAAATTGAGAGAGAAGCCGATTGAGTGGTATCAACAAACAGATAGATTTGTGAAACTCTTGAAGTGTCTCTGGGAAGACTTGAATACTTTGTTTGAAATGTGGTTCCGGCGGATTTGTGGGAAGATTGTTAAAGGGCTGTAGGTTGGCCGACGAGTGAACCAGAGAGAGACAGGGACACAGGTGCGCCATCACCCACGGTAATGAGCTTGTACCACAAGGTGATCGAGTACTTGAAAACCTAGGTTGCGTCGAAAAATGTGGATTGGCAGAGGATTGACAGAACAGCCCAAGAGGATAAAGAGTCTATACATGCGTATTATGAGAGGTTGTTGAAAGCGTTTAAAAATTACAGTGGCACGGAAACGATTGAGGCAAAGGACATGCTCCATTTTTGTTCAGGTTTGTGGAAGGGTTGAGACCCGAAATCAGCCAGATGATTAAAACGCATTTGATTTGTTGGCAGTCGAAGTCGATCGATGAAGTGTTGAATTATGCAAAATACTGCAGTGATGAGATTGAGACAAAGCAGAAAAGATTGAAGGAAAAGGTGATGGTGATGCAGCTTAGAGCAGCTCAGACAGGTTTGCAAGGCTTACAAGGTTTACAACAACAGATGCTGCAGCAACAGCAACAGGGAAACGCTATGTTTCAGCCGCAGATGAGAGGCAGAGGCCAAGGAGGTTTTGTGAATAATGGTCCTGATTTGAATACCGTTATGATTCCAAATGGTATACAGGCAATGAAGAAGGTGATGCCAAGTCACACGTGAGGAATTGACGGGCATTGGAAACGGGAGTGCCCAATGATGGTGCAGGAAGGTGTAGGTCAGCAAAACAATGATGTCAATGCATTCCAGACTATGAGAGGACCGAAACTGAGAGGTCCAAACCCAAATTTCCAAAACAATATAAACCAGCTGCAGGGTTTACAACCCATGCAACCGCAACAGGTGCAAATGCCCCGGGTGCAAATGACACAATTGCAGCCAATGCAACAGCAGTTTCCTATGGTACCTAATCAGCAAATGCAAATACCCTTAGCACCAATGAATCAGCAGCAAGCAATGCTTCCTCAACAGGTCACGGGTCAGGGAATGAGTCAAAATGACACAGTACACCAATTCCCACTACACAGCGAGAATGGAATAAACGATGTATGGGAGAGTGAAAGTTCAGATGAGGAGGGAAATTGTGTGCTTGCAGCATCCTTGGAAGTTGATCAAAAGGGTCCGTATGTGGAGGGAAGAGTTATGGGTCATCGCGTTTCATTCTTGGTTGACACAGGAGCTACACGTTCCACTGTCAGGAGCATTGAAGTACCGAATTTGCCACTTTCAGGGAGAACAGTTCAAGTAGTGGGAGTAGCAAACAGGTACCTGACTAACACAATCACAGATCCAGTTCAAGTCAGAATTGGTAACTATCAAGGGTCACATAAATTTGTGGTATGTGACTCAAGCCCGATATCACTGTTAGGGAGAGACCTATTGTGGAAATTGGGATGTTCGATTATGTGTTCAAACGATGGAATTAAAATTCAGACAAGCAGTGATGGGGATGAAGAGGACAGTGTAGGAGGGGATGAGGTGGAGACTGTCGATGAAGAGTATCCCCTGATTACCCTTTATCCGATGATCACTGAAGCAGATATTCCTGCTGAGTTACAGGAAACAGTCGGAAAAGAAGTGTGGGATATGACAGGAAAAGAGGTGGGATTGGTGAAAGGAGTGGAACCAGTGAAAGTGACTGTAAAACCCAATGTAACCTTTCCCCAGACCCCACAGTACCATATGGCACAAGACACCCTCATGAAAGTCGCCCAACTCATTGATGAGTTTGTAAAACAGGGAGTACTGAAAGAGGTGTTAAGCAGTCCATGTAATTCACCAATTATGGGACTAATAAAACCGAGTGGGAAGGTCCGAATTGTTCAGGATTTGAGGAAAATAAATGACATAATAATCAAATGTTGTCCCGTAGTACCGAATCCAGCTGTGATAATGTTTCAAGTCCCTTGTGATGCTGAGTGGTTCTCAGTCATCGACTTGTCACAAGCATTCTTTTCGGTGCCTCTTCATGAGGACAGCCAATTTCTCTTTTGTTTCAAATTCTTAGACAGAGTTTACAGTTGGTGTCGAATTCCTCAAGGGTTTTCGGAGTCACCGTCAATTTTCAATCAGATTCTAAAGAAAGATTTGGAAGCGTTGGAATTGCCATTCGAGTCAACCCTAGTACAGTACATTGACGACTTACTGATTGCATCCAAGACAGAAAGTGACTGCACAGCCGACACCATTGCCCTATTGAACCATTTGGGAAGGAATGGACACAAGGTGTCTCCTTCGAAATTACAATTCTGCCAGAAGAAAGTGAAATATTTGGGTCACCAAATAGAGAAAGGGTCACGAAGAATTATGAAGGAAAGGATAACCAGTGTACTTCAAATGAGTCCCCCAAAGACGAGGAGGGAGGTGAGAAAGTTTTTGGGAATGGTGAGCTACTGTCGCCAATGGATCCCCAATTTCTCAACCCTAGCAAAACCTTTACTGAAACTGACCCAGAAGGATGCGCTAGATGAAATAGAGCTGAAAGGAGAGGAGATGGATGCTTTTATTGAATTGAAAGAGTGCATGTGCAGGGCTCCAGCTTTAGGTATGCCTGATTACACAAAGCCTTTCACATTGTTTTGTCATGAACGTGATGCGTGTTCCTTGTCTGTCTTGACCCAAGCCCATGGCGGCGTAAACAGACCAGTAGCATATTTTTCAGCTACTTTGGATCCGGTCGCAGCAGCACTGCCAGGGTGCTTGCGTGCTGTAGCCGCAGTTGGTATCAGCCTCACTCAGAGTGAAGGAATAGTGATGGGACACCCTTTAACAGTCATGGTCCCTCACTCAGTCGAGATACTTTTGACACGTTCCCGAACACAACACATGACTGGTGCTAGACTCACAAGGTATGAAACAATAATTCTGGGATCACCTAATGTGCAGCTGAAAAGGTGCACTACGTTGAACCCAGCAACCTTGTTTCCCAGTGAAAATGCCGAAATTGAGAACGCTGAAGACATCGAGCACGACTGTCTTCAGGTGACGGAATTTTGCACCAAACCAAGACCTGATATCAAAGATACCCGAATGGAAGAAAATGATCAAGTGATTTTTGTTGATGGTTCATGTTTGAGAGATGCCCTGGGAATATTAAAAGCAGGATATGCTGTATGCACGGTAACAGGCGTTCTGGAAGCATCTTGGCTTCAAGGAGTTTACTCTGCACAAGTAGCGGAATTGGTAGCCCTTACTAGAGCTTGCCAACTCTCTGCATTGATGAAAGTCACCATCTACACTGACAGCCAGTACGGATTTGGAATAGTGCATGACTTTGGACAATTGTGGTCACAGAGAGGCTTCATGACCTCTTCAGGATCACCAGTGAAAAATGGTGAAAGAATAAGAAAATTGTTACATGCCATCCAACTACCAGGAGAAGTAGCAGTGGTAAAATGCAGTGCACACTCGAAGGGACAAGGCTATGTTTCTCTGGGAAATGGATGTGCGGATCAAGTCGCAAGGTTTTGCGCATTGAACTGTATATTGCTTAGGGATGAATGGAATTTGATAAGTGAACCAGAACTCGAACCAAGCAAAATCTTTGCTCTAAAGGTGGTAGATAAGATGGACGAATTGAAATCCTTACAGAATGATGTCAGTGAGGATGAGAAACTCTCGTGGACCAAATCACAATGTGTAAAGAGACTAGATGAATTATGGGTTTCAAGTGAAGGGAAATTCGTTCTTCCAAACAGCCTTTTGACAGAGATAGCCAGATTTTACCATGGACAAGCTCATCTTGGGAGGGATGCCATGATTAGATTGTTTAAAACTGATTGGTTTAACCCCAAATTCCGTCAAGTTGCTGAAGCAGTTTGCCATCGTTGCGTCATTTGCCAACAGATGAACGCAGGGAAGGGAACCGTAGTAAATTTGAGCCACATTGGAAGAGCAGGGGGTCCCTTCAGCAGGATGCAAATGGACTTCATTGAGATGCCTGTGCATGGAGGCTTGAAGTATGTGTTGGTGGTTGTGTGCATTTTTAGTCACTGGATCGAAGCATACCCTACACGCAGGAATGACAGTCTCACAGTTGCAAAACTACTTTTGAGAGAGCTAATACCACGTTTTGGATTCCCGATCTCTTTACAATCAGATAGGGGAAGTCACTTCAATAACGAAGTAATAAAATTGCTTTGTGCAGCGCTGAACATTGAGCAAAAGTTGCATTGTAGCAACCGCCCTGAAGCCTCAGGTCTAGTGGAGCAAACGAATGGCACATTGAAATCAAGGATGGCGAAAATATGTGCATCAACAAACTTAAAATGGCCTGACGCATTGCCCTTGTTGCTAATGTCAATGAGAAACACCCCTGACAGAAAGACTGGATTGTCCCCGCACGAGATCCTCATGGGCAGAGCCATGAGACTTCCAGCAGTTCCTGCAAATGCTCTTTTGAATATTACAGATGATATGGTGTTAGACTACTGCAAAGGTCTAGCTGATGTGGTCCGCTCTTTCTCTCACCAGGTGGAGGCAACCACCTTGCCACCGATCCAAGATCCAGGACACGCCCTGAAAGCAGGTGACTGGGTCGTGATAAAGAAGCACGTGAGGAAGTCGTGTTTGGAACCCCGTTGGAAAGGACTTTTTCAAGTGATTCTGACGACTACCACCGCTGTGAAGTGTGCAGGAGTTCCCAACTGGATTCACGCCGGTCACACAAAGAGGGTATTGTGTCCCACAGATGAAGAAGTTGAAGCGCTGAAATCACCAGTGTCTGAAAACAAAGTGCCAAGCGCCGAGACAGAGCGAAAGGGAACTAGAAGCGAACAGGCAGAAATAGAGGAGGGAGAAATAATCTCTGAGGACGAAGCAACTGATTCATTTGGGGAAGACCAAGGAGGAGCCTCAGAGAGTGACGAAGGCCCGGAAGGTGACAAAGAGCCTGACACAGCTGAAAGTGACAAAGAGCCTGAAGAAAGTAACTGTGACAAAGGGCTCGAAACAGGTGAAGAAGCAGGAGAGCCTGATCAGAGGAGGGCTTTCCCAGTAGCAGACGATACAGGAAAAGAAAAGGAAAACCTGATTGACTCCCCAGAGGGAGGGGACAAGGCAGAACAGATCGAAACTGCTCAAACTCCTTCAGAAGAGATTGCAGGTTCATCAAGTGGACACAGTGCAAAAAGAAGACCAAGCATATCGCCAGTAAAATTAAGAATTAGAGAAACGTTGAACGACAGTGAAGGGCCAAGAGTGAAAGAGAAAAGAAAGGAAGTGTCTGACGCAATAGCAGCACCAAGCGAAGAGAAAGACTTGGCCAAGGAAGAAAGTAACAGCGAGAAAGAATCAAAGAGAGATGCAAAATTGAAAAGAAAAAGGATACCGAGCAAAAGATATTCTGGTCCGGAGTGGGCATACTTAGCCAATAACGATTGGTCAGACGAATTCGTATCCCTCAGTCTCGAGAACGAAGAGGCAGAACTTCATTTTGGCACATGAGAAATAAAACTTCATGAATTTTACTGATTAAAGACATTGATCACCTGATTGACTTTTCAACCGGCTAAGACATTGCTAACTTGATTGACTTTGAAACCGATCTTGAGACAATGCTGCTAACCGATAAGAGACCAAAGCTGCTAAAGAAAACTGTGTGAACATTGAACTCGTTCAGCTTTGTAAATACCTGCAAATCCACTTTGATAAAGTGTCTTCAACTTTCTGATTCTATACAGATCATGACTAGCTTCACTACACAGGGGCGTAAGATGAAGTGTTGTAAATACATGTGTATCAGTCTAATAACCGCATGCGTACTAATCATTGTAGCAATAGTTCTTGGAATGCATGGTAAAAATGAGAGTGAGATGAATGATGCTTCTACTTCTAAACATATTATTGTTACTGAACTAACAGCTCTGAAGAGACTCGAGCAAGACGAGAGACACTTGCATGATAAGAAGGAACTTTCATCTAACATTTTCTATCACTTACTGAGTGTGTATGTTGAGACCATGGATGCGAAAGATTGTTATGTGTGTACACAGATACCTACCTCAGTAGTGGAGGGGGTAACGTATCACAGCATGACTCTTACGTATGGAATTACATGTAGTATAATAGCTTCCAGATTTTATGGTCAGACATACATTCATTATTTTTACACTAATTATGATGTTACTTTTGCATATGTCTCCATAATAGGGCACCTAAGTAAAATAGCTAGAGATTATTATGCCAAATTAATGAGGGAATTCTTCGAACCAATGTCACCTTTTCACACAGCACACGCACATAGAAAGAACCTTACATGCTTGCTTTCACCAGTAGAAATACATTTCTTAGACCGCACTGATGATAGGAGGAAAGAAATGAAGGAGGAATTAGAAAGGGAATCACACAAAAGAACATCTGTGAATAATTATGCTTTTGCCGCAATAAAGACACAAGGAAAAATAGCTTTAGATACATTGCACGTAGGGAAATTTTGTATATATAGAGCTGAATCATATTATGACACAGTTTTTGTGGGAACGAGTGAATGCAAACATACGTATGCATTTAAACCTAAGTGGACGTTCATGCTGAATGGACAAGACCCAGTTATTCCTGGAATATATTATATTTGTGGACTCAACGCCTATTATCGTCTTCCTAAAGGATGGTATGGGAGGTGTTATTTGGGAATAGTGTTCCCAAAGATTTACCAACTAGACGACTTAAAGAAATTTCCAAAGCTGTCTGAATCACATCATGTTCAGAAAAGAGAGACAGCTTCTGGTGTGGTAGGAGATCTATTTGGAGCATTGATTCCTTCAGTGGGAGTCATATTGAATTCAATCAAAATACGAAAGTTGTCTACTATTGTGGATAACATGCTGACAAAGTTTTCAGGAGCTATAATCCTGATGGATGCTGAACTTGCTGCAGAAAGAGCTATGACTCTTCAAAATCGGCTTGCCTTAGACATTCTTTTAGCAAAGGATGGCGGCGTTTGCAAAATGCTTGGTACACGTCACTGTTGTACATATATACCAGACAGCAGTGGAAAAATTAGAACGATGCTTACAAATTTAACTAAAGAAAGTGTAGATTGAAAGGAATTGAAAGAACCCGGAGTTTGGGAGAAAGTTGGAAAAGGATTTGCTTCTGTGGGAAATTGGCTCAGCAACATTTGGAACGGATTGTTACTAAAAAAAGTAAAGGGAATATTAATAATATTGATTTGTCTATTAGGCTCTTGGGGAACATGGAAAGCTTTCAAAATGTTAAAAGCAAGGAACAAAAGGAAAAGAGAAAAGAAAATAGAGAACAAAATGGTGGAAATATATAGAGAAAAATCAAAAGGGACTAAAAGAAAAAGGGAATTGACTGAAGTGCCAAATTACTATACAGAATTTTAATGGAATAAAATTTGTGGGTAGATTTGATGTGATGACATAATTAGTCATCAGAGGAGGGATTGATGATGCAGAAAAAGAAGGTCCGACATATATTCATACATATCGTGTAATCAAAACGTATAATGTAGTGTGATTTTAGTAAAGAAAATAATGTACGAGGGAAATTGTGCCCTCGGGGTAGTTCGCCATCATTGTAAACGAGCTTTATTAATCATGAAGTATTGAAAATGTAGTTATCCGTCATAATTGCAAATGTATGCCATGATTTCTTGTTTGAAAACTGTTTTGCTTAGCTTAAATTTAGTAAAGGATTTGGCCTAGTTGCCTGGTCTCAAGTTCTAACTGCGTGGTTTTTCCTTGAACTAATGAAACATATATTCTTGCTTGAAGTTGTATTTTTCCAGTAGAGCTGACTGATACACTTATCTCCAAGGTTTCGTACTAGGCCGGTTTCATCCCCTTTGATACAAGGTCAGTCTGCAGGTGCGGACAATGAAGGTACAGATAGTAAAATAATTGGCAAACCATGTTACAATTTGTGTTCCAAGGCCCCAAGGACAGTGTATGCATAAATGAGCGCTAGTAAAAGACAATTTTCACTGGACAATTTGAAGCCAACCTATGAACCCTCCAATTGAAGACCCTGCAGAATTTGGAATGTTTCTTACTCAAACCCACTGGACAAAGAGAAGTCAGACATTTTCCTCGATGCCAGTTTGAAGCCAGATGCCAGACTCCATTTTGGACGACACCCTGATGCCCTTTTCTCTATCTGAGAGAAAGAGACTTTAAGAATTCTCACCCTAGAGACTTTAACTTTTATTTGCCCCGTCTTGCCCATGCAGTAACTTTGCCCCATTCTCCTTGCCGCTGCAAGGAAGCTTTCCCTTAACTTTGCCCCTTTGAAACTTGCCCCATGCTGATCGAACCAGTACCTGAAGGACGAAGACTTTTCTTGAATGCTGATTGTATTTGGTAAATATGAAAGGATAAATGTATTATGCATTGTGTTTTTCCTTTTAGGTACCAACATCTATTTTGATAGGGTCCTAGCTAGAAGTTTTCCAAATTTGTGTTGACTAAATTCGTTTTGCATGAAGTCCCACATGCCAATGCTAATTAGAGGTTAGTCGAGGTATTCATTCAATGTACCATGCTAAATTGAAATCTTGTTATGCTGACCAATGTATGAAATTAGTCAAATACAGTTAGTCATATTATTGATTTGCATTGCCATAACTGAGTGTATCATTATCCAGATTTTGCGTAGATTGCGTTTCTTCCGCAGTTATGGACAGCCAGTAATGTTCATATACATATATCATTTGTTTTTGAGACTTATATACATCGTGTTAGCTTTGTTAATATAGGGAAATAAATTCACTAACTTTTAATAAACTGGTGTGGTTATTCATGACTGAAAGGTCATGGTGCGCCGAAATACCAACTGTTATTGATTTCTGATGTGCTATATTGATCTATTAATTGAGTATTGATCACCGATTGCAATAGTTATAGTTATTGATTATTGATCTGAGTGAATCAACTATTTTAGGATGAGGAGAGCCCGACTCGGTTAAAAGATTCACCGACCTCCAACGTGTCCAGGTACAGGTAATTTATAAGGTCTGAACGCATTATCAATTATTATGTGTGGCTTACTGATTCCAGACAGAGTATTTTGAGTTATAGTCAGAGCATAACCGTCCTTTTTTTCTGGAGTTAGACAAGACCTTTTGATTTCACTAAAATTGCATATATAATATTATTATAGGAGCTTTAATCAGACCTCTTCATCTATTGGTCTGTTGTCATTCACATTATTTTTCCACTCACTACAGCACAAAGCATGGGCAGTACTCAATTCGAGTCGGTGGTGGGAACCACCAGCAATCATTTTCAGGGACTGATACTTATTTTTCCATAAAAGAATTTGATCCATAGCAAAAGAGAGAAAAACACAAAAAGAGGAAAAATGAAAGAAAGGAAAAATGGAAAAACAAGGACAAAAAAGAGAAAGCAGGGTTAAACAAGCATTGGCAATGCCAATGTTGGATTGTAATTTGATGGATTACATGTAGATAGTGTGGGAATTAATATGGCTATGTGTGGAAGCAAATAATTGCACAATAATATTGGTGTGGGTTAAAGGGGCAGGTGACAGTTGCAGTGTCAAGCCAGACTTAAAAATCTATGTCGGATAATAACTGTCCCACTCCCATCTGTGATGCTGCCAGGGAAAGACAATCATCATACATTTTCTGGTGACAGATATGCTGTGAAGTTGGACCATAAAAAAGAACCTGCAAGAGTGAAGTAAAGAGGCAGGGACTGTCTCTTGGTGGGCTAAAGATGCACGCTGTGGAATCAAGATCAGGAAAACTTTATAGTAAATATCCTAACTTTCAGTAGAGCTGACAGCCGGGTTCTGAGCAAAAGGTTGTCTCCCAGCTCTTGTTCTCATGCAGATTAAGCATTGAGCATGGAACAATTGGTCAGCCTACATCCCCATTTGCTAAATTTGGGTGACAGCATTCTGCTCTTTCACAAAGAACGTAACTTACAGCAGTGCTTTCCAGTGCACGGCACTACTATGACAATCTGTGCTTTTTGGGACCCAAAAATATTTTTAATCTTTCCCAATTCATTTTTTTGAAGAATGAGCAGCTTCTCAAATAGTATGTTTTTCCGAAAGCAAAACTATAGACGCATTAGGAAAGCCGAAATGCTGGCAATCAATGCCAGACCTATTGACGTTGGCAATGTTTATTTATTTTCACATCAGACTTGTGTCATAAAACACCATTTGATGTTGAAGAATCGCCTGTGCTGAAGAGTAGTAAATATGTTTGTTAGTGTGTGCTGTGGTGCTTGTTTGGCTTCTCTGTCTAGTAGAGTGGGGAGAGGTTTAGGACAATAGACAAAAACATAGCAAGTCAGAACTTATCCCTTGCAATTATTGGGTTTTATGAAGGCGAAACACTGTGTAAAGGTCCTTCCTTGACATCATTCATGGATAAGCCAGGGCCACAGCTGTGTAATTTCCTCATTTTCTTTTGTTCTTTTTAAATCTTCATTTTTAGTTGATCCTTTTTTCCCCTGCCTATTAGACTCCACAAGAAAAGATATTGGAAAATTCTTGCGTGGACGACTCCCATAAGAAGCAAGAATTAACAGTTGGACAGGTATTCCATAGCACATTAACACATCACAGTGGTAGGCAAAGGTTACACATGTGAATACTCATGCTCCCATTTATTTATGTTGTGTCATTTATGAGATGCAGCCATTAAATATCAATGCTTTATGACTAAGTTGACTGTATAATTTATCTTCCTACAGTCAATGTCATCCTAAGTATTTGCGGGCCCTGGGCAAGACATACTTAGGGGGTTCCCTGTTCAGAAAACGTTTGGCCAGATTTTAAAAAAGTGGTGCTACAAAACATGTAGCACCACTTTTCTTGCGGTCCCTTGTGCCCCCTACCACCACCATGTGTGTACTGTATTTAAAATATTGCGCAGGGTAGGGGGCAATAGCATCAGAATTTCTGACGTCATTGATGCACTGTTCAGAGTTAGCGCCAACATTTTGGCACCACCCCTGAGCAGTACATAGAGGCCCACTGAAAACAATGTCACGTGCCCTTTTAACACCTGCCTGAGCAGGCGTTAGAAGTGCTGTAAAAAATTATGCAAAAAAATCTCTTAGATTTCTTTGCACCATTTTTTCAGTGCCCCTTGTGGGGGAACACCCCCTTTGCACACAATATGCATGGCGCATGCATAATGTAATGCAAAGGGTTAGAAAATGTCACAATACATGCATATGCATTGCTCCACTTTGTAAATTTGGCGTGGGGAAAAGGCCACCTTAGCGCCACCTTAGCTCCAAACAAACGACGCGAAGGCGGCTCTAGAGTAGCCGAGGCCCTCTTAAATATGGGCCTTTGTTTTTTTACAAGTTTTCTACCAAAGCCCAAATGATGCCAACAGTATTAAAATATATATATTTTTTTAAATATGTCTTGCCAGGGCGCAAAAAAAAGACACATGGAAACATAGAGTCAGAAGTAAAGGTAGGCTGAGAGGTTTCGATAATGAAATGTAATAGACAGCGGTCAAATCGAAAGACAGTTTCCTTTTACAAGAGACCTATTGGAAAATGGAGGCCTGAGGCAAATGGCCACTTTGCCCAAGGCTTAAAATGTTTCTGCCTGTAGTTTGTAAATTATTGACATCTGTATTGGTTTTATCTGACTTAAGTACCATTCTCTATGTTGTTGTTCTTCCAAGTGAAGACTGTTGCGCTTTTATATTACAATAATTTCTGAGTCCAGTGCATACCTTTTATATTCTTCAGAAGTCTCTAATAGTTGATTTGTAGACCACTGTTTAGACATGGCTTCCGTTCCAAACCAGAAGAACCAAGGAGTTTATATTTGTAAATGTGAATAAAACAGAGATCAGATTATGATACCTGAGTGTGGAGATCACAATAGTGTGTAAAACATTTGAATTTTTACTCAGGACACCAGTATGCATTTAATCCTTTTATTGAATAAAGATAAGAGAGTATGTCAGGCAATACTGCCAGACTGACAGATGAGCAAGGTAAAGCCACCTTCGTTTTGACTCTTTTCTCTCTGCTCTTCTGCCCAGAGTAATGCACAATTCCTCCTCTTCGTTCACCACCCTAGACACTATTACATAACATCATTCCTAACAATAATAAACATCTAGTGACACAACTCCTTCATACTGTATTGGAGAACAGTCATTCTGGACACCTAGGGTGATGAACCCCAAGGTCGCCAGTTTCCTTTGATGAGATGAACTTAGACCTAATGAGATACATTAAACAGAGATGTCCCACCTTCACTGGTGACTCAACATCACTAGAGTCTGTGGCATCACATGATAGATACATGTGCTTAATTTAAGAATAAGA
This sequence comes from Pleurodeles waltl, assembly GCF_031143425.1. Classification (NCBI taxonomy): domain Eukaryota; kingdom Metazoa; phylum Chordata; class Amphibia; order Caudata; family Salamandridae; genus Pleurodeles; species Pleurodeles waltl. The sequence continues at coordinate 340,390,396 of NC_090446.1, forward strand.
ATAAGAATAACAGCAGGGGACCAACCTTTTTCTCAGGATATAGCAACTGGTACTGCCAAATTCTTGAGTTACCAAATGTCAATGCTGCATAGCTTAGATGTCAGCCCATGCCTCTTCCACCACTCTACACTTTTCCTCTGGTCATCTCAGGCTTCTACTTTTTTTCTTCCTTGCTTTTGCCATTTTTAACTGCTTTCTTATTTTATTCTTCCCTTTTCTGCCTTTCTCTTTTTTAGTCTGAATACAGTCACAATAGCCATTGGGCTACTGTGGCATTTTTCCAGAGAGCTGCAGGCTTAGGAGCTGCTTTCTGAGAAGGATGGGCTGCTATGCCCCATTGGCCCACTCTACTTGCAGCGTCCTGCAGAATGAAGCTGTCAGCATATATATTTTTTTAACTTCTTTTTCTTTACCTAATGTGCCATATTGGAATGGGCTGGAGCCGCGCAGCCTCAGAGCATGGATGAAGAAGGGCGGTGTAATGGTGTATCTCCCTTTTTGGTGTGGTGAGTAGTGTCAGCACAGTCTGCGAAGCCTGGTGTACGTGAGGGCCCGCTTCAGTGAGGATGGGCGTACTAATTGCAGGTAAGTTGCCTGTCTGGATGTCAGTGTTGGGGTCATGTCAACCCTTACGGAAAACAGTAAGGGGCAGATTCACAAACCCCATGGTGTAGGGCACCACAGTGAGTGCCTTGCTGTGCTTCTCTGCACCACCAAGAAAGGGCAGAATTGTGCCGTATTTACATGATATGGCACATTTCTGTCCTCTACCTCTGCGCTGGTGCACAAATGACTTCCATGCACAATACAGGTGCCCTTGTACCATTAGTTAAGGGTATCTGAATTACGGGGATGATTGTTTTTGTGCAGGAAGGGACACTTTGCTGCACAAAAACAATCAATGGAGGCGATTTCCTCCTTCTGTGTGTCCTGCAGAATCCAGCACACATAGAAAGAGGAAAAAATGGGGAGAAATAATGTTATTTCGCCCTGTTGCGCCTTGTTAGAAATGGGGCCTTTGGTTGGCAGTCAGGCAAGGTCCAAGTCAGGTCCAAGCAAGGACCCTCACTCTAGTCAGGGTAAAAGAGAATCATCCTCAGCTAAACCCTGCTTGCCCCCTTGGTAGCTTGGCACGAGCAGTAGACTTAACTTCAGAGTGCTAGGTGTAAAGTATTTGTACCAACACACACAGTAGCTTAATGAAAACACTACAAAATGACACAACACCGGTTTAGAAAAATAGGAAATATGTATCTAAACAAGACAAGACCAAAACAACAAAAAATACACAATACACAAGTCAAGTTATCAATTAAAAAGCAAAAAGTGTCTTCATGTAGTTTTAAACACACACTAACACTGTTAGCGTGAACATGTACCTTGGGTGCGTCAAAAATAACCCTGCACAGGCAAGTGTACGTCAAAAATGGCTTGCGATGTGTCGATTTCACTCACGAGCGAGACCTTGCATCGTTTCTCCTTTCGTCGGTTCGGGCACGTAGTTTCTTCTCTCCGCAGGAGAGCGATCATCGATCTGGTCAGCACTCTCGGGTCTGTGCAGGCCTTGCGTTGTTTCTACACACCCAGTGGTACTTGCGTCAGAAATCCAGCCGCACGATGATCCGAAAACCACGCAGCGTGGCCTCCGTCAGCGATGCTGCACGTCATTTCTCCAGCTCTGTTCGTCGATTCTTTGGTCGCGTTGCAAGTGAGCGTCGATTTACCAGCCGCAGGTTGGAGTTGCGTCGATCTTTTACCTGCACGGCGTTCTGTGCGTGGATTCATTCCTCTTAGGCTGCCAGATTCTCCTTTCAGGGTCTGAGGAACTGGATGTGCACCACAGGGCAGAGTAGGAGTCTCTCCAGAGACTCCAGGTTCTGGCAGAGAGAAGTCTTTGCTGTACCTGAGATTTCAAACAACAGGAGGCAAGCTCTAAATCAAGCCCTTGGAGATCTTCACAAGATGGAAGGCACACAAAGTCCAGTCTTTACTCTGGCAGAAGCAGTAACTGCAGGATAGCTCCACAAAGCACAGCCACAGGCAGGGCAGCTCTTCTTCCTCAGCTCTTTAGCTCTTCTCCAGTCAGAGGTTCCTATTGGTTTCCAGAAGTGTTCTAAAGTCTGTGGTTTTGGGTGCCCTTATTATACCCAATTTCTCTTTTGAAGAGGGCCTACTTCAAAGCAAAGTCTCTCTTGAATGTGAAATCCTGCCTTGCCCAGGCCAGGCCCTAGACATTCACCGGGGGTTTGGAGACTGCATTGTGTGAAGGCAGGCACAGACCTTTCAGGTGTGAGTGACCACTCCTTCCCTCCCTCCTAGCACAGATGGCTCATCAGGAAATGTAGACTACACCCCAGCTCCCTTTGTGTCCCTGTCTAATGTGAGGTGCAACCAGCCCAACTGTCAAACTGACCCAGACAGGGAATCCACAAACAGGCAGAGTCATAGAAATGGTATAAGCAAGAAAATGCTCACTTTCTAAAAGTGGCATTTTCAAACACACAGGGGGTCATTCCAACTTTGGCGGGCGGCTACCGCCGCCCGCCAGACGGAAACCGCCATTTGGCCGCCATGCGGCCAAAATTCCGCGGCCCCCATTCTGACTTTCCCGCTGGGTCGTAGGGCGCTAACCAAGTTAGCGCCCACCGGCCCAGCGGGAATGAGGGCCGCAACACAGGAGCCGGCGCCGGCGGTGTTGCGGCCGTGCGACGGGTGCAGTTGCACCCGTCGCTCTTTTCACTGTCTGCTAGGCAGACAGTGAAATGCTGGCCGGGGCCCTGTTAGGGGGCCCCTGCACTGCCCATGCCAGGACACCTCTTACCGCCAGCCTCTTCCTGGCAGTGAAAACCGCCAGAAACAGGCTGGCGGATTCTCCCAGCCGGGGCAAAAACGGCAGAAAACCGCAGGCCCCGGCGGGGCGACCGCGGCTTAACCGCCGCGGTCAGAATGGCATTTGAAGCACCGCCAGCCTGTTGGCGGTGCTTCCGTCATTCGTGACCCTGGCGGTCCAAGACCGCCAGGGTCAGAATGACCCCCACAATCTCAAAATCAACTTTACTAAAAGATTTATTGTTAAATTGTAAGCTCAGAGACCCCAAACTCCACATGTCCATCCGCTCCCAAAGGGAATCTACACTTTAGTCAGATTTAAGGGTAGCCCCCATGTTAACCTGTGAGAGGGACAGGCCTTGCAACAGTGAAAAACGAGTTTACCAATATTTCACTGTTAGGACACATAAAACGTTACTATATGTCCTACCTTAACCTTACACTGCACCCTGCCCTTGGGGCTACCTAGGGCCTATCTTAGGGGTGTCTGCAATGTAAGAAAAGGGAAAGTCTAGGCCTGGCAAGTGGGTACACTTACCAAGTCGAATTTACAGTTAAAACTGCACACACAGACACTGCAAATGGCAAGTCTGAGACATGATTACAGAGCTACTTATGTGGGTGGCATAACCAGTGCTGCAGGCCCACTAGTAGCATTTGATTTACAGGCCCTGGACACCTCTAGTGCACTGTACTAGGGTCTTACTAATACATCAAATATGCCAATCATGGATAAGCCAATTACATACATATTTTGTAAAGGATCATTTGCACTTAAGCACTGGTTAGCAGCGGTGAAGTGACCAGAGTAACAAAAACAGCAAAATCAGAGTCCAGCACAAATAAACAACCTGGGGAACAGAGGCAAAAAGTTAAGGGAGGCCACGCCAAGGATGAAAAGTCTAACATGCCTCCCTTACGATACCCCTGGGAAGGTGTAGGCTTTTGACACAGTCCTAGGTTATGATTTTTTGTAGATCTGGGAATGTTTCTAATGCCATGGGTGTTACATGGGAACATCGACTGTAACACCCATGGCACGCCTCACTAATGCAGTGTAAGGCAGCTCAGCAACTTGTGCTGCATTGTCTCACACCATATCTTCAAGGTCATGAAAAGTCATGCAGAGTGGCTTTAAGTTTCCTTGTGGATATGGCTCTGCAGTTTGCGCCACCGGAGCATCACAAAAGTGGTGCTTCTGTGGTGCAGTGGGGCTTGTAAACATGCCGTTAGGGATCAAACTTCTCTGTAGGAGGCAGGTGAGCAGTGAAAGGTCGATACACACATTTTAGGACTGCTAGTAAGTAATGCAGTGAGCTGTCCCCTCTATATATGTAGTAACTGGAAAATGTCTGATAAACTGATTAACATTGTGTGTAAGACCAGTAGATATAGTTTGAGATCAGAGAATGTGAATAACCTTTTTAAGGACATAAGCAGTAAAGACATGGGACGATCTTGTGGCATAACTCAGTGGGACATTAGTGTAACTTGTAGACCCAGAAAAAAAGAACAGAGATCCAAAGTAAGACTTGTGCAATATTTAAGACACACAAGGGGTCAGATAAAAGCCTGGTCAAGACAAATGAGGACAGACAGCCTCACAAGAGAAATCCTATATTCAAAGTGACACACTCCCTGAGATCCTTCTATAAGGTTAGATCAGAGACTAAAATGGATAAGTCGAATAATAAGAAACCAAGTAGAAATGGTGAGAGACCAGAAGGCAAAAAAACAAGAAAAGAGGGATTACTAAAGAGAGCTTGGGGGAAGCTAGACTGTCAATCTAGGAAACTGACCTGCACTGAACTAGGACATCAGTACTGCTAACAGATTTGAGGTCCTTACTTATCTTGACTCTGAGGGCATGGACCATTGTGTTATCACCAGCGACACACCAGAGCAAGTAGGAAAACAGTCATTCAATTAGGGGGAGGGACACAGCAGAAGACTATAAGAGACAATGAGTGGATGAACTTTCAAAGAATGTTTCCAAACCTCTCAGCAGAAGTGAAGAAAGGCTTTGCGATTTAGGAGCGAAATGAAAGATCTGTGAGAGATAAATACCACTTATGCGCCCTTTGATAAAAAACCAGATAGTTTACCAGTGTGCAATGAGACATTAAAGAAAGCAATTGAGAAGTTAAATATTACAACAGAAGTAAACAACACCGACAATTCAATTCTTGAAACAAAAGAAAAAAAGAGGCTTTGGTAAGGATGGCAAGAATAGAAAATAACGCGAGAAGGCACAATATAAGAATCCTAAATGTGGCAGAAGAGATGGAAGGAGATGTTTATAAGCTTTTCGTAACTGAATTGAACATGTGCAGTGAAAGAGCAAATGCTAGGGACCACTCTCAATCTAAAGTTACAACAAGCAATGAGTCACTTTTTATATAAAACATCACCAATATCAAAATAGGACAGGCAATAGGAGTTAGGCAAACAAACAAATGATTTGAAAGAGTGGGGGGCTAAGGCTCAAATAAAGTTTCCAGCATTACTTGAAGTCATGCACAATAAACAAATGCAGAATTTTAGGGAACTCTAATAAGAGGGTCCGTTAAGTTTGCATTTGAAGGAAAATAAGAGGAAATGAGACATGCTACTTTCTTTGGAAAACAAAAAAAATCCACATATAAGCTTGAATTGATAACATTAGGATAATGTCAAATAGAGTGGAGGGAAGAGTTCTGCAGGGTGGGGATGCAGTGGGTGTGAAGCATAAGGGAGAAAACTAAAAAAAACAGTTCCTCAAATTTTATTATAACATTGCACATTTTAGACAGGTCTAAACATCCCATAAAATTAAATCAATGATGGCTGGGATAGATAAAAGAGCAAGTGAAGTTTTCTAAGTCATAAAATGGAATGTAGATGATATTGTAAAGAAGAGGAAGCAACTTTATTCAAAACCTTAAAAATCATGGTGCATCAGTAATGATTTTGCAAGAAACCCATCTCATAAACTCTAAATGTATGAAACTTTTTAGTAAGCAGAGTTGTCTCTTGCAGATAGTTTGGCCAACACTGGCATAAACTGGGTGCCATATTGGTGGGGAAAAAGTGAGGAGAGTAGAAATACTTAAGTCCAAAGTATACGAAAGAGGGAGGTGGGTAATAGCAAAGATTAGGGTGCAACTGAAAAAGTTTGGCCCTGATTTGGCCCTGACTCTACCTAGCCTGCGTCATTTTTTCTTATGCAAAACCATCCATACCACATTACTCCTGTCATAGACCAGGGTCCCCTGGGCATGGCTATTGTGCCCAGTGCCATGTAGGGGGGCCCACTTCAGGGCCCCTAATGCCACTTAAAAAAAATACTTACCAGTACTTACCTATACCTACCTGGGATGGTGTCCCCAATCCTCCGCCGTCCCTCTGGTGTGGATGGGGGCGTCCCTGGGGCCTGGGGAGGGCAGCTGTAGGCTTATTCCACGGTGTTCCACCATGGTAATGAGCCCAAAGTTCCCTTAACACCTGCCCTGACCCAGGCGTTAAATAATGGTGCAAAACAAGCTTTGCACCATTATTTGACCCCCCACTCCGGGTCTATACGGGGCTAGAGTTTAAATATCATTAGACAGGATGGACATTGGACAGCAGAATCTTCTCAGAAGAGGACATAATTCAAGAATTAAAGAAATGTACAATATTATTTTTTTATCCAAATTTAGGCTTGGCATGTATAGATATAGTACGGATATTTATAAGGACTTCTTGAGAGGACAAGTAAGAAGCCTACTCACTTTTCTCAATAAAAACAAGGAATGTAAAACCTCAGGAAGGAGAGAAAAAGATCATAGAAATGCAAAATAATGTGAATGCCGCAAAATTAGGTTAGGCACAGAGCTTACAATTCTTACAACCCCTTCAGACCTCTCTGGATGCTTTTAGCAAGCATATGAAGTCACAAATTATTAAAAAATGTTTAGCTTACTAAGGTCTGCCATTTTCAGTATGGATTGAAATGTGGTAAAATGCTGTCCTGGAAAGTAAGGGCATATCAGAATAGAAATTCTGTAAAGGAAATTGTAGGTAGAACCACAAACTCTACATTTACTACTACCCAAGAGATTGGAAATGCTTTTTTCACTTTGAATATTTATCCTTGGAAGAGTGTTTCAGTGATATCATCAAATTAAAGTAATGGATAAAAGAGAAGCATATTCATAAATTAAATCTTGATACAACAAGCAGCACATGGCGGGAAATTAGCGAGGAGGAGAAGTTACATGCAATACAAAAAAAAGTAAGAAAGGATCAGGATCATCTTGAGCTGGGGTGTGGGAAATCCACGTAATTTGCCTGCTTGTAATTACAAAATTTCAGGCAACTATCCAGATTTGAAGATAATTGCATGAAATACAGCTGTCATTTAGAGCTAAATTGTTATGCAAAAAGCATCCGTGAGTTCTTGTGGCAATTTGTGATGTGAAGATGCAAATACAGCAGGAACAACACGTGGTGAGTACAAAAGCAGATTGCGTCCTGATCATTCACTTTATTCCAGAGTGCTCCCTAGGAGCCATGACCGCCTGTTTGGAAAAAGCTCACTCCAGGTCCCTGAGAGTGAAAAGAGGAGACTATGGCTGGACATACAGTCCAAAATCAGCGCCATTGGAGTGGCACAGCGCTCCATTGAAGAGATTAAAAAAAGGTGGCACGACCTGCGGTACCGTGCAAGGAGAGGGTGGCAAGGAGACTTGTGGAGGCCAGGGGTACAGGTGGTGGTCCACCAACAGAGGTACCATCAACACCATTGGAGGACCTAGTGGAGTCCACACTCCTCCCTGAAGCTGTGACTGAGGTCACAGAGATCGACACCTCCGGCACACTGAGTATCAGCCAAGGTAGGTGCAATATTGTATTGTAACCCTTTATGTATATGCACAAAAGCCCCTTAGGAATTAGCATGTAATGTGAAACAGTGTGAGAAGTAGTCTAATCCACATCTTAGAAGCAGCACTACAATGCATTATGGGAGTGGCAGTCCACAACCTAGAACTGAAAGTAGCACAACAATGTGATTAAGTATAGTGAAACCCAAAGTAACACAACACACACAACACCGTGTAGAGCAGTACCTGTACCTTTATTGCCATTGTCTGACAGATAATGTAACATACAGAACTGACATGCTGCATATTGTTGTTGCAGGTGGGCCAGACCCAGCAGCCACAGCATCTGCATGTGTAGGAGAGACAGACACCCATCTGCCCTCAGATTCGAACACCAATGGGTCCCTCCACATGTCGACTGGACGACGCAGGCCCAGGGCACTGCCACTGCCAGAGCTCAGCAACGACTCTGATGAGCAGCAGGAAGGGCCAAGCACATCATCAGCACCAGAGAGGTGCAGCCAGATTCCGGAGGGCATGTGTCAGGCAACCACAGCACCACGCAGGATTGTGACGGAGTCCTGCGCACAGCAGCATGAGACAGGTGAGGGTCCCTCCTTATTTGGGGTCCTGGAAGCTGCTATGTTGCAGCAGCAGCATCTGCAAAATAAGCAGATCCTTTCATTAGACAGAAACCTGTGCAAACACAACCGCAACATGATGGGCCTGCATCGCCAACTTGACTCACTCAATAGTAATATTGTACAGCTGCGTGAGGGACAGGTGCAGGCATCACAGGACACCAGGGACCTTACAAGTGCTGTCCGTGAACTGTGCCAGGAGCTGCGCCATGATAGGGTGAGCCAGCGCAGACAGGAGCGCAGATTCCGTACAATGTTTGGCAGCTTCTGCCGGTCCTCTAACAGGATGGTAAATTCGACTGCATTGATTGCCCGTCGTGCAGTGGCTGCGCAAGTGGAGGCTGCACATAGCAGCAGGGACGTTGTCAATGGACTTGTTCAGATCACAAATGTGATCGAACACATCATGGGACCACGATCAGCCACTCCGAGTGAGCTAGCACTGGGGGTCACTGAGGACAGTTCCAGCCTCAGCAGTGTTGCCGTACCAGCAACAGGCACCAGATGGCGCAGTGCCAGGCACAGCACTGCCACTGAGGGTGACAATAGAGGTGCCAGTGACGTAACTGGACACCTGAGTGGTGTGCGTGGTAGAAACAAATGACTCTGTTGCCACTATGGAGAAATAGTGCATTACTCTGGTTATTCGTTGATTAGCGTTTGTCACATCACCTGTTTCATTTATTACTCACTCGTACCTTACCTGACATAAGGTAATAAATTTATTTCACTACAGGTACAGTTGTCAGAGGATTTGTGTTATCATTACTCACGTCTGAAATGGTTGTGTGTGATGTCGGCACGCCTTTGCCTTCCCTCTGCTGCACTGGTCCTGTCTGCCGGCTGTAGAGGTGGTATGGGATCATCATCCTCATCTGATTCAGTATCACTGATTTCTACAGGTATGCCCCTGGTTGTAGCTATATTGTGCAGGATTGCACAAGTAGCCACTATTCTACATGTTGTCTCTGGACTGTACTGTAGAGCGACTCTTCAGCAGTCCAAATGTGCGCTCCACCACATTGCGGGTTACCCTGTGTGCTGCATTGTATCTCCGTTCAGCTGGTGTTGTAGGATTGAGGTAGGGCGTCATCATGTAGGTGCGCACTACGTATGCACTGTCTCCTGGAAGGGAGGGTGTGATGAGTACCTGAGCCATCTGACATGGGTTCGCCATCTATGCACCAGTGTACAGAGTGACATTACCTAGTGTATATCCTTCACCAAACTCCCCAGCTAGCAGTCTTGTGTGAATCCCACTGTGGCGAAAGATATAAGAATCATGTGTGCTCCCTGGGTACCTGGCCACGAGATCCGTAATGATGTATGAGACATTGCATATGTTCATGGAATGCTGGTATTTCCTGTGGCTGATGGTGGACAGATTGCCAGATGTGTGCCATCTATGGCACCTAGGACTTGGGGGAACTGTGCTATCTGGTAAAACTCTATTTTGGTCTGCTGTAATTCCTGTGGGGTGTGGGGGAATCTGATGTACTGTTGTAGTTTGCTCAGCATGGCGTTGATGATTGCATTGAAAAATCTGGAGAGGGTACTCTGTGATACCCCTCCAGCTGCTGCTATGACCCCTTCATAGCTCCCTGAGGTGAGTAGGTGTAGGGAGCATAATACCTGCGCATGGGTGGGTATACTGTGAGTCCTATGTGTTCTGCGCTGCAGTATGGGTTGTAGCTCAGCTATCAGATCAAGTATCATGGCTGAGTTCAACCTATACCTCTCATATATTTCTTCCTCTGTCAGGTCAAAAAGTGTAATACGCACTCTGAAAATGCACTCCTGTTGTCTCCTCTCTCTCCTCAAACCTGCCAAGATCCTCATCCTCCTCGCCATGACGTAGAGTGCAGTCATTGTGAAAAAGAGTCTGAGGCATTCTGGGCCTCTTTGTATAGGTTGCACCTGGTTACCACCTGGTTTCACTTAGTGGTATTTTGCATGTGCAAAATGCCATTCTGCGAAAAATCGCAATTTGCGATTTTTTTATGCATCTCTTTGCAACTTGGATTTTGTGAATCACAATTTGCGCCTCGCAATTTCCTACTGGAAATACCGAATCGCAAAATGTGACTCGCAAAACCAGGTTGCAACGCAAAAAATCGCAAAAATAGCGATTTCTTCTTTTTTGTCTGCGAATGCCTTTCATGCATCCCAGACTATGTTTTTGCACTCACAAATGGCCAATTTTTTGCGATTCGCACCGTTTGTGAGTGCAAAAATGTTTCATACATCTGGCCCAAAGTTTCTAAATGTATGCCCAGTATGCCAACGTAAGTTCAATTTCACCTTAGCCTCTTCTTGAGTTACAGACAAACAAAAAAACAACTCTACTAATGATAGCGGTAGCCTTTTCCTCACAGAAGTTGGCATAAAATGTCCTTTTATCTAGTACAGCAAAAATATTTAAGCAAACTTGCCCAGTTATTTCCTGTTTTCTCCACTCCAGAAGGCAGAAAGGAAGTGTTTCTCTTCCATGCGTAAGTAATATCAAGCTTATATCTCATCAGTCTTAAGCAGACAACCTCACATAGCAGAGATGGCCGTTTCTCTAAAGACAGCATTAAGAGACTTGTTAATGGGTGACAGTGAAGGTGCTTGTGCATCTTCATTCATTTATTGCAAATGGACATTTAAGATCTCATGCTATTATTCTGGAATCCTAAGAAACGAATTAACAATAATATGTGAAAGTCTTCCAGAGATATGAGGCAGATTTATTAAGAAGTAGCAAAACAGAGTGCAGCAACCAAATTTGCTGCATTGCGCCAGGGGAAGAGAGCAGCAGAGACCCATAACTAATAAGATAAGGCTACTAAGAAATGGGGTGGCTGCTTCCTTCCCCAGCACTGGTGCCCAAACAGGTGCCTACCACCGCATACACATGTTTTAATCATAGATAAAAGTTGTGTGTGGTGTCTAGCACAGATTTTGTTCTAGAAGGGTACCCTTCCAGTGCAAAATGCTATGCTTAGACTAAACTTGAAACAAATTCCACATTGAATGTGTATTTTTTCAGTGCAGCACATATGCAGCTTGTGAAACGTTAAGTGAAATAGAAACATTTCTCCTTGTTAATATGTGTCTCAAGAAGGCATCATTATAGGCACAAAGCCCTAATTACCAATTTTATTAGATAGGACTTTGCATCAAAAACCATGGTAGCATGGGAAATCCATGCAACACCCACAGGACGTAACCTTAACTAAAAGTAATTAAGGGTAACTTTCCATAGCAAAAAAATGTTTTCCCGCAAATTGACCCACATTATACTTGCTTTGCGCTGAATTAGCGTAATGTTTTACACTAATTCAGTGCAAACTTAACTCCATATTTATATTTGGAGTTAAAGTCATTTTTTTGGATGTGTGAACCTACCTTGCGTCAATGAGATGCAAGGTAGGCATTCCCATACAAAAAATGACTCTAAGGCCCTAGCGCATTATTTATCCTTCCGTGCAAAAATGGAGCACGGGAGTGAGGCGGGCCTAAATAATGGCGCTAAGCCTACTTAGCAACATTATTTAACACCTGGGTCCGGTAGGCATTAGGGGACCTGTGGACCCATTTCCATGGTCAAACAGTATGGAAAGAGCCCACAGGTGCAATCTGCAAGCTCCAGGATCACACCCACCCACACCAGAGGGACACCAGGGGATGGGGGACCCCATCCCAGGTAGGTATAGGTAAGCAGAGGTAAGTATTTTAAATAGTTTTTAAGTGCCATTGGGGACCCTTGTCCCCTGTGCTGGCCATTGGGGTGGTGAGCATGACTCCTGTTTCTATAAGACAGGAGTCATGTGGTATGTATGGTTTTGTGTCAAGAAATGACTGGCTGGTTAAAGTAATCTTTTTTCACTCTAACCAGCCTAACGTCATTTTCTGGTGCAAAACACCCTTCTCCCATACCACCACCACCTTCCCCACCCGGCCAACATCATTTTCCATGACAGTAGTAGCCCACCCTTTAAGCCAATTGCGCCATTCCACAAATTTGGCACCAGGTTGGTGCCCTGGAATGGCGCAAGCCAGCGCTATACTTTTTGAAGCAAAACTGCGTTAGCACAGTTTTGATTCAAAAAGTATAAATCTGGGCCTGAATGTTTTATCAAGACTTTGTGCAATTTGCCCCACTTAGCATGACTTTCCACTGGTGCAAAGCTGTAATAAATGTGCCTCTCTGATGTGTCCAGGGATTGAAAAAGTTGATCCCATGCAATCCGTTACCCATCTATTGCTAGAAAAAAAGAGTCCGTGTATACCCTCGCTCGTCAAAGCTAAAGACTTGGAAGTAAGAGGGTTTGTAATAAGAATCCCATCTTCAGAAAATCACTTCATCTGTTGTTCATATAGTCGTACATTGTGCTGCTATGTGGAATATATACTCTTAATTCTTATGTGCATTATTCCTGATGTTCATAAAGACCAATGCATAGCAAATGTTTCCGTCTAAATATAAGTTATACTTTAATATTACACATGAGGGAGGATCTGTCATTACCAGTATGCTACTTGTAAATGACAAGAAAGTGTTTGCTGTAAACGTCATCCTCTTGCATACAAGCAGGTACTGACTGGTTCTCTCATTTAAGCATTTTCGTTAAAAAAAGATCACATTCAAGGGACAAAGGCAACAGCCCCGTTTATGGTTCACAATTATAAAGTCTCATTACAGAAATAGGCTTGGCGTGGGTTTTCTATTCTGTACTTGATGAACACCGCCTAGAACTCAGATACTTAAGAAACATGTTACAAGCAGTTTACTGCTCTGTCGCACTGCTCAGTGAAATGTAGTGCTTTCATGAATGCTCGGACAAATAAAAACCCTCAGAAGCTAATGCTACCATGAAAATTTCAGCATGTCAACTTGTCGCACGAATCTGGTTTAAATTTTAATGGAAGATGTGGAGTAGATTTGCGCGACAGCAAGGTGAGCCCAGCATCATGAAATATTGACTTGTACATTTACTTAAACATTTTTATACTCCAGTTTTTTAAATTTTTTATTTTGCCTGCACTTAGTGGCTGCCTTTAGAATTGTTACCGCCAATTTGTATAAGCATGTAAATAAATAATATTATTTTTGAGGTGGAAGGAGAAGGAGAAAGGCTGTTTGTACTAGCAGGTTCTCGTGCACATTCTGTTTTGTGTACAACCTTTTTTCTATTCAACCACATGTAGAAGTCGAGTTTCTCAATCTAAGTGACAGAATTTCATCAGTAAATTAAGAAGTCAAACCACACACCACCATGGTACAATCTAAGGGTCAGAAACTTTATTTTTACATCTTTATGTACCAGCTTATTGCTCATGCAATGCGTAAAAAAGGCTAAAGTTGTCCTCTTTCAGGAATATTTCCATATCTTTGATTTTTATTCTTTTGGGTTTTGTTCAATTTGAATTCGATTTCTACTGTCATTTTCATATTAACCAATGATTGGAGCTGCCATTTCATTAGCCACACTAGGAGAGTAGATAATGTGGCTTGAAAATGGTTTTCCAATCAGTTCCTTTGTGGCCTTGCCTCTCCCTTGGCAGATTTGGTCGAACAGGGCTTATTAAGGAACCTGAAATGACGAATAAAAAATGGAATAATTATTCACACAGAATATGGTAAAATCCCTAGTCAGTGATATTTCTGAAAAAATGAATACGATTTTATTGGAAATTAAAAAAGTAGAAAAAATAGACACAACAAAGTAAAAAGGAAGCACATTGTGGCACAAATTCATCAAGGTTCTGCGTCGCTTTTGCACCACGAAAGGTGGCGCAAGTGCAATGCAAAACCTAAATGACATTTATCAAGCCATGCAAGGCCACCTCAGTGGCCTGACATATCTTGATAAATCTAGAGTAACCCATGCAAGTGCAAATCGCTGCTTTGTATTACTCTACGGCAGGGAGGCATTCCTTGGGTAGACTGTGGGTTTTCCCATGGAACCACACATGGATTTTGACACTTTCGCATATTTACTATTAGTGGTAGACCTCGGAATGCTCAAAATGGTATGCCTTCCCAGGTGAGATCTAGCGAGGAGAAATATCTTTATTTCTCCTTGTTTTTTTCATATTTCTGTGTGTGCTGCAGCACACATCTTAGGAGGAAAACGCCCCTCAGGATTGTTTTTGTGCAGGAAGGTGTCCTTTCCTGCAAAAAATCAATCTCGCCTACAATATAGGCACCCTTGGAACATCACAAAAGGGTGCCTGTGTTGGTGCTCGGCAGCCAAAAATGTGCGTGCACTAGGAAAGGACAGGAATGTGCTGTATAATGTTAAATATGTAATATTCCTGCCCTTTCCCTTTCATGCAGTGCAGCCCATCAAGGTGACTTGCTGCATTGCACCACATCAAAGATTGATAAATCTGCCTCATAGTGTTTATTGGAGTGACACTATGATACCCTCCCAAAAGGTTTAGCAATAGGAAGCTGAAGCTGAAATAACCTTTGCTCATAGGACTAACCTTTTGTCTGATGAAATTAGTGTGATATTTGGAGAGCATCAGATTTTCTAACCCAACACAGGCACACTTGCTCCATCGTGCAAGGGTTCCTGTCCGGTAGCCAGGATTGTTCTTGTGCAGTAAGTGACTCCTTCCTGCAGAAACAAATTTGGAGGCTTTTTTCCTCTTTCACATACAGAAAGAGGGAAAAACAGGAAGCATTAAAGATACTTCTCCTCTTTACGCTTCACCTGGTAAGCTATAGCATTTTGACACATTCCCAGATCTACCACTCCTGGTAAATTTGGAAATGTACCATAATCCATGAGTGTTCACGTGGGAGCACCCATGCTCCACCCATAGAATGCCTCCCTAGGGCAGAGTGAAGTAATGCAAGGCAGTGACTTGTGCTGCCTTGTGGCACTCCAGATTTACCAAGCACTGCAGGGCCATGCAAGATGGCCTTGAGTGGCTTGGTAAGTGTCATGTGGGTTTTGCATTGCACTTAAGTTACCATGCATCACACAAGGGTGATGCAAACCCTTGATAAATAAGCCCCCCTCTATATAAGGAATGGGTCGAGACGGACTAGGACAACTACTTTGGTGTCTCTTGAGTTCAAAACAGGTCAGATGGATTATGGTCTTTTAACTTAGTACCGGGATGACATCCATATTGATTGCCAGTTGTAAAGAGATGGACAAAAGGGCGTGTTTGCAGCACAAGAGGTTTCAGTGTGTTCCTGAGCCCACCTGTTTTCAGTGAAAATTAGGCGTATTGGGAAAGGTTGAGGGGCTGGTATCTTAAAACTGGCCTGTCACATATGTAATTGTTTTTGTTCTCCTACCTGTGTAGGGGTGAGTGTAGGAAGCTGTCACTTTATGTGGTATGTAAATACTGTGTAAAGGATATAGGGCTTCCTCACTGAGTGGACTGGGCTTGCTATGCAGTACCAAAGTGATCTATTTAGGGGTAGTATGTTTGAGCAGCTTTAGGTTTGACACAGAGGAGTGCAAAACATATACAAAGACACAAAATAGTCAATAAATGAGACACACAACTTACAAGGGAGGTCCAGACCAATTTATGAAAATAGTAAGTATATTTGTATATGTTTAGACATCAGAAAAAAATCATCCAGGTAAGTACGTTCTTAAATAGGATATCTTTTCACTTAAAAAAAGTTATGAATTCTGCAATGTTATCCTATGGAGGAAAAACAAGTTCAGCAAACAGGTAGAGTACAGGGACTTACAACACCAATCCCTATGAGTGAAGGTGAGTAGTGGTAAGGTCCAAGGCAGCACCAGCAGTACACCACCAGAAGCAAAGAGGCGGCCGGGTGCATGGTGCAAAACAGCGTCGGGTGTCTAACGCTTTTCATTGGAGATCGGTCACTGTGGAAAGAGTCTGTAGGCTCTGGCCAGGAAGCTAGTTGGGCTGAACCAACAGTGGGGCTCAGGTCTCGCGATGCTCAGGCACAGGTAGACACCTTTGGTACTCTTCTCCATTGCTCAGGAGCAATGGGTGCAGAGGTGTCCTTAGGCGTTGGGCTTTCTCTACTGGAAAGTGGACTGCATGCAGAGGCTGCAATTATCAAAGGGGAGCCCATGAGGTGCAAAACCACAGTGGACTCGGACTCTGGAGGGCTGAGGAGCCTTGTTGGCACAGGTGGTCCACTTCAACTTGGGTCCGAGACGGCAGGTGCAGTGTTGATATCTGGTGGCAGGTTTTGGAGGTTCCAGAGGCTTCAGAGTCCCTTCTTTCAGAGTTTTCTGGAGAACAGGTCTGCTGTTGATGGGAAGTCTTGAGTCTTTTTCAAAGGCAGGTAGTCCTCCTGGCTTTCTGGAGCCACAGCTGCAGGACAAGTCAACTTTGGTGTAGATTTCGATGAGGGGATGCAGACAGGATGGCGAGGTTGGTACCAGGTTGGCTGCTTCTTGTCTCCTCTTCTGCTTTAGCAGCGTTTTGGTGTCCTTGGTCTTCTTAGGTCATCAGGATCTGCTTCTCTGGTGCCAGGAGATCCCCTAAATACTGAATTCATGGATGTTAGGGGTATATATGGTAGTAGCCAATGAGCTACTGGCTCTTGGGGTCACTACGTCCCCTATATAAAGATTTCCTGTGGGAAGTGGGCATAACCCTGTCCCAGAATTTCTAGGTATGCCATCTCAATGATGGCTACCTCTGAAAATGTGTGTTCACCTCAGCTTAGCCAACTTTAGGAGTTGTACTAGCCTGAAGGTGGCACGTCTACCTCAACTAGCTAAATTACCCCTTTCTTCAGGTGCCAAGTGGGCTCCGGACGGGGAAGTGACTTCCTCTCCTGTGAGGGGAGTCAGGTTTGCATTTAAAAAGTGGCAGCCCTTTGAGGCTTGTCACCTAAGGAAGACTAATCAGCAGGTCATCCTGTGGGAGGGGATGTTACACCCTCTTCCCAGACAGGCTTTTTGTCTGGGCCTCCTGAGAGCAGAAAGTTCTCACCTTAGGGGGGGCAGAACCGTGTCTCCGGTGGTAGGCTGGCAGAAACCAGTTAGCAAGTAAACCAGAGTCTGGTAGGATTTCAGGGAGCACCTCCAAGGTGCCTTTTGGGTGCATGTATTGGTAAATCCAACACTGGCATCAGTGTGGGTTAACATCCATGTCTTCAGCAAAGCATCATGTAGCTAGGGAACTTGTTTTACCCAGTGTCAAGCACATGCATTTAAAATGACTTCCTTGGCTACTTACTATGTCTGAGCATTGATGAAGACATACCAGGGGCATATCTGCTCTCACAGAAATGCCCTCACATGTAATATAATGCACCCTGCCTTAGGGCTGTAAGGCCTGCTGTTGGGGTGACTTACATATTTTGTATGCAGTGTTAGGGACATGGCACACAGGCTGTGTGCAATGTTGTGTTTTTACTTTTGTCTGCACCAAGACTCAGCCTGCAATGACAGCCTGTCATGTCCTTCGTGAGGGGTCCCTCAGGATGGCACAATTTGTGCTGCAGCCCTTAGGGCCCCTCTTTAGCACCCCAGGGCCTACGTATCAAGGGTACCATTTACTAGGGACTTAAAGTGGATGCTAAATGTTTTGCCAATTGTACAGTTTTGGTAGAAAGAACGCTGGAACTGATGACCTGGTTGGCAGGGACCTACTGAACTTCAGTAAAAGTTGCATTAAAGAACCAGGCAAAAGTGTTGGTGGGGAGGGGTACTGTGACAAAGAACCCCGTTTCCTACAGTGTACAAAACATAAATGGTTTATTTGATAAATTTTACAAATTTAAATTCACATTGTTACACTTTTGTGATAAAATCTGGTTTGCAAGTATCTTGAAATACTTTTTTTCCAGCGAGGGCATACTTTACCTCAAAATAAGTCATAATCAGTGCAGGTAGGAATCTAGTTCAAGCAGAAAATGTTTCCGACTGAACCAATCTCTTGAAAACATAAAATTCACAAAACCTAATCAGGTAAAGTTTCAATGAATTTTGCATAATACAAAATATGTGGATTTTCCAAGCACAGATATAATTTACACTTTGCTCAGGCCTGGTACTGAGCTCATCTCAGTTCACTGTGGACTTTGGGAACTGTACATTCTACTTCATCCTTGTCAGTATTAATATAGTGTTTAGGAAATAACAATTTAGTAGATCCTTCATTGTCTATCATTTCTTTTAGTAGAAATACTTCTGTTTGATCCAGGCCTTTTTACAGCAAACAGGTTACAGGGACTCAGGGAGCAAGCACGACAAAGAGGACCAGATGAGGGCAAGAGGTACCTTATACTCTTTGCTCAATGGACCAGTAGATATTTGGTTCTGTGCATGAATTATCTCCAGGACCAGGGAAAGACTGTTATGTCTGAATCAGATGAACTTTCGAAGGGCCAATGGGTACTGTTCACAAACTGGCACCAGATATGTCATAACCATTGACTGAGTCCCATACAGAGTCACAGTAAAGATTCAAGGTGATAGAGGCAAAGATAGAGACTTGAGGAAAATCATCAATGAGGGGGGCTGGGTGGGAGATAGCATAAACTGTTTCAACTGCTTAAAGCAGTGCACAAGATAGTAAGAAAACAGGTTATGGACATTATCGCCGACCCCATGTGTTCCTTCAGAGTTTGAGGCAAAACTTTGTGATGCACTTTGTCAAAGGCAAATCTAGTAATGCACCGGGAGGAGTAACATAAGTCAAGGACTGGCAAGACATTGCCCAATACCTGAACCTCAGCAGTAAATCTGTAATTCAATCAATTAATCAATCGTTCGTTCGTTCGTTAGCTTTATTTCGGTAAAAGTAAATACCATAAAAGCACATCACAATTCACAGTTTCATAGTTTTACAAGACAACAAGCTATGTAAAAAAAAAATCGGACATAAAAAGTTGAGCTGCATAAAAAATGTTAAGCATAAACATTTTGCCTCTGAAAATTCATACCGTATTATAGAATCGTATAAAAATGCAGGATTTTGCATGATGGGTGTCAAAAGTCAAATACAAACCTAACCAGACATATCACATAAAATAAGACATTTCTATTTAAAAATATAAAAGTATCTAAACATAAAAAAATACATTAGACAATAAAAAGTGATAAGTGCATACGTTAAAATTCACAAATGGGTTCATCAATGGCCGCTCCCGCGTCTATTGTTAAGTTTTCCTCTATTTTTTTAAGCGTATTCAGTCTACAATGCCAAATAGAATCTAGATATTTTGCCAGGCAACAAGCCACTAAAACAGATGAATCAGATTTAAGAATTCTCAAAGCCAGTGAGCAGTTCTTAAAACCCATTTTCCTACATAAAGGAATAATCCAACAAACTCTCTGTTCATGGTATGCAGGATATTGAAAGAGGACATGGGTTATGGATTCTTCCCTGGCACAGCCCATCGGGCACATCTTGAAAGTGAAACTAGTGTTAGTCCATTTATGTGTTAGGATGCGCAGAGGAAGAGAGCCTATCCTAAATCTAATATACAATGCACGTGCACGTGGAGAAAGTACGATGTCCATATATTGCGCAGATTCATAGCGGCATTTAATTTGTAAAAAACTGCCCGTCATGGAAGATGACGAAATGGCAGACAATTGTGATAGTTGGACATAGAGGCAAAATGCATCCTTCAATATCTGCATTGCATTTTTTGGAATAGATGGCGGATCCTTCCAATAAGACCCTAAACCAAGTAGTGAGAAGGTCTGTTCTACATACACACACCACTTGATTTTTTAACTGGTGTTATTGGCCATCAAATTGACTAGCCCACATCTATAGGGAATAAGAGAGTCTAGTGACCCTAGGCGAATCCAAAACAACAAAGGCCTGAGAGCAGTGATCTGGCTAATGGGAGGCAGATTTAAATCCATTCAAATAGGGAGCATTGGAGTGCTAGAAGGAACTCTTAACAACGACCTCAAAAAAGAGTTTTCCACCTTTGTCAGATCGTCTAAATTGCAGTGGCCCCACAGTTCGGCTTCATAGAGGCCCCCCCCCCCCCTTGCTTGTGATTTATAAATTTCAATAGCGGCGTCATGGCAAAGCTAGGAGATCTAGCTGCGAATCTTACAATACCACTCGCCTGTTGTTTCAAGCGGAGGTTAGCTTTCTGAAGATGACAATACATCTTGTGGGAGTCTTCTAGTTTCAGGCCTAGGTAATCGAAATCGCCAACTCTTTCCAACGCAGCGCCCTCTAAGTAGATGGGTCGCCACATCCTGCCTTTTTTATCCCCAAGCACCATACACTTGGTTTTTAGTCAATTAATTTCTAGGCCATGGTCATTACTGAAGTCCATGAACCTCGAAAGCAGGGTTGAAAGACCTGTGGCTGTTTGGGATATCAACAAGGTGTCATCAGCAAATAGAAGGCAGGGGATCTTCTGCCCTCCTAATTTGGGGGCATCGTTGGAACACTCCATGAGATAAGGAATACATGCATTTATAAAAAGAAGAAATAAGGTAGGGGCGAGTACACAGCCTTGTCTTACGCCACGAGCAGTAGGGAATTTTTCAGTTAACTGACCTTGCCGACCCCATCTAATTCTGCCATAATTACCAGTATAGAGATCTCTGATAATATTTAGAATAGAGCAAGGGACCCCCATTTTAGACAAAAACTCCCACAATTTGTAGCGGGGTACTAAATCGAAAGCTGATTTTAGGTCAACAAATGCTACAAATAGATGGCCTAGGTCCACATCAACAACTTTCCATTTGATGGAAATGAAGCAGAATATCTGAACTATTGTACTGATTTTTTCTCTAAAGCCCGCTTGGAGGTGATTAAGGATTTGGTTTTCCACTATCCATTTGCTCAGCCTGCTCAACAGTTGATGGCAAAATATTTTCTGAAAATTGTGGAGAAGGCTGATAGGTCTATAATTTCCCTGGGAATTCCTCTCTCCTTTCTTATAGATGGGCACAATAATTGCCTCTCTCCATGAGTCAGGGTAAGATCTGGTAATCAAAATGGCGTTGGAGAGCCTGTTAATGTACGGACTCCAGGTGTTCTGGTCCACTTTGAACATATCAGAGGGGATCCCATCCGACCCTGGGGCCTTCGCTGCTTTTTGAGCAATGATGGCCAGCACAGTTTCATTCAATGTGAAGGGAGGCAAGGAGGGCGTGGGCTCTCCCAAAGTTGTCAGCTCTCTCAATCTTGGTGCATCACAGGCCAATGGGGGGCCATACAGTTCCTTGAAATGGAAAAGCCAGGCATCAGGGGTAATATGGGACTCCAGATAGAGTGCTCGGTTCTGGTCACTGCGAGAGACCAGAAACCAGAACCGTTTGGAGTCATGGGCCGTAGCTGCCTCAAATAGATCACTCTACAGCCCCTCTTCATACTCATGTTTGCTTTTATTGCATGTAGAAGCATAATGACATCTAGCATTGATAATACCTAGTCTATCCTTTGTCCTTAACACATTGACCAAGGTATTTTTAGCCTCTCTACACTTCTTGTTAAACCATTTGGAGTGGGATTGGGCACAGGAGTTAGTCGATGGCCTAGCACATTTCGAAAACAACTCTTTCAGAGTAACAAAGAGGTCCAAATGAAGAGACGTAACTTCAGTTGGAGCAAAAATAAGGCTATCATCAAATAACTGGTGGGAAGAAATTAAAACACACAGTTTTTCTCGAAGCTTGTTCGATTTCTCAAAGGAGTCCCATCTTACCGTGCGCCTATTGCTAGACAACTCCATAACAACAGAAGAAGCAGGAGGAAATACGACTCCTGCTAACAGAGATCTCTTATACGTGATCTGGAGGGGGGCATAATCACTAGTATGTGGATTGCCCACTTCCACGTCAGTATGTGGTGCCAAGCTCTTAAATCAAAGAAAATGTAGTCCAGTTTATTTCTATATAGACCCCTGAAGAAAGTTGGTCTGGCAGGAGTGTCAGTTGGGAAGCGGCCATTACTAAGGCGAAGACCATGGGATATCATAAGGTCTATTATCTGCGTAGCCCTAACACAAGGTTTATATGAATTTTGTTGGATGGAATAGGGAATGGAATAGGGAGGAATGTTCCATACACTATCTTCAGGCTGCATAACCTCTATGAGGTCTGAATTAAATTCGAGTTGGACATTAAAATCCCCTGCTATTATAATATGATATTTGAGACAGAGGTCCGGGATTAAGGTATTCAATAGCTCAATAGCAGTTGAGCGATGGTTAGAAGGTCCCGGCCTACTGTAGATATTTATACAGAGAACAGGGGAGCCTGAGATTGGTTGGATGGCAACAGCCAAAATATCATAGGAATCCTCATATATCTCCTTTATTCCTCCCACCTCTGTCGATTTTACCCAGGTAGTTAAGCCCACTACCGCCCTACCTGCTAAAGATGGCTTGGCTGGTTTAAAAAAGGAGCTAAACCCCTGTCTGTACGTGCAGTGTTTTGCCCAGGTTTCCTGAAACATACAGACATTAACGTTTTCGACAAATACCCCCCACTCAGTATCAGCGAGTTTGCCATTAATGCCAGCCACGTTCCAGATCAGACGTTTTGCTATTTTCTGGGGAGTGGAGCAGCTTGATTTCATGAGAATGTCGTTTGAAGGATGGCTGTCAATAAGTTTCACCATGGATGAATTTGTAACATTGTTAATGGTATCAGATTGTGAATCCGGAGAAGGGACAACACCTGGACTGAGTAAATTAGGTGAAGAATCTATAGCCGGTGAATCAGGGCTAAAAATGGAAATTCAAGGATTAGTAAAACATAGTCAATCAATGTCAGAAGTAGCCCCCTGGAAATCGAGATCACGTACTGTTTGGCCACTAGAGACAAGACCGGAGCTGATCATGGGAGCTAGATCAATCAGGGATTTGTAAAGCTCACTACTCACCTGGGGGGAGGATGTAGGGGGAGGGAGGTGCTGATACTGCTCGAACATCCAGGTCTTGAGAAGTTTCCTGAGGGTAAGGAGGTCTTTGGTCTGGCTCAGGTGGGTGGGAAGAGTGTTCCATGTTTTGGCGGTGAGGTGTGAGAATGATCTACCACCAGTTGAAGTTCTGCGGACGTGTGGGACGGTTGTAAGGGCGAGGTCGGCGGAGCCCCATCTTGAACCCACATTAAAGGTCATCCATCAATACTGTGAACTGCTTGTCGTTGCAACACAGCTTTCTAGTTCTTCAATTTGAAATGGAGAATAGATATAGCACAACAATTATTTCAATCACCTGGGTCAGTAGGGTTTTTCAAAAGGGGTTTGAATTGTATAGTTCTGAGTTAAGCAGGAGATCACTAGGCCTGATCAGTGGGGGGCTATGTGGTATTTCTTTCCTTCTCAAGAATTGCTGATATACGATTGAGAGCATAAAAGGCAGTGCCAGACTGGGAACCCAAAGCAGCCCTTGCAAATGATGTTAGACCAGACTTCATAGGTGCATAGGGATCTAGTTTGACCACTACAATTGCCTTGGAGGGATCTCACCCCCAAGAAAAGTTAGGAAAAAAATGCATTCTACAACATTTATCATTATATAGTTGATTGTATTAATTTTCAAAGCATAGAAAATGATGACCTTACTGTGCACCAGCATCCACTAGTCTTTATTTGGGCTCTTTAATTACTCCCTCACCATCAACCATATAACAGTGCCTGTTATCTCTCCTTAGCCCCTCTCTTACTTGTATTCCATTTGTTTATTAGCACCTCACTTATGAGCGTAAGGTTTTTGGAGCACTTTACATCACACACACACATACAGAGACAATGAGTCATATGTCTGTAAATCAGTGTATCAAAAATGTTACATAAGACAAAAGAGACTACAAGGTGCAGGATTAACATGTGATCCATACTGGTAGGCAATTTTAAAGAGTGTTTGGTTAGGGAAGCATAAACGCAAGATTCAGAATGAAACACAGTGGTAATGGTCAAATTTACTACCCACAATTTATTTCTACCCAAACACACCCTTATTAGCAAAATTAAGCTATCAAAGACTAGGAAAAAACATAGCTTTCTAACTGTACTAGTTTGCATGAAGCTCTTTGATGACAATTCATGGTTCACTGTGTTATATTATGAGTGTAACTTAAGAACTGCACAGTAACAGAAAGACCTCTGTGACAAAAGCAGTATCCCACTGAACTTTGCACATAAAATACTGTTCTGTGATCTGCATAGTACATGTACTTTTCAGCAGAAATATCAACCTCCTGCAATACCTTAGATGAGTCAAACCTACCACTAGACAAAACTGTAATCTCTCTCGAGCAGGCACAATAATCAACAGAGTTATCATGCCACTTTTATTGTTGCCTGAAACTTGTTGAATATACAAGGAACTCTGCAGTGCTTTAAAACTGATGCATGGCTACAAAAGAGGCTCCCAGTAGCAAAAAGTGGACCCCACCATTCCAGTCTCCCAGAGAAATGCAAGATGCCCTGTAGGACCAGTCCGGGCTTGATAACAGGAGAGGATACATTTAGCAATTATTAGCCCATCTGTTCTATCTAATTTTTCTGTTGGGGCTCATCAAGTTATTGTAATAGGTGAGGAGTGAGTGGACTCATTTGACCTCACTTATTCATCAAAAAACTAAGATAATTTTTCACATTTTATAATTATTTCTGTTTCAGGGAAAATATAATGATATATGGAAAAACTGAGTATTGTCCAATATTGAAAAATAGCATTTCAAAGTTATACCATGGAAACAAGATCAAAGAGTGTGTTAGAGAAATTGATAACTGATCAGCTTTCAAGTTGATGAACAGAATATGAAAAATTCAAATGAACCTGCATATTCAAATAGTTATAGTTAACAGAAAATTTCATATTTTTATCAATAAGTGTAGTTCAAATTTGGAGCATTTTAAAATGGAAAGCTTATACGACTTAAGCTGGTTATCTATCTAAACTCAATTTTTTTACTTTATACGTTATAAAGATACCTGTGGAGAATCAAGATAGAGGCTCAAAGCAAGTCCTGCACTGTGAATTGAAGTTTGACTTCATCATCTTCTTGCCCTTCTTTATCATCATCATCATCATCATCTTCTCCTTCATCATCATCATTATCTTCATCAGCTGAAAGAACTTCCTCCCCATCTCTCATGTTTTGACTTAAGGACAGACAGCAGCTGTTTTGCAGCTGACCTCAGAGAAACAACTTGATGATATTCATTGAATTTTCGTATCAGGAATTTGGGCCCATGCTCATAACAGATCTCACACATAATATGTGCTACCTCTACGTTATTCCTTTAAACAACCAATGCAATGTTGAAGTGCGCCAGAGACATGGTCAAACATCCAAAAACCTTGTGGAGTCCTGATTGAGGCATTCTGAATGCTTTGCAGCTTCATCATTTTCATTATTTTTGGTAATCACTGGTAGATGGTGTTTCCAAAATCTAAATGAAAACAAATTCACACATTAGCTACTCTTACTCTCTAGGGAAAAGATAACACAAGGATCACTCTCCTAAGATTGTATGTTTGATACCGGACCAAACAAGCATTGGCAACAGGCTTTGTCAATGTTTTTTAGTCATGTGGTAGAGCAGCGCAGTTGCTGTGCCAAAATGGCTTAAGTGTAGAGAAAAAAGTACTATGATGCAGCCAGCAATGATCACCAGGTGCAGTAATTAATTTTCTTAATATGGGATTATTGTCTTCCTTCACAAAGAAAGCATTTTGAGGAACAAAAAAAAATAACCCATTGTCAGCAAACATAAACCAACAAGAAATTAAAATACACATTTATGCAGCCATTTTTTTAATGAAGGCAAGAAATGAGAGCCAATAGTTGAGGGTGCCAGGCAAACTACAAATTAAGCAATAATAACAAAAATAAATGAGAACCTCCATCGATAAACAGGTGCAAACATTGTAATCCACTTAAAGCGTTCTAAAATTGTGAAACGTGAGAAGAAATAACAGCATGGCTACAACGTCTAAAACTCACAAATACATAAAAGGCATTCAAGCAAAAAAGTCTCTTGTTTCATCATCTTACCTTCGAGTTGAAGTTCACTGTTTTGGCCTTGCATGAAGACAGCACCAGAAAGTCCACCGAGAGAGAAGGGCGAACACAGCCACCTGCATCTTTGTAGCATCTTAAAAACTGCTGCTGCAAATTTGGGGTGCTTTTTTTCTGGATGGAGAGGAGGGGCAAGTATCAAACAGGGATGTGGTATGTGGCAGACCCGGCCAGCAGCAACAGCAGAGGTGGCAGGGGTAGACGGGATAAACAATGACACAGGAGTGGGTTAGTGAGCAAGCAAGCAACAATGCAGGAGGGGAAAAAAGGAAGGGTATGCAGGTAAAAGGAAACTTAAAGTACATCTAAAAGCAGCAAGCAGTGGAAGGACACTGGTCAAGGGAAGCTATACGTGGGCCATGGTCCGAGCTATTGACAAACACATGAAGAAGAGGTGAAGTTATCATTCGCTCAAGAAATCAGGACCGGATGGGGCTCCAGGTCCAAATGGCCTTCACAATGCCATGTTTAAATATGACCAACATATTTGGGCTAGCTACTTTATCCCCTTGTTTAATCAGGTTTTTTCCACCAACCCCATCCTAACTCCCTGGACAGGCAGTATATTCCACCCTATTTTTAAATCTGGCACTCGGTCTGACCTGGCAAATTACACATTAATAGCTCTCATTGATGTTTACGCTGAAATATTCCCCTCCAATTTGCTAGTGGACCTGGAAGCCTGGGTCACTGGCAAAAAGATTATTCCAAAAACGCCGACAGCTTTTAGGGCGGGAACAGATAATTATGGGGGATATGGGGGAAATTTATAGTCCCCTAGCGCCACCTTGTGACACATTTCCGTAATTATTTATGACATTAATATGGCCCAACAAGGCCGAAATCTCCACTGTGTCTTTACAGGGTGGCGCAATGCATGCATTGCACCGCCCTGTAACCCTTTGCACTACATTATACATGCATCACGCATAATATGTGCAATGGGGGCATTCCCCCGTTAGTGGAGCCGGAAAAATGGCGCAAGGAAATCTGAGGTTTCCTTGCACCATGTTTTACACCACTTTTAACACCTGCTCAAGAGCAGGCGTTAAAAGGGGGCTTCCATTCTTTAGAATGGAGCCTTTGGTACTCTGCAGGAGACCTGCAGAATACAACAATAGCCTCATGCAAAATGACACTATTGCTCCCTACCCTGCACGATGGTGCGCCATATTTTAGGTATGGCACACACATGTTGGCGGTAGGAGGGTGTTAAGGGGGGCAGGGAAAGTGGCGCTGCAATCGGTGCAGCACCACTTTCCATAAATCTGACCCATAGATCGATCGTTTGGCAGTCACTCTTCTTGCCAAAAAAGCCATGAACAAACTAGCAACCCTTAATGCCAGCTTTGTTGATTTAAAATCAGCTTTCAATAGGGTTCCAAGACA
Organism: Pleurodeles waltl; assembly: GCF_031143425.1. Classification (NCBI taxonomy): domain Eukaryota; kingdom Metazoa; phylum Chordata; class Amphibia; order Caudata; family Salamandridae; genus Pleurodeles; species Pleurodeles waltl. The sequence continues at coordinate 340,418,071 of NC_090446.1, forward strand.
CCTGCTATGGGCCAAGATGGCTAGTCTGGGAGTTCCACCTAAGCTTCTGGAGATGGTGATTAATTTGTACTCAGATATTTACTTAGATACAGGTAAAAATAGTCAAGGATGACAGAACTATCCGGAAGATAACAACTCACATTGGCCTCAAGTAGGGGTGCATTCTTGCATCAACTTTATTTAACATCTGCATGGCGGATTTAGTTAAATGCCTTTCAGAAGTTGTAAGCTAGCTGGTGAGCCGCCAGTAAATTACCTACAATATGCTGACAACATTGTGTTGTTAAGCCAGGCGCCGATAGACCTTCAGTGTTTAATCTCTAAGTTGGCTCAATACATCAATAACATGGGCCTGAAATAAACAATAAAACAAAAGCAATCCACTTTTCAGCCAACTCATGTGTCACCCATAACAAATATAGATAGAAAGTTACAGGAAACGATCTGGAAAATGTTAACATCACGTCTTAAAGGGCATTGTTTTGAGCATTGGCACTGAGTTGAAGTCTGACATTGCACTAAAGTTTGTACTTAAGCAATTTTCTTTGCTGCTGTCAATTTAAATTGGTAAAATTCATGTCTTGTAGGGGTTTTTCGTGACCATTGATTTTAAGCACTTTATGATAAAACAGGCTTAAATCGTAAGCCAAAAAAATGGCTGTTAAGCTAAAATTGAGCCACACATATTATAAGTGAGGCTTACGGCACGAGCTATCGTGAGCTAGCACCCGGTTGTTGCAGCAATTTTAAATTGTCAAATTTTTGCTTAATTTCTAATTGCATACCATTGACCTTTAATTGAGGTATGATTATGTAAGCCCAGACGCAAACCAGGAAGTACCCCTTAAGGCAACTTGTAGCTTACTATGGCCCTCATTACGACCCTGGCGGTGGGTGATAAAGTGGCAGTAACACCGTCAACAAGCTGGCGGTAACTACTGCCAAATTATGATCATGAGGGTGATATCTCTGAAAGATAGCCAATGTACCACACTGACCACCAGGGCGGAAAGAACAGTTGCCACAGCGGTAGCCGCCTACAGCTAGGTGGATGACAAAGGTCCGCCCACCATATTATGACACTACAATCCCCTACCTTTTCCGGGGCGCTACCAACGCCATCAAAAGCCCGGAGGAAACAGAGCACTAAAGTCAAAGGACTCACCATTGGAGACACAGGGAAGAACCACGGCGCCATGGAACCAGAACTGCATGTTTCCCGATGATCTAAGTCATGCTCCACCATGAACACCAACGCCGGCAAAGACGATGACGGTGAGTACAGCTGCCTAGCACACACCGGAGGTGGGGAGGAAATCAAGAGTGACACACACACGCACAACACACACTCAACACACACACCATACACACAACCAGCTGCACAAGAAAATCAATTTCTCCACGATAATTGGCAAAATAATGCAAGGATAACAGGAATTGACTACAGTGATCAACATCAAAAATAATAAGTCGATGTGGCAATGCAACAGATATGTACAAATGTACAAAAAAGGGACACTGCCCAGTCCATGTTCACAGAGCCACATGGCGACAGGGCAAAGTCCAAGGCCCCACTCTATTCCTGCATCAATACGGAGAGAACACTGCAGGGGCATCAGTTGGCAAATAGGCAGGCAACTCATGGGGGGCACCTTAGCTAGATGTGGAAACAAGACCACTGGTTCTGGAGGGGGCAACATGCCCTGTGCTTGGTCCTGGGGAGGGCAAGGCCAAAGTCTCTTAAGTGGGTGACTTGCCCACTGGTTCGGGAGGGGTCAACATTCCCTGTGCTTGGTCCTGGGGAGTGCAAGGCCACAGTCTCTCGAGTGGGTGACTTGCTAACTGGTTCTGGAGGGGGCAACATACCCTGTGCTTGGTCTTGGGGAGTGCAAGGCCACAGTCTCTGAAGTGGGTGACTTGCCCACTGGTTCTGGAGGGGGCAACATGCCCTGTGCTTGGTCCTGGGGAGTGCAAGTCCACAGTCTCTTGAGTGGGTGACTTGCCCACTGGTTCTGAAGGGGAAAAATGCCCTGTGCTTGGTCCTGGGGAGTGCAAGGTCACAGTCTCTCGAGTGGGTGAATGTCCACTGGTTCTGGTGGGGGCAGGCTGCACAGCAGCCCATGGAGGCTGGACTATATTGCGTCTGCCGGTGGTGACGGCTACACTGTGGTGGTGGTTATGGGAGGCTTCTGCTGAGCCCCTGCACCCTCTGATGGCTACACTCTGGTGGTGGTTGTGGGAGGCTCCTGCTCAGCCCCTGCACCCTCTGATGGCTGCACTGTGATGGTGGTTGTGGGAGGCTGCTGTTCAACCCCTGCACTCTCTGATGGCTGCACAACCACGACTGGTAGTGGGGGCTCTGTGACAGCTGCTGGTTTAGGCTCCTTCCCCTTCTTTGTGGCTGATGCAGGCTCCTTTCCATTCTTTGTGGCTGGTGCAGGCTCCTTCCCCTTCTTTGTGGCTGGTGCAGGCTCCTTCCCCTTCTTTGTGGCTGATGCAGGTTCCTTTCCCTTCTTTGTGGCTGGTGCAGGCTCCATCCCCTTCAGTATTTGTTGGCCTGGAATCCTTTCCACCATGAGGAGGTGCTGCTAAAACTGGACCCTTGGACTGTTTGGCTGAGGTGCTTGGCTGGGTCCTTGATATCCTGGTAATTCGTGCAGCATGGGGGTAGGGAAGAGGTCAATCTGGGAAAGGAACGGTTTTTAGGGACCTTGGGGCAGGAAGAGGGAGGAGTAATGGGAGTGGAGGATGAGGGAATGGTTGTTGGAGGTGTTTGTCTGCTGGATTTGGGTGCAGGTGCATGGGCTATATGCTGTTGTGAGGTGTATGGCTGTTGGGTGACTGAGTGCTTGTGTTTGTGTACTTTAGGAGGGGGGACAGACACAGTGGGAGAGGATACAGGGGACGTGTGCATTAATGATGTGGAGATGTCTGCCAGTGAGGCGTGTTCTGCTTGGTGTGGTGATGATGCAGGTAGTGGATGATGATGTAGTGCATGCAGGTGTGAGTGTAGATGCAACTGGGTGGGAGGTGGAGGAGGAGGCAGAGGCGGAGGGGTAGACAGTGGAAATAGTGGATCTTGTTGTTTCTGCAACTGGATGGAGTTTGTGTGAGTGCCTGTGGGATGAAGCATGGTGCTTGTGTTTGACAGTGACACTCTTGGGTGTTCTCTTGTGTGCATGCTTTTCTGCCTGTGTGCTTGGGATGGCTGGGGTTGAGTAGAATGGGACAGGGAAGTGGAAGTTGGAGGGAGGACGGTTGAAACAGGAATAATGGCTGCCATCAGAGAGGAGGTCACAGCTTGGATTGATCTCTGGTGGGCCACCAAGCCACTGTGAATGCACTCCAGAAATGCATTAAATTGCTTCATCTGGGCTGGTATTTACAATGGTTGACTGCCCTACAGAGATGGCTCTCACAAGGTCAATGGCCTCCTCACTCAGGGCAGCAGGGCTCACTGCAGCAGGGCTCATCTTCTGCAGGGGGAGGAGTGCTGGTGGCCTGTGGGTCCTGTGGCGGGCCTCCTGGCCTCTAGCGGCAGCGGAAGTGGAAGGCTGTTAAGATGACAGGCTAGTGGCAGGGCCCGCTGATGTGTCATTGCCTCCCTCATAATGTTGGCCATGTCTGCCAGCACCTCTGCTATGGAGATCAGGATGTTGTTGATGGCCTGCAAGTCCTCCCTGATCCCCTGATACTGTCCGTCCTGCAGCCGCCTGTTCTCCTGCACGTTGTCTAGGATCTGGCCCATCGCGTCCTGGGAATGTTGATAGGCTCCCAGGATCTCAGAGAGCGCCTCCTGGAGAGTCAGTTCCCTGGTCCTGTCCTCCCCTGGTGCACAGCAATCCTCCCAGTTTCACTGTTGGCACCAGTAACCTCAGGTCCCTGATTGTCTTGGGGGTGAGGTGTAGCCTGGAGTCCCTGTACAGGTAGGCACATTGCTGATTGATATGTCCTGGGGACAGAGGTTTGGATGCACTGGGTGGGTGTTGTGGTGTTGTTTCCTGATGGGGGAGGCTCTGTGGTGGTTGTGACTGGGCTTGGGTATCCGGCTGTCCAGTGGTCCCTGATGGGCCAAGTAGATCATCCAGATCCTGAAGACCAAAGTTACTGTCATCACTGTGGGCCTCTTCTGTTGGGGGTCTGGATAGTGCTCCTCTCCAGTGACATTGGCACGGGTACCTGTGGGGATGTAAAGGATGTATTATGGTTTATGTGTATGACATATTGTACATCCCTGGCTTCCCCTCTATGCTTAGTGTTGCCCAGCCAGCTTTTAGTTGTGTGTGTTGGTGGGATTGTTAGTTTCCATATGCTGTGCAAGCTTTGGTGATGAGTGTCCATGCATTGGTACAGCATGCAGGGCTTGGCATTGGGATAAGTGAGATGTGTTGGTGGAGCGTGTGGGATGGAGTGGAGTGATGGGAGTGAGGGTGAGGGTATGTGATGGCATGCAGGTATGGGGGGTGATAATTGATGGAAGTTGACTTACCAGAGTCCAGTCCTCCTCCGTCTATGGCCAGGCCCTCAGGATGCAGTATTGCCAAGACTTGCTCCTCCCATGCTATGAGTTGTGGGGGAGAAGGTGGGGGTCCACCGCCAACACTTTGGATAGCGAGCTGGTGTCTTGCTGCAATGGAACGTACCTTCCCCCGTAGGTCGTTCCACCTATTCCTAATGTTGTCCCTTGTTCTTGGGTGCTGTCCCACCGTGTTTACCCTGTCCACGATTCTCCGCAATAGCTCCATCTTCCTGGCTATTGTTATTTTCTGCACCTGCGCTCCAAATAGCTGTGGCTCTACCCTGATGATTTCCTCCACCATGACCCTTAACTCCCCCTCAGTGAAACGGGGCTGCCTTTGTGGTGCCATGGGTGTTTTGTGATGTGAATTGGTGAGGGTGTGTTGGGGAATGTGTTGGGGTGTGTTAAGTGGGGTGCGTGAGGGATGTATGGGTGTATGTGGTGTGTGTCTAGTTGTCACAATAGTCTTCGTTTCAGTCTGGTGGTGCTTATTGGTATTCGTAAAGGGTTGTGGGTACTGTGGGTGTATGTTATATAGTGGTGTGTGTGGGTGTGGTGTGTGTATGGGTGTCAGGTGTGTGTTGTTGAATTGTCCAATGTGATGTTGTTTTGTTTCGTGTGTTTGCATTGTGAGCACAGTTAGAAGTGGAGATTAAGTCAGCCAATGGCAAGCAGCGAAGGACTTTAACCCCATCCCCGCCACTGACGTAACAGTTATTTCCTTGGCTGTGGTGCTAAGGCACCAAGGACGTAACCGTTACGTCCTGGACCTGGCTCATGAGCCTCCCACCCCCATCACATGGGCAGGGATGGAAGGGAATTCGCTTCCAACCCCGACCCTCCCCCCCCCCCCAGTGACGTCTGATGACATCAGCACGCAATTGGGCGTTGACCTCATCAGTGACTGCCCCCATCGCGCTGGAAGTGCAACTTACAGCACAGATCAGAAGAGAAATGCAGGGGGCAGGCAGAGAAATGTAAGGAAAGGAAAGGCCTCTCCTTTCTTTTGATGTCTTTTGGAGCATTTTTGCAGCCTGATCATAAAGCGATCGGGATTCAGAAAAGACCACTAGACTACAGGGATTTTTCTTTTTGTGTGAAATTGGTATGAGGAGAGTGACCTCTTGAGCAAGGGTCGCTGCAGATCGGCTTATTTTAATAAGGCCGATTTGCCCTCGGGGGCAGAAGCCACTAGGCACTAGGGAGAATTTAAAAAAAAAGAATTTAGAGGTGGAGAGCGACCACCTTATGCCAGGGTCACTCCCCGGGGGTCACATTACTTTTAGGCCATTTCTGCGACCCTTGGGGGCAGATTGGCCTATTTTTATTTGGCTAATGCACCCCAAGGAGGGCAGAAACCACTAGACACCAGGGATTTGTGTGTGTGTGTGTTTTGTTTGGGGGGCATCCCCTTGGGCAAGGGTCGCTCCCCATGGGGGCACATTACTGTTGGCCATTTCTGCTCCCCTTGGGGGAAAATAGTCATATTTTTGGGAGGCCCATTTGTCCCCAAGGGGGGGCAGAAAGCCCACCAGACAGCATGGAAGATTTGTTTTTGTTTTTTAAAGAAGTTGGAGGTATGGCCATACCCTACCCCAAATGAATGGGGACAAAATTGTTCTGCCCACGGGTGGGCAGATGGGGCAATTGCCCCCAATCCACTCCCCGAGGGGGGCAAAAAAGCCTCCTAGGTGCCAAGGAATAAAAAAAAAAAAATAGTGGGGTGGTGGCTACCAACCAATATGGGCGTGGTTATGCCACACCTCCCAACTGAAGGGAGTAACAGTCTTCCCAGCAGCAAGTAAGAGTACATTTGATTATTTTGGGTTTTGGTTATACATTTGGGCCATGAGAGCTTGTCTGAATCTCAAAATCGTCCCAATTGGGATGGTGAGGGCTTTGATTTTTTAGCTAAATTTGAGGTTTGCTGTGGATTCTGGATAAGAAAACACTGGGGGATCCACGCAAGTCACACCTCCCTGGACTCCCTCGGGTGTCTTGTTTTCAGAAATGTCTGGGTTTGGTAGGTTTCCCTAGGTGGCTGCTGAGCCCAGGAACAAAAACGCAGGTGTCCCTCACTGCAAAAACAGATAGTGTTTTTTTTTGCAACGTTTTGAGGTTTGCAAAGGATTCTGGATAACAGAACCTGGTGAGCGCCCCACAAGTCACCCCATCTTGGATTCTCCCTGTGTGCCAAGTTTTCAAAAATGCAAAGGTTTGGTAGGTTTCCCTAGGTTCTGGATGAGCTACAGGGCAAAATCCACAGCTAGGCTCTCTGCAAGAAACAGGTCAGTTTTATTTAGGAAAATGTGATGTGCCCATGTTGCATTACGGGGCATTTCCTGTCGCAGGCACTAGGCTTACCCACACAAGTGAGGTACCATTTTTATTGGGAGACTTGGGGAAATGCTGGGTGGAAGGAAATTTGTGGCTCCTCTCAGATTCCAGAATTTTCTGTCACTGAAATGTGAGGAAAAAGTGTTTTTTTGACAGATTTTGAGGTGTGCAAAGGATTCTGGGTAACAGAACCTGGTGAGAGCCCCACAAGTCACCCCCATCTTATCTAGTTTTAAAAAACACACAGGTGTGGTAGGTTTCCCTAGGTGCCAGCTGAGCTACAGGCCATAAACCACAGAGAGGCACTTTGCAAAAAACAAGTCAGATTTCATTGTAAAAATGTGATTTGTCCATGTTGTGTTTCCTTTTGCGGGCATTAGTCCTACCCACGCAAGTGAGGTACCATTTTTATCAGGAGACCTGGGAAAACCCTTGTCTTTCTCTAAATTTTTTCCTTCCTAATGTAAGACAGTGTGTAACACAGACAACTATTTGAAAAATACCCTGTAATTTTCATGCTAGTATGGGGACCCCGGAATTCAGAGATGTGCAAATAACCACTATTTCTTAACACCTTATCTTGTGCCCATTCTGGAAATACAAAGGTTTCCTTGATACATATTTTTCACTCTTTATATTTCACCAAATGAATTGCTGTATGACCGGCATACAATAAAAACCCCTTGCAAGGTGCACCTCTTTTATTGGCTCTTGGTGCCTAGGGTTCTTGATGAACCTATGGTATATTGCTTTTGAAAATCTGACAGGAAGAAGTAAAACATAGAGAAAAATGACTGTTTTTGACCTCAATTTCAATATTCTTTTTATTTCTTCTGTTATTTTCTGAAGGAAAAGCTTGTAGGGTCTGTACAATGACACCTTGCTGAATTCAGAATGTTGACTACTTTTCAGAAATGTTCAGCTATATGGGATCCAGCGTTCGTTTCACACCCATTTCTTGCACTATCTAGAAAGAGGCTGAAAGCAAAAAAATAGTAAAAATGGGTATGTCCCAGTAAAATGCCAAAATTGTGTTGAAAAATGTGGTTTTCTGATTCAAGTCTGCCTGTTCCTGAAAGCTAGAAAGTTTGTGACTTTAGCACTAGAAACCCTTTGATGATGCCGTTTTCTGGGGGAAAAACACAAGCTTTTTTTCTGCAGCCCTTTTTTCCCATTTTTTTCTTCTCCAAAAAACGAATTTTTCGCTGTATTTTGGCTAATCTCCTGGTCTCCAAAAAGTATAAATTAGGGCCTTACTTTCAAGGGTTAAGGTCAAGGAGAAGTAGACGCCGAGTTTACATCTTGCAATTCCATAGCGTTCTATTGCTTGAACTATTGATATTAACCACTGGTAAACTGGACTGTAAAACCCAGGTTCTTGGAGTGTGATTACAGAGCTAAAGCTCTTTTAAGCCAGAGCAGTTTAGCATTTCAAGTGGAAGCCGCTGCAAAAGTCTGCACTGACAGGATTATGCTAAAAGGAATGTACTTTGGTTAGCATAACCAATCGAATTTTAATTTGAATTTAACCTGAAAACAAAAGATGTGTCTGTTTGAATTGACACATCACAACGCATGTGACTTCAACACTGTAGAGGTAGAATAAAGGCACCAAAAAAATAATGTTTGCACAGGCGAAGATTTATCGTTATTAGTCAGAAAGGAGACGGGATCAATGGAGAGGAGCGTGATGAATCACTGTCTTTATGAATAAGAAGTTTTTGTGCGATTATTATTATTATAATTATTATTCTTATCTTCATCATCATTATTATTATTGTTATTGGTACTATTGTTATTTTTGTTAATATTGTTACTATTAAAAAATCGTAATGACTAAAAAAGTGGTGTATTGCCCATCTATCTATCTATCTATCTATCTATCTATCTATCTATCTATCTATCTATCTATCTATCTATCTATCTATCTATCTAATTAATATGTACCTATATAGATACACACACACACACATACATATATATATATATTCACTGAAAAAAACAAAGGCTACAGGTATGTTATAGTGAGGAAATAGAATTAAAAACATAGAAATTCAATTTTAAAAAAAAGGTTACAAGGACGCTATATCTTAAAGGTAAACAATCATCGAAATTCACCTGTTAGAGTTATTTGAAGCAACTATAATTCATTCCATTAGATAACAATAACTTGCGCCACCTCCATGCATAGCTATCTCATCAATAATTGTTCTGCAGTTGTCACAGTTTTACATTTAAAATGGGAGCCTAACTATAACGTCACAGTAACTAGGCCCTGGTGGAGTTCGGGTATTCGCGCTATGCAAAACTCGGCAAAGTGGTAAAAAAACACTGCTTCCCGATGCGGAGTTCCCAGAGTGGGCAGAGTTTCTTGAATGCACCCATTCCTGTGACGTTTTATGTCATTGGCAATGCGAAGTGTGTTCTCTCACTGGAATTCTCACGTGAACAGCACCACATTGCTTGCATGGGCACGGCCATCTTAATTTTATGCTTCTGTTATGGTGCTGGTGCCTACTTTTGATCCGTTATATTCTCCTACATCCTAAAGCTCTAAGACTTATATTCCCCTTATTTGTATTCGTCATCTTACCTTTTCTCTTGGTGTTTTTATTTATAATGTTTTTTTCTATTTTTGTGTCTTTTGTGCCATGTGTACATTTTTTATTTTTTGCTTTCATTTCTTATTTTTTCCTTTCTTCCTTTTTCTTTTTTATCACTCCACATTTAGAATTATGTTTTACCTTTTTAGTGTGACATTCTCCTATTTTGTTCTGACTCCTCTTTGATTTATCCGTTTCCTAAATTCTTCTTACCCCTGAATTATCCTATTTACTTATTTTCTATATTTCAAGTTTCTGTATTTTACTTCAAACTGTCTGTGTGTACCAGTCTGTCTGTAGCTTCCTTTCTTGTGCTTTGTCAGTAAGCTTTCCCTCTCCCCTTATATGTCTCGTGGACTGGTGCTACTGTAAGGCTCAGAGAACCCATATACTCTAATGTGAAGATTGCATGCACAAGTAAGGTATTCTATGCATGTTTGTTGAGAAGGCTTTTTTTTCTTGCTCCAGCTCAATCAGTAAAAAAGAGTGTTTGGACATGGTCATGTAATTGGAAGTATGAGGAGAATGTCCCAATTGCATTTGCCAACCAAGACCGTTTGCCCTTCATTGACCAATTGCTTCACCCTTTTATTTCTCTTCAAAAACACAGATTCATCCATAGCTCTGCCCCTCCATTACAAAAAGTTTTTTTTTATTTGGCTTGACTACCTGGTTTTTCCAAAATTGACAACCAACAAAATGCCCACCTGATATTCTGATAGAAGATACTGTAACTGAATTGTAGTGATGTATTGTGGTTGTATTTTGCTATTAAAAATAGAAAAAGTAGGAGGCAGTGTATGTCACATGGGCAGGCAAATGGCTACATAGACGGATAAATGAAGTACTGTACACCTTTTTATTTATGGGTCTCTCTATTTTCTCTATTTAAGGCTCATGCTTTGCTCCTCTGTGGTTTAGGTTGTAATAGTCATCTCCGTTCTTCCTCTCCCTTCTAGTCTTGGCCAGACTAGATCACTGTGGTTGTGGCGCCCCCGGGACTGAAGAGGAAAGAACCACAGGTAAGTGTATACTCTATAATTGTGTCTTGTATTTATGGGGCTGGGTGTGAGGGAGATAATCACTGTTTTCCCTATGTGTTATCATGCTTGTTTATTTTACTTGAAAACTTAGTATGCAAGGCTTGTTCCTATCTTCTAAATGAGAAGAGGAGCCTGTCTCTGAGATGGGTGTCCCCTCCTCGCAACTACCCATTTTCCACCCTTCCACTCACTCTGGCAGATGCCAACGTCCCTGCGTTAGCCACTCGCCTCCAGGAGCATGGCAGGACGACATGAGGGGATGGTGGCCTCCCGGCTTACTCCACCAACTCTTATCCGTTTCCCTCAAAATCTCTGATAAGGCACTGGAGCCGCCTGAGTCATCCTGTGCCAGTCGGTCTAGTCCTTGGCCGGTCTCCTACAGTGTCTCTGTTTGCAGGTACTCTCTCCCTCTCTCGTCAACAATCATTCCTTCTGGGTTTGATGTCCTTCCAATTACCGGCCACCATTCATCAGGGTCTGATCAGTGTCACACTCAAGGCCACACCCCTTCTCACGTCTCTCTGTAGATGTCTTAAAAGGACAGACGTCCCATGTGGTCTGTAAGAAAAACACAGACGCATCTTGTGTTGTGGAAGGAGAAGGAAAAAGCCAGGGTAAAACCTCATCTAATCCGGCATTATCCCCATCACATCCCCCGCCCCAGGTTTTTCCCGCTGGGGGAATTAGGGAAAACGAGAAAGGATGTCAGCGTTTCCTTGTTCCCCACCTTTCCTATGGCAGTCCTCAAACTTGAAGGGCTGCAAACACAAAATCCACCTGAGGACTCGGTCACTGTTCCCTTTGTTTCACTGAAGCCAAGTGAGGGGAGCGTGATTGGTGTACAGTACAAAAGACCTGCCCTTTAGATAGTAGTGCAGCTTCTCAATGCTTCATCCACTTCAGGGCCAAATACAATTTTCCCATAGTGGGGTATGTTTTGAGAAAAAGAGTTTCTGTTATGGCTTTTATCTTCTCTTTTTTGGGATTCGATCACCCCATCTCCAAGGATATAACCCAGATATTTTACTTTATGGTGTGAAAATCTGGACTTTTTCGCAGTGATATGGAGGTGGGTCTGTTGTAATTCCAATAGAACTGATCTAGGATGGTCAAGTGTTCTGGCCATGTCTTGCTGTATATCACTATATCATCCAGGTAAGCAGCTGAATGCCCCTGGTGTTTTGCTAGTAGGCTGTTCACGTGTCTACGGAAGGTGACAGGCGCCCCATGTAACCCAAAGGGGAGGACAATGAAGTAGTACGACCCGTTAGGCATAGCAAAATAAGTTTTCTCTTGGTCAGCTGGGTTTAACAGGATCTGCCAATAGCCTTCAGTCAAGTCGAGAGTGCTTATGTTGTGTGCTTCTGCAAGGCTCTCAATCATCTTGTCTACTATAAGGTAAGGTGTATTAATCCAATTTGGAGACTCTGTTCACAACCCGGAAGTCACTACAAAAACGTAGACTGACGTCCAATTATGGAATAAGTGCCATAGGCGAACACCATTCGCTTTTGGATGGGATAATGACCCCCATTTTAAGCATTCGTGTGACCTCTTCCTGGAGATCAAGACGCCTTGCTTCAGGTTTGCTTGATCACAACTCCCACCTGGGTCGGTATGGAATGCATATTGAGGTTAGTCCTACCAGGTAGATCTGAATAAATGTCCACATAATTTGCTAGTACAGTCAGAAATTCATCTTTTTTTCTTTAGAGAGGGAATGACTGATGTCTGTGTCACTTATAGTGGATTTCATCTCCTCTACGGAGTTCACCATTTGTATAGTCTTGGGATGGGGTCCTAACCATATTTTTAGGATGTTAATGTGATACAACTGTTTTCAGTTTTGGTGAAGGTATGACTATTCCTACTCTCTTAACTGTCTCATAGGGTCCTTTACATTCTTTTTTAATTTTGGCAATTGAATGGGTAGAAGGACCAGAGCCCATTGACCTACAGCGAGTCCCCTCCAACGTTTACCTTTGTCATAGAAATACTTTTGTCTTTGTTGGGATTTCTCTAGGTTTTTATGGGCTAGTGCTCTTAGTTTCCCTAACTGGGCAGTTGTCGCCAAAAGAGCAACTCATAAGAAGTGACCCCAAACTACATTGGATTTGGCTTCTTAAGACAAACAAGGCAAGCTGGAGTAACTGGTCCCAAGTTCTCCCATTACTAAATAGCATCTTCTTTAGAGTTAATTTGAGACTCCAGCTGTACCTCTCAACAAAGCCATCTTTCTGTCTGGGGATGGTAAACAGAAGTGATTAGATGTTTTATGATTAACTGTTTGCAAACCTATTTCATTATTTTAGAAACAAAGGGAGTTGCCTTATCTATGAGGATCTCACAAGGAAATCCCATCTGAGAAAACACTTCTGCAAGATGTTGGGCGATAACCTTCGACGTAGTCACTCGTAAGGGAATAACCCCAGGGTAACTTGTAGAATAATCAACCATTACCAACACGTATTGGAAACCTTTTGTGGACCCGGGCAGGGGTCCTATTAAATCCATACTGATACGGTCAAACAGCTTTCCAATTATGGGTAATGGTTGTAGGGGTACCTTTGGTGCTTTATAGGGGTTCTTTTTCTGACATATGGCACACTCCTGGCAATATCGTTTGACTTGTGCATATATCCTAGACCAATAAAAATTCTGGGGGATGGACTGACTGGTCTTTTCTATCCCAGAGTGACTGGATAGTAGGTGAGAATGAGCCAAAAACAAAGCTTGGTCACAATACCCTAATGGAACCAACAACTGAGGGATATCATTGGCCTTACCTAATCAGTAAAGGATGTACTTTTGTATGATGAAACATGGGTATGTAGGAGGGGAGGAATCTGGGTTACTCTTGGCACTTTGCCAAGCATCCTGAAGGGTGGTATCATCAAGTTGTGTCAGTGCAAACCTTTTATCCAGTCCCCATGGTTCTGGAGTACTAAGAAGAAAATCATGAACAAAAGACTCTTTCGTGATTTGGTGGGTATTGGTTATCTTTTTCTGTAAGAGATTTCCTAACAACAACTCAAGAAAGTAGGGTTTATCTGTACTCAAATTGAGATGTTCAAGGAGGCAAGGTAGAACCCCTACTTCGACTGTGGTACTTATACCTACCTGAGCGGCTGTTTGGTTTTGTTTGGCTTTTTCTCATACTTGAGGCTGGACAGGGGGAAAGGCTTGAAAATCTTTTCAGGGTCGGGGGAATACCCTCGGGACTTGGTGCGTGCAAAGGAAGAGGCCATTTCTACTGCATGGTTGAGAGTCAACCCAGCATGTTGTGGTAACCATTTCTACATTTGAAATGGTAATGATTACAAGTATTGTTCAAGGTAGTTTTTTTCCATAATTTCTTCCTTTGTTGATTCAAAGGTTTTAAGCGATCGATCTGCGGCATCTTTTGCACTATAAAATAAGGTCTTTGAGGTCTTTCCTTCCTAAATTTCAGTCTGTGGGTTTTTTCATCTATGCCTAAACAATCCATAATAAACTGTTTCACCCCTGCCATAACCTGTTGTCCCGTCTTGGTTGACAATCTAATTGGCCACTTGTGCTTTTCCTGCAAGCAATGATGTTAAATAGAAGGGCTATCTTTCAGTTGGCCAGGCACTAGCACGAGCAGCCCACTCAAAGTTTAGAAAGTCTTCCCAGGTACATACATCCAGAACGGTACAATGGCTCCTATTACAATGATCAATGCCAGAAACCAACTGAGACTGCCCTTCTGCCATTTTGGTGAGATTATCCCCTCGTGAAGGAATGGCAGTGGCCAATACAGTCAGGTCTACTTCCGCTTGCTTTGTGTGTTTCTCAAGGGTCCATTCCAGTTTCCGCTGGCCCTCCCGTAATTGATGTACAACTTGATCCATCTTGTAGCAGACGATGTCGTATCCCCGCATTCTAACATGGGCAGGCAAATGGCTACGTAGACAGATAGATGAAGTACACTACTCCTTATTTGGTTACCTATTGGTCTCTATATTTTCTCTATGTAAGGCTCGTGCTTTGCTCCTCTGTGGTTTGGTTCATAATGGTCGTCTCCGTTCTTTATCTCCCTTTCGTTGTTGTTGCGCCCTTCGGACAGAGGAGGAAAGAACCACAGGTAAGTGCATACTCTCTAATTTTGTCTTGTTTTTATGGGGGTGGGTGTGAGGGATATAATCCCCTATCCTGTAACCATCTTGTCATGCTTATTTATTTTTAAAACTTAGCACGGAGCCTCCATTCTATCTTCTAAATAAGAAGAGGAGCCTGTCCCTCGAACGTGTATCCTCTCCTCGCAACTATCCGTTTTCCACCTTCACCCATCCTTGGTGCTCACGGAGTTGGGTTAGCCATGCTCTTCCGGGAGCATGGTGGAGTGACACTAGGGGACGGTGAATTCCCGGCTTACTCCACCAACTCTTATCTGGTTCCCTGGAAATCTCTGACAGGGAGCTAGAGCCTCCAGAGTCATCCTGTGCCGATTGGTATGGTCCTTATCGGTCTCCCATGGTGTCTCAGTTTGGAGGTCCTCTCTCCCTCTCTCGTTGACACTCCTTTCTTCCGGGTTTGACATCCTTCCAATTTCCAGCCACCATTCATCAGGGGCCTGATCATCATCACACTCAAGGACACGCCCTCCTCATATCTCTCTCTGTACATGTCTTAAAGGGACAGATGTCCCATGTAGTTTGAATGAAAAAGACAGACGCATCTCGTGTTGCGGAAGGAGAAGGGAATGGCCAGGGTAAAACCTCATATAAACTGACATTATCCCCATCACAGTGTATCTGGCATCTAAAATGTGTGATGTATTTTTTTCTCGCCGCACCACCAGGGCCAGCAGCATCAGCACAGCAGCAGACGCAGTAGCACCAGCGGTCGTAGGGGGAGTCTCAGCGGCAGCAGTGGCAGGCAGTGGTAAGTCATATTGTTTGCTTATTAAACAATTAGTAATATACTCACTGCAAGAATGTACTTGTTTTGACTCACGCATGAACGCCCCGCTTTAGCAGATACAGCGGGAGTTGAGTATTTATGGCCTTTTCTGTTCATAATGAACTTTAACTATGATGGGTGGAAGGAGAAAGGATGGGTGAAATTTAATATGAGTGAAATGATGTGTCGGGGAAAGGATACATAATCAGATAGGTGAGTGATAGGATGCATAGGTGGGTGAAGGATGGATGAAAGGGTGTACAGGTCCAAAGGATGCCAGCCTAGGTGGGTTAAAGGGTATGGGTGAAAGGATGCTTGCTTGGATGGTTGAAAGAATCCTCAGGTGGGTTGGGCCTTGGATGGGTGAATGGGTGAAAGGATGCATGGTTGGGTATTAGGTAAATGGATGTTAGTGAAAGATTTGTTAAGAACCATGTTTGGGATTTGGATGGATAAGGATGCTTTTCAATGGTAAAAGATTGGATGAGAGAATGTAAAGCTTAAGTGGTGTGTATCAAAGCCAAGGGTGAAGAATAGGAATACTAGAAGTCCAATGCAATGATGAATGGATAAATGCTTGGAATGAAGAAATAAGGGAGCTCTTCTGCAGGGGGGCATTCTTCTCACCTACTTTACTTGCTTGGAATGGTTTTATCGAAGCTTTGATTCACAGGGTTAGGGTGGTATTTCTGACTGTTCTCTTGACTCACAGTATTTTTCAAGTGAGGCAGATGATATGTATCCCATCATCATTAATCATCACCTTCCTTCCTACCTATGACATTTCACCAATGCCACTTGTGATGACCTGACAGCTGCATGATTCAATTTTGCAGAATCAGCACTTCGGTGTTTGCTGTGCAATGTGTATCTGCTTAAGTTAAGTTAATGTGTCATTTATTGACTAAGTTTTCAATGAATGGCAACGCAAAAACAAGGTGTGTTTCCCTTTCCTCCCAGTGCCCACTCAGTTACTTCCAAGAATTTTAAAAATGGAGCCGGAGATGTTGCGGCCGCGCAACGGGTGCAGTTGCACCCGTCGCGCTTTTCACTGTCTGCATAGCAGACAGTGAAAAGCTGCACGGGGGCCCTGTCAGGGGGCCCCGTGACTCCCCGTACCGCCAGCCTTTTCCTGGCGGTTCAAACCGCCAGGAAAAGGCTGGCGGTAGGGGGACTCGTAGTCCCCTGGGCAACGCTGCAAGCAGCACTGCCCTGACGGATTACAACCGCCGGGGCCATTGTGGCGGGAAACCACAGGCCCCGGCGGTGAGACCGTGGCGCTTCCGCCATGGTCGTAATTCCATGGGAAGCACCGCCAGCCTGTTAGCGGTGCTTCCTCTGAAACAGCCCTGGCGGTCTTGGACTGCCAGGGTTGTAATGAGGGCCAAAGTCCTTAAATCCAATGATACATCCAGGAGACAAAAAGAGTGATCCTTCCAGCTTGAAATCCAAGTGAAAAGTGAAGATGGACAAAGAGCTGGGACGAGCCAGCTGGACGGGAACACTAAGTTGGAGTCTCTGGGGCACTTCCTCTTGTTGGAAAAAAGTAAATAAAAAAGTACCTCTTGCACGAATAAAAAAACCCAATGCAAACGGTCCATTAGAGAAGGTTTTTAACCCCATATTGTCTTTTGGAGGAGATTTAGCTGCACCGGAAGTCGCTGGTGCAGCCGTAACATTTCACGGGAACTCGCAGGCGGGAAGAACATTTCCTTTGCAATCTCTCATCTCATTTCCTGCGCATGTGCACTACATCACGAGCTCACCAATGGGAAAAATACTCCACTCCTTTGTGGAGTGCGGAGACTATTGGTGACTCTGCCTTCTCCGTGGAACATGGAGTTGTCAATTTCCGCAAACTCCGTGAGTGGAGCGGAGTTTTTCACCCAGACTTACTAGTAACCTTTGTTTTTTCAATTACATTTCTATGTTTTTTAAATTCTATTTCCTAATTATAACATGCAGGGGTTGGCCACAGGGCCTGGCCGTGCCCAAAACATATAACCACCCAATCCTGCACTGCAGACAGCCTTTGGCCATGCACAGTGTTAGTTGGATGCAGGTCCCAATGCCCCCTTCCACTACCAGTTTCCCTCTAGAGACCACATCCCCCGGTCTCCTATTTTTGACAGTACTTCCCGAGGGGATGGTGGCGGTCCCCAAGGCTGTGGAGAGGCCAGCCAGCCCCCATGCATGAGTGTAAGAGAAGTACTCCAGGAAGGTGGTTATCCCAGGGGCTTCAGGGGGCCGAGTGCCCCTGCATTGTTTTGAATAAGTGACCTTGGGAGGTGGCGGTCCCTGGGGTTGCGGGCACCACCCTGCATTGTTTACAGTAAGTGACCCAGGGAGTTGGTCGTCCCTGGTGCTGCGAGTGGGCCAGGTGGCATCCCTTCATGAGTGTAACAGAAGTGCCCTAGGGAAGTGGCTGTTCCTGGGGCTGTGGGTGGGCTGTGCAGCCCCACGCTTTATTTTGAATAAGTGCCCCGGGAAGGTGGCAGTCTGTGGGGCTGCAGGAGTGCTGCCCCCCGTGTTGAAAATATGACCTGGTTCACCGAGGGGCTCCAGTAAAACAAGCTTGGGAGCACACTTGTTTTTTTTTTTGCCCCCCCACCCCCGAAAAATAAATGAAAATGCTTTTTGCTCTGGGGGAGGATGGCTGCCATTACTTTCTTGTTGAAGTGTTGGCAGCCACTCAGATCTCAGCACGAGATCAGGAGGGTCCACTAAGCTTTTGCGTCCATATATATAAAATTTTTTCTTTTTTAATATTTCAAAAACTACTCAACAGATTTACACCAAGTGACAAAGGGGCACTTTCTGAACTAAGAGCTACCTTTCTGCCCACTTTTGTGTAATTCTGTCCATTTGTTCAGTTTGTAGACCTGTTCAAAATCCATATGGGAATTAACATGGGAAATTCCCCTTTTACTCAGCCCCACTTGACGGATCACCCTGAAACTTTTCAGACACCAGACAAGTCAATAAATGCTTTCTCTATAGAAACTAGATCATGTAAATAAATATATATATTTCACTAAAACACAAAAGGTTAGCGGGCGTTATAGTTAGGTTCAGATTTAACATGCAAAATCAGTAGAAATTCAACATTTATAGTTATATTTATCTTAAGACTGTATAACTCATGCTTTAAGTTAACTATAACTCATGCCCCTGCCATGCACAGGTTTCCCATCAATAATTTGATTGCAAATTTTGGAGTTATACTATAAATGATGAAATAGAAGACATCATTACTAATGTTGGTAAGTAGCAGTGCATGGCAAAAGAGCAGGTTATAGTAACTTTAGAGCATGAGCTATAGTGTCATAAGATAGGTATAACTATAACTGTCGACTTTCTATGGTTTTGTTTGTGAAATCTGAACCTATCTATAACATCTCTCTAACCTTTGTTTTTTTTAGTGAATTTCTAAGGTTTTCTCAATTCTATTTCCAACTATAATGTCCTTGTAACCAATGGATTGTTCAGTGAATTTCTAGGTTATTTTTTAAATGTTAAGTAATTTTAATTACCATACATTAATCCGACCCCTACTACTCCATGCCTTCAGTTGTGCACAGCAGGGGTTGGCTGCAGGGCCTGGCCTGTGGCCAACACCCCCACAGGCACCCAACTCTGCTCCGTGTACGGTCCTGGGCTGTGTGCAGTACTGGGTTGGTCACAGGGCCTGGTTGCGGCCAACCCTCTACAGGCACCCCCCCTGCACCTCACACAACCTTTGACCATGTTTATGGGGGGTCATTCACAGGGTATTCCCTGTGGTCAGGCCCTGTGGTCCATCCCCAATACGCAGGCAACCCAGGAGTAGGGCATGCAACTCCACTGCTCGGGCCACATACAGCCCTGGGGTACCAGATCACACACAATTACTAAAACGGGAGGGGTCCATGCAGCCCCCCTCCCCAGACCTAATTTGGCCACAGGGGACCCTGTAGGAGGCTGGCCTGGCTTGTAGTGGGTACCAAGGGGTACTTACACTCTGTACCAGGTCCAGTTATTCCTTATTAGTGTAGAAGAGGTGTTTCTAGCAGCTTAGGCTGATAGAAGGTAGCTATAGCAGAGAAGCTCAGGCTGAACTAGGAGACATGCAAAGCTCCTACTATACCATTGGTGTCATATGCACAATATCATAAGAAAACACAATACACAGATATACTAAAAATCAAGGTACGTTTTTTTTATGACAATATGCCAAAAGTATCTCAGTGAGTACCCCTCAGTATGAGGATGCCAAATATACACAAGATATATGTACAGAATACCAAAAGTATGCAGTAATAGCAAAAGGAAGTGATGCAAGCAATGTAAAGTTACAGTAGATTGCAATAGGAGCACATAGGTATAGGGGCAACACAAACCATATACTCCAAAAGTGGAATGCGAACCACGAATGGACCCCAAACCTATGTGAGCTTGTAGAGGGTCGCTGGGACTGTAAGAAAACAGTGAGGGTTAGAAAAATAGCCCACCCCAAGACCCTGAAAAGTAGGTGTAAAGTGAACCTATATTCCCCAGAGAGCACAGAAGTCGTGATAGGGGAATTCTGCAAGGAAGACCAACACCAGCAATGCAACCAAAGTGGATTTCTGGACGAGAGTACCTGTGAAACAAGGGGACCAAGTCCAAGAGTCGCGACAAATTCGAGATTGGGCAGATGCCCAGGAAATGCCAGCTGAGGGTGCAAAGAAGCTGCCACCGGATGGTAGAAGGTGTGGATTCTGCAAAAACGAAGAGGACTAGGAACTTCCCCTTTAGAAGATGGATGCCCCACGTCGTGAAGAAGCCTGAAGAGGTGTTCCCACGCAGAAACAAGCCTTGCTAGCTGCAAGGGTCGCGGTTAGGGTTTTTGGATGCTGCTGTGGCCCAGAAGGGACCAGGATGTCGCCACTTGGATGAGGAGACAGAGGGGGCGCCTAGCAAGTCAGGGAATTCTCACAGAAGCAGGCAGCACCCGCAGAAGTACCAGAACAGGCACTTAGAAGAGGAGTGAACCGGAGCTCACCCGAAGACACAAAAAGGAGTCCCACGACGCCGGAGGGCAACTCAGAAGGTTGTACACTGCAGGTTAGAGTGTGGGGCCCCAGGCTTGGCTGCGCACAAAGGAAATCCTGGAAGAGTGCACAGGAGCCAAAGCAGCTGCAAATCACGTGTTACCCAGCAATGCAGTCTAGCGTGGGGAGGCAAGGACTTACCTCCACCAAACTTGGACTGAAGAGTCACTGGACTGTGGGAGTCACTTGGACAGAGTTGCTGAGTTCCAGGGACCACGCTCGTCATGCTGAGAGGGGACCCAGAGGACCAGTGATGCAGTCTTTTGTTGCCTGCGGTTGCACTGGGAAGATTCAGTCGATCCACGGGAGATTTCTTCAGAGCTCCTGGTGCAAGAAGGAGGAAGGCTACCCCCAGAGCATGCACCACCAGGAAAACAGTCGCGAAGGCTGCAGGATCAGCGATACAAGGTTGCAGTAGTTGTCTTTGCTACTTTGTTGCAGTTTTGCAGGCGTCCTGAGCAGTCAGCGGTTGATCCTTTGGCAGAAGGTGAATAGAGAGATGCAGAGGAACTCTGATGAGCACTTGCATTCGTTATCTAAAGAATTCCCCAAAGCAGAGACCATAAATAGACAGAAAAGGAGGTTTGGCTACCTAGGAAGGAGGATAGGCTAGCAAGACAGGTAAGAGCCTATCAGAAGGCGTCTCTGATGTCACCTGCTGGCACTGGCCACTCAGAGCAGTCCAGTGTGCCAGCAGCACCTCTGTTTCCAAGATGGCAGAGGTCTGGAGCAGACTGGAGGAGCTCTGGGCACCTCCCCTGGGAGGTGCAGGTCAGGGGAGTGGTCACCCCCCTTTCCTTTGTCCAGTTTCGCGCCAGAGCAGGGCTGGGGGATCCCTGAACCGATGTAGACTAGCTTATGCAGACGTGGGCACCATCTGTGCCCATCAAAGCATTTACAGAGGCTGGGGGATGCTACTCCTCCCCAGCCCTGACACCTTTTTCCAAAGGGAGAGGGTGTAAGACCCTCTGTCTGAGGAAGTCCTTTGTTCTGCCTTTCTGGGCCAGGCCTGGCTAGACCCCAGGAGGGCAGAAACCTGTCTGAGGGGTTGGCAGCAGCAGCAGCTGCAGTGAAACCCCGGGAAAGGTAGTTTGGCAGTACCCGGGTCTGTGCTAGAGACTCGGGGGATCATGGAATTGTCTCCCCAATGACAGAATGTCATTGGAGTGACAATTCCATGATCTTAGACATGTTACATGGCCATGTTTGGAGTTACCATTGTGACGCTGTACATAGGTAGTAACCTATGTACAGTGCACACGTGTAATGGTGTCCCCGCACTCACAAAGTCCGGGGAATTTGCCCTGAACGATGTGGGGGCACCTTGGCTAGTGCCAGGGTGCCCACACACTAAGGGTGATTCCAACTCTGGCGGGCGGCTACCACCGCCCGCCAGGCGGAAACCCCCATTCTGACATTCCCGCTGGGCCGGCGGGCGCTAACCAAGTTAGCGCCCGCCGGCCCAGCGGGAATGAGGCCGCAACACAGGAGCCGGCTCCGAATGGAGCCGGCGGTGTTGCGGCGGTGCGACGGGTGCCATGCAGACAGTGAAAAGCAGGCCGGGGCCCTGTTAGGGGGCCCCTGCACTGCCCATGCCAGTGGCATGGGCAGTGCAGGGGCCCCCAGGGGCCCCAGGACACCCATTACCGCCAGCCTCTTCCTGGCGGTGAAAACCGCCAGAAACAGGCTGGCGGTACGGGGGTCAGAATCCCCAGGGCAGCGCTGCTTGCAGCGCTGCCCTGGCAGATTCTCCCAGCCGGGGCAAAAACGGCGGATGACCGCCGGCCCCGGCAATCCGACCCCGATTGAAGCACCGCCAGCCTGTTGGCGGTGCTTCCGTCATTCGCGGCCCTGGCGGTCCAAGACCGCCAGGGTCAGAATGACCCCCTAAGTAACTTAGCACCTAACCTTCACCAGGTGAAGGTTAGGCATATAGGTGACTTATAAGTTACTTAAGTGCAGTGGGAAATGGCTGTGGAATAACGTGGACGTAAAAATTGTCAGAGCTCCCTATGGGTGGCAAAAGAAATGCTGCAGCCCATAGGGATCTCCTGGAACCCCAATACCCTGGGTACCTCAGTACCATATACTGGGGAATTATAAGGGTGTTCCAGTATGCGAATGTGAATTGGTGAAATTGGTCACTAGCCTGTTAGTGACAATTTAGAAAGCAGAGAGAGCATAACCACTGAGGTTCTGGTTAACAGAGCCTCAGTGAGACAGTTAGTCATCACACAGGGAACCCATACAGGGCACACTTATGAGCACTGGGGCCCTGGCTGGCAGGGTCCCAGTGACACATACACTAAAATAACATATATACAGTGAAATATGGGGGTAACATGCCAGGCAAGATGGTACTTTCCTACACAACCCCTCCCCCCCCAAACGAAGGACAATAAGACTAGCCATGACCTGATGAGTCTTCATTGTCTAAGTGGAAATTCCTACAGACCCCATCCCCTAGGGCCCAGCCAATTACTGTAAGGGGTGGGGGCTGTGTGGCCTACTTGCCTTGGCAGATTTTAGCTCCGGGCACACCATCCCCCAGGGTACGGCCAATTAGTGCAAAGGTGAGAGGGTCCATATAGCCCCCGTCCCTCGGCTGATTTTGGCACGGGGACCATGGCCACTTCATCTTGGGTACCCTGGCTCCACTCAGGGCTCCCAGTGTCCACTGTTGGAGACCATGGAGGAGACTCAATGCCCCCACAGCCACTGCCAGCTCCTTATCTCCAGAGGGTGTGCCGATATCGCTTCCACACACAGGAAGCAGCATAAAATGCTACTCCTGACGTGCAGGAGAAACTTTATCATCTGTTTTCCTGCCTGCTTGATGGCGGGCAGGAAAACTGATGAAAACTCCACTCCACACAGTTTTCTTGCTCCCAACCACTGGAAGTGGACTTACTGTTTGCTCTCATTTGGCAGGAGCTGTCAAGGCTTCTGCCAAGTTACAGCAAACATCCATGTCCCTAGGGTGTGCACCTCAGTATATAGGGAGCTGGCCTTAGCGGGGTGGCAGTCCCCAGGACCATTAATGGTTCCAGGATAGGGGCTGTGCGGATCCCTTCCTTTGTATTTGTAGGGCCCACTCCCCTTTAGTATATTGGTCTAGCCCTGGGGAGGTGGCCAAAAATGGCCCAGTGGTAAGCCTGTCTGTCCTCACTCCCTGTTTTACTAAATTGCCCTGGCCCTGGGGAGGTGGTGGTCCCTGGGGCCATAATGGGCCCAGGGGGGTCCACAGCCCCCCTCCCATCCTACAGATTGGGCTTGCCTTAGGGGGGTGGTGGTTCCCGGGGCCATTAAAAGCATTAGGATTGGGTTTGCACAGCGCCCCTCCACCTTAATAAACTGTGGCTGGCCTCAGGGAGGTGATGGTGCCTGGGGCCAAAATTGGCCATGGGCAGATGAGCCACGTGCACCCTCCTCAGCATGTCATTAGAAATTGGCACCAGGACCTGGCCCACCTGGGTGACGAGGTTTAAAAAAAAAGTGCAGGCGACCACTCTTGTTGTTTTTAGATATTTGCCAGTATTCACAGAGCCACTGCATTTTTCGTTGCAATTTTGGAAAAAAATGCTTTCTGGCCTAGGTACTGTCTCAGGGGATTCCAATTCCAGGCCTAGTGAGTCAGAGTATTCCTGCTCTACCCCCCTTTCTTTTTTTTCTTACTGTTGTTTTTGGACTCAGCGGCGTCTGAATCCCAAAATGGTTGCCAAAACTACCTGGTTGAAGCATTGGCAGCCAATTAGATCTCAGCATCAGATCTGTTGGATCCACAAAATATCTGCATCTCTAGTTATACAAATTTGTTTTTTTCTTTAATACCTTGAAAACTACTGAATGGAATTACACCATATTACAGAAGAGCTCTTTCTGAACCAACAGCTAACTTTCTGCCAGATTTGGTGTAATTCCGTCCCACTGTTCCGGTTGTAGTTGTGTCTAAAACCCCAGAGGGAAATTGCATGGGGAAAATGCATTTTTTGATCCTCCCTTTTTCTCTGCCCGACTTACGAATCACCCCAAAACATTCAACACAGCAGCTGAATTCAGGCAGATACTAGTTTTGAAAATGTTGTGAAGATTTGTCAAACAGCACCAAAGTCATTGGCAAAAGAAAAAAAGCTTTTCCTATGGAAACTATTTCCTAACTATAACTGCCTACTGGCAACCACCAGTAATCTATATTGTAAGTTGCACATTTGCATAGCAGCATGAATTAGTTTTGCTTGCTATTGCATTGTACTAGTACTTTAAAGGTTTCTGTGAAGAACATGACTGAGATTTATATTTAATCAGGAATGGTCTAAGGAACTGGCACTTTAAAATGTGAATTTTTGCACAGTATTTTAAATCTGCTACCTTCCATAATAAGGTGATATGCCACTGTGATAGGCACTGACTCTTTAAAATGTGAGTTTTTGCACAGTAGCTTAAATCTGGTACCCTTAAATAATTAGGTGAAATGCCATTGTAAGAGAGCCTAAAGCTGAGGGACTAGGAGGAGAAATTCTTCAAGTTAGAGTTTATGTCTTTCATGATGTTAATTCCTAGTACTTTACCAGAATAGAAACCAAACATTATAGGCAAATTAAGTTTGCAAATATGACACTTAACCATTGTTTACAGTGATACTAAGCAGCGTTTAAAACAGATTTGTGCATTACTATATTAATGGCATTTTATTATGGAAACCAGTTAGGGACTTGAAATGTAACCTGCCCTCCTTCCATCATTTCTTTGGGATCTGCACTGGTACTGATGTTCTAATTCGATGAAAATGCATTTTTTATAAGACATTTTTTTAATAGTACTGTCAGACACCAGAGGAACTGCGAAGGTACAAATATTATAACATTATAGGACTGATTGAAATGTGATTGTTCGTTATCAGGAATTTTTTAAGATGAAATAAAATGATGAGGGATGTGATCCTATACGTCTGAGCGCACGATAATAATGCAGAATGAAGGACTGAGATTGAGCAAATGGTTATACGCGTTAACCATGAATCTGTAAAGTGTATATGGCGATGCCAATAAAGCCTCTTGAAATGAAATATTTCACAAACAGTTGAAAATAGATATTTAAAAATAGGTGGAATTGTAAGAACTGTGAAATTTCTGGTAAAATACGGGGCCCAGTTACCAATTGTTTTTAAATTGCACGGTATGCAAATGGTGATGATGCCTTTAGAAAAGACGTTCTGCGTACGTATACTCTCTCTCTCTCTCTCTCTAGGCTCTCTCATGAAGAGGTGTTTTTTAAGGAGAGAACTGTGAAGACAAATATGAGGGACACAGAGATGAGGTTCATAAATACTTACAGTAGGGCTCACTTTTCAGTGCGTAAGATACTTCAAAAACATTTGCACTTTCAGAGAGGAATGATGTGATTATTTCGAAAAGATTCTATGGAAGCCCCTTATATCCTATTGGAGGGCCAGATCTTTGAGGGATTCACTAGTGGTTAATGACATAGAAAACAATAAGGGTGTATGGTTAAAGCCTAAGAATTGCTTTTACAAGTGTAATAAATGTAAAGCCTGTAGGTGTGGGAAAACATTACTGCTGTTCAGACACCAATTTTGAAGAAATAAAAAATTATGAAGCACCTTACATGTAGGACAGATTTTGCAGTGTATATGTTGAAGTACAATTGCAATATAATGTACATAGCACCAGCTTACAGGCCACAAATAGATCGTGCAGCACCCCAGGGCAATTAGAAATGAGGATAAGACCTACCCAGTGGTCAGACATTTTTAGAAGGAACATCAAGGGAACACTGAGCAGTTACAGTATTCAGTATTTTACTTTTGCCAGAAGTCCAAGGGTTAGAAATAAAGAGACAATACCGCACAGACTTGAAGCACAATATATTTTGAAGCTTGATTCGTTGGAACCTAGAGTGTTGATTGTACATACTGAATTGCATGTATTTGTATGAATTAATGTTGCTTTTGTCTCTCCCACTTTTTTCAGGTTTGAATGATTTTAACCTGCTCTTATTTTGTTTTATTTTTATTAACTTCAGACCAGAACAGGTTTTTTCAAAGAATTATTAGAATGAGAGAATAGGGTAGTCTATATATATTGAATTATATGGACTTCACAAGACAAGTATATTTTGAAATAAGACATTTCTGTTTTGTATATTTTTCTTTTGTTGTGATAATTGGATACGAAATGATGCAGTGGATATATGGAAGCCCACTTGGTCTGAATTGGGATTCTGAAAATGGTTATATCAATGCAAGACTATTGGGAGTTTATTTCAGCAATTTATACCCATTTAAAGGAAATGGGGTTATAATAATCAAGTGGTACAATGATGCAGAAGACATAACACAACGAAGAGGGTCCATGAAAGCTAATGTTTTTTCTGTTTATTTACATTTTTATTGGTTGAAGTGATTATTAAATTTTGTCTTTAAATGGTGGTAAATATCTCTAAATGGTTAAGCTGTAAAATAACGCTCTGTAAAGATGGCCACTACAGTTTCATTACTGGAATGCAGTCAGTACTGGTCCGTCGTTTGTCTTTGTTAAATTTGGTAACGTTTAAATGAATTCTATAGCAGGACCAGAGGCGAGGATTATGCAGTCCTTTCTTCACTTTATTGACAACAGCAAGTTCAAAGTTCAAACACATTAAACTACAACTCCCATGATGCCCACAAAAAACCATGACAACGAGTAACCAATCCCAAGTCCATAACGATGTATATATAAATAACTGGTGGGCGCAGTCCTTCCTCTTTCTTCACTGCTGCCCGTCAGTTAAGTCCTCGCTCCTTCTCGCTTTCGGGGGTTCAGGGATTTGCCTTGTGCTTAGCGTTTTTACTTCAGATTTTGGCTAGCGTGTAGATCGTTTCTTTTTTGCCAGCGCTTTGTTTGGTGTGAGCGCCGGGTACGAGGAACGCAACCGCATTCCTTGCATTCCTGGTTCTTTGACAGCTCGCGCGGCAGGCTCTGGCCCGAGCGCGTGGTGCGGTGACGGCCTGTCACCGCTAGGGACGTTTATCGCGCTCCTGATCTGGGAAGGCAGCGCTTTTCGCGCTGATTTCCCAATCGTTTTCTGAGCCTGGCAAGCACCCGCCCTCGGGGTTGCTTGCCGCTTGGGCTCCCAACCCTTGCCGACACCGCATAGCAGTAGGTGCAGGTCCTCCTGCATTCAGTTTTTCCCTTCGGGGAACTCTTTTCTGCATATCTAAGCACTCATTTACAGTTAGTGCTGTCTCTTTTCTATTGGAGCACGGCAAGGGTGCTACCCATTGTATTTAGGCTGGGTGTTACCTATTGGTGCTCTCACCCCCTTTATTGACGGCCCTGGGTGGGGTACCTGAAGATTTCCTGCTGGTTCTCTGGGTCCTTCCTGTATTTTTTGGTGCTGAGTTGGGACCTCTGAGCGCGATGCATTCTTCTTCCCCCTCAGTAGATTCTTTTCTGGATCATGCTTACGCCCCATCTTTGGGGTCGGAGGAGGTTTGGCCGCCTCAGCGTAACCTTCCAGAGGGAATGGATACACTTGTTTCGCAGGCGGTGGCGAAAGCGTTAGCACCCCTGCAGGATAGGGTAGACAAGCTCATGCACAAGGTGTCCCACTCAGCGAGTGGTTTTGGGGATTCGGACCCTCGGCCCAGTACATCTAGAGTCCCTTCTTCCTCTAGGAAGCGTGACACGGGGCACCTGGAGGGGTTCGCCCGGTTTCGGGAGGCCTCTGCCAAGAGTGCGCGAACGCTAGACCCTGTACCCTGCTGGGAGGATGGTTCACCCGGAGAGCATAGTAGCGCTGCTACCCTGGCACTGGATCCCTTTGTGGGATCACACCATTCGGGGGGCGTGACTCCGATGATGAGGGCTCATCGGATGAAGGTTGCATCGTGGGAAGGCCTTGGCGCCCATCTGCGAACACCTCTAGTGTTGAGGAAAAAGGTTGGGATTCAGACATGTTCGACCCTAAGGACATTTGTCACCCTCGATCCTCTGAATGGGTCCCTAATCCTAAAGTGGCGGCCTATGTGGCTAAAAATATTCAACACCCTTTGGAGCAAGGGGTCCGGGCCCGCTTGCGGGCGGAATGTCCACGGCCGACGCTGGGGGATAAGGTGGCGGCAACACCTGTGTTGGACCCTAAATTATGTACTTTCTTTTCTAAGTACATGCGTCACCCCAAAAAGGGGATAGATCGTTCTTGGCGGTTGTGCCAAGACAAAGTGTTGGATGTTTTGGGCCACCTAACCAAGATTATTGAGTTGGCGGATGCGGCCAAGGCTGCTGGGGAACCTTTGCAAGCAGGTTGGTAGCTGGATGGGCACAAAGGGCTGTTTGTCTTTTAGGCAACGCCAATTGCGCCATTTCTACAGAGAGACAGCGCTCTCTCCAAATAAAAATCGACCCTAAGTTGGGGGAGCTGGCAACTACTGAGGCTGACGTGATAGCCCAAGGCAATCTCTTCGGGGACCCCTTTGTGAAGGAGCTTGGGCGATTCGTATCTACTTTCTCCTCTTTGGATAAGGCGCAATCTTCGATGGGCAAGATTTTTCCTGGAAAGGTTTGTGGCGGGGCCGGAAGAGGAGGGGGTCGCTCCTCTGGCCGCTCTCAGAAGTCAGGACCCTCCAAGACCCAGGCAAAGCGCAACAACGGCTGGTGATGGCCGTCAGGGGACCTTCTTCCCCAACAGGGGTTCTGGTCGGGGACGTTCCTCGCACTTCCAGCTGGGAAATTCCAATTCCTAAGGAGGCAGTACAGGTGAGCACCCCTCTTTTTTCCCCTTTAGAGCTGGGAGGCAGGATTGCTCTCTTCACAAACAATTTGGCCCCGCTTACATCCGACCCTTGGGTTCTAGAGATGGTCTCAGGTTTTCACATAGAGTTCTATGGGACACCTGTTCAGCCGTTTCGTCCTCCTCCCATTCGTTTCAATGCATAGGATTCAACGATGATAGATTCGGAAGTCCAGCTTCTTCTGGACAAGGGAGCCATTGTTCAGACCTCCCTCCATCCGAGTGGGTTTCTGAGCAACATTTTCCTGGTTGAGAAGAAGGACAAAGGGTTTAGCCCAGTGATAAACCTCAGGGCGTTCAACGAATGGGTGGTTTATCGTCATTTCAAGATGGAGGGTATCCATCTTCTCAGGGACCTTCTGTGTCAAGGGGACTGGTTGATACGTTTGGATCTCAAGGACGCGTATCTTACGATTTACATTTTCCACCCTCACCGCAGGTTTTTGCAATTTCAGTGGTGGAGTCAGGTCTACGAGTTCACGTGTCTTCCCTTCGGCCTTTCGTCAGCACCTTGGTGCTTCATGAAACTGCTGAGACCAGTAGTCAAGTTCTTACGGACTCAGGACGCAAGACTGATTATTTATTTGGACGACATTTTTCTGATGGACCAGTCCAAAGCGCAACTACTGTCTTACACGAACATGACTATTGCGTTACTACAGGACCTGGGCTTCATGATCAATTCGGAGAAGTCCTCCCTGTGCCCGTCTCAATCTACAATGTTTTGGGGTTTGTGGTGGGCACGACGTCAGCAACGCTTCGTCTTCTGGGGCACAAGATCTCCAAGATAAAGAAGGAGATTGCCAAGGTGCTCCGCAGGGACAGGACCTCCCTCTGGCAGATTGCCAGGATTGTGGGACTCCTGTCATTGTCGATCCAGGCTATATTCCCGGGTCCGCTTCACTACAGGGCCCTGCAATGCTTGAAGGCTTCTCATCTCCGGAAAGGGCATACCTAATCAGCCCTGTTAGGGCTCTCTTCGGATGCTCGTCTGGAGATGCAGTGGTGGTGGACCACATGGAGGCATGGTATGGCAAGGCCATTTTCGGCTCTCATCCCGACTTGGTGATCGGGTTGGATGCCAGCAGGTTGGGATGGGGAGCCAGGTGTGGTCAGATTTCCATCGGGGGTCAGTGGACCTCGGAGGAGTTGAACCTCCAAATCAACTGCCTGGAGCTTCTGGTGGGGTCGTTTGCCATCCGCTCTTTGACTCGAGACAGGATTTCCTGTTGTGTCCTTCTTCGGATGGACAATATATCAGCTGTTCAGTATATCAACAGACTGGGAGGCACTCGCTCCAAGGTCTTAGTGGACTTGGCGAAGGATTTCTGGAATTATTGCCTCCAGAGGCAGATTTTGGTCACAGCGGAATATGTCCTGGGAACTCAGAATCAGGTGGAGGATTGGAATTCCCGGTATCTCAAGGATTCCAGCGATTGGCATCTGGACCCGGAGATATTTTGGTCTCTGATGGACCGTTGGGGTCCGTGTTCTGTGGATTTATTTGCATCCCAGTGGAATGCTCAACTTCCGACTTATTTCAGTTGGAAACCCTATCCGGGGGCAAGCGCAGTGGATGCTTTCTTACAGGATTGGTCGATCGATCAGTGCTATGCGTTCCCTCCGTTTCTGTTGATCCCCAGGGTGGTGGCTCAGGTGCGTCGCCAGCAGGTGTCACTGATACTGATTTATCCGATTTGGAAGGCGCAGCCGTGGTTCCCCACTCTTCTGGAGTTGTGTTGGATGGTTCCTATCAGACTTCCCTGTGTTCCGGGAGTCCTTCAGAACCCACAGGGTCACAATCACCCTCTGGTACTTCAGGGTCATCTCGATCTCATGGCATGGAGGAGTTCAGGAGACGTTGGGAAAACGTCTGCCTTTCACAGGAACCTTCAGCCCTTAGTAGACAGGCATGGGCTCCTGGTACCATCAAGCGATATAGATCGACTTGGAACAGATGGGTCCATTGGTGTATGGACAGAGAGGTGGATCCTGTGGGGGCCCCCATTGAATTTATAGTCAATTTTTTGGCGGAACCTTTTTCTTCTGGTCTGTCTTATTGTACTATTAATTCTTTTCGTTCTGCGATTTCGGCGGTACACAGTAACATCAGTGATGTTCCAGTGGGGGAACACCCCTGGGTGAGTAAACTCTTGGAAGGGGTTTGTTTATCTCGTCCTCCCAAACCTTGTTACTCTGGGTTATGGGATGTGAACCAGGTTCTTAATTTTTTATCCAATTGGCCGGATAATTGTTACCTATCCAGGAAACAACTTTCCGCAAAATTGGCGATGCTTTTGTGCCTGGGCTCTTGTAAACGTGTTTCTGACATACAGGCTTTGGATGTGTCCGCCAGGGTCTTCACCCCAGACGGGATTACTTTCACGGTTTCCCGACGGACTAAGACAGGTACCAGGTTTGTATCTTATCCCAGTTTTGATTCTCATCCTAGGTTATGCGTGATGAGATGCCTTCGGACCTATGAAGTGTTCACAGAGAAGGTTAGACCTCCTGGGGAGAGACAGCTTTTGATCGCTGTCAAGAAACCATTTAAGGCGGTGTCTTCTCCTACCATTGCTAGGTGGGTTCGTTGGGTTATGTTAGAATCTGGCATTGATATTAGGCGTTTTGGGGCTCATTCTACTAGAGGAGCCATGGCTTCCAAGGCCATTCTGGTCGGTGGGCGTTTGGAGGATATTATGAGTTTGGCTGATTGGTCTTCGGAGTCGGTTTTCAAGAAGTTTTATTTTAAACCACTCCATGAGGCTGCCTCGTTGGTGGTAAGTAAGCTTTGAACCTGCAGAATCCTCGCCTCCGGTCCTGCTATAGAATGAAAAATGTCCTTGGTATTGTGAAGGAAACTTTCAATTCTATTAAGGACAGGGAGGGGAGGATTATCCCACCCATATACTATTTTAGTATTACCCACCCGGGATTGAGCTGCCAGTTGGTGACATCGGAGTCCTCTTGGAAGGTGTGTGGTATTTTTTCTTGGTGTTGATTGAATATTGGACGCATTTCTTATGCTTTGTTATGGCTATATTTCTGAGTTATATATACTTATGTATGTATTTTACTTTATACTTGTTCATTCTCTTGGGAGTTTATTTTTTGAGTTTGGTCTCTTGCTGCGTCTAATCTCTTCCTTGTCTTGTAGGAGGTGATTCTAAAGGAGATTGAAGTTGCGTGTTCCTTAACTTTCTTCAGTGAAGAAGAGGAAGGACTGCGCCCGCCAGTTATTTATATATACATCGTTATGGACTTGGGATTGGTTACTCGTTGTCATGGTTTTTTGTGAGCATCATGGGAGTTGTAGTTTAATGTGTTTGAACTTTGAACTTGCTGTTGTCAATAAAGTGAAGAAAGGACTGCATAATCCTCGCCTCCGTGTCCTTAATAGTATTGAAAGTTTCCTTCACGATAGCTAGGAAGTTTTTCAGTTGAGAAAATAACGTATGCAACCATGATCGACGTCCCGAAAGGACTGAAGCACGTTGGTTGCTATTGGCTGAAATAAACTGAAATAGGGCAAAAACTGGGAGTGCTGATTTTGTTTTTCGGGAAACAGAGAGGTGCTTTCGGGATTGTGAAGAGTGTGGGCTGTCATGATGTAACTGACACCAGCATTGAAGAGGAGTGCGCAGTCACAGCCTTGTAGCTGGAATTCATACATCTATATATCTCCAAAGAAAAACTCTCAAAGTGAACAAGGCTGTTTAGCCGAAACGTGTCACTGGAGATGGTAATTGTACCACTAATAAAACTTTGTTGAAACGTTCCTGACAGTGTGTTTACTCTTCCTTGAGAGTTTTTCTTTGGATTTATAATGCCGGTAGATGCACTGGATGCCTCGCAAGACTGCTATGGCAGGCGGGAGGGGCATGAAAGTAATATGAGAGAATATATATATATATATATATATATATATATATATATATATATATATATATATATATATATATATATGTTCGCCTGTACTCCAATGAAAAATCATTTTTTGACTTTCCTATATCTTTTGCACCGTCTGACGAATCTTCATGGAACTTTCTAAAAAAATGAGGCCCGTTGATTTTTGTTGCGCATGGGAAGTTTCAGGGTAATCTGTCAAGCTGGGGCCAAGAAAAATGGTGGGGTGAAAAAGCGTGTATTTCTAATGTTACTTCCTGTAGCAGTTTTGAACACGAATACAGCCTGAACCGCTGAACAGAATGCCACCAAATTTGGCAGAAAGGTCAGCTTCACTACACAGATTATGCCTTTTATTTGTTTTGTGTAAATCCATTCAGAAGCTTTCGAGATATTAAAGGGAAAATTAATTTGGATATCAAGGGCCGCAGATACATTGCAACGTTTTCGCAGCGATCATAGAGTATTCACAAATGTGTATGCCAGCAGGAATGCTGTGATTGGCTGGCTGCAAACTGACAAGAAAGTTGCAACCGCCATTTTAAGTAACGGACACAATCTCCAAGGCTGAAAAAATAAAAGGAAAAGTGATATAGGGGGTCAAGGTGGAGGTACCCTGACAACAGGCATGTGATATAGGGGTGTTTGAAGGTGAAATTAGGACCTTCTAAAGATTTTTTTTCACAATGTTTGATGTTCGCGAATATACAGTGATACTCGCAAGTCCCCCCCTGTAACATCCAGATGAATTTGCGAATATCAGAGAATTAAAAAAAACACACTCATTCATACACTAATTCATTCACTCATAGATGCACTCAGAGACTCGTGCTCCTACTAACACACCCATACAGACTCTCATGCGCCTACTCACAGACCCACTCAGATCCTCATGCACCCACTCACAGACCCCCTCAGACCTTAACACATTCACTCACAGAGCTAGTCAAACACTGATGTACCCACTCACAGACCCACTCAGGGACTTACGTCCCCCCTCACAGACCTACTCAGAAACTGGACCACCCTCTTACAAACTCACTCATCCACCCATTCACAGACCTACTGTGGCACTGACACACCCACTCACAGATCAACTCAGACCCTCATACCCCTACTCACAGACCAATTCAAACTCTCACACACCCACTCACAGACAACTCAGACACTAATGCGTGCACTCTGACCCACTCAGACACTGAGGCACCCACTCACAGACCCACTCAGACACTAGTGCACCCACTCACAGACCCACTGTGACACTCATCTACCTACTCACAGACCTATTCAGACCCTCACGCATTCTCTCACAAACCCACTCGGACCCTGACACATCCTCTAACAGACCTTCTCAGACACTGATGTACCCACTCACAGACCCACTCGGAGACTCACACACCTACTCACAGACCCACTCTGATTCTCATGCAGCCACTCAAACCCAGTCAGAAACTGACGTACCCATTCACTTACCCACTCAGACCCTCATGCACCCACTCACAGACCCACTCAGACACTGATGCACCCACTCACAGATCCGCTCAGACCCTCATGCATGCACTCACAGACTCACTCAGACACTAATGCATGCACTTACAGACCCATACAGACCCTCACGCACCCACTCACAGACCGACTATGACACTCACCCACCCACTCACAGACCTATCAGACCCTCAGGCATCCACTCACAGACCCACTGAGACACTGATGCACCCACTCACAAACCCACTCAGACCATCATGCACCCACTCAGAGACCCACTCAGGCACTCACGCACTCTCTCCCAGACCTACTGATACTCTCACACACCTACTCCCAGACCCACTCACACCCTCATGCACCCACTCATAGACCAACTCACATAGTGACTTGCTCACTCACAGACACACTCTAACTCTTATATACACAGTCGCAGACACACTCAGAGATTCATAGATGATTTTATAGGGTTATTTAGAAAGTGATGTCTATAGTGTGATGTATAAAATTATATATATATATATATATATATATATATATACAGTTATGAATCTAGAATAGCTGGTGTATATTGAATGCCTGCTTTTGTTTTGCATAGTCACAACTATGTCGCGAAGATTGTGTGGTCGTTGCAAATTTTTTACAAATTAAAAAAAATATGTTAATAAAGAAAATGAGCAAATATTTTGTGCACTAGGATGGATCTGATAAGAGCCTTTGTGCTCATTGTATGTGACAGCCACATGTAAGACCGGACACAGAGTTTCAGGTTGGAAAGAAACAATCTGTTGCCTTCGCCTGTAAAGTGCACTTTGTCAGTTATATAGATACCACCCATATCAAACTGCAGATTGTTGTTGTAATTACAGCCCATGTTATGGTCTCTGAGGAATGCAGAAACACTTTTATTAATAAGTTTCCTGGCCTTGTCGTTCTGTTGACAGAATTGATTTGAGCACTTTCATTTCTGCCTTTGGCATATGTTGGAGTACACCAAGTCAGTGTAAGGGAAAGGTGACTTTAGTTGTGCAAAGGTACCCTTCATTAGGATATCCAGTCCTACCACAGTCAGTGTACTTAGGTCATTTCCACCACAATACACAATGATGAGGTCAGAGGGTTGGAAATCCCTAATGCTTTGAACCAAAGGTAGCATTTGTTGCCACTTTAACCATCTCTGGCCAATCCATGCAATGTCCACATTAGCCAAACCCAAGTATCTGTTAATACCACTCTTTCTAGCAGCCTCCCTAACCCAAAAGACATAGCTAGGGCCCACAAACCACACTCTAACCATTTTGAAGTGAAGCAGCAGTAGCAGACAGGAGAAGACTGGGGCTGAATGAGGTAGTTTTGAAAATGGAAGGCAGTTGAAATTGAGGTGTGCTTCAGGTTTAAGAAAACATATTTGGTTAGATGCTGTGAATGTCCTAGTGAGTAAATTAAGGTAGTTTCTTGAAAGGATTAGTAAGATGGTCTATGTTTGGATCTGGTAAAAAAACAAATCTGATACAGGTGTTACAACCTGTACGGTAAACCACAGCTGCTGCAGCTCACTTTGTAACTATTAAGCCCTTTTAGAATGTTCTGCAAACTTGTGACCAACTGGTTGTAGTGGGTTGCTATGGAGACTGCACTGAGTGTATTGGGGGAATGGTGTTTAAGAAAGAGTTCTGTCTTTTTACTGATTAAAGGTGTTTGTACTCATTATTAATTAATAGAGGTTTAATTTCCTAGTGAGGGATTGCTAATAATTGTACTGTAGTAGTAAAGTCATAAAAAAATCAAGCTATATATGTTTGTAGGCCCCTGTTTTTTTGTGAATTTGTTGCGATAATCCTGATTAAGATGCAAATATTTACAAAAAGTCTGCCATGTTGTGCTTCTTTAAAAAAGTGCATGAAATGTTTAACACATACTAACCATTCAGGACTGAGCTTACAAAAAAATGAAGGGTATGTTTGTATTTGCTG
The DNA here is from genome assembly GCF_031143425.1 of Pleurodeles waltl. Lineage (NCBI taxonomy): Eukaryota > Metazoa > Chordata > Amphibia > Caudata > Salamandridae > Pleurodeles > Pleurodeles waltl. The sequence continues at coordinate 340,454,722 of NC_090446.1, forward strand.
ACTTCCACAGTATTAGACAGTGCAAAGTTGAAAAGGTTGCCATTCATGGTTGCATTGCATGAGAGTGGTGTGATTCATATACTTAGCTTTAACAATTGCTGAGACTATTGAATCAATCTAGTAAGATGAAAAAATAGCTGTTTTACCAACTAACTCAGTTTTCAGGTATGTGAATTACATTTTTTAAATTGCATATGCCTTTGTGAGATTGTTAAAAGAGAGTCCAGCCATGAGCGTGGACCTAAAGATACTGCTCTTAAATGCCCTTTGTGAATTCCCAAAGTCGTAAACTTTGACATTTGGTCTAAGTCTAGACCAAACGTCTAAGTTTATCTTTGTGAATCGAGCCTTGAGTGTTTAACTATGAGTCAGTCCTATTAGTTCAGACTCTGACTATGGTGTCACACAGGCAGGTTCTCATGGCCTGCATAAGGTGCTTTTTAGCTGTCAAACACATGTTTTAGTACCAATTACTAATTTCTGAAATATTCTATTAGTATGTCAATAACTATGTGTTTAAAACAAAAAAGACTTGTTTTTGAGATTAAGTTACTCATGCACTTGCAAGCCTTTATGCCAAGTAAAGTGGCATACATATTCACAAAAGCATAGAGCCTGTATGACTCTCAGTGACAGAGGCACTAGGGTATTTGTTCAGCCACTTACATACCCATTTAAAAAGCCATTGAGGCATTAAAACAGAGTCACATACTGGCAGAATTACTGTAATATTTCATAGCACTTCTGTAGGTGCTTTCCTACATTCAGTGAGAAATATAGGGAAGTAGTGACATAATATTGTTATGTAGGCAGACAAGTACTGCTTTAATCATGGGTGAGGCCTACTACTGCAGAGTCTCTGTGTTCACTCTCACTGCCCAGTTGAGTTGTTCTCTAAAAGTCCTGTGTGAAGTCTTAAGCCCACGTTTTAGTAGACGTATCTGATATTTGCGGTATGCTGGAGTTGTAACATCATGCATGGTGGTTAGTTCTTCAATGATTGAGAGATGTGCTTTTCAGTTTTATAAACTTGCTTATGCAGTTGCAGAACCCTTATGTAAGCACTACAGAGTATGCCACTCATTAAGGAACTAACATACGTTTCCAAAGCTTTAATGTTCTGTCTCATCCACTGAGAGAGTGACACACAGACTTCAACATTCACTCACATACTCTATAACTACTTATCTAGGCAGCAGTATCAAAGGCAGTTCAAGACACACCCACATAACCATCTGCTCCCTAACAGAGGGACTAAAATATTAGTTCAGCCACTTACATACCCATTTACAAAGCCATATACGTACTAAAACTGATAGTCACAAACCTGCATATTTACTACAGCATCTCATAGCACTTCTGTAGGTGTACTCCCACATTCAGTTAGAAATATGTGAAGTAGTTACATAATCTTGTCATATATGCAGAAAAATACTGCTTTAATCATGGGAGAGGCCTACTAATGCAGAGCCTTTATGTGCACTCTCACTGCCCATTCAAGTTTGTCCCTAAAGACCTTTTGACAAGCCTAAAACCCATGTTTAAGAAGAAATAGGTCATTTCTAAGATGTGCTGTGGGTGTGCCATCAAGAATGGTGCTTTGGCCTTAAGTAATAGAAAGATGTCACTTTCAGTTTAGGAATCATATTTATTTACTTGCAGACTCCTAAACTAAGCAAAATGTAGAGCATACCACTCATAAAGGAACAGACATACATGTTTCAAATGGATAGATCCCCTGTCTCACCCAGTCACAGTGTCACACAGATACTTCTACATTCACTCAAATACTCAGAATGTACTTCTACATGCAGCAGTGTCAAATTCAATTGGAGAGACCGCTGCAAAGCCTTCCATTCTCTAACACATGTAGTGAGGTATTAATTCAGCTACTAACATACCCACTTAAAATGCCGTAGAGGTACTAAAACAGAGAGCCACATACTGGCACATTTACTAAAATATCTCATGGCACTTCTATAGGTGGACTTCTACATTCAGTGAGAAATATAAGCAAATACTGACATTATCTTGTCATGTATGCAGAAAAATACTGCTTTAATCCTGGGTGAGGCCTACTACTGCAGAGGCTGTGTGTGCACTCCTACTGCACGTCAAGTTGGTCTCTAAAGTCTCTTTGAAAAGTTTTAATCCCATGTTTCTGTAGAAATACCTATGACAACGTTTTATATTTCTAGTTAACTAATTAACATATATAACGTGAAGCTATATAATTAAAACTTAAATCTACCTTTTTTGTTACTTTTCAGAAATAATGCTCTACTCAACTATACAGAGTTACAATGCCGTCAAAATGTGAGTGAAGAAAGAAACAGAGACATCAGTATTATCTCCCAACAACTGAGAAAAATGGGGTAAAATGCAGAAAATGTACTAAAGGAGAAAAGAGGTGTTGGTAAGAGAACAAAGACATTTATTAAAATAGTTTGTGGTCAACTTGAAAGACAACTAAATGAAGTAAATTAAAAACAATAAGCGAGATCAACTAAGAAGGGGGTAAAAGAATGTGGTATAAGAAGTAAAAAAAAAGCATGCAAAGATGATCAGAGTTTAATCAGACGGCACCGCCAGTTCAAGGAAATCAGAGTTAGAATGTTTCTTAGAAGAGCAATTCAGAATTTAATGAGACACATGGAGAAGTATAAAAGAAGAAGAGAAACTGTCGTACAAAAGGAACGTGTTGAGCGTGTGGTTGATAGAGCCTTTACTCTTAAAAGGAAGCTATTTATTCTGATTTTAAACTGAACGAAAACACTAGATAAAATAGTGTTGAGTATAAGGAGAAAAAGTCAAAAGAAAAGATTAGTCACTAGAGCTAACTTTTGCAATGTTTTCAGTTGTGAAATGAGACATATTTCTAGTACTGAGCCTTTATTTATTGAAGAGAGCTACTTGCAAGAGAACGCATTAGTGCATGCAATTGCTGAATCTGGATGATGTTATGAGATGAAAGATGGCTGTTCTATTGAAAAAGAAATAGTGGTACCTAGAAATGTGGAGGAAGTCAGAGCTGCATAGGTACAGGGAAGGTGTAGACAAGCCCCTCCGTGCAAAAGTCTTAATCAGAAAATTTCAGTTGTACAAGGATTAGATCCAAGCAAAGTATGGAAATACACAAACCTACAGGAACATGCAGTAGCATGTCTATCAAAAAAAGTGTGACAAAGCACCTTTCATCATTTTATAATGTTGGCAGTACACCATTCTCAAATGCAAACTTTAGTTAGGAGGCTTTACCATGTGAAGAGGTTTGTAATGATGTTCAATTTTGTTTCTTTGGGCCTGAAGAGGAGTATAGGGAAAGTGAAGGCTTGATATCTGCAGGTGTAGCAGAACAAGAGACAGGTATTACTATTGATAACTTCCATGAAAAGATTACAAAGTTTTAAACAGTCTGTTCAGAGAAACCAGACTGTGTTTGTATATGTTGTCAATGCACTCACTACAAAAGTCAAACTTGTTATGTTATTGTGTCCTCGAAAACAGAAGAAGAGAATAGAGATAAGTGATAAGAATTTGCAGCTTATTTATTTGCAGAGGAACACTTTGATTGTTTCACATGTCAAAATATATGTAAGTATTGTTACAGTAAGTTAGAGGGCGATAAAATGTCAGCTAGAGCAGTGCATAAAAAGTTGGAACTGGTTTCGATTCCACAGGAGCTTCAAGATTTCAATGTTTATGAACCTATACTTATACAATGTGTACATCCATTTCAAAGTATAGTCCATATGGAGCCAAAGACTAGAAAATTACCTCCAACTGAGCTCCAGAAAGGTCTTAAAGGTAAAGTTGCGTACTTGCCATTGAAAAATTGGTAGGGATGCAGACAGAATTGGAAGAAAGACTTCTAGTACAAGTCAATGGTGTCCTTACCGAGAACTAAAAGAAATGGCAAGAGTGAGTAGATTGTAGTAAAATAAAAAAGCAACATTATATCTGGTACAAAATAATATTTGCTATAAAAATGTAGATGATCTTCAAGAAATTACACATATGTAGGATGACACACTTCAATCAAGAGATCAAATTGAAAAGATAGCTAGACCCAGATCAGAAGACATTTATGGGCACTACAGTATTCATTCTCTACATTCTAAGGAGATTATTGGAGATAGTGTTGATCTCTTTTAGACGAAAGAAGCAAAAGGTGCACCCTTAAGTGTGTGGATCAAAAAGCTAAGAAGCTCCCTTTTTTCCACAGCTGTTTCCTACTAGAGTAGTTGGTAGGTATGATGATCAGCCTGGCTTATTTTATGCAGTAAATCACATTCTCAAAACAGGGGTGAAAATGCAGAATCTGTCAACAAGTGTGTTGAAAAAGTTCATGGAAAAGACAAAAATCGGGAACAAAACTTGATTAATTTGATGGCATGTCAATGTGGTATCAACAAATATTGGTATCATTGTCATGTTGAGCTGAAATGCATGTTGAAAAACCAAGGAATACCTACCTGGTTCCTGACACCAACACTCAGTTGTGCTGAGTATGTATGGGAATTTACTTGGACATTTTGACTGTTATGAAGACTCATTTGACACTGTAACCCTGAGTTTCCAATGCAATTGCAGATGTAGAAAGGAGAGAATGAACAGAAAGAAATCATCACTCCTGAGATAACCAGGGAGAGATTGCAAAGCAGACAAAGTTCTGCATCAGCAAGCCAAGATCCTGTGGGAGAGACAGTAATTCAAAATAAAGCAGGTATAGCTATGAATTAGGTGGAAAATGCAATGCAAGAAGCAAGAGAAGAAAACTGTGGATTTCGAACAGTTAGTGGGCAGCTGAACAGTGAGCAGAAAGAAATTGACAATGAAGTTAAAGATAAAATAGAGCATGGATTTCTCCAAGGGAAGAAACAATGTGATTGTTCTTCATATGAACTAATATTACTATACATCAGTGGGCAAGCTGGCACTGGCAAAAACTTTGTAATTAAAATTCTTACCAGTTATCTACAGAAGGCTACAGGTTCAAATTTGTCATGTTTAGCAACATCACCAACAGCATTAACTGCACATAATATTAAAGGAATTACTCTACATCGACTACTAATGCTACCCGTTGAACATGACAATAAATTGGAGTACCAGATATTATCTGGTGATGCTTGCCATGAGGTATCAAGGGTATTTAAAAAACTGAAGCTTCTAATCATTGATGAAGTGAGCACAGTATTGAGCATAATGCTCGCCTTCATACACTTAAGTATACAGCAGATTTTAAAAACAGACTATGATGTACTCTTTGGAGAAAAACATTCAATTGTGTTTGGTGACCTACTCCAACTTACTCCTTTAATAGGACAACCTGTTTTTTAAACACTTTTGCATAATGAAACAAGAAATTCCCTTGGAATTATTGGGAATATGAATATTTGGTTAAACTTTGAATTCAAAGAATTCGTGAAAAAGATGCGCCAGGCATCTGATCTGGAATACAGAGATACACTGAAGGACATTAGATTGAGTGTGTTAAAAAAAGTGGGAAAATATGCTTTGGAAAGCTCCCTTATCTAGAGTCTATTCCCATCCAACATTACAGCACCAGAACTAATGTTCAATTTCATTCAAGAAGACAAATCTATAGTTTGTTTAATGCCAACTCTTCAAGAGTATTCCAACTTTAATGAAACATTACTACAACTGGAGAAAGAAGAGATTTTGGAAATTACAGCTATTGATAAAATGGAACATCAGGGAGTCAAAATACTACTGACAGATAAACTGCAATCAAAATTGGATTATTTAGAGAAATCAGTATCTAAGACAACAGGCTTGGAAAAGCATTTACCTGTCTGTAAATGTTTTTATTTTGTGATGTAATTTAAATGTTGAGTGAGGCTTAATAAATGGTGCAATGGGTAAAGTTATTGATTTCATTAATAGAGATAAGAGATATAATTTTTGACAATAAAATGTGATCAGATAGATGATGTGAAGAAGATTGACCAATGTATTGTATGGATTTGACTTGTAAAAGACTCCGGTGACAACAGTTCCCACTCTCCATATTATATGCTGTAACCATACATAAATCAAAAAGTTTACGTGTAGACGCAGCTTGGGTTAATTTTGGAAAATCTGTATTCAAAGAAAGAATGTCATATGTAGCATTGTCGCAAATTAGAACACTGTCTGGTTTGTTTTTGATTGACTTCAAAGCCAAGAAGATTAGTGCTGATGCAAGCTGTGTAAGAGAGCACAATAGGTCAAGAGGACTATATACTCCTCATTTAGGCCTGTACCCTATTTTGAGAAACAGAAAAACTGTCCAAAGCAGAAGGTAACAAAACAGTTTACAGACTGTCAAGAAAAGAAAGCAGAGAAGGAGTACACAGAACGTGATAAGAAGAGAAATTTGGAAAATGACAGTGAAATTGTAGGTTACCAGTTGGAAAGCTGTTCAGGTGTTAACTACTAAGCGAATGTCAGATAAGAGAATGTGTTTTGCATTATACAATTTGCTGCAGCGTTTAATGGGTGACAGAAGTGTAATACATTCTGCTTCACTAATTCAACATGTTTTGGATACATGTACTGGATCAATAACATTTACTCTCAACACTCAACAAGATGCACAAGAATTTATTATGGTCATCCTTGGAGTCTTAGAACAAGAAGAGGTAAATGTTCATGATTTATTTGGGGTGAAGACTACTCTTTCACTACTCTTTCACAACACTGCAATCAATTCTGAAAGATTTCTCTACTTAACATTACCGGATTCTAAAACTTTGCCTTTTGATAAATTGTACAGAAATGCAAACCAAAATATGACATGCCCAAACTACTGATCAGACTTTGTATCTACATTGTTAGTATAAACAACTGGAAATACATTACAGTAATGCTACAAAGATGCAGAGCAGATGGTTCTATATTGAAAACTCTGCTTACAAACTTAAAAGTTGGACTAATATCACTTTGAGAAAGAATTTTTACTACTTTGGCCATCATCTTTCATAAAGGAGTTAATGTAACCTCCGGACACTACACTTTCTATTCAAGGAGTAAAAATGGATGGACATAATGCAATGACATAAACCTAAAATACAAACCACAACTAGACACACAAAAAAAGGGGAGCACACTGCCTCACACTCCAGCATAAAATAGCCCCTATGCATCATGGTAAATGCAGTCATTTGATTTAAAGATAGAGAAATTTTTCAAAAAGTCTTTCACCTTAAGAAGGTGCAGCAAGTGCCGTATCTCTGGACACGTGTTTCTGGCTTTCGGCCGTCATCAGCAGAGAGAAAATATATCTGAAGGGGTTGCTTGAAGTGCCGCCGAACGTCTTCACAGGTTTTTGTACCACTCAGTAGGCGAAGTGACTGCATTTACCATGATGCATTGGGGCTAACTTTTTGCTTGAGTGTGAGGCAGTGTGCTCCCTTTTTTCATTTTGTCCAATGACTGCTCCCTTGAGCTAACGAGCTGACGAGCTCTGGAGAGGCACCTGTGCGCCAGTGAGTGGTACATAAACCCGAGAAGACTTTTGGCGGCATTTCAAGCAACCCCACAGACTTGGCTGCTCTCTGCTGATGACGGGCTAAACCTAGAAACACGTGTCCAGAGATACACAGCACTTGCTGCACCTACTTAGGTGAAAGACTTTTGATTACTTTTTCAGCACAAAACGAAGTGACTGCATTTACCATGATGCATTGGGGCTAACTTTTTGCTTGAGTGTGAGGCAGTGTGCTCCCTTTTTTCTTTTTGTCCAATGACTGCTCCCTTGAGCTAAAGAGCTGACGAGCTCTGGAGAGGCACCTGTGCGCCAGTGAGTGGTACATAAACCCGAGAAGACTTTTGGCGGCATTTCAAGCAACCCCACAGACTTGGCTGCTCTCTGCTGATGACGGGCTAAACCTAGAAACACGTGTCCAGAGATACACAGCACTTGCTGCACCTACTTAGGTGAAAGACTTTTGATTACTTTTTCAGCACAAAACGAAGTGACTGCATTTACCATGATGCATTGGGGCTAACTTTTTGCTTGAGTGTGAGGCAGTGTGCTCCCTTTTTTCTTTTTGTCCAATGACTGCTCCCTTGAGCTAACGAGCTGACGAGCTCTGGAGAGGCACCTGTGCGCCAGTGAGTGGTACATAAACCCGAGAAGACTTTTGGCGGCATTTCAAGCAAGCCCACAGACTTGGCTGCTCTCTGCTGATGACGGGCTAAACCTAGAAACACGTGTCCAGAGATACACAGCACTTGCTGCACCTACTTAGGTGAAAGACTTATGATTACTTTTTCAGCACAAAACGAAGTGACTGCATTTACATGATGCATTGGGGCTAACTTTTTGCTTGAGTGTGAGGCAGTGTGCTCCCTTTTTTCTTTTTGTCCAATGACTGCTCCCTTGAGCTAACGAGCTGACGAGCTCTGGAGAGGCACCTGTGCGCCAGTGAGTGGTACATAAACCCGAGAAGACTTTTGGCGGCATTTCAAGCAACCCCACAGACTTGGCTGCTCTCTGCTGATGACGGGCTAAACCTAGAAACACGTGTCCAGAGATACACAGCACTTGCTGCACCTACTTAGGTGAAAGACTTTTGATTACTTTTTCAGCACAAAACGAAGTGACTGCATTTACCATGATGCATTGGGGCTAACTTTTTGCTTGAGTGTGAGGCAGTGTGCTCCCTTTTTTCATTTTGTCCATTGACTGCTCCCTTGAGCTAACGAGCTGACGAGCTCTGGAGAGGCACCTGTGCGCCAGTGAGTGGTACATAAACCCGAGAAGACTTTTGGCGGCATTTCAAGCAACCCCACAGACTTGGCTGCTCTCTGCTGATGACGGGCTAAACCTAGAAACACGTGTCCAGAGATACACAGCACTTGCTGCACCTACTTAGGTGAAAGACTTTTGATTACTTTTTCAGCACAAAACGAAGTGACTGCATTTACCATGATGCATTGGGGCTGACTTTTTGCTTGAGTGTGAGGCAGTGTGCTCCCTTTTTTCTTTTTGTCCAATGACTGCTCCCTTGAGCTAACGAGCTGACGAGCTCTGGAGAGGCACCTGTGCGCCAGTGAGTGGTACATAAACCCGAGAAGACTTTTGGCGGCATTTCAAGCAACCCCACAGACTTGGCTGCTCTCTGCTGATGACGGGCTAAACCTAGAAACACGTGTCCAGAGATACACAGCACTTGCTGCACCTACTTAGGTGAAAGACTTTTGATTACTTTTTCAGCACAAAACGAAGTGACTGCATTTACCATGATGCATTGGGGCTAACTTTTTGCTTGAGTGTGAGGCAGTGTGCTCCCTTTTTTCTTTTTGCCCAATGACTGCTCCCTTGAGCTAACGAGCTGACGAGCTCTGGAGAGGCACCTGTGCGCCAGTGAGTGGTACATAAACCCGAGAAGACTTTTGGCGGCATTTCAAGCAACCCCACAGACTTGGCTGCTCTCTGCTGATGACGGGCTAAACCTAGAAACACGTGTCCAGAGATACACAGCACTTGCTGCACCTACTTAGGTGAAAGACTTTTGATTACTTTTTCAGCACAAAACGAAGTGACTGCATTTACCATGATGCATTGGGGCTAACTTTTTGCTTGAGTTTGAGGCAGTGTGCTCCCTTTTTTCTTTTTGTCCAATGACTGCTCCCTTGAGCTAACGAGCTGACGAGCTCTGGAGAGGCATCTGTGCGCCAGTGAGTGGTACATAAACCCGAGAAGACTTTTGGCGGCATTTCAAGCAACCCCACAGACTTGGCTGCTCTCTGCTGATGACGGGCTAAACCTAGAAACACGTGTCCAGAGATACACAGCACTTGCTGCACCTACTTAGGTGAAAGACTTTTGATTACTTTTTCAGCACAAAACGAAGTGACTGCATTTATCATGATGCATTGGAGCTAACTTTTTGCTTGAGTGTGAGGCAGTGTGCTCCCTTTTTTCTTTTTGTCCAATGACTGCTCCTTTGAGCTAACGAGCTGACGAGCTCTGGAGAGGCACCTGTGCGCCAGTGAGTGGTACATAAACCCGAGAAGACTTTTGGCGGCATTTCAAGCAACCCCACAGACTTGGCTGCTCTCTGCTGATGACGGGCTAAACCTAGAAACACGTGTCCAGAGATACACAACACTTGCTGCACCTACTTAGGTGAAAGACTTTTGATTACTTTTTCAGCACAAAACGAAGTGACTGCATTTACCATGATGCATTGGGGCTAACTTTTTGCTTGAGTGTGAGGCAGTGTGCTCCCTTTTTTCTTTTTGTCCAATGACTGCTCCCTTGAGCTAACGAGCTGACGAGCTCTGGAGAGGCACCTGTGCGCCAGTGAGTGGTGCATAAACCCGAGAAGACTTTTGGCGGCATTTCAAGCAACCCCAGAGACTTGGCTGCTCTCTGCTGATGACAGGCTAAACCTAGAAACACGTGTCCAGAGATACACAGCACTTGCTGCACCTACTTAGGTGAAAGACTTTTGATTACTTTTTCAGCACAAAACGAAGTGACTGCATTTACCATGATGCATTGGGGCTAACTTTTTGCTTGAGTGTGAGGCAGTGTGCTCCCTTTTTTCTTTTTGTCCAATGACTGTTCCCTTGAGCTAACGAGCTGACGAGCTCTGGAAAGGCACCTGTGCGCCAGTGAGTGGTACATAAACCCGAGAAGACTTTTGGCGGCATTTCAAGCAACCCCACAGACTTGGCTGCTCTCTGCTGATGACGGGCTAGACCTAGAAACACGTGTCCAGAGATACACAGCACTTGCTGCACCTACTTAGGTGAAAGACTTTTGATTACTTTTTCAGCACAAAACGAAGTGACTGCATTTACCATGATGCATTGGAGCTAACTTTTTGCTTGAGTGTGAGGCAGTGTGCTCCCTTTTTTCTTTTTGTCCAATGACTGCTCCCTTGAGCTAACGAGCTGACGAGCTCTGGAGAGGCACCTGTGCGCCAGTGAGTGGTACATAAACCCGAGAAGACTTTTGGCGGCATTTCAAGCAACCCCACAGACTTGGCTGCTCTCTGCTGATGACGGGCTAAACCTAGAAACACGTGTCCAGAGATACACAGCACTTGCTGCACCTACTTAGGTGAAAGACTTTTGATTACTTTTTCAGCACAAAACGAAGTGACTGCATTTACCATGATGCATTGGGGCTAACTTTTTGCTTGAGTGTGAGGCAGTGTGCTCCCTTTTTTCTTTTTGTCCAATGACTGCTCCCTTGAGCTAATGAGCTGACGAGCTCTGGAGAGGCACCTGTGTGCCAGTGAGTGGTGCATAAACCCGAGAAGACTTTTGGCGGCATTTCAAGCAACCCCACAGACTTGGCTGCTCTCTGCTGATGACAGGCTAAACCTAGAAACACGTGTCCAGAGATACACAGCACTTGCTGCACCTACTTAGGTGAAAGACTTTTGATTACTTTTTCAGCACAAAACGAAGTGACTGCATTTACCATGATGCATTGGGGCTAACTTTTTGCTTGAGTGTGAGGCAGTGTGCTCCCTTTTTTCTTTTTGTCCAATGACTGCTCCCTTGAGCTAACGAGCTGACGAGCTCTGGAGAGGCACCTGTGCACCAGTGAGTGGTACATAAACCCGAGAAGACTTTTGGCGGCATTTCAAGCAACCCCACAGACTTGGCTGCTCTCTGCTGATGACGGGCTAGACCTAGAAACACGTGTCCAGAGATACACAGCACTTGCTGCACCTACTTAGGTGAAAGACTTTTGATTACTTTTTCAGCACAAAACGAATTGACTGCATTTACCATGATGCATTGGGGCTAACTTTTTGCTTGAGTGTGAGGCAGTGTGCTCCCTTTTTTCTTTTTGTCCAATGACTGCTCCCTTGAGCTAACGTCTGACGAGCTCTGGAGAGGCACCTGTGCGCCAGTGAGTGGTACATAAACCCGAGAAGACTTTTGGCGGCATTTCAAGCAACCCCACAGACTTGGCTGCTCTCTGCTGATGACGGGCTAAACCTAGAAACACGTGTCCAGAGATACACAGCACTTGCTGCACCTACTTAGGTGAAAGACTTTTGATTACTTTTTCAGCACAAAACGAAGTGACTGCATTTACCATGATGCATTGGGGCTAACTTTTTGCTTGAGTGTGAGGCAGTGTGCTCCCTTTTTTCTTTTTGTACAAACCACAACTTCCATTTAAACTAAAAAACTCGTATCTTTTCTTTCTTCCACAGAAGTTCTAAGGCAGAAGTCAGGTTCAAGAAGTGGCGTTCAGTTTTTCATCTATGTGGTTCACCTCTTTTTTAGACATTATTGAGCCTACTAAGGGTAATGTTTTAAAAAAAAAGATTTTCAAAACTCTAGAGTCCTTTTATGTTCCAGAAAGGAGTTAATATAACAACTCAATACGAGACTCTCTAATTAAAGTCTGAAACTGGACAGACATACTCCAATTACAGCAGTCTTGACTTGAAACCAAAAAGTGCCTTATAAACTACACAATTGTCCCCTATTGTTTCCCCAACCAAACTTTAAAGTCCTAATTTTCCATACATGGATCATTGCCAGTTTGGCCTACCAGGAATGATGTTTTCAAAAGGAGCTCTAAAATTGAAGAGTGATTAATAATTATTTGTAATATTGTACCAGCTATAATAATATAAGAAATACTTTTAAGATATGGTTGTTTAGATTACTTTGGTAAGTCTAGAAAAAAACACCAATTAATGAATTGTAGTGAGTGTGATGCATAGTATTACTTATTTGCAGTGATCTACTGTGCATGTTTTGTGCTTTTTTTTTTTTTTTACAATCCATTGATTGTTTTTTCCAAACTGTTTGAAGATGATGATTAATACAAACCGTAGTTTACGGTGAAGAAGGACAAAAGCTCAGAACAGTCATTCATGAAAATTATATTTTTACTATATTGTAGTATAGTCTTAGAGTATGAGCAATATGTATTGTTATGTTTGTGTAACTTTGAAGATGAAGTCCCTCATTATGACATTGGCAGTAAATGCCCCTACCGCCACAGCGACGGCTGACAACATACCACCGCCATGGCTAGCAGCCGGCCACCCGCATTATGACCATAGACGGAATTTCGCCAGAAGACTGGTGGGATTCCGTCGACGGTCATGGCTGCGAACGGCGGTAAGGTGGCTCTGCTGCCAGCAGCAGCACCACGCCAGCAAAACACCTCCTACCATATCATGTTCCATGATACGGCCTGCCAGTGTTTTGCTGGCGGATGCTGCTGCTGGCAGCAGCGCTGCATCCCGTCTCCTGCCGGAGGACCCCCTGCAAGCAGGTAAGTTGGGTTCTCCGACAGGAGGGGGGGGGTGCGTGTGTTGTGTTGGGGGAGTTGTGTGTCTGTTTTTGTATGCATGCATGCGGGCCTGAGTCACGTGGAATGCGTGCATGAATGACTGAATGTGAGAGTACGTGTATGTTGTGTGTTGTGAATGCATGTGTGCAATAATGTATGTTAGTGTGTGTTGCAGTGTGTGGGAATGTATGTGTGCATGCGGGGTGGATGTGGGTATGTGTGCGTGTATGAGTGTGTATGTGTGCACGTATGGGTGTTTAAGTGTGAGGGGGTGGGAGAGTGAGTGTGAGGGTATTGGAGGACTCTGGGTAGGGGGAGGTGTGCGGGGGAGACCCCTTTCAGGAATTTCCTGGCACTGATAGTGCCTACCACCATGGTATCCGTGGCGGTATGATTGCCATGAAAACCATGGCGGTAGGTGGGTCATAATCCCGAGGGTGGGATTGTGACGGCCACCTGCCTGGAGACCGAAGTCTCCAGCCCAGCGACAGTTACCACCCTGGCGGACTGAGTGGTACATTGGAGTCAAACCGCCAATGTCAAAATTTGGGGAAAGGTACAGCCAGTCTGTTGGCAGTACCTTTCCCCAAATTACTGCCGTCCACCAGGGTTGTAATGAGGGACTAAATACTGACATATCTTTATCTTCTTTTTCTTTTTCAATAGTGGCTGGCGATCAGCGTTGTTAAATGTCTCAAAACACTTCTTGAACCACTCACATATTGCTTAGAGATATCAATGGACAGTGTTTTTAAACACCGAATGGTACATGATATCACACTAATTTTTATTATGTGACTCCCCTCCCTCAACATCTATTGCACACTACATTTTACATAATGTTAAAAAAATCTTTGAGATTCACTGAAAAAATGAAGGTTACAGAGATGTAATAGGTTGGCAGTAGTCACTCACTCACCGAACTAAGCACTCATGCACTCAGTTAATCACCTAGACTCCACTCTTACAGTCAACCATTTGCACATACACCACTCATGCACTCAGTGAATCACCCATACAGCACTCATGCACTCACTAACTCACCCATACATGCACTCATACACTCAATCATCCATACACCACTCATGCACTCACTTATACATACATGCACTCATACAACGAGTCAATTACTAATACATGCACTCATGCACTCAATCACCCATACACCACTCATTAACACACATACTCTTGCACTCACTCACCCAAACATGCACTCATGTACTCACTCACCCATACATGCACTCATACACTTTCAGTCACCCATGTACCACTCACACACTCACTCACCCATATGTCCACTCATCTACCCACTCACTCACCTATTGAGCTATTCATGTACCCACTCACTCACCCATACATGCACTCACTCATCCATACATGCACTCATGCACTCTTTCAGTCACCCATGCACCACTCGCACAATCACTCACTCACCCACATATGCACTCATGTACCCACTCACTCACCCATAGGGCCATTAATACACCCACTCACTCACCTATACATTCACTCATGCAGTCACATACTCACCAATACATACACTTATACACTCAGCCAATTACCCATGCATGCACTCATGCAGTCACTCAATCACTCATTCATCACTCATGCACTCACTCACTCATTCAAAAACTCTTGCACTCACTCTCTCAGCCATGCCCCACTCAATCACCTAGACACCACTCACTCATCTATACACAACTCATGCACTCACTCACTCATACACACACTCTTGTACTCACTCACACACCCATACACACACTCACTCTATCAGTCACCCATGCACACTCAGTCACTCATCCATTTGTGCACTCAGTCAATCACCCACATACTACTCATGCACTCACTTATACACAGATACATCCACTCATGCGCTTACTTAATCACCCATACACCACTTATACATTCATTCAGTCACCCATACAGCACTCAAGGACTCACTCACTCACCCATGCCCACTCACACTCTCACCCATTTACTCACGTAGGAACTAATGCATTCACTCACTCACCCATACATGCACTCACTCACTCATACATGCACTCACGCACTTTCGCGCACTTATTTAGTCACCCATACATGCAGTGTTTCTTACATATATTCAAACATACAGCTTATCTTTTTTTGACCGTGAAAGGTGGTTCTGAGAAGAACCCTTTTTTTCTAGAACTGTGGGTTTTGTATTTTTGTGAAATAAGACGACAACAAGATTAATAACAATTGTAATGTAAGAAATAAGGACAGTCCAAAAACGGGATGAAATTATAGAAACAATTAACATGTTTGTAGTCTTGCTGCATCCAAAATAACATCTACACACTGATCACCAGCTGTGAGGGTGGTGTTACAGTCAAGACAATAGGTATCAGCTCTCCTTAACTCTGATGACATTACTGGCCTCGACTTCTCCACTTCCCCTAAAATGCCCTCTCCAGCCAAAGGTGGTGCAGCCCTGGAGATGGAAGGTTGGTCTTCAGCACTCTCTTTATGTGCCCTTCTAAAATGGCATTTATTGTAAGTTTTCAAAGGGCAGAGCATAGACGTTGTGCCCCTTGAATATTTCTTGGCACTACCCCTCAATTGAGTTTCAATGCACAATGTGCACTTCACCAATGTTGCCACTGTTTTTGATTCACTTGATGGTTTGATGAATAGTGTCCATTAATGCTTTGTTTTTTAGCCCGTGGTTTCTCATCAGGAAAGTCTTCTGCTTCAGCTGGTAAGTCCTCCTCCAATCTTTTTGTTTACAGGTCACATGATCATCACGAACAACAGCATCATTATGCCATAGTCACGATTAATCGCATCAAGGGAAAAAATGTATGGTAATGCTCGTTGTTGTTGTGAACAACGATGTCGTTGCGAAGAACAGCATCGCGAAAATGGCCATTATATTTAAAAATGTGTTTTCATAATATGCAACTGCAACGCTGCAAGCAATACCCACTTCCCCACATGACCATCCCCATACTCATAAAATTAGCCCCATGTGATAGAGGATAATGTCACAACAGAAACTTACATAAGGGTGTTATATGGAACACACTTCATAACTTTAACAAAATCAAAAAGTTAATTACTGAAGCTACGCTAGTAGAGCAATGCTATAACATCCACTCTCACACACATACACCCAATCACAAACTCACTCACTCAGGCAGTAAAACACTCATACACTCATTCAATAAGAGACTCATCCACTAATAAACCCACTGAGATAATCATGCACCCACTCACACACCCATTTAGACAAACATGCACCCACTTATAGACCCACTCAGAGACTCATGTCCAGTCACAGACTCCCACACACCTCCTTACAGAACCACTCATACACTCATGCACCCACTCACAGAACTACTCAAACATTCACACACTCACTCACAGGCCCACTCAGACACTCATGCACCCACTCACACATCTACTCAGACACTAATCCATCCACTCAGAGATCCACTCAGGCTCTCACACACCCACTCACAGACAAGGTCATACATTGATGCATCCACTCACATAGGCACTGAGACATTGATGGACCCCCACACACCCACTGAGAGGCTCATGCACCTACACACACAGCAAGTCAGACTCATGCACCCACTCACAGACCCACTGACACTCATTCACTCACTCATAGACCTATTCAAATACTTATGCACCCATTCACGGACCCACAAGACATCTCACACACTCACTGACAGACCCATACACCTACTCATACATCCACCTACCAATCTATACAGGCAGTTACGCACCCATTTTAAAACCATACAGATTATAGTTGCAAAATACATTTTAAATATACTGAAAAAACAAATGTTATAAGGATATAATAGCTAGGAAATAGAATTTAAAAACCTTAGAAATTCACTGAAAAAACAAAGCTTACAGGGACCTTCTTGCTAGGAAATTGAATTTAAAAAAACTTAGAAATCCACAGGAAAAAAACAAAGGTTATGGTATATATAGTTAGGGTCACATTTCACTCATACAAAACCAGTGAAATTCAGCAGTTATAGCTACCTTAGCTAACTATAAGTTGCACCCCCATAATGCACTGCTTATAACCTCACATATTACATCACTAATGACATGGTCAGTGACATCACTGATGACATCTAAAATGGTATAAGTGATTACATCACTGATGACATCATCCACACAGCCACTCACACTCTCACTCACACCCCATATGAGCTCACATACATCTACTCACACACAAATACTCACATAGCCATTCACACACTCAGCAAAGTAATGACACACACCCACTCACTCACACAGCCACTGTCAGAACCAGTCACTCACTCATCCATTCAGTAAACCATACAGCTACTTACACACCCACTTACAGACCCACACAACCACCCACAAATCCACTCCTACACCCATACAACTACTCACATACCCATTCAGTCATCTATACAGTCACTGACTCGCCCATTCACTAACTGAAACAGTCACTTACACACCCAGTCACTCACCCATACAAAGACTCACACACCCATGCACTCACCCGTACAGCCACTCACACACCCACTCACTCACCCATGCACCCACTCACACACCCACTCACTGATACACCTACTCACAAGTCCACTCACTATCCCATACAGTCACTGACACAGTCACTCACTATACATACAGCCATTCATACACCCAGCCACTCACTGACTCATACACTCACTGACTCAGCCACTCACTCACAGATACTTGCACACCCAGTCACTTACTCATACCAACACTCACACACCAACTCACTCATCTGTACAGCCACTCACACACCCACTCATACAACCAATGCAGGCAGTCACAAACCCATTCATTCACCAGTACAGCTACTTATACATCCACTTACTCTTCCATACAGGAACTACCTCAACCACTCACCCATACAGCCACTCACACATCCACTTACACATCCATAAAACCACCTACACTTACTGAAAGATGTCATCAGTAAAGTCATCAGTGATGTCACTGACTATGTCATGTAATATGTGAGGTCATAAGCAGTGCATTACAGGGACGCAAGTTATAGTTACCTTAGGTAACTATAACTACTAAATTTCACTATTTTGTTATGAGTGAAATGTGAGCTTAACTACAACGTCCCTGTAACCTTCATTGTTTTCCATGAATAAATAAATATCTATATATATATATATAGATATATTTATATATCTATATATATATAGATATATATAGTATAAATGCCCACACTTACTAAAGTATTAAGTTTTAATGGATGCGTGGTAAAGGTATTGCTTGGTAATGACCTTGTTGTAAGTGATGTTTGCCATCACTTTCATTCATCATTAGAAGGGACAGATTTGTATTCAATAAAATTATTGGGGACAAATCTTTCATTTTTATCTACATTTTCATGTTTTGACATTTTAATATGTGTCACTCTTTTCTACAGTGTGATGCTGGGAATACGCTCAGTAAGTTAAGTGCTCACTGCTAATATCTGTTGTGTCCTCCAAATCACGAGTTCAAATTGTGTAAAGGCCAACTCAGCATTTTGCTCTTACAACATTGATAAGCTAAGTATAAATAAATTGGGTAACAATATCACTTGTTATTTACTCAGCATATGTATAGGCAAAGACAGCAGTGTGGAGCGCTACGAAAAAAATAATTATATTAAGACAGATGTTTATGTTAGGGATTCATCATATAAAATGGCAGGATCTATAATGACTAGAATAAGCCTTGGCTGAAGACGGCACTGTCTATGCAGTGACCAGCAACACAAAGGATAAATCATAAGAACACAAAGGACAGATCTAAGAGCCCCTAGCACCATATTAGTGTCATTTTTTACACTAATGTGGACCAAGGAGGCCAAAATCACTGCTTCAAATTTACAAAGTGTCACAATGCACCCATTGCTCCGCTTTGTAACTCTTTGTGCTGCATTATGCCTGCGCCAGGCATAATGTATGCAAAGGGGGCATTCCCACGTTAAAAGGAGGGACACCGTTGTTTACAATGGGCCTCAATTGGCCTTTTCAGGATTAGCGTCAACATTTTTTACGCTAATCCTGCAAAGCTCTGAGCTAGCATAAAAAATGTCAGCACTAGTTCCCTAACTAGTTCCCTAGATACAGCGCACACGTGGTGGTGTTAGAGGAGCGCTAAGTGGTGCAAGAAAAGTGGGGCTGCATTTTTTGCAGTGCACTTTTCTTAAACATGGCCGAAAGAGTGCAAATCAAGGCCATCTTCTATTCCATTCTTACTTATTGCATTGACTGTAACACCACCCTCACAGCTGGTGAGCAGTGTGTAGATGTTATTTTGGATGCAGCAAGACTACAAACCTGTCAATATTTGCTATAACTTAATACATTTTTTGGACTGTTATTATTTTTGCGTGAGGAAATAAGTGCATCACTGTGTATGGGTGAGCGACAGTGCATGAGTGCATGTATGAGTGATTGAGTGCATGAGTGCTGCATGAGTGAATGAAAGAGTGTATGAGTGCATGTATAGATGAGTGAGTGGGTGCATGAGTGTGTATATGAGTAAATGAGTGAGAGTGTGAGTGGGCAAGGGTGAGTGAGTGAGTCCATGAGTGCTGTATGGGTGACTGAATGAATGTATGAGTGGTGTATGGGTGATCATGTGAGTGCATGAGTGATATGTGGGTGATTGAGTGCACATATGTGTAATGACTGAGTACATGAGTGGTGCATGGCTCTCTGTGAGTACATGAGTGCGTGTAAGAGTGAATGAGTGCATGAGTTGTGTACGGGTGAGTGAGTGGTGTATAGGTGATTGATTGTATGAGTGCAGGTATGTGTAAGTAAGTGAGTGCATGAGTGGTGTATGGGTGATTGAGAGTATGAGTGCATGTATGATTGAGTGAGTGAGTGCATGAGTGCTGTATGGGTGACTGATTGAGCACATGAGTGCATGTATGAGTGAGTAACTGAGTGCATGAGTGGTGTATGGGTGATTGTCTGAGTATGTGAGTGAACATATGGGTGAGTGCATGAGTCCGTGTATGAGTGAGTGAGTGGGTGTCTGAGTGGCTCTATGGGTGAAGAAGTGGGTACATGAGTGCATGTATGGGTGAGTGAGTGAATGTGTGAGTTGAGCATGAGTGACTATGAAAGAGTGTATGAGTGTGGGAGTGAGTGCATGAGTGCATGTATGGGTGAGTGAGTGCATGAGTGCTGTATGGATGAATGACTGAGTGCATGTATGGGTGAGTGACTGAGTGCATGAGTTGTGTGTAAATGTAGTACATCAATTAGTACGGTTTACTTAATTTATTTCTGTGCATCTCAGCTCATCAGTGATTAGGTTAAAAAACAAATAAACAAATGTTGGGCTTGTGCTTTACATCTCGGCTAAGACCGTGGTCTGTCAAACTCTTGTAATCAGTACATGTCTCCATGTTTTGGTCAGTCAAGAATTGACACTTCTTGTAACGGTGCTGTAAGGTAAAATGATGTCCCCCCTTCCAGAATCAGATGCGGGTCACCTGAGTCTCCCATATCTCAAAGATATTCATTGACCTTGGTCTAAATGGTGGTCCTATTATGATCTCCTGCTCGGATTCTCTCATTACCACCATGCAAAAGTGCCCTTGTTTCGCCATAGCTGCTCTCTAATATACCTCTTTTGTTTTAAAGCGCTGGTGAAGGTTGGATTTACTAACCCACTCAGCTACCCACATAAAATACTGATCTGTTCTCTGCAACAGACATAGTAACCCACTGCACTATTTTATGGGGAGTCAAAACTGCCACTAGACAACACTCGATCTCTCACTCAGCAACATTAACCACAAGAGTTATAATGACATTTTTTTTGCCGCCTGACAGCTGGACACACAAGGAAAGGTGAGTGTGCCCCTTCCAGGTCAGCGCCCAGTGCATCCTCATCAGTTGCACTAGAGCTGGCCCTGTTTCTAAGTACTGTAAGTAATAGATATTAGGTTTGCCAAATTAAACCAGTCTCTATGTATCGACCTCAGATGAATAAAAGGCTTATTCGCCCATGGTAAGAAACTCCTTTTACAGCAGTGGGCATTGAACTCACTGAACCAGCCAGTCAGAACAGATTATTCACTGATGCAAGCCTCCAGTGTCTCATAGCCTCTACCAGACTATGGTAACATTTTGTGGTGGAAAGGCACACGTAGCGACTAAGATAATATGGGGGATTATTAAGTGCCCCTAGCACCAGTCCAACAACACCTTAGCATGATTATTTAGCATGCATTGTGCCACTTTTTAGCCCTTTGCGCTGCATTATGCCTGAACCAGGCATAATGTATGCAAAGGGGGCGTTTCCCCGTTAAAAGGGGCTGAAAAAATGGTGCAAAGAAATCTAGGAGATTTCTTTGCGTCGTTTTTTTCAGCACTTTTAGGCCCAGATTTATACTAGTTTTGCACTGAATTAGCGTTATTTTTTAACGCTACTTCAGTGCAAACTAACTCCATATTTATACTTTGGCGCTAGACCAGTTGAGAGCCAAAGTTATCGAGTTAAAGTCATTTTTTGCCGGCGGGAAACTACTTTGCGTCAATGAGATGCAAGGTAGGCATTCCTAGGCAAAAAATGACTCTAAGGCCCGGGAGCCTTATTTATCCTCCCGTGCAAAAATGGTGCAAGGGAGAGAGGTGCGCATAAATAATGGCGCTAAGCTTACTTAGCAACATTATTTTACACCAGGGTCAGGGCAGGTCCTAGGGGACACCCCCACCCACACCAGAGGGACAGCAGAGGATGGGGGACACCATCCAAGATAAGTGTAGGTAAGAAGAGGTAAGTGTATTGCAGTTTATTTTTTTAATGCCATTGGAGGCCCAGAAATGGGCCCCCTACATGGCACTGGGTACAATGGCCCTGCCTAGGGGACCCTTGTCCCCTGTGCTGCCCATTGGGGTGGTGGGCATGACTTCTGTCTTTAATAAGACAGGAGTCATGTGGTATGGTAGGTTTTGCGTCAAGAAATGTCACTGGGCTGGTTAGAGTCATCATTTTTCACTCTAACCAGCCTAACGTCGTTTTTTGGTGCAGTGCCACTTTTCTTAAACCTGGCCCAAAGAGCGCAAATCAAGGCCGTCTTCTAGTCCATTCCAGTAAGTTCTAACTGAAACTCGTTGTGTGGTTTTTAAATGATACACCATTCTGAGACTGTCCCACCCCGTAAGTAATTAACAAAGCAAAAAGGAAAACAAATCTAAAGCAAGTGACGTCTACAGTGAAAACCATGCTTAAACTGTGCAAATAAACAATAAACTGAAGAGCAGATTTACTATTGCTTTGCAAAGGCCGTCATGTGATGCTAACCAAGGCAAATATTAGTTTAGATCAGCATTCACAAAGAACATAGCGCTACATCACATTGCCCAGAGTACAGCAAAATCTCCAAAGTAGGCAAAACCGAGTGGGAACCACACACACTCTGGAGTGCATACAAAACTATATGAACTAAAACACGCAAAATACTATGACCTACCCATGTGGGGATTGGTAGCGGCAAATACAAACAAGCTGAAAAAAACATACAACAGAAAATAATGAGTTATATTTCCAATATTATTTTCAGTGCTCCCACATCTTTGACTCAACATAGTCAGTGTGTCTGCTCTGCTTCCAGAACTTGAAGTCTGGTAAAATAAAGGCCGGATTGGTACTTGTGGTGGGTGACTGATGAATTGACACAGGAGGCATTTTAGATAATTCCTCTCCTATGTACATATATGTATAACATCCCCTAGTCAATCAATCATTATTGACAATCTCCCTAGACAATGTAACAATAGAGAACTTCTGTTTGGGGAAATATGTTATTTGTTGCAGAGAAGCGAGGAGGGTTCTCTGGGAACCAGAAATGGTGATCCAACCCCTGACGAATGGAGACAATCTAAACATCGACCTGTCTGCCTCATGGTCAAGCATGATGATATGCCTTTGAGTAGGGAATTACAAAACTGCATAATTTTTGTTTCTCACATTTTGCAAAAAAAGTCATAAATGTATTTGATTGCTGCGAAAAATGATTTTCTTATGAAATTTACAAGCAATGGCGTGTCTCTTGTAAAAAGTCAACGACAAGAGAGTGGATTGTGGAGAAAGTGTTTTTCACCTACACATATTCTGCTTGCAACAATTTACTGTGGTAAAAAAATAATGCAAACTTGCATAATGCACCACTTTGTGCAATTCAAGTAGTACATGCAATATTTTGTACACTTCATGTAATACAAATTTTGCAAATTTCTCACATTTTGAATACTAATTAGATTTTGCCTGGGGCTCATTTGCACTAATCCACACTGGATGTATTGAGCAAATTAAGAGGCCCAAGTGATTCCACGCCCTTTTTACTGTGCCATAAAGGAATAAGAACAGGTGAGAATTTCAGTGTCAAGTTTTCTTTAGCTCCTGTGGTTAAATGGGCCTTCCTGTGGTTGTGACTTTCCACTGAGATGCTGCAGGGCCAGGGCATGAAGCAGTAATTAATTGATGTAGCCCCTGATTGGTGTCATAAGGCTGCTGTTTTTACCAATTACTTAGCAATTCTGAAGGTTCTAGAATGCACCTTTTCAACGAGCACCTCATTCACCTATGATCAGGATCCTAAGAATTCCTCCAGCCCTGCACCGAACAACTGGAAACCTCACTAGTTATCTCGCACATTGTTTCAATCAAGAACTGTTCCCTAGTCACCACTTAGTTCCCATACCCAACCCATTTCTATCTGCACTTCGGTGTAGCTTCCCAACCAGGAATATGCGACACAGTTAGCATATCATCTCCATCCAAATATCGTCATATTTCCACAAATGACATTTCCTTTTTTTAAAGTCACTGTTTCGTTTTTTTATTAAATGTTAATTGTGCAAGCAATTGAGCCATCGTTCTCCACCTTTCAAAGCCAATTGACATAATCTTTAAATTTTTCCATCTGTTGAATAGCACTTCATTCCTTTTTTACTCAATTGGCTTATAAATAGTCACCCTCCATAACTTTTTTCTGCTTCTGTGAGAAACCATTTTAATTTTGCTCCACAGCAGTCTTGATCCCGATTACAGATCGGAAATACTGCCCAGGTTCCAGTGGCGTGGACCCCCACTGTGTGTGTCTGACAAAGACTTGAACTGTGTACCAGAGTACAAGATTTAGGACTTGATGCACAACCATCAGAGACAGACTCACAATTTGCAAATTTACAGATTTGCAAAATGCGAGTCACAGTCTTTGATGTACAAGAGTGTCTGAGACACAGTTTCTGATTCCCAAATGGGTCACAAGGGACCTGCCACATTGATATTCATGAGGCAGGTCCCAATTTGTGACCCAATGAGAATAGCTGGCACTCACATGGATGGTGCTCGGCTGAGGTCTATGTGCAGGTTTTATTTAAATGCAGTTGCTTTCCTGAAAGGAAAACTGGATGCTTTTTTTAAAAGAAAAAGAAAACATTTCAGTTTCATTTTTTAAGAGTAGGCAGTGGTCCGTACTACTTAAAAAACATTTGTCCATGCAGTCCTGTTTGCGAATGGGTTACCACCAAATTTTGTTGGTAAAAAACAAATGTTTTAGAACTTCAATTTAGTCGCAAAACATTCGTACATACCACTGCGAGTCACTATTAGAAAGGGATGCCCTTGAAACACACCTTCCTAATTGCGAATCAATACCCATTTTGCAATTCGATAATAGATTATCAAATTGTAAAATAGGATTTTGTACATCCCCCCAAAAAAATTCTGGATGCAAAATAGCCTGATTCTGTGATTTGGGCCGTTTGTTCATCTGACCCTAAATGCTTCTCATCTACGAGAGAGAAAAAGAGAAAGAGAGAGAGAGAGAGAGAGAGAGATGCATTTCTGTAGGAAAGTACCCTCTTTTTGGCATGTTACCCCCAATTTCTGCCTGATGTCAGTATGTTTTGACTGTGTCACTGGGATCCTGCCAGTCAGGACCCCAGTGCTTATGGTTTATGGCCTGCTTGTCAGTGTGTTTCACTGTTTTCTAAATTGTCACTGGAGTCCTGCTAATCAGGACCCGAGTGCTCATGCTCTCTCTGTTTCTAAATCTGTCACTATATACTGGTAACTGAGCATTTCACTCCAAATTGGCATACTGGTCCCTCCTTATAAGTCCCTAATATATGGTACCTTGGTACCGAGGGCATTGGAGTTCCAGCCAGGGGATCCTTATGGGTTGCAGCATTTCTTTTGCCACCAATAAGGAACCTATAAAAAGGCTTCTACAGGACTGCCATTGTAGCCTGTGTGATATAGTGCATGCACTATTTCACAGCCATTTTCACTGCACTCGGTCACTTCTAAGTCACCTCTACATCAGGTCTTCCAACCCTGAAGGCTGGGTACAAAGTACCTGTGTGTGTGAGGGCACCCCGACACTAGCAGAGGTGCCCCCACCTCGTCTAAGCCCATTTACTTGGACTTTGTGAGTGTGGGGATGACATTTTAAGTCTGCACTGCACATAGGTCAATACCTATGTGCAGCTTCACAATGGTAACTATGAATATGCCCAAATAAGGTGTCTAACAACTGGGAATTTGACCGCAATACAGATTCCAGTATTGGTTGCTAAATCTTGTGCACTCTGGGGGCTCCACAGTGATTCCCAGTACTGCCATACCAGCCTTCTGAGGTTTTCACTGCACTCCCAGCTGCTACCACCTCACAGACAAGCTTCTGCCCGCCTGGGGCTTGAGCAGCTCAATCCCAGGAAGGCAGAACAATGCATTTCCTTTAGGAGAGGGGTGTTACACCCTCTCCCTTTGGAAATAGGTGTTGCAGGCATGGGAGGGGTATCCTCCCAGAGCTTTTGGAAATACTTTGAGGGCCACAAATGGTGCCTTCCTTGCATAATCCAATCCACACTGGTTCAGGGACCCTCAGTCCCGGCTCTGGCATGAAACTAGACAAAGGAAAGGGGAGTGATCACTCCTCTGTCCATCACCCCCTCAGGGGTGGTGCCTAGGGCTCCTCCAGAGTGTCCCTGCGTTTTGCCATCTTGGATTCCAGAGTGGTGGGGCACTCTGGGAGCATCTGAGTGGCCAGTGCCAGCAAATGATGTCAGAGAACCCTCCTGATAGGTGCTTACCTGATTAGGTGACCAATCCCACTATCAGGGTTATTTAGGGTCTCTCCTCTGGGTGTTTCTTCAGATTTGGATTGCAAGGCTTCAGCAGGAATCCTCTGCATCCTTTACTTCATCTTCTACTAATGGATCAACCGCTGACTGCTCCTGGAACTCTGCAAAACTGCAACAAAGAAGCTAAGATGACTTCTGCAACATTGTATCTTCAGCGCCTGCCAGCAACTGCAACAGTTTCCAGGTTGTGCATGCTCCGAGGACTGCCTGTCTTCAGCCTGCACCACAAGAATGGAAGGAATCTCCTGTGGAGTGATGGAGTCACTTCCCTGTTTCAGCAGGCACCTATCTGCAGCAATGACCAGTGGCTTGGATCCCCTCTCAGATGACAGGCGTGGATCCAGCAACACAGGTGGTGCAATAAAGTAACTCTGACAGTCCCAACGTCCAGTTGTCCAAATTTGGTGGAGGTAAGACAGTACCCCCATGCACCCCTTGACTTGCAGTTGTCAAGACTTGTGTGCATCCTTCCTAGAAGTTCTTCATGCACAGCTCAGCTTAGGCCCACAGCACTCCATCCTGTGACGCACAGCTTCCTGAGTTGTTGTCTGGCTGCGTGGGAATCCTTTGTGTTGTGCTGTGTGGGCCTCCATTTGCACCTCCTTTGTGCCCATGCTGTGGGACTCCTTTGCATGCTGCCTGGTCTTCTGAGGGCTCTCTGAATTGCTGAGAGCCCCCTCTGTCTGTCCCTCCTGTGTAGAGTCCACCAGGCCCCTCCTGGTCCTGAGCAACGTCATTTTCTATCAATGAGTGTTTTGCGTGAGCCAAGATTTGTTGGGGGAATCCAGCAATGCAAACCAGACTGCATTCATCCATCCAGCTTGTGTGCGTCCTTCCTAGAAGTTCTTCATGCACAGCTCAGCTTAGGCCCACAGCATTCCATCCTGTGACTCACAGCTTCCTGAGTTGCTGTCCAGCGGCGTGGAAATCCTTTCTGTTGTCCTGTGTGGGCCTCCATTTGCACCTCCTTTGTCCCCATGCTCTGGGACTCCTTTGTGCGCGGCCTGGTCTTCTGAGGGCTCTCTGAATTAATGAGAGCCCCCTCTGTCTTCCCCTCCTGGGGAGAGGCCACCAGGTCCCGAGCAACGCCATTTACTATCAATGCATGTTTTGCGTGAGCCAAGGCTCGTTGGCAGAATCCAGCAATGCAAACCAGACTGCATTCATCCATCCGGTGTGGGACATCTTTTGCACCAGCCAGGAACCCGCATCTGTCTTCTTTGGTGAAATACTGACTTTGTCTTCGCACCCGTGGTTCTTATTTTGCACTTTCATCTGGGTTATCAGGGTTCCTGTTCTCCCTGGACTCTTCAGTGCTTCTTGGACTTTGTCCCCTTCTTCCACAGGTCTTCAGGTCCAGGAATCCATCGTTGGTGTCTTGCAGTCTCTCCTGGTTCTTGCATTATCTTCTATTACGACTTCTAGTGTGTTTTAGGGCACTTGCTATGTTTTATTCCTGCTTTCCTTGGCTCTGGGATGGGGTATTTTATTTACTTTTGGGGTTTTCCTAAACTTCCAGCGCCCCTCTACACACTACACTTGCCTAGGTGGGAAATTGACTTTCACATTCCACTATTTTAGTATATGGTTTGTGTTCCCCCTAGGCCCTTTGGAACCTATTGTGATTTTCACTGTTTGCACTATTTTCTGACTATTTACTTATCTGTTTTTGGCTGCGAGTGAATATATTGTGTAATTTACTTACCTCATAAAGGAGTATAGTCTCCAAAGTAGTTTTGGCATTGTGTCACTAAAATAAAGTACCTTTATTTTTGTAACACTGACTATTGTCTTTCATGTGTGTGAGTACTATGTGACTACAGTGGTATTGTAAGAGCTTTGCATGTCTCCTAGTTCAGCCTTGGCTGCTCTGCCTACAGCTACCTCTAGACCGCCTGGCTTCTAGACACTAACTATATTTCACTAATAAGGGATAACTGGACCAGGTATAAGGTGTAAGTACCTTTGGTAACCACTACAAACCAGGCCAGCCTCCTACAATTTCAAACTGCTGCTGCACCCTTTATTGCCAGTCTTCAGCTCGTGACTACATTGGCCGTGATGGTTCCCGGCTGAATTCCAATCACAAAACATGTGCTTCCTAAATGGCACTCTTTGGATGGCGGCTGACTATGCACACTTTTCTAGGCAGTGCAGAGTTAATATCCCACTCAAGAGTCTCTTTGACAATATTCTGAGTGTGTATTTTGACTCAGTTGCAGAGGCAAAAGTGTTCCCTCATTTGCATGGAGACACACGCTCCTCCAAATGAGAGAATGCACCCTTAGCATGGTTCAGAAATAGACGGGAAGGCATCTGCAAAACCCTTTGTAGTGTAGAAGTGCCCTGGGTGCGCATTAAGGTTGCAAACACCTGCTGCACTTCCAAGGCATTTTGTTAATCTGGTTACTGGTGCTCTGTGGTATACTTAATACTAACGACTTTGTTGGTCATTTAGACCTCAGTGGGTGTCCCACCAGCCAACATCACTATATTTAATGATCTATGCCATGACGGCTGGGATCATCTTGGTAAAACTACTCCTGCCAATACCGCGGGGGTACTTATGACCCCCAGACAGCCACCAGATTATGACAGCTGATTCGCATTTTTTTCAGAAACAAATTCCTGAAGTGGGCGTTTTACTTCTGTGCAAGGAGGCATTAATTCTGCCTTCTTCCCAGGATTTCCCAGTCATTCATGGTTGTACCATGCTGGAAAAATATTTGTTGGAAAGGCCCCCTAAATAAGATGAGCCTCTTGATAAATAGACCGAGTTTTCTTGCCACAGATAGGCCACCAGGTCATAAAGTTCTTACAACATGCATGATGAGACTTTGCCATCAGAAAACATCTGTAAATGAGGATGGAGAAATATAGGCATGGCAGGATCTCTCTCCATTTACAACAGATCACCTTTAGCGCCTTGACTAGTACCTGTAACACAAATTTTATGACACATAGGGGTATATTTAAGAGAAATGGTGCTACACACAGTGGAGCACCACTTTTCTTGCGCCCCTTTGCACCCCCTGATGCCACCATGTGTGCACCATATTTAAAATACGCCGCAGCTTGATGGTAGCTAGGGGACTAGCGTCAGAATTTTTGATGCTAGCCCGGTGCTTTGCAGGATTAGCATGAAAAATGATGGTGCTAATCCTGCAAAGCACCCAGAGGCCCAATGTAATCAATAGTAGCAGGCTGTAAGCAGGCAGCACTTTGTTGGCAGGCTCTAAGCAGGCATTAAAAGTGCTGGAAAAAATGGAACAAGGAAATCTCTTAGCTTTCCTTATGCCATTTTTCCCCCCCCCCCCCCCGTAACGGGGGAATGCCCCTTTTGCATACATTATGCCTGGAGCAGGCATAACGTAGCGCAAAGCGTTACAAAGTGGTGCTGCGTTTTTGACCTTCTGATGCCACATTAGCATAAAAGAAATAACACTAATGTGCTGTTGGCGCTAGGGGCTTTTAAATATGCCCCATATTATCTCAGTCACTGCGTGTGCCCTTCCACCACAAAATTTTACCATAGTCCGGTGATGAGACACTGGAGGCTTGCATCAGTGAACAATCTAAACTGACTGGATGGCTCAGTGAGTTCAATGCCCACTGCTGGTACAGGAGTTTCTTAGCATGGGCGAATAAGCCTTTTATTCATCTGAGGTCGATACATAGAGACTCAATTAATTTAGCAAACCTAATATCTAATACTTAAACTACTTAGGGGCAGATTTATGGAAAGTGGTGCTGCACCAAGTGCAATGCTACTTTCCCTGGGCCCCTTAGCACCCCCCTAAAATCATCATGTATCCGCCATATTTAAAATATGGCGCACCATGGCACAGGGTATGGGGCAATAGTGTTATTTTTTCATGATGCTACTGATATACTCTGCAGGAGTAGCACCAAAATGTTGGTGCTACTCCTGCAGAGTACGTAGGGGCCCATTCTAAAGAATGGAAGCCCCATTTTAAGGCCTACTCAAGAGCAGGCGTTAAAAGTGCCATAAAAAATGGCGCAAGGAATTCTTATAGATTTGCTTGCGCCATTTTTCCAGCTCCCCTAATAGGGGAACTCCCCCTTTGCATACATTGCCTCGTTGGGCCACATTAACGTAAAAAATAATGACTTTAATGTGGTGCAAGGTGGCGCTAGGGCATTATAAATCTGCCCCTTAGAAACTGGGCAAGCTCTAGGAAACTGCAACTTATGAGGACGCACTGGGCGCTGACCTGGAAGGGGAACACTCACCTCTGGTGGGGACTGTGTGCACCAATAATGTAGATTTAAAAGAACCTGCTACAGAGTTCTTTGTGTGTCCAGCTGTCAGGCAACAAAAAATGTCATGATAACTCTAGTGATTAATGTTGCTGAGTGACAGATCGAATGTTGTCTAGTGGCAGTTTTAACTCCCCATTAAATCGTGCGAAGGGTTACAATGCCAGCTGCAGAGAACAGATCTGTATTTTATGTGGGAAGCTGAGTGGATTAAGCGCTTTAAAACAAATGAAATATACTCGAGAACAGCTATGGAGAAATGAGGGCACTTTTACAGGATGGTAGTAAGAGTATCCGAGCAGGAGAGCATGATGCGGGGTGTGTTAAAAAAGACGGGTGCACCAGGCTCCACCAGCGCTAAAGCCAGATTTTCTCAGAAGTGGTCGAAATGCAGTATGAATTGCAATTTAGAAAATAAATTATTAGTATTATTTTGAAGGATGTCTTTGGCCTTTCCTCCGAGCGGACGTTAAAGGTGCACTTGCTTCAGATTTAAGATGGAGTGCTTCTCTCGTCTGATGCATACCCACTCTGCACCATTTAAAGTGTGTGACACAAGCCCCTGAAGCACTTGTGGCGTAGGGGGCCCTACCCATTCAGGAGCCCCTCAACCCATCATAGGACCCCCCATTTAGACAAAAGGTCAATGAATATCTTTGAGATATGGGAGACTCAGGTGCCTCTCATCAGATTATGGAAGGGGGCCATCATTTTACCTTACAGCACTGTTACACGGAGAGTCAATTCTTGACTGACCAAAACTTGACGACATGTACCGATAACAAGAGTTTGACAGGCCACGGTCTTAGCACAGAAGCAAAGCACAAGTCCAACCTTGGTTTATTTGTTTTTTAACCCAATCACTGATGAGCTGAGATGCACAGAAATAAGTTAAGTAAACCGTACTAATTAATGTACTAAATTTATAAGTAGTGCCCTACCACATGTCTGGTCTCTAGCCTACCTTAATAGGAGTTTATTATTACCCAACTCCATAGTAGTCATGTTATTGACCTCAAAAGGATGAAGGGCTGCGTGGACAAACTTTGCTAACGAACCTGTGACTTGCAGATTACACACACACATCTTTCCCATGGATGCATTAGCACACTGCGCTGTCTTCCTAACCATATATTTACTACCGTTCCCTGGCTGGGAAAATATGAGAACGTAGGGCAAGCCTACGACACAATAAAGTGTGTAAATAATCCACACACACACCACAAAAACAGCAACACGGTAGCTAGAGGTGCTTGACATATACTTAACAAAACAGAATGTGAAAATAAGTCAGCATCATATATTTGTGATCCAAAGCAGCTCGTTACACGACAAGAGTGCTTGAAAGGACCTTGAGACGCAGATCTCAAGTGGGGGGAGTTGAGAGGTCGATGCATGAATGGCCGATTGAAATCAATGAGGATTGATTTAGAGCGTAGGGGCATTGTGTTAAAATTTCCAGCCCGGTGCCGGAGACTCATGAATATTAACAGGAGCGGATCAATAATGAGCTGATTTTCAAATGCAAAACTGCCATTTTCCAGCCTGCAGATTAAAGGAACCTTCGTGTTTCTTCCTTTGGTCACTTTGAGCTGGGCGGGGGAGGAGACAAAATGCCACCCTTCACAGGTTCATCCAAGAGTCAGAGAATGGAGGAGGGGGCTAGAGATGGTGTCTGCCCTTTTTTGCTGAAACCTATTTTTTCCATGCCATTTATTACCCAAAGATGCGTTAGTGGTTCACATGCCTTGTAATAGAGGGACCAGGGCTGCACAGAAGCCATTTTCAGCCCTGGCAAAATTGTTTAATCCAACCACCGCACTGGAAGGGATCATCGCTAAAAGGGGCTAAGGTGGCTTCCCTGTTTAGGTCCTTGTAGCACTTTCAACTCTAAAAGTAGCCCCTGATGACGCAGAAATGAAGGTTTTACATTTATTAGCGCATAAACGTAGTGCTGCAATAATCAAGTGTGACTTTAACCGAACTAATAAAGATTGTACGGGGACAAATGTGCCCTCAGAGTAGTTCGCCAACATTTATAAGCGTGCTTTATATAACGTGATGTATTAGAATTGTACTAATCTGACATAACCGTAAACGTGTGCTATGATTTGCTTGTTTGAAATGTTTTAACTTAGCATAACTTTAGTGGAGGCTTTGGCCTAGTTGCCTTGTCTCACGGTTTAGGTGCTCGTGTTTTTCTAATGTGCTAATAAAACGTGTATTCTTGCTTGAAGCTGTACTTTTCCAGTGAAGATCGGTTCACATGCTTATCTTTAAGGTTTCGTGCCAGCCTGGCATCTTCTTCTTTGCTCCAAGGTCAATCTGCAGGTGCAGACAATGGAAGCTCTGAAAGTGAGTTAATTGGTAAAATATGTTGCAACTTACGTTCCCGACTCCAAGGATAATGTATGCCTAGGTAGAAGCTTGTGAATTGTTGTTTTTGATTGGACAATTTGAAGCCAACCTATGAACCCTCCAATGGAAGACCCTACTGGATTTGAACTGTTGATTATTTAAACCTGGTGCACAAGAAGAAAGCAGCCATTACTCGCCATTACCCGCCATTTGCAGGACATTGCAGCCATTATGGCCCATCTTGCCGACCTCGTCATTTTGCCATCTTCTACGATGCCAATTGATGTTCGATGAGACTTTGATGCTTTCTCTAATCGAGAGAAAGAGACTTTAAGTATTCTCGCCCTAGAGACTTTAACTTTGATTT
Source organism: Pleurodeles waltl (assembly GCF_031143425.1). NCBI lineage: Eukaryota > Metazoa > Chordata > Amphibia > Caudata > Salamandridae > Pleurodeles > Pleurodeles waltl. The sequence continues at coordinate 340,488,182 of NC_090446.1, forward strand.
GCCCCTTTGCATAAAGTAGTAGTTTTGTCCTTTTATCTTGCCACTGTGAGGCAATTGCCCCGTCCACCCTGCCCCTTTGCCCCCTTCCCATGCTGATCGAAACCGGTACCTGTGAGACGAAGACTTCCTTGAATGCTGATTGAATTTGGTAAATATGAAAGGAAAATGTACAATTGCATTGTGTTTCTTTTAGGTAACCAACTGCTGATTTTGATAAGAGCCCTAGTTAGGAGTTTTTCCAAATTAATGTTGCTAAATTGTTTTTGCATGAAATCCCACATGCAGATGCTAATTTGAGGTTAGATGAGGATTCATTTGTTGCACGATGCAATTTGAGACCTTGTTATGCTGACTAATGTATGCAATTAGCCCATTACAGATTATAGTTTTAGTGGTTTGCGTTGCTATTATCGAATGTATTGTTATTCAAATGCTGCATAGATTGCATCTTTTTCGCCGTTATGGACAGCTATTAATGTTCATTTACATATATCATTTGGTGTTGAGACACATTTATATCGTGCTAGCTTTGTTAATATAGGGAAATAAATTCATTAACTTTGAATGAACTGGTGTGGTTATTCATGGCCGAAAGGTCATGGTTCGCCGAAATGTTTTCTGGATTAATTGTGAAGTGTTATGTTGATCAGGGCATTGCTTATGTTCGTTATTGATTATTGATTTGATTAAATTGACTAATCTCGGGTGAAGAGAGCCCCACTTGGTCAAAAGATTCATCGACCCAAGAGCGTCTAAATACAGGTAATTTATTAGAACGGAACGCTCTATCAGTAGATGGTAGCAGAGGACGGTTGCGCCCTTTGGGACCCCACTCGAGAGGTAACGGTTACGCCCTTTGGGACCCCACTCGAGAGGTAACGGTTTCGCCCTTTGGGACCCCACTCGAGAGGTATATGGTGTTGAATTGAAGGTTTCGCCCTTTGGGACCCCACTCGAGAAGTATATGGTGTTGAATTAGATTTTTCTTGGGTAAAACAGATTGAGAGAATGATGATGCCCTAAGTCCCCCGCGACTTTCCCGGGATCTCGGAGCTTGCGAATGGAAAGAATGGAGGTGTGAAATCGGCGTTGGCGGTACTAGTGACGGTATGAGTGAAGTTAGGATTTTGCGCTTGCACAGCTTATTGCCGCAGATTGTTTGAAAAGGTTGCGAGGATTTTAGAGAATAGCGGAGGTGCGACTCCGAGTGTGAGAGTAGGGAAGTCGTCGAACTTCATGTGCATGTGGCGCTTTGTGCAGAAAAAGGTCCACGTGGTTGTTGTTGTTGAGACGGGCCCTGCGAGGTCAAGAGACTCCGGAGTATGTTGAAAAGTGTATGAGACACTTGTTTTATGTTGTGGTCTGGTCGGTTTAATAGGTTGACCGGGCGTGGTCAACGAGTCGGTACGTGTGTTAAGGGAGTGAAAGAAAACTTCGACTTCGGGCTTTGACAAATTCTAAGTGCACTAGAATAGATCATTGACAAGTTGAGAGCAGAGTCTGCGGGTCAGATTTGCTTGCGAAAGCGGGGACCGAGAAAGATGGAATAACTGCCGAGGCTAGTGAAAAATCCCTAAGGTCATGAAGCGATTGTGTTACCCTTCCTGTAGTAAACCGACAGATCTGTTTTATTATTATTTGGTTGCTCGCGATATATGCTAGAAGTTGTTACGAGAGGAGCTGAGTGAAGGAGGACAAGCCGCGAGGCTTTGTCAGCCGCAGTGTGTGTGAGTGTGACGTCACTAGGAGCCGCGCTGGGATAGGTTGGTTGCAGAGAAGGGTCGCGCACGGATTGGACGCAGTCCGTGGGGCTCGATTGGAAGGGGAAAGGCAAGCGAAGAGTATTCCGGGAATTAAAGTCACTTATTGATTACAAACTTTGTGAAATAAAAGACGAGAAAATGAAATTTTTTAAAGCATTAAAGAGTGCGATGAAGGGGGAGTCTTACATTAAAGCGAGCGTAGGAGAGGAGACGCCACCCGAAGGTACACCAGCTTACATTGTAATGGAGGAAAGGGGGGTAGCTCCGTGCCTTTGGCTAAAGCAATGGCACAAATTGACAGAGAGACATGGGAGCGTAGCGTTCCCGATCCATGGGACATTCAATATAAGGATCCTAGAGAATTTGAGATTCGCGATGTACGACATGAAGGTACCTCCAAGGCCAGCACAGTTTGAGGCTCTAGCGATTTGGGAACTAATGGCTAGACAGCAACAGCAAAAGAAGTTCGAGACCAGGATAAGAAAGGTAGAAAAGACACTAGCGGACGCTAGGTGGGATAATGCACAGAAGGTGTGGAGGTCAGACATATTGCAGGGAATAAAATTGTTTCCCGCAATTGCTAAGGAAGAAGAGGCGACAGGCAAGAAAGCTACATGTAAGACAAACAGGAGGTGTTCCAAAGATAGAGAGGACGAGGAAAAGTTAAGGAGAGAAGAGGAGTCAGAGGATGAGGAGTTCATCATGCAATTGCTGAACGACCGTCCACCACCTTATGCAGAGAGTGAACAAGGTCCAAGTACCAGTTCTGCCCCTCCGGCACCGGTACAGAATAATGAAACTCCGAATTCAGAAACGCCATCGGGATCTAAGGATCCGAGTTTACTGTTCACCCCGCAGATACCGCAGGTTAGGAGAATATATCCAGATGTGCCTATATTGAAACCAGCAGAAAATTATCAGCCGCAGGTCCCAAGGTACTGCAGCAGTGACAACAGTACGGGAATGATTCTAGATCCAACCGTAATGGGAGTACAAAATGGTCGCAACCCAACATTGGCACAAGCTGAATCAACCCAGCTTTTGATGCCTCAAAAGCAGATGCAGGGGGGAAACGCACATGCTCAGATGACAGGGAGTCAGACGGGCATGCCGGCAATGATGACCCATAGTGTGGGAATGAACATGCCTCAGAACCTGGGGAATGGACAGAACCCAGATGCGATATCCCTACCCATTACTGTAGGTCCACCGGTACCTTTGTACATTCAGCCTAACTTAGGTATGAGCGGTCAAGGATCAGTGGTGCAGAATGGGACGGAAAGGAGGTGCATAGAAAACACTCCAGAGACAACTCCGATAGCGGCTCTGCCAACTGGATCTGGGTCCTTGATGGAGTTTAGTCCCATATGTGCTCAGTCAACAGTGGTGAGGTCGAGTCCCCCACTGATGATACCGCTATCATCGAACACTGAAAAGTTGCCACAACCATCAATGGCAGTCGATGTGAATGCTACACTGATGGGGTTGAATGCGCAACAGCTGACACAGTGGTTCAACAGTCTGAATTCCACACAAAGCTCAGCCAGTGGGAAGGGAGAGGACTATCTGAATAGGGTCAGGTTGAACATGGAAGCAGAAGAATTGGTGGAAGGGACTATGGGTTTGAATAGGTTAGAGTCCTACTCGGAAGAAGAGCTGAGGTATCTATGTCCCAGGATTACGAGAGAAGTGAACAAGGTACATAGAAGGTTGCAAGAAATAGCTGACAAAAACGGGGTTGAGATAGACAAGACAAAACACTTGAGCAGGAGCTATAGATTGGATTTCGGGACCACAGACTTTGAACACATGAGGTCAGCAGGCATGAAAACGCACCTTAGAGAATTGCTGCAGAGTGCACAAGTGTGGAGGTGCTTAGACAAATGGGAAAGTAGATGGGCAAAGAAAAGGGAAAAGAAGAAAGATAGTGTCCCAGAGCATAAGGAGAAAAGACCACAGAGTAGTGATGCAATAACCATGTTACCAATGAGGGAGACAGCAGGGGGAAAATTAATACATGTACCGTGGCACAGAAGCGACATTCAGTCTTTTACGGATGATTTTCCCAAACTGAGAGAGAAACCGATTGAATGGTATCAACAGACTGATAGGTTTGTAAAGCTTGCAAAATGTCTTTGGGAAGACCTGAACACCCTCTTTGAGATTGTGGTTCCGGCAGATTTGTGGGAAGACTGCAAAAGGGCTGTAGGTTGGCCGACAAGTGAACCAGAGAGAGACAGGGATACGGGTGCACCATCACCTATGGTAATGAGCTTGTACTATAAGGTGATTGAGCATTTGAAGACGAAGGTTGCCGCGAAAAATGTGGATTGGCAGAAGATTGATCGAACTGCCCAAGAGGCTAAAGAGTCGATTCATGGTTACTATGAGAGGTTGTTGAAGGCGTTCAAGAACTACAGTGGCACGGAAACAATAGAGGCGAAGGACATGCTTCATTTTGTGTTTAGATTTGTGGAAGGGCTGAGACCAGAGATAAGTCAGATGATAAAGACGCATTTGATTTGTTGGCAGTCGAAACCGATTGATGAGGTGTTGAATTACGCGAAATACTGTAGCGACGAAATTGAAGTGAAACAGAAAAGGTTGAAAGAGAAAGTGATGATGATGCAACTTAAAGCAGCTCAGACAGGTTTGCAATGGTTGCAAGGGTTCCAACAGCAGATACCCCAGCCGCAGCCGCAGGGAAATATGGTGTTTCAGCCACAGGCGAGAGGCAGAGGCAGAGGAGGCTTTGGGAGTAATTGTCCGGATTTGGACACTGTTGCGATTCCGAATGGTGTGCAGGCAATGAAAAGGATGATGCCGTGTCACGTGTGCGGAATCGTCGGACATTGGAAACGCGAGTGCCCGATGGTGGTACAGGAAGGTGCAGGTGTTGGTCAGCAAAACAATGATGTCAATGCATTCCAGACAATGAGGGGACCGAAAATGAGAGGTCCAAACCCAAATTTTCAGACCATAAATCAGCTGCAGGGATTACAGCCCATGCAGCCGCAGCAGATGCAGATGCCCCGTATGCAGATGACGCAAATGCAGCCAATGCAACAGCAGTTTCCCATGGTACCTAATCAGCAAATGCAAATACCTTTGGCACCAGTGAGTCAGCAGCAAGTGATGGTTCCTCCACAGGTCTCGGGTCAGGTGATGAATACAAATGGCACAGTACAACAGTTCCCATTACACAGTGAGAATGGAATAAACAATGTATGGGAGAGTGAAAGTTCAGAAGAGGAGGGAAATTGTGTGCTTGCAGCATCCTTGGAAGTTGATCAAAAGGGTCCGTATGTGGAGGGAAGAGTTATGGGTCATCGTGTTTCATTCTTGGTTGACACAGGAGCCACACGTTCAACTGTTAGGAGCATTGAAGTACCAAATTTGCCACTCTCAGGGAGAACAGTTCAAGTAGTGGGAGTAGCAAACAGGCACCTGACGAACCCAATCACAGATCCAGTACAAGTCAGAATTGGTAACTATCAAGGGTCACATAATTTTGTGGTATGTGACTCAAGCCCGATAGCACTGTTAGGGAGAGACCTATTGTGCAAATTGGGATGTTCGATTATGTGTTCGAACGATGGAATTAGAATTCAGACGAGCAGTGATGGGGAAGAAGAGGACAGTGTAGAAGGGGATGAGATGGAAACTGTCGATGAAGAATATCCTCTGATTAACATTTTTACGATGATAACTGAAGAAGATATTCCAGCTGAATTACGGGAAACAGTTGGAAAGGAAGTGTGGGATATGACAGGAAAAGAGGTGGGATTGGTGAAAGGAGTGGAACCAGTGAAAGTGACCGTAAAACCCAATGTAACCTTTCCCCAGACCCCACAATACCACATGGCACAAGACACCCTCATGAAAGTCGCCCAACTCATTGACGAGTTTGTAAAGCAGGGAGTACTGAGAGAAGTGTTAAGCAGTCCATGTAATTCACCAATCATGGGACTAATAAAGCCGAGTGGAAAGGTCCGAATCGTGCAGGACTTGAGGAAAATAAATAACATCATAATTAAATGCTGCCCTGTAGTACCGAATCCAGCTGTGATAATGTTTCAAGTCCCTTGCGATGCCAAGTGGTTCTCAGTCATCGACTTGTCACAAGCATTCTTTTCGGTGCCTCTTCATGAGGACAGCCAATTTCTCTTTTGTTTCAAATTCTTAGACAGAGTTTACAGTTGGTGTCGAATTCCTCAAGGGTTTTCTGAGTCACCGTCAATTTTCAATCAGATTCTAAAGAAAGACTTGGAAGCGTTAGAATTGCCATTCGGGTCAACCCTAGTACAGTACACTGATGACTTACTGATTGCATCTAAGACAGAAAGTGGCTGCACAGCCGACACCATTGCTCTACTGAACCATTTGGGAAGGAATGGACACAAGGTGTCTCCTTCAAAGTTGCAGTTCTGTCAGAAGAAAGTGAAATACTTGGGTCATCAAATAGAGAAAGGGTCACGGAGAATAATGAAGGAAAGAATAACAAGTGTACTTCAAATGAGTCCACCAAAGACAAGGAGGGAGGTGAGGAAGTTTTTGGGGATGGTGAGCTACTGTCGCCAATGGATTCCCAACTTCTCAACTCTAGCAAAGCCTTTACTGAAACTGACCCAGAAGGATGCCTTGGATGAAATTGAGCTGAAAGGAGATGAGATGGATGCTTTTATTGAATTGAAAGAATGCATGTGCAGGGCTCCAGCTTTAGGTATGCCTGATTACACAAAGCCTTTCACATTGTTTTGTCATGAACGTGATGCATGTTCTTTGTCTGTCTTGACCCAAGCCCATGGTGGCATAAACAGACCAGTAGCGTATTTTTCAGCTACTTTGGATCCGGTCGCAGCAGCACTGCCAGGGTGTTTGCGCGCCGTAGCAGCAGTTGGTATCAGCCTCACTCAGAGTGAAGGAATAGTGATGGGACACCCATTAACAGTCATGGTCCCTCACTCAGTTGAGATACTTTTGACCCGCTCCCGAACACAACACATGACTGGAGCAAGACTCACAAGGTATGAAACAATAATTCTGGGCTCACTGAATGTGCAGCTGAAAAGGTGCACTACGTTGAATCCAGCAACCTTGCTTCCCGGTGAAAATGCTGAAGTTGAGAACGCTGAAGACGTCGAGCACGACTGCCTTCAGGTGACTGAATTTTGCACAAAACCCCGACCTGATATTAGGGATACTAAGCTTGATGAAAATGACCATATTATTTTTGTTGATGGTTCATGTCTAAGAGATGGGTTGGGAATTTTGAAAGCAGGATATGCTGTATGTACTGTAACAGGTGTCTTGGAAGCGTCCTGGCTTCAAGGAGTCTATTCCGCACAAGTAGCAGAGCTTGTAGCCCTTACAAGAGCATGCCAACTGTCTACATTGATGAAGGTTACCATTTACACTGACAGTCAGTACGGGTTTGGAATTGTGCACGACTTTGGGCAACTATGGTCACAGAGAGGTTTCCTGACCTCTTCAGGGTCCCCAGTGAAAAACGGGGAGAGAATAAGGGAATTGTTACACGCCATTCAGATGCCAGCCGAAATTGCAGTGGTAAAGTGTAGTGCTCATACAAAAGGACAGGACTATGTTTCCCTGGGAAATGCATATGCGGATCAAGTCGCAAGATTTTGTGCCTTGAACTGTATATTGCTCAGGGATGAATGGAATTTGATAAGTGAGCCAGAGCTCGAACCAGCTGAAGCATTTGCCTTGAAGGTCGTGGATACAATGGATGAACTAAAAGCATTACAGAATAGCGTCAGGGAGGATGAAAGAGCTTCCTGGATTAAGTCACAATGTACAAGGAGACCAGATGAGTTATGGGTTTCAAATGAAGGAAAATTTGTTTTCCCAAATAGTCTCTTATCGCAGCTAGCGCGGTTCTATCATGGGCAGGCTCACCTAGGGAGAGATGCCATGATAAGATTGTTCAAAACTGATTGGTTTAACCCCAGATTCCGTCAAGTTGCAGAAGCAGTTTGCCATCGTTGTGTCATTTGTCAGCAGATGAACCCAGGAAAGGGAACGGTTGTGAACGTGAGCCACATTGGCAGGGCGGGTGGCCCGTTCAGCAGAATGCAGATGGACTTTATTGAGATGTCTGTGCATGGAGGTCTGAAGTATGTGTTGGTGATTGTGTGCATTTTTAGTCACTGGATTGAAGCATACCCCACACGTAGAAATGACAGCCTTACAGTTGCAAAACTATTGTTGAGGGAGTTGATACCACGTTTCGGATTCCCAATCTCTTTAGAATCAGATAGAGGAAGTCACTTCAATAACGAGGTGATAAAGTTACTTTGCGCAGCGCTGAACATTGAGCAAAAACTGCATTGTAGCTATCGCCCTGAAGCCTCAGGACTGGTGGAACAAATGAATGGTACACTGAAATCAAGAATGGCGAAAATATGTGCATCGACAAATTTGAAATGGCCTGACGCATTGCCTTTGGTGTTAATGTCAATGAGAAACACCCCTGACAGAAAGACTGGATTGTCCCCGCACGAAATTCTCATGGGCAGGGCCATGAGACTTCCTGCAGTTCCCACAAACGCGCTTTTGAATATTACATATGATATGGTGTTAGACTACTGCAAAGGTCTGGCTGACGTGGTTCGCTCTTTCTCTCACCAGGTGGAAGCAACCACCTTGCCACCGATCCAAGGTCCAGGACACACACTGAAAGCAGGTGACTGGGTCGTGATAAAGAAGCACGTGAGGAAGTCGTGTCTGGAACCCCGTTGGAAAGACCCTTTCCAAGTGATCCTGACGACCACTACCGCTGTGAAGTGTGCGGGAGTTCCCAACTGGATCCACGCCAGTCATACAAAGAAAGTGTTGTGTCCCACAGATGAGGAAGTTGAAGCGCTGAAACTGCCAGTACCTGATAACAAAGTGCCGAGCGCTGAGACAGAGCAAAACAGAACTAGAAGCGAACAGGCAGAAATAGAGGAGAGAGAAATATTCTCTGAGGACGAAACGACCGATTCACTTGGGGAAGACCAAGGAGAAACCTCAGACAGCGACGAAGGAGCTGAAGGTAACAAAGAGCCTGAAGCAGCTGAAAGTGACAAAGAGCCTGAAGAAAGTAACGGTGACAAAGGGCTCGAAAAAGGTGAAGAAGCAGGAGAGCCTGATCAGAGGAGGGCTTTCCCAGAAGCAGACGGTACAGAAAAAGAAAAGGAAAACCTGATTGACTCCCCAGAAGGAGATGATAAGGCAGTACAGAACGAAACTGTTCAAACTTCCTCAGAAGAGATCGCAGGTCCATCAAGTGGACACAGTGCAAAGAGAAGACCGAGTATATCACCAGTAAAACTAAGAACTAGAGAAACGTTGAACGACAGTGAAGGGCCAAGAGTGAAAGAGAAAAGAAAGGAAGTGTCTGTCGTGGTACCAACATCAAGTGAAGAAAAAGACTTGGCCAAAGAGGAAAGTACCAGTGAGGCAGAATCAAAGAGAGATGCAAAATTGAAAAGGAAAAGGATACCAAACAGGAGATATTCCGGTCCAGAATGGGCATATGTAGTCAATGACGATTGGACCGACGAATTTGTATCTCTTAGCCTCGAGAACGAAGAAGAAGAGATACCAATAGAAAAGAAAAGTTTTATGGACACTATTGACTGAAAAACTGATAAATTACATTGATTGCTATAATCTAACGTGATACAACCAGCTGAGACATTGCTAAACCGGATGAGACATTTGCTAACTTGATAAGACTTTGATAACCTGATTGACTCTTAAACCCGATTTGAGACAACGTTGCTAACTGATAAAAGACTGAGTTATTGCCGAATTGAGACAAATGCTGCTAACCGATAAGTGACTGGGCTCCTGAAGAAAACTGTGTGAACATTGCGCTCGTTCAGCTTTGTAACTAATTGCTAAATCGTTTCTTTTATAGGTGCTTCTAGCTCTCTGATTCTATACAGATCATGACTAGGTACGCTACACAAAACAGTAGAGTGAAATATTGTAAATATGCGTGTATAGGCTTGATAACTGCATGTGTACTAATAATAATGGCAATAGTGCTTTCAACGCGTGCTAAGGGTGAGAATGAGAAAATTGATGCTTCTACTTCTGCTCCTGTTACTGTCACTGAACTAACCGCATTGAAAAGACTAGAATTAGATGAGAGACACTTGCATGATAAGAAGGAACTTTCGTATAATGTTTTCTATCGCCTACTAACAGAATATGTTGAGACTATGGATGCGAAAGATTGTTATGTGTGTACACAGATACCGACATCGGTAACGGAAGGGGTGACTTATCACCACATGCCTCTTACATATGGGATTACATGTAGTTTAGTAACTTCTAGATTTTATGGTCAAACTAACATACAGTATTTTTATTCAAATTATGATGTTACCTTTGCATATGTTCCTATAATAACACAACTAAGCCAGATTGCTAAAGATTGGGATGCTAAAATAATGAGGGAATTTTTCGAGCCAATGCAACCTTTTGAAACAGCTCACGCTCATAGGGAAAATCTTACCTGCTCGCTATCTGCAGTAGAAATAAGCTTTTTAGATCGCACAGATGATAGAAGGGCACAAATGATTGCGAAATTAGAAAAAGAGCTAAGTAAGAGGACTTCAGTAGATAATTATGCTTTTGCCGCAATAAAAACACAAGGGAGAATAGCTTTAGACGCTTGGCATGTAGGGAAATTTTGTATATATCGTGGTGAATCTTATTATGATAACATTTTCGTTGGAGCGAGTGAATGTAAACATACGTTTATCTTTAAGGCCAAATGGACATTCATGCTGAACGGACTTGACCCTGTCATACCTGGTGTATATTACATTTGTGGGCATAATGCCTATTATCGTCTTCCAAAGGGATGGTGGGGGAGATGTTATTTGGGTATAGTGTTCCCAAAGGTTTATCAACTGGATGACCTATCGGTGATTCCAAAGACGCCTGGATCTCATCGTATCCAGAAAAGAGAGACCGCAGCTGCTGTGGTAGGAGATATATTTGGAGCCATGATTCCTTCATTGGGAGTTGTGTTGAATTCCATCAAAATAAGAAAGTTGTCTACTATAGTGGATAACATGTTGACAAAGTTTTCAGGTGCTATAATCCTGATGGATGCTGAACTTGCAGCAGAAAGAGCTATGACTCTTCAAAACAGGCTTGCCCTAGACATTCTTTTAGCAAAGAATTGCGGCGTTTGCAAAATGCTTGGTGCGCGTCACTGTTGCACGTATATACCAGACAACAGTGTGAAGATTAAAACAATGCTTGCAAATCTAACAAAAGAGAGTGCAGACTTGAAGGAATTGAAAGAACCAGGAGTTTGGGAGAAGGTTGGAAAGGGAGTTGCTTCAGTGGGAAATTGGCTTGGTGGCATTTGGAATGGAATATTACTAAAAATAATACAGGGGATACTAATAGTACTAATTTGCATTTTTGGGATTTGGGGAATAAAGAGGGGAATACTAATGATCATGGCAAGAATTAAGAGAAGGAAGGAAGTGAAAATGATGAAAAGAATGGCAGAAGAATACAAGGCAAGAACAAGGGGAACAAAAAGACAAAGAGAACTGACAGAATTTTAATGGAATAAAATTTGTGGGAATAGTTTTGTGTGATGACAAGTAGTCATCAGAGGAGGGATTGATGACGCAGAAATGAAGGTTTTACATTTATTAGCGCATAAACGTAGTGCTGCAATAATCAAGTGTGACTTTAACCGAACTAATAAAGATTGTACGGGGACAAATGTGCCCTCAGAGTAGTTCGCCAACATTTATAAGCGTGCTTTATATAACTTGATGTATTAGAATTGTACTAATCTGACATAACCGTAAACGTGTGCTATGATTTGCTTGTTTGAAATGTTTTAACTTAGCATAACTTTAGTGGAGGCTTTGGCCTAGTTGCCTTGTCTCACGGTTTAGGTGCACGTGTTTTTCTAATGTGCTAATAAAACGTGTATTCTAGCTTGAAGCTGTACTTTTCCAGTGAAGATCGGTTCACATGCTTATCTTTAAGGTTTCGTGCCAGCCTGGCATCTTCTTCTTTGCTCCAAGGTCAATCTGCAGGTGCAGACAATGGAAGCTCTGAAAGTGAGTTAATTGGTAAAATATGTTGCAACTTACGTTCCCGACTCCAAGGATAATGTATGCCTAGGTAGAAGCTTGTGAATTGTTGTTTTTGATTGGACAATTTGAAGCCAACCTATGAACCCTCCAATGGAAGACCCTACTGGATTTGAACTGTTGATTATTTAAACCTGGTGCACAAGAAGAAAGCAGCCATTACTCGCCATTACCCGCCATTTGCAGGACATTGCAGCCATTATGGCCCATCTTGCCGACCTCGTCATTTTGCCATCTTCTACGATGCCAATTGATGTTCGATGAGACTTTGATGCTTTCTCTAATCGAGAGAAAGAGACTTTAAGTATTCTCGCCCTAGAGACTTTAACTTTGATTTGCCCCTTTGCATAAAGTAGTAGTTTTGTCCTTTTATCTTGCCACTGTGAGGCAATTGCCCCGTCCACCCTGCCCCTTTGCCCCCGCCCCATGCTGATCGAAACCGGTACCTGTGAGACGAAGACTTCCTTGAATGCTGATTGAATTTGGTAAATATGAAAGGAAAATGTACAATTGCATTGTGTTTCTTTTAGGTAACCAACTGCTGATTTTGATAAGAGCCCTAGTTAGGAGTTTTTCCAAATTAATGTTGCTAAATTGTTTTTGCATGAAATCCCACATGCAGATGCTAATTTGAGGTTAGATGAGGATTCATTTGTTGCACGATGCAATTTGAGACCTTGTTATGCTGACTAATGTATGCAATTAGCCCATTACAGATTATAGTTTTAGTGGTTTGCGTTGCTATTATCGAATGTATTGTTATTCAAATGCTGCATAGATTGCATCTTTTTCGCCGTTATGGACAGCTATTAATGTTCATTTACATATATCATTTGGTGTTGAGACACATTTATATCGTGCTAGCTTTGTTAATATAGGGAAATAAATTCATTAACTTTGAATGAACTGGTGTGGTTATTCATGGCCGAAAGGTCATGGTTCGCCGAAATGTTTTCTGGATTAATTGTGAAGTGTTATGTTGATCAGGGCATTGCTTATGTTCGTTATTGATTATTGATTTGATTAAATTGACTAATCTCGGGTGAAGAGAGCCCCACTTGGTCAAAAGATTAATCGACCCAAGAGCGTCCAAATACAGGTAATTTATTAGAACGGAACGCTCTATCACTCCTCTGCCTGCAGCCCACCAGGAAAGTTCCAGAGTTACCGAATAGCTGGTATGACCCTGGGAGGGACAGGGAGTGTAAAATGGGTATGTATCCATCAGCAAATGGCTCACACTGACCAAGGAACAAAGAGAGGAAATTAGCTTTGCACCTGGAACCCAAGGAGTAGCTTTTCATCTGGCAATGGTCTCCCACATACCTTTCTTGTTACAGGGTCTGCTGTTGCTGTCTAGCCAGGAGTATGCGCAGTTGAAGTAAACACAAACTGATGATATGATGGCATGGTGTCACTAAAAGAAGGCATATTCCAGTCCTATCTTCTCTTTAATGAACATGTATATTTTGGCGCATCCTTAATTGGAGTCAATTGAACCAATTAGACTAATACATCCAAAGCAATAATTTGTGATAAAAACCTGAAGACTGGGTGTTAGGTGTCTCTTGCGCCCCTGTGATGCACAGTTTCATCATCATTGATGTCATTTGAGATCTCATCAATGATATCATAAAGGCTGTCCTAGAACATGTCATGAATGACGTAATATATGGAGTCATAAGCAATGAATGACGGGGTGCAAGTTATAGTTAGGTCTTCTAACTATAACAGGTGAATATCGGTGTTTTGCTTACTTCAAGATGTTACTTTGGCCCTGACATATTCACCTGACTTCAATGTCGTTTTGCCCTTTGTTTTTTTCAGTGAATTTCTAAGGTTTTATTTTTAACACATTACCAATTCCTAACTATAATGTCACTTTAGCCATTGTTTTCTTTTTCAATACATTTCTGAGGTTTTTTTGTACAAATTCAACAATCCCCAAAAGCAATCAACCTCATTCAGTACACTGCCTTTCGTCGTGCGCAGCATGGGGTTGGCAAAAGAGCCTCGCTTTCAGACAGGCCCTGTGTCCAACACCCTGCAGGCAGCCAACTTCACAACTCACACACCCTTTTGCCATGTGTAGCAAGGTTTGGCACATCATCAACCACCTCATAGGCAGTCCGCCCCACAGGCTGCCAACCCACAAGGTGCACAGCTTTTGGCATTCGCACCACAGTTGTGTCCTTCAAGCCACAGAGATCTCATTTCCCAGGGAATTTTCTTTTAAAGGGGAAGGTGGCCATGTGACCCCTTTTCCCAAGCCTTAATATGCACCTGCAACCCCATGCCCCAGGGCTAAATTCTAACGGCCAGGGGCATGTGGCCCTCCTCCCAAAGACTTATTAGGCCCCATAGACCCAATCCTCTGGGGCCAAACGCAATAAAGAATGGGAGGGGCTACTCTGCCCCCTCTCCAATGCTTAATAGGTCCCAGGGACCCCATTCCTTGAGCCAAATCCAATAATAAGTGGGGGGATACTTGGCCAGAGGTGGGTGTCCCAGTGCCCAACTGGGGCACCCACAAGTCAAATGTTGGGGGCTTGAGGGGAACCTCAGGGCCCCCGCCGGCTCCCTGCAAGGTGCAGGAGGCAGCATTGCTCCTGCCAGGAGGGAACAGCCAACTATGCATGCTCCTTCCAGGCGGGAGCAATATATGTTCTATTTCCCTGCCCACAGGAGTGCAGGCAAAGAAAAAGTCTATTCCCAACTGACGGAAAAATGTGTTTATTATCTTCCGCAGGCTGGGATCAGACATGCCATCCCTGCCCACACTACTGCTAAGGTGTAGACCCAAGCCCCATTAGGTGGACAAGTCTGTACTAAGCAGTCAGTGCTCAGTATGCAGACTGTACATAGAGCCCACTCCCTCCAAAGATCCAACCCCCATTAATTGGGCAAGTCCCTACTATGTGCAGTCTGCACTCAGTGTTCAGACTGTGGATAAATCCCACTCCCTCCAGAAATTCAAGCCCCCTTAGGTGGGCAAGTCCATACTACTCCAAGTCTCTGCTCACTGCGCAGACTGTGTTTAGCGTCCACTTTTTCAATGCACCTAACCCCTAATGTCGGTATAATCCTACTACACACAGCCTGCACTCTCTGCACTGGTCTTTATGTAGAGCCTACTTCCTCCACACAACCAACTCCAATTATATGGGTAAGTCATGACCATGCAAAGGCTGCTTTCTCTGAGCAACTTTTACAGAGATCTCACTCCCACCACATACCCAAGCCTCCAATCTAAGGGCCTACAACACACAGTTAGGTATGTTAGTAATATTTTATTCTATGTTAAAACCCCTAGAAATTCACAGAGAAAGCACAGGTTAAAGTGACATTATAATTAAGTCTGGTAATAACATCTTACTTCACATTAAATAAAATCCTAAGAATGTAATGAAAACAACTAAGGTTAAAGAGAGGTTACAGTTAGGTGAAAATGTCAGTTTACACTACCATTTTAAACTATACAATCCATTGAAATGCACAAGTTCTTCTTTGCTGAGTCAGCTATAACTTGTGTCCCTGCTATGCACTGCTTCTGGTCTCATATATTACATCACATATGACATGTTTAAAGGCATTGTTGATAACATCATTGATGGCATCTCAAATAACAGTTCTGGGACAGCTCCCTTTGCCCACTAGATTTGGAGCCAAATTGACTAGTAGGGAAAATGGGAGGCAGGCCTGGGTGTGAGCTGTATCTGCCAGTGGCCTGGAAAGCATTCTTTGAAGCTCAAGAAGGAGCTGGACACAGCCCCTGGGCCATCCTACTTAATGAAGGAAAAAAATCTCTCCACACCCAGGCCCTTTACCCACAGTCTAGGAGCTTTATCCACTGTCTAGGAGCAATCCACAGCTCACCATAAGGGGGCCATCAGCAGTCGAGTGACACTTGACATTTACATAAAGGCCCATATTGGCCTAGGCATGAAAAGGACAACTTACTAAAAGTGTCATTTTCAAAATAGTATTAGAAAGCTTGACTTGACCAATACGTTGGATTGTACATTACTATTAAAATTAAACTGAAAGTAAGCACTTTAAATTGGTATAATGTAACCCAATTTCTCCTTATGGGAAAATCAGCATTGACACAATGAACAAGCATTTGAAATGCAATAGGTCTCCTATTTTCTTTAGTTAGAGCTATTGGCATTGTAAATTTATAACATAACTGGAGAAGTGTGGCATAATGGTTAGAGCAGCAGACGCTAATGCAGAGATCTGACCCAGGACCAGGGTTCAATTCCTGCCTCAGCTGGTCTTGGGCTCAATTCTCTTGGACCAGCTAATTCTCACCTCGGTTCCTTCTCTAATTAATGGGTCCCACTCTGTAACTCTGGCCAATAGCTTGCTTAATCTCCACAACAGCTCTCACAGCGCTTGGATGCCTGGCTTCATCCTGGGACTGTCCAGGAGTGGTTGCATCACAGGGAAAAGCCGGGAGGGGTTCTGTGGCAGTATGTGTAGAGCACCTTGAGACCCTAATGGGTGAGTAGTGCGCTATGCAAGTGCGAAGTTCACAGAGTTTTTTTAATGACTTTTCTTGCCACACAAATTGGTCAACCCTGCGTCATAATTTAATATTTTCCTGCAATATAATTCCAGTAGCCCAGCATTTAACTAACTCACTTCCACTTACCTTCTTCCTCTATCTTAAAACATATACAATTATCATACAAACCTTTATGAGAAATACATTTTTGGCATTAGAGTGTAATGCTCAAAATACCATAACAAAAATAAAATTTGGGATGGATTGGAGGATGAGAGGAAAGAGGGAGTTGGGAGGAAAGATGGGGAGGGCAAGTGGTGTAGTAACAGTGTCATGGGTCCTGGAGTAAGAAAGGGAAATGGTTTACTGGAATTTCGATAGGAAACTACAGCAGTAATTAGAGTTGAGTGAGGTCTATAGGTCTCTGGGCCCCTGTACCTCTGCACCTGTTGCTCCATTGATAACTAGTACTCAGGAGAGAAAGCAGATGGGGCAGAAAAAGAGAAGCGAAAGAAACACAACAGACAAAAGGAAGAAAGAGAAGGGGTTGCGAAGAAATAAAATAACAAGAAAAAGAAAACACAACTAAGAGAAGAAATAGAGCAAATGTGTGAGACAAAAGAAAAAAGGGAAGGAAGCTTTCAAACGAAAGATACAGAGGAAAAAATAATGTAAGAAATGTGAAAAAAAGAGAAAAGAAACATCAGGAGAAAAAAGAGAGATGGTGAGAAAACAAGCAAAAAAAAGAACTAGGGCATGCATGTACTGACACATTTCCCACAGACACAGACTGGGAAAACCACTTTGATACTTCGGGTCCTGACAAGTAGCTTGTGGCTTCCACACACAGTCGGGAAAAAGAGGAATTTATACTAAAATGTGAATTGACAGATAAGGATAAGAAAAACAACAGAGAAAGGAAGCAAAAAAGATCTAAAAAAAGTAAAAGAAGGCATACCGAGTCAAAGGAAAAAGCAAATAAAAAAGGCAAAGAAAGAATGAACGGAAGGGAAAAAAATAGTGAAAGAATGAACGCCTGATGAAGAAAAAAGAGAGGAATGAACCAAGGAAAGAAATAGCCAATTTTTTGTGAGTTTGAAAGAGGAGGTCGCAAGAGGAAGAGGGAAATAAAGAAAGGGAGAGGATTAGAAATACACAGTTGAAAGAAAGTGAAAAAGTGTTGAAATGTTGATTTTAAGAGCTGGAAAGAGAAAAGTGGGGGAGATAGAAAACATTGAGAGTAAACAGAGTAAAGGAAAGAACTGAGTGAGATAGGTGAAACAGACCCTCCCAAATAAAGATGGCTGCTAAGTATAGATTTAATTGGCTACCCCACATCTTCAAATAGAAGACAGAGTGTGGAACAGCAGGGGGCACTACAGAACAGCAGGAAGTGCATTAGCAGAGTTGTATGTGAATCCCAATACCGCAATATTGGGGCGCTTCACATCAGGATTGGGGGTATAGACAGATCTATGTCCCGGCCCAGTGCTGGAATAACAGAAAGGCAGCAGGTGAGGAATGAGAAATGCTGTGCCATGTAATTCCTATTATTGGAATAATGGTGTGCTGCAGGCTAGGGTTGAGGTACACTGATAGCTGTATGTGGGCTGCAGTATTGGAATAGTAACAGGCACACAAGGTCAGAAGTGAGGTATGTTAATTGAACTATGTGTGGAACCTAGTATTGGCGTGATGCCGAGTGTGAGCCTGGAGGTGCCCTGGTGAAGGTGTGAGTGCGGCCCAGCATGGAAGTAGCATTGCCTCTGAACCACAGAAGCAAGGAGTCCTGAAGGGTATGTGTGTGAGCCTTAGTACTGAGAGAGAAGAAATGTGCACTGAATGTTAGAATTGATGGATTGAGGCGGAGCTGTGGTGGTTCTCATCAACAGTGGCGTTGGATGTTAGACTTGAGATGCACTGGCTGAGCTGTGTTTTGCTCTTTTGTGTCCATTATTGGCTTGGCAGTGGGACTGAATGTTAGAATTGAGCTGCTGTAATGGAACTGTATGTGAGCGGGGTACCAGTATAGAAAAGGAAGTGACCTCGTCAGGATAACTGAGGTGCACTGGTAGAGCTGCGCCCGAGGTCCCAGTACTGGAACAGCAGTGTGTACTGACTTTAAGAACTGAGATGCCCTGACAGACAGCGTGTGCTGGGTTCAGATACGGACATGACTGCGTGGCTTGAAGTGTGTTGACTGAGGAGCACTGATGGAGCTGAGCCCGAGGTCCCAGTACTGGAACAGCAGTGCGTACTGACTGTAAGAACTGAGGTGCTCTGGCAGACAGCGTGTGTGGGGTTCGGGCACGGCTGAGGGTTCTGGGAGTGTGTGAACAAAGGTGCACTGATGGAACTGTGCCTGAGGTCCCAGTCCTGGAATAGCAGTGCATGCTGTTTGTAAGAACTGAGGTGTCATGATAGGCAGCATGTGTGGGGTTTTGGCACTGGCACGGCTGAGGGCTTGGAGTATGTGAACAGAGATGCACTGTTGGAGCTGCAAGTGGGATCCCAGCATGGAGAAGAAGCAGACACTGTCTCTAAGGATTGCAGAGCCCTGGTAGAGCTGGGTGCCTAGGCTATAAGCAATTACATGCGATTCTCCGACCTTGTTCTCAGCACAGAGAAAATCCAAACCAAGGTAGGGAGGTAGCCAGGCAGCTGAGAGGGGTTGCAGAGAGCCCACAAAGACCAAATGTGACCAGGATAACAGCCTGATGCATAGCCTTGTTTATAGCTAAGCTCATAGCAAGAATGCTCTGCAAATGAAAAAGAAAGCTTCCCTGGACAGGAGGAGGAAACAAAGTAAAAACAACTGGACAAAGGATAATTATACAGTAGTTGGTCACTGCTCCCACACAGAAGAAGGGGGGACAAAGAGGCATGTTTGACCATTAGCAAGCAAGTATTTTTAAATGACACTGAAACAAACAAATGACATAGCTGGAAGCCCACAGAAGAAGTAAACTTAAAAGTATACAAGATGTTGTCCGCTTACACTAGACCTAAGAATGACCTTGGAGGTTTTTCACTGTTAAGGCATGTAAAACATTAAATATACATGCCCTATTTTTAAAATTCCATACCCCCTGCCCTATGGGCATTTATGTTCTGCCTTAGGTATGTTTTACCAGGTCAAAATGGCAGTTTTAAATCTGTACACCCAGACTGCAAAGGCATGCCTGGAGACGTTTTGCAGCGCTACTTTAGTGGGTGGCACAATGAGTGTTGCAGGCTACTAATAGTATTTAATTTACAGGCCATGGATACATTTTGTACCATATACTTAGGACAAATAAGTAAACTAAGTATGCCAAATAAGAATATGCCAATTCTACCAGGTTTAAAGGAGAGAGCACAAACACTTTACCACTGGTTAGAATGAGTAAAGTTCACAAAGTCCTGTGGCCCAAAAACAAGTTCAGCAAAACTGGGCAAGATTGTGGGGGAATGCCATGCAAAAGATGGACATTTTCAGCATTATCACTGGTGATAATTAGAGCATTGTGGTTTTTTACAGTGAAACCCTCGAAAATCAATTGCCAGGCTACCTCTTCTGTTGGAAGTACATGTTTTGCTCACAATATCTTGCATGTACGTTTCACTCAGAATATCAGACTTTATTCCCTCCTGACATAGGAAGTTAGTGTGAATTTATAGAAAATGTGCTTCTGGATCCACTTCTATATCCTCAATGGGAAAATCATCAGTGAAAGCAGATGCTTCTCAAACATGATTCATTCAATTTAAGTAGAATATCAGCATTTTTCACAGGGTAAAATCACCTAGGAACTCACCAGAGTTACTAAAATGAGTATAACGCAACCAAAAGAAATTACATTGGCCCTCATAAATGTGATAAATGCCGCCCACCACCGTGCTGACGACCGCCAACATACCATGACCGCAGCAGTATACCGCTATGCGTATTATGTCCCACACAGAGAAATCCGCCACTATGCAGACACCCACACAAGTCCGCCACACCAAAGGTCAGTGATAAAGTGGCGATAGCAAAACCCACACTGTTACGCCAACAGGAATATGCCCACAGTACCACGAATCACCAGGGTAGTCTTTCAACCGCGGTATACCATTGGCGGTACACACCTCTGCGCTCAAAATATACATACACTTACAAAATACCAACACATTGGACAATTCAAACTACACACACCTGACACACATAAACACCCTACACCCACACCACTTTAAAACACACACACACATTACCCACAACCCTTTACGACAAAAAACAAATATTGACAACAGAGAGAGACACAAGCCAGGAGCACCCACTCAATCTGAGCCACAGAACACCATCGCCCATACACCATCCACGCACCTCACAACACACACCCCAACACAGCACCCCACAGATCACCCCACACATCCTCACACATATCACTCACACCACATCCATGGCACCTCAAAGACACCCCAGGTTTTCAGAGGAGGAGGTCATGGTGGAGGAAATCATCCGGGTAGAGCCACAGCCATTTGGATCACATGTGCAGCAGATGTCCAATGCTAGGAAGATGGAGCTATGGTGGAGAATCGTGGACAGGGTCAATGCCGTGGGACAGCACCCCAGAACAAGGGATGACATCAGGAAGAGGTGGAATGACCTACGAGGAAAGGTGCGTTCCGTGGTTGCAAGACACCAGGTAGCAGTACAGAGAACTGGCGGTGGACTCCCACCTCCTCCCCCACAACTAACAACATGGGAGGAGCAAGTCTTGGCAATCATGCATCCTGAGGGCCTCGCAGGAGTAGAAGGAAGACTGGACTCTGGTAAGTCAAATCTTCACTACTATATCACCCACCCTACCTGCATGCCATCACAAACTCCTACCCCTACCCTCACCCCTATCATTCCACCACCTCACATACACCCTACTATCACAACCCACCCATCCCAATACCAAGCCGTGCATGCCACACCAATGCATGGACCCCCATCAAAGACCTGCATGGACACCCAACACCAAAGCATGCCCATTACAGAGAATCACCTAGCCCACAAAATCACCACTCACACAAGGCAAAGCGGACAGGGCAATCACAACCATACAGGGAAACACACCCATGCACAATATGGCACACGCAGATACAATAACACTGCATTTGCATCCCCACAGGACCCCCACTCAATGTCATCGGAGAGGAGTTGCCCCAAACATCCAGTCCCCCCATGAGGAGACCCACAGTGATGACAGCAGCTCTGCATGCCTGGATCACGAAGACCAACCTGGCCCATAGGGGACCTCTGGACAGTCGGTTATCCTGCCACAGTTCCATACCACCACAGAGCCTCCCCCTCAGGAAATACCAGCACAGCACCCAGCCAGCGGGCCCATGCCACTGTCCCCAGGACACGTCAATCAGCAGTGTGTCCACCACTACAGGGACCCCAGGCAAACCCACAAACACAGGACGATCAGGGGCCTGGGGTCAGTGGCAGAGGGCACACAGTTCAGGGGACCGAGGCACAGGACAACAGGGAAGCTGAGAGGACTGCTGGGCAACAGGGGGAGGACAGGCCCAGTGAACCAACTCTCCGGGAGGCACTCACCAACATCCTGGGAGCATACCACCATTCCCAGGAGACCATGGGCCAGATACTGGGTAAGTTGCAGGAGAACCAGCCGCTGCAGGAGGGACAGTACCTGGGGATCAGGGATGACCTTACACACATCTACACCATCCTGGTCACCATTGCAGGGGTGCTGGGTGACATGGCCAACACCATGAGGGAGGCAGTGGCACACCTGACACTAGCCACACGGAAGAACAGCCCTCAACCTCCGCCGGCTCTAGTGGACAGTAGGCCCACCACAGGACCAACAGGCCACCAGCACCCCCACCACTGCAGAAGGAGAACTACCCCACAAACGGTCCCTGTGATCCAGGAAGAAGCCAAAGAACATTGCCAAGACCCAGCCAGTAAATAAAACTCTCCTGATTGTCACCCTTGTGTCCCACTCTGTCACCCTGTCCACCATGAACTGACATTGCTCCCCTTCCTATGCCCCATTGGACAATGCACCTGTGATACCAAGTGACTGGACTCTAACTAGGCAATCTCCACCATCACCCCAGTTCATTGCACATCCCCGTCTACTTATTAGCACTTAAATAAACACCCTTGTATCAAATAGAAATCTGGAGTCTGTCAAATGATTGGAATATGTATTAGTACAAAATTCTGAAAACATTGCAAGTCATATGTACAGTTATATATACATTGGTATGATCTTTACTGGGCAGCAGTAAACATACCAGGAGCCAGAGTGGGCTACAGAGATCTGAAAATAGAGTTGGCAAAGGGTACAGTAAGTGACCATTGTCAAAGGGAAATCAGGTTGCCATGTACAATGTCCAACAGAAAACTGAAAAGTAAAGTGAAGTTACAGTGTCTTACCTGTGTGTCACTGGAAGTGCTGCTGTATAATATTATTTCTGTTGTCGACATCTTCTTCCTCTGCCTCCTCTTCCTCACAGTCCACAGACTCCACCGCTGCCACAAGACCATCTTCAAGCTCATCCTCCTGCAGAAAAGGCACCTGGCGTCTCAAGGCCAGGGTGTGCAACATGCAACGATGATCTGGGACACCTTCTTGGGTGAGTAGTACAGGGATCCACCTGTCAGATGGAGGCACCGGAACCTGGCCTTCAAGAGCCCGAAGGTCCGCTCAGTTATCCTCCTTGTTCACCTATGTGCCTCATTGTAACGTTCCTCTGACCTTGTCCTGGCATTCCTCACTGGGGTCAGTAGCCATGAGAGGTTGGGGTAACCAGAGTCACCTGAAAACATCGAGGGACAACTTTTAGACACAAACTAACCCTTAGGGACAACCCCATACCCAGCCACCAACATATACTAGGTGGGGACCTTGGGCTCACCTATTAGCCACACCCTGTGCCTCTGGATTTGAGCCATCACATACGGGATGCTGCTATTCCTCAAGATAAAGGTGTCATGCACAGAGCCAGGATACTTGGCATTCACATGGTCTGCCAAAAACACCATCTGCACATTGATAGAGTGATTGCTTTTTCTATTCCTGAACACTTGTTAATTTCTTTGGGGGGGGGACAAATGCTACAGGTGTACCATCACTGGCACCAATGATGTTGGGGATATGTACCAGGGCATAGAAGTGAGCTTTCACTGTGGCGAAAACCTCCACCTGTGGGAATACAATGTAGTTGTGCATGTGCTTCAGCAGGGCTGATAACACTCTGGTCAGCACGTTTGAGAACATTGGCTGAGACATCCCTGATGCCATGGCCACTGTTGTTTGGAAGGAACCACTTGCCAGGAAATGGAGTACTGACAGGACCTGCACTATTGGGGGATACCTGTGGGCTGGTTGATAGATGACATCAGGTCTGGCTCCAATTGGGCACACAGTTCTTGGATTGTGGCCCGATCAAGTCTGTAGGTTAGGATAACGTGTCTGTCCTCCATTGTCGCTAGGTCCACCAGGGGTCTGTACATAGGAGGATGTCTCCATCTCATATTCATCCTCAGCGGTCGAAGCCTATGGAGGAAAACAGTGAGCAGAGGGTCATAATCACACATCTATTGCAATAATGATGCATTTCTACAATTACAGAACCAGTATGTGAATCCGCGAGTCAGTTGCTGTGCCAATGTCTGCTGTGACGCAGTTAGGTGCCATGGCCTGTGCCCCCCTGAAATGGCGGCTGCCTGACCTGTGAGGAGGGACAAGTGGAAATGAGGTAATTCCGCTGGCGTTGTGCGCCATTGTGGTACATGGTCGATGACCGCCACGCAACTTCGTATTGGATATCATTGGGCCCTATGGGTTCCAGGAGCCAATGGCGATGTACGCCGGTGGTGACGGTATGCACCACCGCGGACGTAACTGCCATTTTCTATCTATTCACTCACTTGCAACCTGACCTTCAACAGGAGAGGACCTACACTGCAAGTGCTGCTGTGACTTGTGTCTGGAAGCGACAATGGCTCATGTGTTTGGGGGAAGGGCCCCCGCCTTCACTGCGGAGGGGTTGGAGAGACTGGTGGATGGGGTCCTACCCCAGTAAACTTTGCTCTACGGTCCTCCAGACAAACAGGTGAGTACACTGTGAGCATGATGCGTGTGCCATGAATGGATGGAGTGCTGTGTGTGTAAGCCACATATAGGGGGGATGCTGAGGCATCCTGGCCAGAGTGCTGCATGTATGGTGGTCAATGTATGTGTGTCAGGGGATGGGAGGGATATGGTGGGCCATGTGTGTGACGGTCCGGACGGTTAACTAATTCCGTCTTCTGCTGTCTTTTACCTGCAGATCAGGTCACCAGGAAAAGGGTATTTGGTGTGCCATCATCAAGGAGGTGCAGACCCTGGGGGTCTTTGACAGGCAGAGCACCCACTGCCGCAAACGGTGGAAGGAACTGCGCCGCTGGGCAAGGAAGATGGCAGAGGCCCAGCTGGGGCTGGCCTCCCAATGAGGAAGGGGTGTCTGTCATACGCTGACCCCCCTGATGTTCCGCATCCAGGCGCTGGCCTATCTGGAGTTGGATGAGCACTTGGTGGGCATCACAGCAGCCACAAAGGGATGAGTACAAAATCAGATTCATAACTTTGCGCGCGTTAAGGTTTTACCTGGGTAGGGATGTGGACCGTGTGTGCCCCTAGGCCAGGGCAAACATGGCAGAGTAGGTCCCTTGTTGGGCAGGTTCTGAAGCACTCCAGCCCCAGTAGGGTTAGTGGGCATCTACTACTGGTTAGAGACCTGTTGGTTTCAGGTGTGCAGCTAATGGCGTTAGGCATTGTACCCCATGGCCTGGTGACTAGCATTGTAACTGGTAGTGCATGGAATGGTGCATAGGGCTGGTCCCTGTGAGTTGTGTACGCCAAAGGTAGTGTTGTTGCTGGCATTGACCAAGTGTATCCTCTATCTCCCCCCCCTTTTTGGACGGAGGGAGCTGCATCCCAAATGGTCCAGGAGGCTGTATCCACCGACGGTGAGGGCACCAGTGGGATGGAGGGCGAGGAGAGCACCACGACGGGGACAAGTGGGGACACCACAGACAGCGACTTCTCTTCTGATGGAAGCTCCCTGGCGGTGGCGGACACCTCTGTGCCCACCCCAACAACAAGTACAGCCGCCACCCCCCCCAGCACCACCCTCTCAGCAGCTCCTCAGCGTGTATGCCATGCCCGCCCATCCAGGAGTGTGGGCATCTCCTTTGCCCCAGGCACCTCAGGCCCTGCCCAAGTCAGCCCTGCTGCCCTCAGTGAGGAAGCTATTGACCTCCTGAGATCCCTCACTGTTGGGCAGTCAACCATTCTGAATGCCATCCAGGGTACCGAGAGGCATTTGCAACAAACAAATTCATACCTGGAGGGCATTCACTCTGGCATGGTGGCCCAACAGATAGCATTTCAGGCTCTGGCCTCTGCACTGGTGGCAGCTATTGTCCCTGTCTCTAGCCTCTCCCCTCAAATTTCCTCTACCCAGTCCCAATCCACTCAACCTCAGTCTATCCCAAGCACACCTTCAGACCACCATTCACCCAAATCAACACACAGAAGTGGCTAAGGGAAACACAAGCACCACACTTCATCTCACAGTCACTCACACAAGCACCATCCACATGCAGACACACCATCATCCACTGGCTCAACTGTGTCCCCCTTCTCCTCCTCGTTCACCTCCCTCCCAGTAGCATCTCCACTCACACCTGCATGCACTACATCCTCATCCACTACCTCCATCACCAGCACGCCCATCACTACACACCCCTCACTGGCAGTCACCACCCCTACATCCATGCAATCGTCCCCTGTGTCCTCTCCCACTGTGTCTGTGATCCCTCCTCCCAAAGTACACAAACGCAAGCACCCACCCACCCAACAGCCATCCACCTCACAACAGCATCCAGCCCATGCACCTGCACCCAAACTCAGCAGACAGACACCTCCTACAACCATTCCCTCTTCCTCCACTCCCAAACCTTCTCCCTCTTCCCGCCCCAGTGTCCCTAAGACGTTTTCCTGGCAAACATTGACCTGTTCCCTACCCCTCCCACGTCCTTCTCCTCAGGCCAGGGTGTCCAAAACGCTGCCCAGCACCTCAGTCAGCAAGTCCACGTCCGCTGTGGTTCCTGCAGCTGTTAGAAGCTCAAAGTGGGCACCCGTCAGGCCAGCCAGTGTGTCACCAACCCCTGCCAAGGCAAAAGCCATTCCGCCACCTGGCAAGTTGAAGATGGGGACACCATTCAGCAAGGGGAAGGAGCCACAACCACCGAGCAAGGCCACCTCAAAGACTCCAGATGCCAGATCCAAGGTGACACCACAATCTGCCAAGGTCAGGAAGGGGAACAAAACACCAGGCAAGGCACTGCAGCTGTCCGAGGCTGCAGGAGAAGGGCTGGTGACTACCAGCACAACCACCAGCACCGCCACCAGCACCACGGGCAGCACCACCAGCAGCCCCACTGCTAGCACTGCCAGAAGCACCACCGCAAGCTTCGCCGCAAGCACCACCACCTGCACTGCTGACAGTAGCACCACTGCCAGCAGCAGCCCCAGTGGGCAGCCGTCTGAGGCTGCAGGAAAAGGGCTGGAGCCTCCCTCCACCACTGGCAGCACCCCCACCAGCACCGGCATTACCACCACTGTGCAGCCGTAGCCGCCGCCGGATGGACTTTAGCCCTGCCTCCATGGACTATCAGGGATCGTGGTCACTGCAAATCTCGTGGCTCAGACTCCCAGGTGAGGGACTGTGAACTGCCACCCCCCATGTGTTGCATCACTGGGCACAAAGCCTCCTCCAGAACCAGTGGAGTAAGGCATCCATTCACCCTATCCCTGGCAAGATGAAGTACACAGGGCACAAAGCCCCCTCCAGAACCAGTGGAGAAATGCATTGAATCACCCTATCCTTGGCAGGATGAAGCACACTGGGCACAAGGCCCCCTCCAGAACCAGTGAAGAAAGGCATCCACTCACCCTATCCTTGGCAGGATGAAACACAATGGGCACAAGACCCCCTCCAGAACCAGTGGAGAAAGGCATCCACTCACCCTATCCTTGGCAGGATGAAGCACACTGGGCACAAAGCCCCCTCCAGAACCTGTGGAGAAAGACATCCACTCACCCTATCCTTGGCAGGATGAAGCAGACTGGCACAAGGCCCCCTCCAGAACCAGTGGAGAAAGGCATCCACTCACCCTATCCCTTGCAGGATGAAGCACACGGGGCACAAAGCCCCTCCAGAACCAGTGGAGAAATGCATCCACTCACCCTATCCTTGGCAGGATGAAGCACACTGGGCACAAGGCCTCCTCCAGAACCAGTGAAGAAAGGCATCCACTCACCCTATCCTTGGCAGGATGAAGCACAATGGGCACAAGACCCCCTCCAGAACCAGTGGAGAAAGGCATCCACTCACCCTATCCTTGGCAGGATGATGCACACTGGGCACAAAGCCCCCTCCAGAACCAGTGGAGAAAGACATCCACTCACCCTATCCTTGGCAGGATAAAGCAGACTGGCACAAGGCCCCCTCCAGAACCAGTGGAGAAAGGCATCCACTCACTGAGAGACTGTGGCTTTGCACTCCCCAGGACCAAGCAGTGGGCAAACCGCCCACTTGAGAGACTTGGGAGACTGTGGCTTTGCACTCCCCAGGACCAAGCAGTGGGCAAACCACCCACTTGAGAGACTTGAGAGACTATGGCTTTGCACTCCTCAGGACCAAGCAGTGGGCAAACCACCCACTTGGGAGACTGCGGCCTTGCACTCCCCAGGACCAAGCAGTGGACAAACCAGCCACTTGAGAGACTCAAGAGACTGTGGCTTTGCACTCACCAGCACCAAGTAGTGGCCATACCACCCACTTGAGAGACTTGAGAGACTGTGGCTTTGCACTCCCCAGGACCAAGCACTGAGCAAACCACCCACTTGAGAGACTTGAGAGACTGTGGCCTTGCACTCCCCAGGACATCACTGTGGGCATGTAGCCCCCTCCAGGAGCAGTGCCATTGTCCCATCTTCCGGCTGAAGTGCACCCCATTCCCCGTCCCCCTGAGGTGCCTGTGTGTTTTCAACCTAATGCCCCTGTTCTCTCCAGATTGAGGCAGGAGTCGAGTGTGGGCTTGGCCTATGAGTTTTGGCCCAGTGGCCCACGGACATTTTGAGTGGACAATGCACCCCCTTATGTGCATATTGTATATATTGTAAATACTGTTTTTGAATTTGTAAAGTATATCTGACTATTTCTAATATTACACTCTCTTTGACTCCATTCCTTTTGTCCTGGCGTTATTCCAGAGTGTTACGGGGTGTATATGTAATATTGATGCATGTGTTTGTGTGTATGGTGTTGGGGGTGAGGGTGGGGGTCGGGGTGTTGCATGTGTGTCACTCTCTTTTTCCTCCCCCCTCCCCTGTTTGCTAGGTGCAGTACTCACAGTGGTCGTGGCCACCGCTGTTCGTACTCCTGGTAGATGAGAAGGTACACCAACATTGGTAACACCAGTAGTTCGGCCTCCATGGCGTCCTGGTTCTTCATTGAGTGTCGTGAGGTGAGTGGTTTCCCTTCTGTGTACTATTTCCGCTGTGCTTTTGATGGCGTTGGTACCGCCCCGGAAAAGCTGGCGGATGGGCGGGTTGTAATGGGGTGGGCGGTACATTGTCTACCGCCTGTCTGTTGGCAGTTACCGCTGCAGTGTTTGTTGCTAACGCTGTAGCGGTCGGAGTGTTAAAGTGGCTGTCTGTGTTGGCGGTTTCCGCCGTGGTCGTGATTCCATTTTTTTTACCGCTGGCCTGCTGGCGGTATAACCCCCGCTTTAACACCGACCGCCAGGGTTGTTATGAGGGCCATTGTGTCTAAATATTGTTATCGCCCTTCAATGAGATCCCATGTGTAAAATTCAAGCGAAGTTGATCTTTATTCTGTGAAACAAAAACATAAAAATTATCATGCACCACCCTCATGGTTAAAATCAATAAAAAAACATAAAAGTATACGTGACCTAACAAATCCATTACATTGCAGTACATCAGAACAATAGGATTATAAACAGGCAACTATTAAAATAAAGAGCATCCTCAGCAGCAAATAGCTAAGTTTCATCAACACCCAGATAACCTTCTGCAACAATTAAAACCATAAAATGACGTGTGTAAATGGACAGAAGATAAGTGCAATGTCTCATCAGCTCAGTAAATAGATTGTCATAAAAAATTACTTCCTCACCATATTCCTCATTTCTACTGCTGAAGGGATAAACTTGTGAACCATTGTGCAAATGTATTTGCTTTGTAGCAGTTGCAAATATAATAAAGCTGGTCTTTAATGTCTCTCACACTATGCACTTTAATTTCTAATGATAGGCAGCGTGTTCGAGTTGCCTCCTATGGGTACTATCAGTTTCCCGGACAGCATGATGAACCCATTTGAAGCTAGTCTAAGGCTTCCTCTTGAGGTTTTTGCTTTTCTGGCTTCTTGTCTAAGTTGCAGACATTTTATTGGGGATACTCTACTTGATTCATCAATCATTTGTGCTGTAGCATGCATCTAGGACTTAGACCAGACTAACTAACTGTATTGCATTAGATCAAGTATTGTATTTGTTATGACTTTGTATTTGTTTACATTTGTGTGCTTTTATGGTTCTTTGAACCAAAATAAAGCTGTTTTATGATGATGGTGATAAAGTTGGTCTACATCTTCTCATATTCTGATGCCTAAGCAATGGAATTAACTATTTCCTTTTTGGTGCATTATACAATTTATAGAAAAAGAAGAAAAAACATTTCCTTTTTGGTACATTATGCAATTTATAGAAACAGAAGATATGAAGCATGGATTGAGCTGAACAGGGAGTAACAGGACATAGTTCAAGGTCTGAATCATGGATGGCATTACTTGGGTAGGAAACCGAAAAAGGAGCAATGTTGAACCTAAACCTAAGCAAATAAAATCTTGAATAATGATGTGTTAGATCAGTGGTTCTCAACCTTTTTACATCTTTGGACCCCTACTTTGTCATTACTGGAACTTGGGGACCCCCACTGAATCATTATTGGAATCCAGGGACCCCCTACTGAGTCATTATTGGAAGCCAGGGGTCCCGGCCTAAACATTGTTGATGCTTTGAAACACAAAACAATACACACAAAAATACAGAAACAAGTAGTCATCAAACACATACACAAACAATAACACATTTTATTTAATTTCCAAACAAATATAAATAAACAAATAAAATGGTAATTTTAATAGGAAGGTTAGAGCTTTTCTAAATTCAGTTGAAGTAACACGCCATCCATACTATATTCTCTTTGATGCACCTGCACTGCTCCCACAAATCAATATGACTATACTAATTTAATTTGTAGCCTCCACTTTCAAATTCCTTGGCATTTACAGTACATTTTAAAAAATTCAATTGTACATTAGGCACTTTATTTATATACACTTGAATAATCTGTTAATATTATTTAATATTCTACGCAGCCGCGGAACCCCTGAGAAGGCTTCGCAGACCATCAGTGGTCCCCGGATCACAGGCTGGGAACCACTGTAATAGAAGTAAGGTTCCATACAGTCTGTGGTACTGACAGATAATAGGCAGCTACCCTCTTCTTTCCAAGCTCTTGGATCCCTCTTCTCCGTCCCCACATAGTTAAATATTCATTTACAAGGTTTTGGTGCAGGGCAGTGCAGCAAGGATTCTTTCTGCGCTGCCCTGTATCAAAAGAAAAAGGCATGAATGTGCTGTAATTATGAGGTACGGTTTATACCTGTTCTTTTTCTCTGCACTGGTGCACAATGGGCTGCCATGCACCAACCCAGGCACTCTTGCAACATGGTGCAAGGGTGTCTGCATTGAAGGGATGATTGTTTTTGTGCAGAAAGGGACACCTTCCTGCACAAAACCAATCACAAGAGACATTTTCCTCTTTTTATGTGTGCTGCAAAATCCCTTAAGCCGTCCCCTGGGAGGCATACGCTTTTGACGCATTCCCACATTTAGGAAATCTCATAAATCGGGGAATGTGTCGAATCCCATTGGGGTTACATGGGAACACACACTGTGCCGCCCATGGCATGCCTCCCTATCACAGTTTGAGGCAACGCAGTGACTTCCGCTGCGTTGTCTCAGTCCATGTCTACAAGAACATGAAAAGCCTTGCAAGGCCTTGTAGATATGGCCCTGCAGTGTGCACCACCAAAGCGTCACAAAAGGTGATGTTCCCGCGGTGCACAGGGGCTTGTAATAAATCTCCTACGTCTGTTTTAGATATGGTCTTGATATTGCATGGGCTGAAGAAACATTCTGGCCTTCCTAACAAAAAAAATTGTTGTTTGACATATCTCAGCCACGGGATACTATAAACACGATCAAGCTGTAAACAGTCAGTGATTACCTCTTGATTTAAAAACAAGTTTCTTGTTTGGACCAGATTGAATACCACAACATGAATGGGACTAATTTAATGTAATCCACCAAATACGGTAGACCGAGCTCTGTACGGCAAAGAAATATGGAAACACTATTGGGTACAGACAAAAGTATTCTCAAAACATATTTTCGCTTGCCTGGAAGGCAATGTATTACAGTAACCCCAAGCATCAACAAACACATGTCATGACAGACCAAAGGGCTTTGTAAATGTTGACCATCACGTCCAGCGGTTTAGAGCCCAGCTTCCCAGCGAACCTGAAAAGTGCCTCTGTAGTTTGTTCGACCTGGGATTTCCTAACCTTAATTCAATGCATCCATGTGCCTTTGAAATCAAAGGATACCCCCTAATAATTGAAGGTTGGAACACAGAGAAGTTTATCACTGTTAATATATTTAGGCCTCGGATTGGAGGATGTGTGTCCATAGACTATGGTGTGTGACTTGTTTATGTTTGCCACTAGTCCCAAGTCACTAAGGAACAGAACGCATCTATTCAACAACTCCTGTAAACCCATGCCAGTTCTTGATATTAGAGCTCAATCATCTGTGTATAGCAAAGCAGAGAGTTTCCTTGAGGCAACCCTGGGTGTATCTGCTACAGCTAAATTAAAAAAAGTATTAAGATCATTGAAGTATAGACAAAAAGGAAACAGGGCCAGCACACACCCTTGTATCACACCACGCTTCATTTTAATAGGGGCATTACATTCAACTTTAGCCCCATGCCTTATGCACCCTCATCACATCTTTATACATCTGGTTAAGAAATGAACCAATGAGACCTCCTCATCCATTTCCAGCAATTTCTCCCAGAGCTTCCATCTGTTCACCCAATCATATGCTGAAGTGAGATCCATGAATGCCCTTCTTCACCTGCGTGTACTTAATAAATATTAATTCAAGGTTTAAACATTGATCAACTGTTCCGAGGCTCTGTATAAACCCATACTGAGCAATAGAAAAGTTGTCCTTCTCTGCCACCCATGCCCCCAACCGATCCAATATGATCTTACCCAGTACTTTGACTGTTGAATCAATTAAAGATTTGGGCCCTTAATATCAAGGCTCATCTTTGTCACCCTTCTTCTAGATAGGGATAATAATGGAATTCTACAATGACTTTGGTGGGCGCAAGGCAACAGCACTCCTTCACATATTCAGAATAGGCAGAGCCAATATGTCGATATTGTCAATAAAAAGATCAATTGGTACCCCACAGGGCCTAGGGTCTTGTTCCTTGCACTCCGTTCTATTGCAGATCTAACCTCCCCCAGTGTAATGGGAGACAGATATGAACAGCCCCCAAAAATGTATAACTACAGTGTCAGAATGTTTATCTGATTCAGTACTCTTATCATGTACCCAGGAAAAGTGTCCAACCCATGTATGTGACGAGATGGTTACATCAAGGGTGGTGTTATGGCTATATCCAAAGAAGGGAGCACTAACTGTTTTCTATAAAAGGCAAATATCCTTCTGTAAGCTAGCCTCACACAATTGTTTCCAGGCTTCATGCCTTATCACTGCTGTTCTAATCGAGATGCCTTGCTAATAATTCCATCTAAAGAGCCTCACCAACTGCCCCTCCCTAGGTACCCACTTAAGGGCAGAAATAAGATCTGTATATGCCTGCGAGCATATTCCATCAAACCACTTCTATGGCCTAGCCTCCCTACATTTCTTTACAGATGTTAGAAGCTCATTTATGGTGTTACAAATCCCAGTAAATGCCCTCAACTTACATGTGGGATCCAGCTCAGTGTTCAGACAAACCACTATCTGCTGCTCATTGCTGGCTACAAGTTCATCTAGCAGACACCCTGAGTCCACCGTTGCCCACTTACAGAGGATACTGTTGTTTTGATTAGCTATTACTGGCAGGATAGAAGGTATGACATGTTGCTGAAGGTTACCCAGAGCAAGGAAGAGAGCCCAGGAGTTTTGATCAAGCACTTCCGTAAGATCAAAAATGTTGTGACTTTATGTATTCCTGTGAGAGGCCAATAAAATCAATAAGACTACCTGGGCCCTTACCAGTAAAGGTAATGACACTGAAACATTGAAAAATATGTTTTCACTTCAGTGCATTTCAACAGGTACCATGACCGCAAGTCCAATACTGGCTTCCACAACATGTTGCCCATCTTGTGGTTATCCAACTGAGTGGGGCCACTCTTGGGACCCCCACACGTGCGGCTCAGGTGTGCTCACCCTGCCTCCTTATATATTCATTTTAAATAATTTTCAAGACATAGGTCCCATGACACTGAATCCTGTAATTGCTGCAACAAAATTTTGTCTGTGTTGTGGCCAGTGAATCCGGATTGACATGTCCCCTAGAGACTGGCCAATCAGAGCATATCTGGACACCAATGATCCACATACAACAAACTTTTTAACCCCGTCATGCAAGCCTATCTTTAAACACTAATTTCTAAAAAACAAATGACTGAACACATTTACACCAAATCACAAAAAAGCACGTTATCTTAGTATAATTGTGACTTTTTACCAAATTTGGTGTAATTCCATTCAGTCACTTAATACTTCATGTATTGAAGAGCAAAGTTTGCTATGCTACTTAACATGGAAAATCGCACTTTGGAGAAGCCCATTTTTTATGGTCCCCGCTTGATGGATTAGCCCAAAACTATTCAGAAGGAGTGAGGTAGATGAGCTTTTTTAGGGGAAAGCTTCAGCAGGCTCATTAAACGTTGCAATTTTTTAGCAAAACAAAAAACTCTCTCCTCTTGAAACTCTGACCCTGATTTATAGCTTGGGAGAGACCGAACTCTGTCTCGACAGCAACAGAGTTCTGCCCCCACCAAGACTCTGGTCCACCCGCCGGATTCAAACTCCAGCAGACCATAGTTTTACAACAGCAGAGACTATTCCATTTCTGTTGTGGTAAAACTCCTCAGAAGGCCTGACAGACTAAGAGCCATTGGAGGATTGGCTATATGTCTGTCTGCCGGGTGGACATATAACCCTTTTTCAATGCCTCTCACCACCAGGATAAACAAAGAAATAAGGGGCACAGAAAAGTACTCAAAGTCTTCCTTTGCAGGGAGTCTTTGTTTTTGTTTTTTTTGTTTTCAAAAAGGAAATCCCGATTTGGATTTGTTTTTTATAAAAAAAAGTGTAACTTTAACATACAGCTCCGTCACATTTGATGGAGCCATCCAACAAAGTTGCAATGCATTGACAGGAACTGTGTGACATAATAAAGCCAATTTCCCTCACCAAGGTTCAGTGTTTAATCAACAATCTATTCATGAGGCAATCAAAGATTTCTAGGCTCAACTATGGTTTTTGAGGTAGATGAAATCCTATGGCCTGACCTACTATGGATTCTGAGAAACTAGGTAAAGTGCCTGTTCCGCACTTGACTATCAGTGATAGCTATGGTTGAGCAGTCCAAGGCTATCCTGAGTAGGGGAAAGTGTAGATACAATTTAGTGATCACAACTCATAACTCAAAGATTGCACAACAATGTCAAAACAAGAAAAATAAGTAGTACATCACACATAAGCAATAATACAATCCATTTGAGATCAAGCCTTCTTGTAATATTGTCGGAGTTATTCCCTATCCACTGGTGGCCGCATCCAGGGAAAACTCACAAGTAAACTTTAATCAAGAGTCCACTACAACCCTTAGAAAGTAGTCAAAAGTGTCTTTGATGCTGCAGCACCTATAGCAGTGAGACCCCCCAAGGCTCGTCACAAGTCTTACCTACTCAAGCAGTGAGGAACTGTTCAGCGTTTCAGTGGGTACTTTGACTGTGGTTACTCGCAATGCTCTAATCCTGCTTGGTTGAGATGTGCTGCACGTGGGACGAGCAGCAACATCTAGCAGGCATTGTCTCTCGCTGAGCTTGCACAGCCAACTCCAGCAGTGAACAGA
This sequence comes from Pleurodeles waltl, assembly GCF_031143425.1. Classification (NCBI taxonomy): domain Eukaryota; kingdom Metazoa; phylum Chordata; class Amphibia; order Caudata; family Salamandridae; genus Pleurodeles; species Pleurodeles waltl. Next base: position 340,523,964 of record NC_090446.1, read on the forward strand.
GGTGTTTCTGGACTTCCATCAGCTCCGTCCCCCACAGATAATCGACTTTTGATCCTGGTGCTCCGGATATGGTCCCAGCAACATGGTGATACACACTTGGCATCCTCCTCAGCCCAAGGGACAGTTCAGGGGCAGTCCTTGATGTTTGTTTCAACCCCTGGGTCATGGATTCTCAGTTCTCGGGGCTGTGACTTCACAACTCACACAGTACTTGCAGCCTCTCCTGGCACACAGGGTTTCTTCAGTACCTGCTAACAATGCACTGGTCTCCTCTGTATAGCAGTCTATATCACAGCAGCCCCTCCTAGCATACAGGGTCACCACTAAGGTCCGCTCAATTCTTGGCACTTATGGGCAGAGATAACCACAGCATCACTCCTGGCACATGGGGTCATTGCAACTATGCAGTACGGGTTTCACTCCCCCCATATGGCATACAGCTCACACCAATCTTCACAGAGGCCATCTCCTGACATAGATGGATCACAGACTTGAATCCGCAGATAGGTAACAATCCATTCGGTGTAACCGCCATCTCCCCACACCTCACACCTGGAGTCCTCTCAACAGGGCTCCACAGTGGACCTCGCTTCATCCAACACTCTCCTCTTCCTCACAGGGCACACTGGTCTTGGCAAGCAGGCAGGTGTTGGTCCTCTAGGCTCCAGATCAGTTGGCCTTGGCTTTCCTGGGTGATGTCCCCTCACCCAGCGGGGAGACTAGCAGGACTTGACCCCCAGTCTGGGTCACAGGCAGAAGTCCTGGAGAGCTTCCCATCCTTTTACAGCCAGTCTGGTTTCTTGGCAGATTACATTTTTGGAGATATCAACCTCCCCTTCTTATAGCTCATTTCCAGATACCAGGATCTATGTTTATCATTATTGCAAGCAGAGCAACGCAGCAAGACACCTTGCTGCATGAAAGGGAGAGGGCAGGAATCTGCCATATCTATCAAGATATGGGGCATTCCTGCTCTCTGCCTGGGCTGTTGCACAAACCGCTGCCTGGTGGTAACAGAGGCACCCTTGCACCATAGTACAAGAGTGCCTGACTACAGGCAGGATGGCTTTTGTGCAGGAAGGTATGCCTTCCTGTACAAAAACAATCCTCTGAGTCATTTCCTCTTTCTACATGCAGTACAGAATGCAGCACATATAAAAAGTGGAAAAACAGGGAGAAATAAAGATATTTCTCCTTGTTATGCCTCTACCTGGAAGGTGTAGAATTCTGATGCACTCTCACATCTACCAATACTGGTAAATCTGGGAATGCTGCAGAACCAGTGGGTGGATGCACACCCCATCCATGGAACACATTCCTGGGGCAAAGTAGCATGAGCAGAGACTTGGACTGCCTTGCATTACTCCAGATTTAACAAAACACTCAAGGCCTCACAAGGTGACCTTTTAGGGTGCAGGATGAATGAAAAACCCTTGATGAATATGCTCTCAATGTGATTTAGGGTCTAGGTCTTTGATGTTTTATTTTGGGGTTTTGCTCCTTTTGAAGTGTACACTTTTTCTCTCCTTCTTCCTATTGAAATGCTGTCTTTCTCAGTATGAAAGATTACAAAGCTGGTAAACTGACAACACAGGCCATGGGATGTGTCCAGGTCCCTTCCTTGTGATCCATCACTGTGATCCATCACTGAATCAAAGACACCCTTTGATGTCTGCAGAGGGAGTGGCTCTCTCCATTCGCTAGTGTGTCCCACCCAGCTCACAGGAATGCAATCACACACAAATCTGACAGGGGGATTAATCTACTCTTGTCCAAAATGGAACCCAGTATCCTCCATATAATGTGCCATTGCAGGCACACTCATCCTCAGTGTACATACACAGCGCCCATATATTCCAGTACTGTCACCTCCATGTATTGTTCCACCCCTGGTGCATATACATTCAACTCACACAATCACTCTGTGCACACTGCAAAATACTGTATCCTTCTGTATTGTGCCATGGTGTGCTACATGCAAACACACCTCCTGCAAGTACACAGTAGTTTTTGCAAGCACATATACACCCAGCATATGCTTTCACTGTGCACGCACTGCACATCAGTGCATTTGTCATGTAAAATATTTCTCTCTGATGTCCATACACCTAGTACACACACTCGCCATGAATGCACTGCACAGTCCTATACCTGTACTGTACCCTTCTTAGGCATACATAATTCCAGCGCAGAGTCACTACTCCTGCTCCGCACAGCATTTTTCATCCAACTGATGTAGGTCATGGGTGAGTTAAGCACAAAGTGGTGGAACTTTAAAAAGGTGATTGTATGGGAGTAGCGCTTTGGGTGCCCCTCCCAGTACAGCAAGACAGTAAACCGAGAGACAGACCTATGTTGTGGCATACATGCAAGATCCGTGTCTACTTATGGCAGCAAAATGCATGCAACATGCAGAGGGCCTTTCCTTCCCAACAACTCCATTTTTGGGGGCGTACCCCCATAAGTAAACAATTATCTTGATTGTGCCAGGGTCAGCATTTTGTCCTGATGGCCCAATATTCCATGAGTATTTCCATACCTCAAAAATGGCATAAAATATGTCACTGCCAGAGGTTTGGAATGCATGCCATCCAACTACTATAGGTAACCCTTTTTTTGTTTAAGTTACCTCAGAATGTCAGGGAGAGCACTATTTAATGATTGCTACCTTCCCATACGCCAGGTTGAATTCATTTATTACAAGAATTACCTCCATTGTTCTAAAACCAGCATGTTACACTGGTGCACTCAATTGCCTCTAGTATCCCAGTACCAGTATTTTACCATTGGTGCCCTCTCATTATGCTAAGAATTAACCCCAGTGTGTCATTGGCAGCATTTTTGGCACAGACTTTTGTCATGCTAAGAATTGCTGCAAGTATTACAGCACCAGTATTTCACTTAAACTCTTAAGCATCAAATCACATTCTCATTCATACTCACATTCACTTAGTCACCCTTGTTCTCTCATTAACACTCACATTCCTTCTCACTCGTTCATTCCACTCTCTTACACCACCTTACATTCATCCTTATTCATTCTCACACACTTGCATTAATTAACTCAATGTCACTCATTGTCACTCACTCATACTTACTTACCCTCAAGTCTAGGTTAAAACTTTGCACTGGATTTGCATCACAACAGCACAGAGTGTTATGGTGGTATTTACTATCCAATGCTATTCACAATTTTCTTTGGATAGTATCCCAAAGTAACGCAAACTTGTGCTACGTGCTGATTTGCATTGCCTTGGATCAAAGGGTATTTCATGGGTGGTGCATGGGCATTCTCATGAAACCATGCATGGGGTTTCTATACAATCCACAATCTACAAACATTGATAGACAGGAATGTGCACCTAAATCTTCCACCTCCTCAAGGGATTCATAAGTAGGAGAAATCTTTTCATTTCTCCTTGTTTTTCCAACTATGCATATGCGCTGCAATGAACAGCACAGATAGAAAGTTAAGAAAGCCTTAAAGCACAGCTTTTACACTGGAAGGGTCCTCTTCAATTACAAAACCTGTGCTTCAGAAAATACACACCCTTGCACTATGGGGCATAGGTGTTTGTGCTGGCGCATGGCTGCTAATAAGGTGCACCGCAGCATGTGGAAAGAAAAATGGCATCACATCTTAGTAGGTGTTGCATTTTTCTCTCTTTCTTTAAATAAAGGGAGCGCAGTAACTCCATTGCAGAATTGCTTTGCATCAAAGAATAGTAATTCTGGGCTTCAATCTTACAGAATATCACTCACTACCTGTCACTGACTCTAACACACTTTCACTCTCACGCACACATGCTTGCACATAGAGACACATGCTCTTAGATGCAGATGCTCTCACATAAAGACACTCTCTTCCACAAGCATGCACACAACGTGCATTTTTTTAGTATGCTCCTTTTTGTAATTACAATAATAGTGAATATTAACTATTAGTTTAATGAAAAACTGGCAGACAATAAGGAATGAGAAGACACTTGTGTTCTTTGCACTGATTTGCCTCTTCTGAGACCAGGGGGTTGCACAAACAGTGCTTTGGGTAGCCAGGGGAAAGCCAGGGATCGCAACTATGGCCCTTTGCAGCCCCTAAATAAAGTCCATGGGTAATTACCCAAAATAATGCATTATAAAAAACACATAACTAGTTATGAGTAATTCTTTTCAATGTTAACATTTTCATTTTCTTGACCTTTAGGAACTAACCAGCCTTCAATGTTATGGCGGAAGACGTCATTTACAGCACCATAATGGTGCAATTGCACCATGCTACACAAATACCCGCTATATATCCTCTATATGTTACAACCTTTAGCGCTTTTTTATACAAAGTGTGTTGGTATGAAAGCCTGTCTTTCACAGACAACTTTGAAATGTGCAAAATATTTCACTGTTCTTTGTGAAATATACATTTAATGATCATAATGACAGACCCTTCAACTCTCTGCAGAGCTTTACTGTTGTTGAGGCGGTTTGGATTGTGCAGTAAGGAGGACAAAATCATGTGGCAATGTTATCTAGGTCATGAGCAAAATACTGCAAAACATATGGCACCTTTACTGGAAGTACTATTTCAGACATTTGCACTAGAAACATTGTTTGTGAAATAAGTTAAAATTATATTGCCAATCATCTGGCAAGTTAGGTTGTGTTGGGAAGAAAAGTCCTCTTCATGGAAAGGACGTGCACCCCTGCGCTGAGTATCCCACTGTACTGATGTCTGGATCCCTAATGCTGATTTTTGTTGTTTTAGGCAAACTCAGATCACTTGTGTGCACCATGACGTAGGCCTGTCTCATGGATTGAGGTCTTGTTAGACCAGGAGGGGCACCCCAAGCGCACCATCATAGTGGTAGAAGGTTACTGCCTTTGTCAACATATAAGCAGTATGAGTGCAGTGGTGACAACATACTGTGTAGTGATCTATAGGGGTAAACAGGTCCTTTTTAACCTGTATCACAGGAGTGAGGCCTAGAGGCTAACTTACTTTTGAAAGCTCTGCTGTGCGCTGGATGTATGTGTGCCTGGGAAGGGTCAACATAGGGATAGGGCAGGGCAGTGCAGTGCGTGCATGATGAGTCTATGTACTTGGTTTTATGTGTGCCTGCAAGGAGTACAGTACCTGAAGGATGTAGTGTTGTGCAGCATACACATGACAAAAGTGTGTGCTGGGTGTATATGTGCCTGCACATGCCACAATGCAAAAAGACTACAGTGTTGTGCAGTACATGCAAAAGGAATATGTGTGCCTGTGGTAGCAAAATACATAGAAGTAACAATTCTGGATAGAGTGTGTTCTATGCACATACACCAGGTGCACTGAATGCAAGTGTGCCTGTGGATAGTACAAAACGAGGAGGTCCCCTGAGTTGCAATTTGAGAGACACAGCCCTGCATGGTGGACATGAGGAGGACTCCTCCCTGGCATATTTGTGTATTTCTACATTCCTGTAAGCTGGGTGGGACACACTGGGGAGGGGAGAGTGAGCCCCGCCGTATGCTTCAAAGAATGCTCTTTGATTCAGTGAGAGACAATGAAGAACAGGTCTGGAGACATCTCATGAAGGAGACAGGATTAATATGGGAGTCACAAAGAACAGGGTAGAAAGCCCGAGATTAACCTCTTGATGCACATATCACTGTTGCTGACATCCAGGTGTGCACTCTAGTCACTCCCATGGCCTGTTTTGTGGGACTATAAGGTTCTGAGTCTCTCCTGCTGTGATGCACAGCTTTTTAAGAGAAAGAGGAAGAGGGAGAAGAGAAGTATGTACTTGAAAGAGAACCCATCTTAAAATTTCAAAGACTCAGACCCTAAATCACATTTAGTGCCTGTAAATGGACTACAAGAAGGGGAATTTAATACCCCGAAAATTGTCATCTGCCAAGCAGCCAGATGGGCTGTGTGAGGAGAGGAACTTCTGTCTGTGACCAAGAGTAGGGACCAAGGCCTGCTAGCCTCCCTTGTCAATGAAGGGATATCACTCAGGAAAACCAAGACCACCTGCCCTGGGAGCCTGGAACATCAGCGACTGCCTGCTTGCCAAGACCAGTGTGCCCTGTGAGGAAAAGGAGAGTGATGGAGGAAGCACAGTCCAGTGGGCAACCCTGTCGAGTGGACTCCGGGTGGGAGGCCTGAGGGAATGGCTACTGAAGCAATCAGGTCTTGTCCATGTGCAGAACTATGTTGGCAACAATATATGCCAGGAGAGGGCCACAATAAATATAGCCATGGAACAGATTACCTTAGAGAGAACGACTGAAGCCTGTGCAACAGAAGTGAATGCAGAGAATACTTGTGATGTTTGTTTTGGGCAGGAGCCTGTAAACTGTCAGCGAGTAAGACTTTTATTGGGCCTATCGGTCCCGGGGGGGGGGGGGCTCAGTGCTGAATATGCTGCACCGCTGACACACTTTTGACTTGACTTTAAGAGTCAGAGGTGTCTTTTGAGACATGGACTGCTAATTGAGCATACCTTAGATGTGGCCAAAAATGAACGGGGAATAACCCCTATTGCACTGTGAATAAAGACTGGGAGTGTGAAATTGCTATTGAAACACTAGTGCCTCGATCTTAAAATGTGTTTTTGTTTGTGAATGTCATATTCCTCTGTTGAATGAGTAAAGTTAGAAATAAAATGCTTCTCTTTTCTATAAAAGTGAGTATTTGGCTGGACATTGACTTATTACTGCTGAATGCTATTTTATCCCCATCTGACCTCCTCCTCCCTGCCCCCCCCCCCCCATCAGAGGAAGCCTTAGAGTGCTCATTCACATCTACTACGGAGTGTCAAGTGCAGAAGTACTTGTTCCATTGTATATGGATTCACAGTAGCCCCCACAGTAGCCTAAGCTGCGGAACATCAGGAGTGAAAGTACCCAATCCCCGCGGTAGGGCCCAGTAGCCCTTTTGTGTCCAGTGGCGCCCTTAGAGAGGTTCTGGCGTGGTGGTTGTGCTAAATCCCTAATGATGCTGTAAATACTGCAGTCACAGAATTGCATAAAACCACTGGCCCTCACCACTGTCCACAAGTTAATGAAAGTAAACAAAATCTAACCATTCTAATTGCAACAAGTGCCCAGCAACACTTTCAAGAAAGAAGCTTTATCAAGTGAACAAACGCAAACTAAACATGTAATATAAAAATGCATACCGTAATTTATGGCTAAATATTATCATCTTGTGGATCCTGTAACATCGAAAACCATCAGACCAAATTTGGAGTGTTTTGTAATATCACTAGAATCTTGACATAACAATATGTGAACATAATACACATGTAACCTGTTATGTTTTTTTTTTATCACGTTTGTTTAGGGGTTTTCATGAATACCTTCAAATATTACCCGTTTGCAGAAATATATTACATCAGTGTTCCTGAGAACAACTGCGGGCCTTTCTAAAGAATAATTGTCCTTCGTGAGTACAAAAAACCCTTCATTAGCATTCCCTTTCCCTTGGGCAGTCATTAAGTGAGATTGAATAAGATTATTCTTGTCACTATACTGTGACACTTAGAAGCTTCCTCTTTCAAACAGACATAAGCAGCCACCTTATTTCTCCCATTCATATGTGTGATATTCTAAGTTCAAGGCTGAAGAGATGATTTAGAGATGAGTATGGTGAGCAAATGTAATCTTTATTAATGTTCTATCTACTACATTGGTTTCTGTACTGCTGCCAATGTTTTTCTCCTACCATGCAGTCCCTGCACTATATTTGCCTGGAACGCTCTGCTCGTTCCTACACTTTTTGTCTAGTCCCTAATGCAGGAGGTGGTGTCCAGAGTCCTAGCTGTGGACTGGGAAGACCTCACATTTCGGAGTCTTATCGTACTCAAAACTGACATTACGGTGTTTTATGCTCCATCTCCTGCCAGTGTGTGGAAACAACTTTCATAAATACCACCTGATTTGGGATCCTGATGGTTCAGCTATACTCCTTTGAGTTTGTCACCCACTGCTCACCTCACTATGCCATGTTGTTATACAGGTTGACTCTATGGAATCGGTCAATAATTCTGTAGACTGGGACTACTCTTATGACTAAGATGAGGAGGGTTCAATGAAGGATCTGAGGAGGCATGCTTGACAAAACTCTTTGCAAATCATCAGCTAAAGTTTAACTCCAACTTCCTCATGCACTCTTCTCTCAGTCCCAAACCAAGATTCCATGATGACATTATAGACACTTCACACCTCTGGCTGGCACTCGAATTTTCCCTGAGGGTAGAGGATGACAGCATTCTCACAGGAAAACCCCAGTCGCAATAGATCAACCAAAGCACTAGAATCCAAAATCTGATTTAAAAACAATATTCACAGTAAATTTAAACTATGACACAGGCCAACCCCAGTCTACTCCCACTTCTGCCAAGCAGTTCCCAAATGCAGAGCTCCTGACTGTACATCCTACAAGTGCTACATGGATTTAGAAATAAATGTCAGTGTAAAGTTGTGTATGTAAGTGATATGTTAGTAGTATTTGTAGTAAAAGTATCCTACCTGCTACACGCTTCGCCAGGATACACTTGCGGGTGATAGAGCGATTTACAAAGAAGTATAACATAACATTCTTATGGGACACATTACTTTCTGAAGTCATGGCACTGGAATATTTAAGAGGAGATAGGACCATATACATAATATATTCATCCTTAATGGTATCACCAATAATATTAATCATTCTATGTTACAAATATGTTCACACACATGTACACATATACAATATATTGAATTATTTCAATTTTATTTTGTGTGTTTAATGTATTTCTTTAAAAACCCTACTGGTCCAGCACGATGTTTTGTTTTTTGGAAGAATGTCCAAAATGCAAATAAAAATAAAGTTGTAAAGCACAAGTATTTTACTTATTAATACAAGCTTGAAATACAAAACAATAGAGATACAATTGTTATTCTTATTTGTTTTGTTATATTAACAAGAATAAAGCTGTAAAGCACAAGTATTTCACTTACTAATAAAAGCTTGAAAATATATGGTCAGCAAAGGCCAGAATTAACACACTGCAGGGCCCTTCTCTCACATTGCAGCAAAAACTTAGAACAGCCTCCCCACACACCTCTGGACCATCATCTCACAACCGGAATTCCGAATTGCACTCAAGACCTGGCTGTTCAAATAAGCCTTCAGGACCTGCAAGTGCTTGGATACCCTATTTGGTGATTAGCCACGCTTCATAAATCCTGATTGATTGATTGATTGACTGGTGGAATTAGGCCTTTTCACGCATGCAGGAATTGGGCTAATGTCCAGTTCTGTAGTACAGGAGCAATTCTGTCGAAAAGGACTTAGATTGCTTGATTTTACATCTTGACAACAGGGAGGTTTCAAGCAAAGGATGCCCAGACAGAACCAGTCAGAGGTCTGTGCAAGACAAAGCAAGTCCTGATGGTGTTGTCCGGGAGGTCGGACATCATCCATTGCCACCTCCTGATGCTACGACAGGGACAGAAAGCTGATGGTCATGTGAATCAGTGGTGGCGATTGCGTGTTGGCACAGTTCTCTAGATTGGTAGCGCATAGTGGTACGTGGGAAGTGCGGCTCCGATTATTTAATGGCAGAATTAGACGAAGCCAACAGTCACCACTGGAGAGCCCTAAGAAGCTGGTCTGCAAGCGCCTTCTCTACTCCCCAGCCATTCCATTTAAGAATATGGAATTGTATAACATAGTGGAAATTGTTTGTAGAATGAGAGTAATTGCCCAAATAAAATGGACCAAAATCCACAAGGTTAGTGAAGGGTGGATCATTACTTTAAAGATTGTGATTTTCACCATGCAAGTCTTGACTTTAACAAGACTCTTAACACAACGTGATGCCCCTCCCAGTTTTAAATAAACTACAGAATATTGTATTTCTCTCGTTTACATTCATACATCGGACATAATTATATTAGCAATCGTCTTTGATGTTATAGCTGCTTCTGTTAAATGTTTCTAAACTGTACCCTGACTGTCAATTCAAGAGCATCTAAATGCTTCTAAAAAATCAAGGGCACTCAGTAACACTGGCTTTTAAATGTAATTATTTAAGTAAAATATCCTTGTAAAATTCCAGGTAACTTTTGGTTCATCCGCTCTAGAAACAACTCAGCTATAAAACAAATGCCTGAGTGATGTCAACCAAATACATCCCCACCTTTGCAGTTGTCAATTTCAATGTAAATTTAGCTTTTTGCCAAGCTTGCCTAGGCAAGAAAAAAACCTCAAACACTAGAAGAATTCACTTATGGGGAAACAAAGACAAATCCTGATTTCACAGGCAGTCCTGCTCAAAAGGAGGCTTGGTAGTTCACAGCAGAGCCGTAGAAGAAAGAGCGGCTGCTTCCCGGGATTTGATGTTTATCGCCGCTTGGCGAAATCAAAGTTGTTTTGTTGTTTTTTTTCTCTTTCATTAACTGAGTTCACAAAATGCCACACAAGCACTTTTACACTCCTTCAAATGAAAAAGTCATCTGAAATTGTAAAAAACATCTGCAAGTATCTAAAAGGACAATTAATGGCAAAAGGAAACACACTTTATGCTAATGATCTATCCTTCTCTATTTTTGGCCCCAGCTGGCGTCCAGGAAAAATACATAGCGTTAACTCTTGCAGTTCCCGCCAAAGCAAGCAAGCTTGTTCTCTACGCAAAGGGCATTATAAGCCTTGTATCAATGTAAGTTAAATGCAATAACAGTATGGGAACGGTCAGTTAGATTCGTAGATCAGAGTGATTGTTTCCATATATGTATATGAAGAATTGATCAGTTCGGTAAATTTACCTCATGCACCATCTCTATATTTCGCTAAATGATGCTGCCTTGCCGTGAAAATGCTGTTACTGAGCGCTAACGTGGAATTTATTGTTGACCGAATACATTTGAGGGTACATCACCTGCCACCCTCATTACTAAACAATGTCCTATTTTCATAAAGACAAAGCCCGAAGCTGGGACACCAATGAAAACGCAAAGAACGGGAGGATTTCCTCTACTTACGTTTTTTGTTCCTTGGTTATATCTATGTGTTAAGATTATTAAAGCATGAGGGAAGGTTACTTTTTGCCACTTGAGAGCTCCCATCACCTAGCACCAAGGTCTTTTTGGAGTCCATTTTGCAATCTAGCGCCCTCTTTTGATGGGGCTATACAGCATCTGCCTAAAGTCACCTTAATGATGCATCACACCTATTTGCGCCAATGGTCTTGCCTCTTTCTGCTGCCTTCTACCTCATGCCACAAACAGATTTTCCCAACACCTTATTTAAAGTATTGATGGAAGCGTGTTCAATCTGCTGGAAAGACGTTTTGTCCTTAAAATTAATCATATTCAACTAAAAAAACACTTACAAGATGGACCAGAGTGTCATAATTATACTACAGAAGCACTGGAAGTACACAACCAGTACGCGAGCAGCTGTTGTTGATGGCAATTGTGCTTTTTTAGCACGAAATGTGTCCTAATTTCGTGGTAAAATATAGCACTTACCTACGGATTTGCATTTTGAACGATCACATGTAATTTCACACAATTTTCCTGAAATTACACATTATTACATAAAAGCAAATTAGACCATTTCAGGAACCCTGCTTTACATGTGGTTTTGCACCTTGCGGACACGGAAGTCGAACCAAGTTAACTAGGAGTAGGAGCTGCTAGTCTGGCTTGCCATTTGTAAACACTGGCACCACCCTTGCAGTCCCTCAGCAGACAATAGGAGGTTGCTGTAGTGTCGAATTAGGGACTTGGGGTCAGTTTTGTTTTGTCATCAGGGTCGGGTTTTAGGTGCATGATGTCTTTTTGAATACTCGTAACACTTTATTGATCTCACATGATGCTTTTAAACACTGTCTGTAGATCGTTAGCAAAAACATGTTCAGTCATAAACTGCTGAGAACAGCATAATATCCATGCAGTAGTGGCTCTTTTATGTTGAGGGTCTCACTTTTCCCATGTTTCCTATCAGGAAACTCCTGTATGTAATAGTAGGCCACCTGACCAGTAGTTGAGTGCCTCTATTTGTGTTTTCTTTTAGCGCATCCAAATACATCTGGCCAAAAACAAGCACACATGAAGTGCTACTTTCCTCTCTCTCTGCTCCCACTTAAAGGGAACTATTTCAGGATCCTGTCTATTTTCCTGGTGGGAGGTTCAATATACAAATCAAACAACAGTGGAGATAAAGAACAACTGTGTCTGGTACCCCTAGATATCCTAAAGGCTTTGTTAGTTTCCCGTTAATCAAAATTCTAGCAGAAGGGACATGATAGATCTATTTTATGGCCCTACAAAAGTGATCTCCTAAATTATGGTTCCTCAGTATTAGAGTTAAATACTCCCAACTAACCCCATCAAAGGCTTTTGTAGCATCCAGAGTTATGATCCCTAGAGGGATCTTATAGGCAGTTGCAAGATCTATTACCTCAATTACAGTATGCGTAAGCTCATGTAGGTGCCTACCCTTGATAAAACCCTTCTGATCTACATTGATCAAATATTTCACTACGGTGTTTAATCTGTCGGCTAATATCTTTGCAAATAGCTTGTGATCACAATTTAACAACAAAATGGGTCTATATTACTTGCACCTAACCAGATTTTTACCTGGTTTCGTAATCAGTGAAATGATCGCCTAATTCCAGGAGGCTGGAATGGGAGAATCATTTGCAAAGAATTCGGAAAATATTTTTAACAGGAATGGTATTAATGCCTGCTCCAGGACTTTATACAATTCACCAGGGAGACCATCTGGGCCTGGGGAGTTTCCTCCTTTACTACTCCTTAAGAAAGATGTTATTTCACCTAACATAATAGGTCTATTCAACCAGAGCTGCTGCTCTGGTGATAAGGTAGGAAGAGTACCCTTCCCTAACCAAGTTTGAAACTCTGTTTCCCCAACCCTTATCTCTTCAGTATAAAGTTGGGAAACAAATAGCAAAAAGGCACTATTTATTTTTTGCTCTCCTTAGTCTTCTCCCCTCGATCTAACTCAACTTCCTTGATGCAGTTTCTCACTTTATCCCTTTTTACTTTCCACGCTAATAATTTCCCCGGACTTTCCCCATATTCTAAATGTGCCAACTAGCTTGCTCCCATCGCTTTGCAACTCTTGATTGTAAAAGGGCTTCAAACTGCTGTTTGATAGTGTCCAGCTTTTGTTGCCCCACCAGCTTCTTCCTTTCATCCGTACTCTCCAGCAACTGCTCTCTAGAGTCCCCTCATCTCTGTTTCTAAATACTCTAGTTCCGCCCTATGCTGCTTCTTCTTATAACTAGCAATATTCACAATTACCCCTCGTATCACTGCTTTATAAGTGGCCCAGACCACATTAAATGAGGCTGAACCTACATTCTCCTTAAAAAACTCCTCAGTCTCCACACGCAGCTTAGTTACAAATTCTTCATCTAACAATAAAATACGATCTAGCGTCCACCGATTTGCCTCTCTCTCTCCTTTAGTAAGTTCATTTTTGATACTGCAGCTCCATGATCTGATAAGTGAGGGGGAAGGTACACTATATCTTCTACCACATCATACCATGCCTGGTCCACCAAAATATGATCAATATGTGAAGAATGACAATATTTTTCATTATTGTAGGAGAAGATCTGCTGCAAACCGGCTCTACCCCTCCACCAATCGTGCAACGTCCTTCCCCTCATCATCCTTCTCAAAAACTGCTGAGATTTCGAGTTAACTACCCATCTACTTTTTGTTGATCTATCAAGCATACTATCTAAAATTACATTGAAATCTCCTGTCATTAATACTGGATCAGGAAAGTCCAAAAGCTGACAAACAGCTTTCTGAGTGATTCTATATCATCACAGTTGGGGCCATAATATCTTACTAACATAATGAGTAGCACTTTATGCGGATGATTTAATGGTGTATACCACAAATTTGTCCACCACACTCCCAGCCTTCGGTGGCGACTCCCTCGCCAACTTATTCCGCCGCAAGATCACAGAAATCCACAACAGCTTCAACTCCTCGCCTCCTACTACCACCGCGGCCACCACTAACCCCAACGCACCCAGCCACACCAACCTCCTGCTCTCCTGGACCCACATCAATGACGAGGACACCATCAAAACCATGAGCACCATCCGCTCCAGATCTCCCTCTGACCCCTGCCCCCACCATGTCTTCAACAAAGCGGGCTCCATCATCACCCCCCAACTCCGTATGATCATCAAGAGCTCCTTCAAGACCACCACCTTCCCAGATAATTGGAAGCACGCCGAAGTCAACGCCCTGCTAAAGAAAACCAAAGCGGTCCCCGGAGACCTCAAGAATTACCGGCCCATCTCCCTCCTTCCCTTCCCAGCAAAGGTAATCGAAAAGATCGTCAACGGGCAACTGACCCCCTTCCTGGAGGACAACAACATGCTGGACATCTCCCAATCCAGATTCCATAGGAACCACAGCACCAAGACCGCCCTCATCTCCGCAACCGACGACATCAGTACCATGCTCGACAAAGGAGAAACTGCGGCCCTCATCCTCCTTGACCACTCGGCTGCCTTTGACACCGTCTGTCACCACACCCTCTGCATTCACCTCTACAATGCTGCGATCCGCCACAAGGTCCTGGACTGGATCATATCTTTCCTCTCTGGCAGAACTCAGAGAGTCCGCCTCCCTTCCTTCCTGTCGAAAGCCAACAAGACCATCTGCGGCGTTCCCCAAGGATCTTCTCTCAGCCCAACCCTTTTTAACATCTACATGGCACTGCTTGCCAACATCGTCCGATCCCACAACCTCAACATCGTCTCCTACGCCGACAACATTCTGCTGATCCTCTCATTCACCAAGGACCCCTCCATCGCTAAAACCAACCTCCATGACGGGCAGATTGCCATCGCCAACTGGATGGAGAAGAGCTGCCTCAAACTTAACTCAGACAAGATGGAGATCCTCGTCCTCGGCTCCAACCGCTCCTCATGGGACCACTCCTGGTGGCCAGCCACTCTATGAACCGCACCAACACCCACCACTCATGCGCACAATCTAGGTTTCATCCTAGACTCATCGCTCACCATGACCCATGCTTTGCAAGATCTTCAGATGGATGCCCACCGAAACCAAAAGGACGGTCACCCATGCCCTCATCAGCAGCAGACTGGACTACGGCAACACGCTCTACGCAGGGACAATGGCCAAGCCCCAGAAGAAACTACAACGTATACAGAACACCTCTACACGCCTCATCCTCCACATCCCAAGCCGCAACCACATCTCAGCCCACCCCAGAGACCTACACTGGCTCTCCACAATGCGGGCCCTGCCTACCTCAACGAGCGACTCACCTTCCACACTCCCACCCACCAACTCTGCTCTGCCAACCTCGCCCTCGCCACCGTCCCTCGCATCCATCGAACTACAGCCGGAGGCAGATCCTTTTCTCACCTCGCCGCCAAGACCTGGAACACCCTCCCCGCCTACCTATGACAGACCTAGGACCTCCTGACCTTCAGGAAATGCCTCAAGACCTGGTTATTCGAGCAGTATCAATGCTTCCCCCACCCCATCAGTGCCTTGAGACCCTAGCGGGTGAGTAGTGCGCTTTACAAATGTTTGATTGATTAAGGTTAGTTGAGGATTTTTGCTCTGTTTCTGGTTATCAGGTGAATTCAGAAAAGACCAAAATAATGGCATGGAATAAAGAAGGGGAGGTACGACAGGGGAAGGCTGAAATAAGGTATTTAGGTTTAGTTTTAAACAAGACACTGAGAAACTTGTAGTGAAAAATCAGGAAAAACGTAAAAAGGCGTGATTAACTTAATGAAGGGATGGGCGTATCTCCCGCTGACGATATAGGGGAGGGTAAACTTGGGTAAGATGATTATTTTGACCAAAATAAATTTCATTCAGAACGCTAACCCGTTACAAATGAACGGCAGGTATCTCAATAAGCTCCAACAAGCAATAAACTCATTTATCTGGGTATGTAAGGGCACCAGAATTGCATGGAAAAAGCTGCAGAGGAGGAGAGAGAAGGGAGGCCTATCATTGCCGGATCTTCAACTATATGCATGGGCCTTCCTATTGAGGAATTCAAGTTTGTTATTTGCCCCACCAGATGATACAGTGATGGGTGTTATGTTTAAGGCTATGACACAAACTATCCATTAAGCTGCAAATCGTTTTCTTTTTAAGTTTGGTGATCCAAAATGTTTCAAGAAAATGAGACTAAGGGGCTCACGCCGCCCGCCAAGCGGGAACCGTCAGAATACCGCTGCGCGGTCAAAAGACCGCCGCGGTTATTCTGAGTTTCCCGCTGGGAGGGCGGGCGACCGCCAGAAGGCCGCCCGCCCGCCCAGCGGGAAACCCCTTCCCACGAGGATGCCGGCTCCGAATGGAGCCGGCGGAGTGGGAAGGGTGCGACGGGTGCAGTTACACCCGTCGCGATTTTCAGTGTCTGCTATGCAGACACTGAAAATCTTAGTGGGGCCCTGTTAGGGGGCCCCACGACACCCGTTACCGCCATCCTGTTCCTGGCGGTGAAAACCGCCAGGAACAGGATGGCGGTAAGGGGGTCGGAATCCCCATGGCGGCGGTTTCCCGTTTCTGACCGTGGCTGTACCGCCGCGGTCAGAATGCCCATGGGAGCACCGCCAGCCTGTTGGTGGTGCTCCCGTCATTTTAGCCCTGGCAGTCGTCGACCGCCAGGGTTACAATTACCCCCTAAAAGCCTTGAAGGATGCAGCAATGTGTTGGCACGAGGTTAAAATGATCACTAAGATAGCTTACTACAATCAGCGGGCTCCGATTTGGGACTCTCCGGGCCCACCAGAATGTTTGAAAGATGCATTGGTCAAGCCAATTAGTGAAGCCGGTCTGTCATATTCCCTTGCGAACTTTTAAGGGAAGCAGTATTACTCTCCTGGGAAGAGTTCAGGGATAAAACTGGTGGTGCTGTGACCATGTTTAAATATATTCAAGTGGAAGCTTGGGCACAGTCCATTCGATTGAGTCGTCGGGGGGAAAATCCCTTAACAGAAGATCTCTTTAATGGCTCCTCTAATAGTAATAAGATCTCAATGTGGTACTGGGAGATTCTGGAGCTAATTGATGGCAACTTTAAATTGCCTAAGCAGCTATGGGGAGGCACCATGACAAGAGAATTGGCACTGCTAGGATGGCAAGAATCTATGAGAATGTGCTGTGAAGTAGTAAAAGCTGCCCAGTTGAGGAGAAATCACTTGTATGTGATACATAGAGCTTATATCACCCTGGCAAAACTCACTAAAATAAAGAAAGGGGAAGTGGTGAACTGTGTTAAATGTGGTGCCCCAAATGCTACTGATATCCATATGTTTATGGATTATCCAGTAATTGTTTATTTTTTTACTGAGATGGCGGCAACATTTTTTCAGGCTCTGGGGAGGGGAATAATTGTAAATCTGCTGCTCATTATTTTTGAGAAACCACAAGATCTGAATGGTTTGGTCGAGAGAAAAGAGGAATTTTCTGTTTTATGCTATTCTTTTGGCTAGAAGGGAGATCTGTTTGAAGGGGGTTATGGTATCCCCCCAAGCACAGGAGTTAGTTTGAAGCTCTTTTGAATACGGCCAAATTAGATTTAATGGTGGGTGGCCCGAGTAGAGACTGAAGAAAAAGAAGTTATGGGCTCTGCTTATGGAGTCCCCTCTCCCACCTTCTTACAGAGTCGCTAAAAGAAGATAACTTTTGAGGTATAGTCCAATGATTTAAAAAACCCTCTTTCATCTGTGCCAGTTATGAGGATGACCCCAGGAAGGCTGAGTGGGTGAGATGGGCCTCCTTGGGCTGCATGTCCACCTTTACACTCTTGGTCATCAAAAGTGAGAAGCTTGCGGAATGAAGGTGTGACAAAGTTTTGGAGGTGTATGAGGAGAAAAAAAAAAAAACAAGCACACATAAAATGAGCCAGATGTATTGGCTTTACCAATGCTTATTAACTCTGGTTTGTGTCAGATTAATGAGTTACAACTGCAGTTATGTCCTTCTCTTCACTTTCCTCTGAAACCTCTGTACTTATTTCATTTTTATTCACACATCTCTTTTGTGAAGTCTCTCTATCTGCATGTCTCACACTTCTTATCCTTGACTTCACCACCCTCTCTCATTTTCTCTCTTTCTTTCTTTCTTTCTTTCTTTCTTTCTTTCTTTCTTTCTTTCTTTCTTTCTTTCTTTCTTTCTTTCTTTCTTTCTTTCTTTCTTTCTTTCTTTCTTTCTTCTCTCTCTGTTTTATGAGCATGGATGGTAAGAGTCACAAGCTGGACTACTTTGGACTGGTCAAGTCAATTTTTTGATTTCTAGATTAGACAGATATCCAAAATCTTCCTGTTGCTCCAGATTACAAAAGTAAAGCAGGAAGTGGGAATAAGCAGGTTTCACTTAAGATGCGGAAATTTTGCCCTCACAATGCACCCGCCTGGGCGCTTTCGAGCACCTTCAAGGTGGGACAGATTTTGGGAGGGTCTCAAGAAGGACAATGTGCTGGCTAACATATAGGTGGTCATTAAAACCCTGGCGGACGGTGTTAAAGCACTGGTTAGACCGCCAACAGGCCGGCGATAAAAAAATTGCAATTACGACCATGGCGGAAACCGCCAACAAAGACAGCCACTTTAACACTCCGACCGCCACGGCGGTACAAACAAACAGCGCGGCGGTCACCGCCAACAGACAGGCGGTAGACAATGTACCGCCCACACTATTAGGACAGGCCAATCTGTCACCTTTTCCAGGGCGGATTCACCACGGAGAAAAACACAGCGGAAACAGGAATTTCGAAGGAAAAACGCTCACCTCTACACACTCCACGTGGAACGAGGACACCATGGAACCTGAACTCCAAATTCTACCTGCGATAGTCTTCCTGCTCCTCTACCAGGAGCATGAATGCCGGCGGCGAAGACCACGGTGAGTACTGCACCTACGACACAGGGGAGGGAGGAGGCAAAAAACAGGGACACACACATGCAACACCCCACACCCACCCCCACCCTCACCCACTACAACACACACACTAATGCATATCAATACATTACAGTTACACCCCCCAAACCCCCCCGGAAGAATGCCAAGACCAAAGAAAATGAGTGTAACCATCGGAATATTACAAACAAGTAGGCAGAAATATATATATATACACCATGTACAAAATATATACCAGGCATAGTAGTCCAGGTACTGCACAAAGAAAGTCCGTGGAACACTGGGACCACACGGTATGGGCAAGCGCCACACAAGATCCCCGACCATGACGGAGAGAACACTGCAGGGGCATCAGACAGCAACTAAACAGGCACCTCAGGGGGAGGGAAAGGGGGGGTACCTCAGCCGCTTGAGTGCACGACGCCAAATCCACGAGAGGGCCACATGCCCACTGTTCAATCCTGGGGAGTGCAAAGCCACAGTCTCTCAAGTCTCTACAGTGGGTGGTTTGCCCACTGTTCCATCCTGGGGAGTGCAAAGCCACAGTCTCTCAAGTCTCTACAGTGGGTGGGTTGCCCACTGCTTTATCCTGGGGAGTGCAAAGCCACAGTCTCTCAAGTCTCTACAGTGGGTGGGTTGCCCACTGTTCCATCCTGGGGAGTGCAAAGCCACAGTCTCTCAAGTCTCTAAGGTGGGTGGGTTGCCCACTGCTTTATCCTGGGGAGTGCAAAGCCACAGTCTCTCAAGTCTCTACAGTGGGTTGGTTGCCCACTGTTCAATCCTGGGGAGTGCAAAGCCACAGTCTCTCAAGTCTCTACAGTGGGTGGTTTGCCCACTGCTGCATCCTGGGCAGTGCAAAGCCACAGTCTCTCAAGTGGATAACAGTCTCCACTGGTTCTGGAGGGGGACTGGTGCCCAGTGTGCTTCATCCTGTGAAGGACAGAGGTAGTGGATGGATGTCTCCACTGGTTCTGGAGGGGGATTGGTGCCCAGAGTGCTTCATCCTGTGAAGGACAGAGGTAGTGGATGGATGTCTCCACTGGTTCTGGAGGGGGACTGGTGCCCAGAGTGCATCACTCACCCCGTGACGGACCCAGTTGCGTCAGTGCCCCTGCCGCTCATGGGCTAGCGGTGCTTGAGTTGGCGGTGCCCTGTGCAGCGGTGCATGAGTTGGCGGTGCCCTGTGCAGCGGTGCTTGAGTTGGCGGTGCCCTGTTCAGCGGTGCTTGAGTTGGCGGTGCCCTGTTCATCGGTGCTTGAGTTGCCGGTGCCCTGTGCAGCGGTGCTTGAGTTGGCAGTGCCCTGTTCAGCGGTGCTTGAGCTGGGGGTGCCCTGTTCAGCTGTGCTTGTCCTGGCGGTCCTTCATGGCCCAGCGGGGCTTGTGCTGGCGGTCCCTCATTGCCCAGCGGGGCTTGTGCTGGCGGTCCTTCATGGATCAGCGGGGCTGGTGTTGGCGGTGCCCTCCTGGGCAGCTGGGCTGGGGCTGGCGGTGCCCTCCTGGGCAGCTGGGCCGGGGCTGGCAGTGGCCTCCCGGGCAGCTGGGCCGGGGCTGGCGGTGGCCTCCTGGGCAGCTGGGCCGGGGCTGGCGGTGGCCTCCTGGGCAGCTGGGCCGGGGCTGGCGGTGCCCTCCTGGGCAGCTGGGCTGGGGCTGGCGGTGGCCTCCTGGGCAGCTGGGCTGGGGCTGGCGGTGGCCTCCTGGGCTGCGGGGATGATGGCGGTCTTCTCCACTGTGTAGTTCTTCTCAGACTTGCCGGGTTTCTTGTGGCCCTTCCCCACCTCGGAAGGTGTCACAGCTGACTCCACACTCCCAACAGGACCCCTGGGAGCGGCTTGTGTGGCTGGAGTCTTCCCCCTCTCCCGCCGGGCACTGGCCAACTTCTGATGCTTCACAGGTGGGGGACTGTCTGTGCTGTGGCTCCGTGCCACACTGGCTGTCCTGGTGGCCGGTGCACTCCACATACCGGTGACTACAGGCACCACTGGTCCTGTAGAATGTTGTGGCTGAGGTGCTAGTTCGGGACCTATGAGATGGACGGGGTGGGGGAGGTATGGGAAAAAGGTCAAGGCTGGACAGGAAAAGTTTTTTGGACACACTTAGACGGGTAGCTGGAGGGTGTTTGGGAGTGGAGGAAGAGGTGGTGGTAGTAGGAGGTGTACGTTTGGTGACTTTGGGTGCATGTGCATGCGCATGGAGGCTGTCGTGAGGTGGATGGCTGTTGGGTGGGTGTGTGCCTGCATTTATGTATCTTGGGTGGGGGCATCACAGACACACTGGGAGAGGACACAGGGGACGTGTGAATGGTAGTGGGGGTGGTGACTGCACGTGAGCGGGGTGTGCTGGTGGGTGTGCTGGTGAGGGATGTAGTGGCTGTAGAGGTAGTGCATGCAGGTGTGAGTGTAGACGAGACTGGGAGGGAGGAGGGAGACGAGGAGGAGGGGGACACAGTGGCGGCAGTGGATGTTGGTGTGTCTGCATGTGTGTGTTGCTTGCGTGAGTGCCTGTGGGATGTGTGGTGCTTATGTTTGCCTTGTAGTGTGGTTAGTTTTATGTATTCATTGCGCTTTAGCTTCAGGATTTAGGCCTTTGTGCACTTTGCCCTGAATATATTTTATTCATTTGCTGACGGCTTAGAGCCTCTGTGCACTTTGCTCTACATGCTTTTTATTAGGCTTCGTACTGTTATTTTTCAAATAGCCAGTTCTACGGTGTTGTTTTTTATTCATATCACACTGTTTTGCCTACTTCAGCACTGGAGTTCTCCATAACATATTTACTCTGTGCTTCAGTCAAGGATACAGTCTGGTACATTGCCGATAGACGTGGTAGGAGTTTAGACTTGGCATTCCTGCGTAGGGACATTTTGTGATCACGATGACATGTTAGTTATAAAATTACTTCCTTGTCCCAATACACGCAAGAGGGAGATTCCGACCAGGGAACCACAACTAGACGCTGACTGCCTTGTTGCAGATGCTGAACCAAGATCACAGGTCTTTGCTCAGGTATGAGGGCTGATGTCTCCACAGTGATTCTAATAGGCAAGCTAGAAGCTTAACATGCTGTGCTCTAAATAGAACAAGCAGAGGGAGAGTAGAAACTGTTAGACAATATGATAGCTTTGTTCTTATGTTTTACTCTCCTGGTGACTATTTCAATCCTACTGTGTTGTATGGTTCTGGTTATTGCGGCTCACGCCTTAATATCTAAATTACAGTTGTTTTATTAAAACATTATATAAAACTTCTACTGTCTTTGTCATTTGAATATGAGATCATATTGGAAATAAGAGAGTTGGTTTGGATCTGAGTAACCACGACTTCCCTGAGAAGTTCCAAAGATGTCATGCGCTCGGCTGCCGAATCATTCCTTCCACATGGGAGAAATGAGGCACTGCTAGTTAGCCGGAGCAAAAACCGGATTTAGGGTGACAGAGTTCTTTACACGTGGGTCAGACTCAGTCCCCCACACCGTTATCGATCCTGCTGCCTAGAAATCCAGTGGTCTCATTTAGAATAATGAGAGCCCACGCGACATGGCGCCGCCAACGTTTGGTCTGGCTCTAATGATTAGGTCCGACTGACTCTCTTGGTCTCATATATATTTTGACTCCTCGGTTCCGTATACGGAGATGTCTGAGGGGCTGAGGGTTTCTGCCGCCACGGGTTAGGTGCTTCCTATTGCTTAGTGGTTGGTTGTTCAAGCTTGAACTTTGAAAGGAAAACCCCGATATTGGTGTGCCTTCTCTGACCTGGAGCTATTTTTTATAAATGGCGAATCCCAATGTAGTGAATATAGCAATCAATATGCGTCTCCCGCTCACAGGACATCTGTTGGCACATGGGCTGACGGTCCAGGGGGGTCCAGTCACTTTTGTGGTGGACGCCCATGCAGCCTATAGAACGGAACTTTTTTATTCTTGGGTCGGATTTCCGGCAGTGGATGGGGGTACAAATACTTTTCACGAATACACTGTTGCGAATGTCCCTGGACAATACAGGGCTTACGCTTATTTAGAAATACCTCTATCTTATCAAGAACACCATAATTGGCTTGATGGCGCCCTCCCACACACAGTAGCACAAGTTAGGTTAGGTCCGCTGAGTAATGATGGTCCTACCTGGCCTTTATTGGCTACATACACACCACATCCTGCGATTGCTCATTTGGCGGTGGTTGAAGTTCGTCGTTTATATACAGACTTAACGGCTACATATAGACGATTAGTTCAGTTTGTCATGCAGACACTAAATACTAACGCAGCGCGTGCTGCTCTGGCGCTCCCACAGGCAGTGGTTCCGGGTATTAATCCGGCCACTGTACACTCAGTTATGGGTAAAGTACCGGCTAAACGACAGGAGATTCCATTTTGGCTGGCGCAAAAAAATTAATACGCTGGAAGCAGTATTTCCCCATACGGGACCTCAGGATAAACATAGAATTTTGACGATGTGTTTGCCGTATGGGATGGTTCCTCCAGTGGACCTTTGTAATACCTGGGGCACGGTGTTTGCCGCGCTCTACATGGTACACCGACATTAGCTAATTTACCGGACGTGCTTAAACAAATTCAAGATGAATATGGGGCTGCCCCTGCCTTAGATTTGGGCATGCAGTTGCTGGGCAATTTTGCCACAGTTTCTTCTATTATCTTGAGTAATCTCAAAGGAGAGGCAGTAGCACTAGCAGTGCGAATGCGTCTTCGGGATGTTCCGCTGCTTAATCAGGAGCGGGAGCTTCCGAGAATAATAGCGGAAACATATTCTAGTATTGGTCGTGATAGCCTAGGGGCTAGACCACAAAAACCCCAGTTACAGGGTAAAAATAATAAAGATAATACTAAACAGCAACAACCTGAGGGTTCGAAAAAGCGCTGGGAAAAGAAACAGCAAACACCTAAGAAAGATGGTGGGCAGTCTCCGCAACCGGAGACCCCACAGAATAAGTATAATCTCAGGAATAGGGATACTTTGAAGACGCCTGATAGATATCAATATACTGATACACGCCAATCTCGTTCCTTTCAGGACTCCTCGGAAAAGAGAAGTGAGAGAGGTGGGCAGTCAGAGCGGAGGACGGAGTACGTGAAACCGAGACAGGATTCACAACGCTCAGCGGAGGTTTCTATTAAACAAGAAGAGAAACCGCTGCAACAAAAACAGCAATTTAAGAAGAAGAAAGTGGCAGCAGTCTCAGTTAGACATGCCGCTCAAGAAGAGAGTTCTCTTGACGAACAAGACATGGGCGTTAGCGCTGTTAGACAGCGCGGCAGAGGTCACAATAGTTCGCCGGAGTCTTCTAGAGCATCTGGAGGTGAAAGCAACTGATGACTTCATACAAGTCGAGACGGCGGATATGCAAGTCTCTGATCCTGATAGAGTATATGAAGTGACTCTGCGATTGGAAGGGGACATTGACCGTATTATAAACGCCATTTTTTGGGACCATGTGGTAAAATCATATGATGTTCTGCTGGATTGGCCACCTGACTTTGTTCGCGACTGTCCGGTTGGGGAGGAGGTTATTACACCTTCCTTCTCACCACTTGTTCCGAGAGAACTAGCGGAGTCTTATAATAAATCATGGTCTCTAGCACAGGCTCCCGCCTTGTATAGAAATAACGTGGGGTGGGACAGACAATCACCTTATCATGTAATTCCGATAAAGGGCGAACCTCAGCCACAACCGCAGTATCCTATCAAATTTGAAGCAAGGGCATCGGTTAGGAAAATTCTTACACAATTGTAGTATCAGGGTGTAATTGAGCCCTGTGTCTCGCTGATGAATAATCCCTTATTTCCGGTTGCTAAACCGGACCATTCATATAGGATAGTGGTGGATTACAGACATTTGAATGGTCATACACGCACATATGCAATACAGAATTCACATAGCGCAGCACTTATGAATAATATAGTGCGTAAAAAATACAAAACAACGTTAGATATATCGAATGGATTTTTATGCCAGAATATAGCGCCCGTGAGTCGGGACTATACCTGTTTCAGTGCGTTTGGCTCTCAGAAAATTTTTTGTCGTTTGCCTCAGGGGTATAAGAATAGCCCAGGACTGTTTTCGGCTCGTGTAACTGAAATGCTGCATGAGTTCGACCCTGAAGCGTTATCATATGTTGATGACATATATCTGACAGACGATGAGATTCTGCAACATCTAAGACGTGTATCGCGCATTGTTGTGGGGTTTGCTGATATTGGCTATAAGTTTAATTTGAAGAAATCAAAGATTGCCTTCCTCAGCGTCATTTTCCTGGGATATGAGTTGTCGAGTGAGGGCAAGAGCTTAGCGCCACATTTTTGGGAAAAATTTGCTTTATTGCAGCCTCCTAATACGGTTCGGAAGCTCCAGTCATTGTTGGGGTTTCTGAATTTTGGCAGAACTTACATTCCTGATTATGCGACGCGTATAAAACCCTTATACGAGTTGATTCGCCCGAATTTTTCGAGTAGATTTTGGACGATTGAACATACACACATCCTACGAGAGTCACAGAGTGATCTCTTAGCAGTTAAACACATACACACACGGGACAATAAGACACATTTAGTCATCAGGGTGATACCTGGGGCTGTTGGGTTTACTTATGTCACCTTTAATGAGGGGGAGACAGTCCCGATTGCATACAAGCCTCACTTGTATTCTGCTGCAGAACAACGATTTGCACAGACTGAGAAAATTCTCACTGCAGTACAGATGGCTGTTATTAAAGAAAGACCGCTAGCCCAGGGCCAACGCATTATTGTTGTTTCCCCGATTCCGGCCTTAGAGGCTGTTACAAAAGCGAGTGTCCCTAATTCGAAAGCTTTGCACCCGCGATGGATACAATGGGCTACGTCTTTGACAGCCACTGATGTAGATTACGTATTTGACCCTAAACTGCAGACTCAAGAATTTCTTCAATATGAAATGGAATACCCTGTTCCTGCTGGTATGTTGCCTATTGACCAATATCAAGTGGTCATGTATACCGATGGCTCTGCGCAACCAGCGGTTGGGACTAAACAACAGTATTCTGCTGCATGTGCGGTGGTGAGCGGCACTATGGAGGGGGACGTGTTCTGCCCCCGACATACTTATACTAAAACCTTGGGAGATTGCACGGCACAGCTGGCTGAGCTTAAAGCTCTATTGTTAGCGTTGGAGCACGCGGATCCGGCGATTTTGACCTTGCTGGTCTGTGACTCCTACTACTGTGTACAGTCTTTCAATGAATATCTACACTATTGGAAGATGAATGGGTTCAGAGATTCTAAAGGCAACACCATTAAACATAAAATGTTGTGGGGTAAGGTTGCGGATCTGAAGGTGACGCTTCCTAACGTCCATGTTGTGCATACACTTGGACACCAGCGCGTTGGAATACATGTTGCTGGGAATACTTTGGCTGATGAAGCCGCGAAATCGGCAGTGGCTGTCGCCACTGTGGCCGCAGTGACTCGTTTGAGTTCCAAACCAGACACAGAAATTTCGGCTGCCATAAAGGCTACGGTTGATGGCACGCCCTATCCTAAAGGATTTCCTTCTAAATATAGTTACTGCTTGAATAGTGCGCTGAATGCTACTGTTACAATTCCAGGCATTGGTGTACGTGAAATTCCCAATAAAATTGAGAGACCTCGATTAATTTCTGCAGCACATGAGGGGGTGGCTTCTGCACATGCTGGTGTGGCTGCCACGATTTCTCTTTTACAGGCTCGTTACTGGTGGCCTGGTCTCTATAAAGAGACGAAGCAATATGTCCTTTGTGGTGACGTTTGTCAACAAATTAAAGCGTCGTCGGCTAGACGCCTGCAGCAGACGCCCCTTCTGATTTCAAATAAACCATTACAGTGTGTGTACTTGGATCATTGTGGTCCGCTAACACCAGATAGTGCATACAAATATATATTGGTTGCTGTAGATCCGTGCTCCAGATTTGTGTGGGTATGGCCACAACGCTCGGCTGACGCTCGAACTGTTATTAAAGATTTGCGCATCTTTGTCGATACACTTGCAGTTGCGGCTTTTCATTCGGACCAGGGCCCTGCTTTTGCCTCTAAGGCATTCAGGGACACCATGGCTTCGTTGGGGGTCCAACTCCAATTCTCGTCTCCATTTCATCCCGAGGGGAATTCTGTTGTGGAGCGTTTAAATCGTAATTTAAAGCAGTCCTTAACGGCCAGGGTTATAGGTACGGGTCGTGGTTGGCTAGCCCACCTATATGGAGTACAGAGAGCATTTAATAACTTGCCTAGAAGGTCACTGGGGGGTCGTACTTCATATGAGTGCCTGTTTGGAACACGAATGTATGTTCCTGATCTAGATGGTCCTGGTGTGGAGGCGGTAGATACGCCCTTTGACATAAATGATTGTGTCACTGTTTTGCAGGATTTACAACAATTCCGTGAAGATAACTCTTCTGCCAGTGCTGCCTCCTCCGGAATTAAGGATGAGCCAGTAACACCTACTGGTTGGATACCCAGGATTGGGGATCTAGTGTGTGAAAAGGTCGCAGTTAAAAAATAATTTGGTCCTTCTTATCGAGCACCTGTCCCTGTGTAGGGGGTAAGCGGCATGAGAACTGTGAATTTACCGCCGCTGCGAGGGGCCAAAGGAAATCGCTTTGTTTCCATTGATAATGTCAAGTTACAACATGTGGCCGATTCTGCACAGCAGACCAAGAGGGACACCCAGTAGTTCCGGAATCCCTCTCACTACTGGGGAAGAAGTCCCGCTGCAGGTGATTTTCACCGATGCTGTTTCCTCTCCGAGCTTGGGGAGGGTGGATGATGATCTTGCGATTGTTCCACAGACGACGATTAATATGGAATCTTTTGATCAAATTGCTGTACGTTCTACTGATGTTTCTGAACATGTGGTTTATAGCGTGCCAAGGCGAGAGCCTCCATCTGCTTCTTTGTTCACAGTTGCACCTTTTGCTAGAACTGCTTCTGGCTGCTTCAACGACTCTGATAATGATGTGTCCGGCTCCTCGTCCTCGATGTCTTCTGTCCACGGTCCACGACGGCTGTTGGGTTGGCTTAAACGCACATATTTTGTTTTCCCTTGGAACTATTTTTGGCTGTTTTTGGCCGTGATTACTCTTTTATTATGGTTAGGATTTGTGGTTACTTTTTTTCTGATAATACATGGTCATTTTCTTCCTGATCGATCTGACATTGAGCACGTGGAGACTGTGTTAAAACCGCATTTTTCGTCTCATATGGTTCGAAGAGACTTGTCCACTGTAAACATTTCTGCAATACCAATTCCGGATGGGATTGTGTGGGATAAAGTAATGTTTGATATATATGGTCCCACTGAATTGATTCAAATACCGTATGTCCTCAAGTTATCAATGAATGATATTGTTATACCTGGCATTGTTTCTGATGATTGGGATGTGAAGACTGTAGATTCTATGCTACCAGATTTGCAATATTATACTGTCTATGACGATGAAGATGCTTACCAATTTAGAGATAATCATGGTGACATGTTTTGCTACAACTATTATGGACACCACTTTATTCATAAAGCTAGTAGCCCTAAGTCCATGTTTAATTATGTGCAATGGGAACATTGCTCGACTCCTCCACAAGGGAGTTCGAAAACGTATTATGATAAATTTGCATATTTTTCTGGGCATGATCAACGAAATGCTAAGGGGCATATTTATACTCCGTTTGCGCCGAATTTGCGTCGTTT
This sequence comes from Pleurodeles waltl, assembly GCF_031143425.1. Taxonomy (NCBI): domain Eukaryota; kingdom Metazoa; phylum Chordata; class Amphibia; order Caudata; family Salamandridae; genus Pleurodeles; species Pleurodeles waltl. The sequence continues at coordinate 340,552,602 of NC_090446.1, forward strand.
TTTTCTACGCAAATTCGACGCAAAACTAACTCCATATTTATACTTTGGCGTTAGACGTGTCTAGCGCCAAAGTATGAGAAATGAGCGTCATTTTTTTGCGTGAACGCCTTCCTTGCGTTAATGAGATGCAAGGTAGGCGTTCCCGTCTAAAAAAATGACTGCGACGCAAATGCGTCGTATTTATACTCCCGGGCAAAAATCACGCCCGGGAGTGGGCGGGGCAAAAAACCCCGCATTTGCGCCTCTTTTTAACGCCTGGGTCAGGGCAGGCGTTAAGGGACCTGTGGGCTCAAAATGAGCCCACAGCTGCCCTCCCATGCCCCCAGGGACCCCCCCTGCCACCCTTGCCCACCCCAGGAGGACACCCAAGGATGGAGGGACCCATCCCAGGGACATTCAGGTAAGTTCAGGTAAGTATAATTTTTTATTTTTTTTAAAAAAAAATTGGCATAGGGGGGCCTGATTTGTGCCCCCCTACATGCCACAATGCCCAATGACCATGCCCAGGGGACATAAGTCCCCTGGGCATGGCCATTGGGCAAGGGGGCATGACTCCTGTCTTTACTAAGACAGGAGTCATGTAAATGGCGTCTGGGCGTCGTTAAAAATGGCGCAAATCGGGTGGAGGCGATTTTTTGCCTCTACCTGACTTGCCCCATTTTAAGACGCCCTAACGCCATTTTCCCCAACGCCGGCGCTGCCTGGTGTACGTGGTTTTTTTCCACGCACACCAGGCAGCGCCGGTCTGCTAGCGCCGGCTAACGCCATTCAATAAATACGGCGCCTGCATGGCGCTTCAGAATGGCGTTAGCCGGCGCTAATCTTTTTGGCGCAAAACTGCGATAGCGCAGTTTTGCGTCAAAAAGTATAAATATGGCCCTAAGTCCTACTATTTTAAAGTTGCACCGTATTCTATTAAGCAAATGTTATTGACCGATACTAAATTGCTGTATTCAAATTTGTTTGTATCTAAACTTTCGGTCGAGGGGTATGAATACTGGTTTAAAGCTGTTGACTTGAAAAGTGTTTGGGGTTTGAAAAATTGGCAGATGCAAGGCAAGGACACGTTATTTAGAGCATGTATTATCCCTGTGCAGATAATTTTCCTCAATGACACAGTACAACAGACTAGCTGTTTGGGCTTAGCGACAATTAGGGAGTTGACTTTGCCTAGTATACCTGTCCCTTCTAAATTAAAAAATTGGCAGCACTATGTGAATGCTACTTTTAGTGAATTTACACATTGGGTCCAGAATGGTACGCTTAACATTTCATCGTTACATCCTGGCGGGTGGTTATTATGGTCTGTAGACACTAATGTGTGTCATCAACGTTTTGTCACCTCTTCAGGGGGGTTCAGGACTAGTAGGGCAGACCCTCGTTACGTATCACCAGAACATGCTGATATTATAACTACATACAGTGTGGGGAAGCTTTGTCAGCAATGGTTGAAGTCATCCATGCTGGATGCAGTTAAGTCACATCTCAGGTTACTGTCTAATGATACTGATTTACGAGATTTTTTGTCAGGTCCCAAAGTACCACGGAAAAAAAGGTTCTTATACGAAGTTTATAATGAGATTTGGAAGCTTTCACTCACTGCAGCGCCCTCCAATGGTCGATACTGATCTGTTGATGTTCCCGATTAGGGCTCATTCCCAGACTTGTGTACTACGGTTGCGCTTGCTTCGTGAGGCGGTTTATGAGATTCCCTTCCTGGAGGAAGATGGTATTGTCTCTTTCATAGGCCCTGCACGGGATGCCGCCCTTAATGGTTTTGGGGCTTTGGATCACACCTGCTCCATGGTACTTTGTGGCGTGGATCTTCCGATATTGACATATATCGAAGTGGAGGAACTCCTGCGTTCTGTTGCTTCTGTCTGACGATTGGATTTTTGCGAAATTGACACTATATTGAATTTGGCTTTATGATCATATGTTATCTAAATTTATGACTTTGTTGTCTTCTCACCTTGTCGAAATAATTGTTTTAGATATTGTTTATATTTGGGGCATCCTTTTATATTGTTGGAACCACTTGCTACCGACAAGGGGAGGGTGTAGTGTGGTTAGTTTTATGTATTCATTGCGCTTTAGCTTCAGGCTTTAGGCCTTTGTGCACTTTGCCCTGAATATATTTTATTCATTTGCTGACGGCTTAGAGCCTCTGTGCACTTTGCTCTACGTGCTTTTTACTAGGCTTCGTACTGTTATTTTTCAAATAGCCAGTTCTACGGTGTTGTTTTTTATTCATATCACACTGTTTTGCCTACTTCAGCACTGGAGTTCTCCATAACATATTTACTCTGTGCTTCAGTCAAGGATACAGTCTGGTACATTGCCGATAGACGTGGTAGGAGTTTAGACTTGGCATTCCTGCGTAGGGATATTTTGTGATCATGATGACATGTTAGTTATAAAATCACTTCCTTGTCCCAATACACGCAAGAGGGAGATTCTGACCAGGGAACCACAACTAGACGCTGACTGCCTCGTTGCAGATGCTGAACCAAGATCACAGGTCTTTGCTCAGGTATGAGGGCTGATGTCTCCACAGTGATTCTAATAGGCAAGCTAGAAGCTTAACATGCTGTGCTCTAAATAGAACAAGCAGAGGGAGAGTAGAAACTGTTAGACAATATGATAGCTTTGTTCTTATGTTTTACTCTCCTGGTGACTATTTCAATCCTACTGTGTTGTATGGTTCTGGTTATTGCGGCTCACGCCTTAATATCTAAAATACAGTCATTTTATTAAAACATTATATAAAACTTCTACTGTCTTTGTCATTTGTATATGAGATCATATTGGAAATAAGAGAGTTGGTTTGGATCTGAGTAACCACGACTTCCCTGAGAAGTTCCAAAGATGTCATGCGCTCGGCTGCCGAATCATTCCTTCGACATGAGAGAAATGAGGCACTGCTAGTTAGCCGGAGCAAAAACCGGATTTAGGGTGACAGAGTTCTTTACACGTGGGTCAGACTCAGTCCCCCACACCGTTATCGATCCTGCTGCCTAGAAATCCAGTAGTCTCATTTAGAATAATGAGAGCCCACGCGACAGCCTGAGCTTCCCTTGTGTGTTGACATGTGTGCATGCTGGTCTGATGGTGTGCTTGGGATAGGCAGAGGTACAGGGGATTGGGTCTGGGTGGAGGAAGTTGGAGGGGGGAGGCTAGAGACGGGGACAATGGCTGCCATCAGTGCTGAGGCCAGAGTTGGAAAAGCTCGGTGAAGGACCGCCTGACCAGAATGAATGCCCTCCAGGAATGCATTAGTTTGTTGCAACTGCCTTTCTCCACCCTGGATGGCATTCAAAATGGTAGACTGCCCAACAGTGAGGGACCTGAGGAGGTCAATGGCCTCCTCACTGAGGGCAGCAGGGGTGACTGGGACAGGGCCTGAGGTGCCTGGGTGAGCGGGCAGGAGGCGAAGGCTGAGGGGCTGCTGGGAGGGCGGTGCTGGTAGGGGGGTGGCGGCTGTACCTGTAGGTGCGGGGGGCACAGATGTTGCCGCCACCACAAGGGAGCTCCCATCAGAGGACGTGTCTGTGTCGCTGATCTCAGCTCCTGTCCCTGGCGTGAAGCTCCCCTCGCCCTCAGCCCACTGGTGAGTTCCGAGTCTGTAGTCTCATCCTCCAGGTCCATGTGGGATGCAGCTCCTTCGTGCTCCGGTGCCACTGCTCCTCCACCTCATGATGCTAATGCACACAAGAAGAGGGAGACCACAAAAACGGGGACGACGACAGAAGAAAGACATGTTGAGTGCATGGATTACCACTACCGTTGGCGGACAAGACAGACACAGAAGCCCCCTGCACTACGCCGCGCTCTTGGGCTCCACTGTTCAATTCCTGGGAAATGGCCTACAAGGCTATGGACGACATCTGCACACATAGATGATACAGGGGCATGAATAGCTGTACTTGGCAGTCTACAGAGGTGAGCTGTGGTGCCACATGACCTTCCTTACGGAGGGGCCTTGCCTACGGAACTCGCCCTGGCCTAGGGAAACCCACAGCCTTCCTCCCCCACCCAGACAACTCCACTGCGCGCAAAGTCAGCAGAATGAGAGTGTACTCACCCCCTTGTGTCTGCTGTGATGCCCTCAAGCTCCCATCCAACTCCGGGTAGGCCACCGCCAGGATCCTGAACATCAGGGGGGTCATGGTGCGACGGGCACCCCTCCCACGTTGGGAGGCCAGCCCCAGCTGAGCCTCCGCCGTCTTCTTGCTCCAGCGGGGAATGTCCTCCCATCTTTTCCGGCAGTGGGTGCTCCGTCTGTGGTAGACCCCCAGGGTCCGGACGTCCTTGGCGATAGCACGCCAAATATCTTTTTTCTGGTGGGTGCTGACCTACATGAAATGTACAGGGGAAAAAGAGAAGTTATTACCAGCTGCACCGTCAAAGTCATTGGCCCCCATCCCTACCCTTGCCATGTGGCACATGCATTCACCGTCTTTCATGCACGCAGCACTCTGCCCCCTTCCTTCTTACATCCAGCCCTCTCCACACAGGCATAGCCCATACAACATGCTCCCTGTGTACTTACCTGTTTGTCTGGAGGACCGTAGAGTAGCGTGTACTGGGGGAGGACCCCATCCATGAGCTTCTCCAACTCCTCCGATGTGAAGGCAGGGGCCCTATCCCCAGACGCACAAGCCATTGTCTCTTCCAGACCGAGGTCACAGCAGCACTTGCAGTGTAGGTCCTCTCCTGTCGAAGATCGAGTATTGAGTGATGGAACAGAGAGAAAATGGCGGTCACGTCCGCAGTGGTGCGTACCGTCCCCGCCGGCGTACATCGTCATTGGCTTCTGGGACCCATAGGGTCCAATGATAACCAATGCAGCATTGCGCCGCGGTATTTGACCGCCTACCGCGACGGTGTACGACGCCAGCGCAGTTACCTCACATCCCATTGTCCCACTTTACAGGTCAGGCAGCCGCCATTTCAGGGGCCCACATGGCTTCATTTTCAACTGCGTCACACATACCTAGGCCTAGTCTCAGCACACATACAGGCCACCTTTTGTGTATGATTGGTGTTGTGGGTAAACTGTGGGTACGTACCTCTGAGTTGTTTGACTCTGTGCTTGCTGTTGTCCTTCATAGGCACCGTCCGCTGGGACATGTGAGGAGATGGCGGCATCGTCCGGTGTACCGACCGTTGGTGGACCTGTCGACAATGGAGGAAAGACATGTGATAATCACCTACAGGCTTGACCATGCCACAATCCAGGAAAAGTGTACCCAGTTGGAGCCAGACCTGATGTCAGCAATCCGCCATCCCACAGGAATCCCCCTCAAGTGCAGGTGCTGTCAGTGCTCCATTTCCTTGCAAGTGGCTGTTTTCAAACAACTGTGGCCATGGCATCAGGGATGTTCCAGCCTATGTTTTCCAACGTATTGTCCAGAGTGTTGTCTGCCCTTCTGAAACACATGCGGAGCTACATCGTTTTCCCTCAAGTGGAGGATTTGCCTACAGTGAAAGGTGATTTCTATGCCCAGGGACATATCCCCAACATCATAGGTGCCATTGATGGGATCCATGTGGCTTTGGTCCCCCCCCAGAGGAGTGAACAGGTGTACAGAAACCGGAAGAGTTATCATTCTATGAATGTACAGATGGTATGTTTAGCAGACCAGTACATCTCCCATCTGAATGCCATGTTCCCTGGCTCAGTGCATGACGCCTACATCCTGCGGAATAGCAGCATCCCTTATGTGATGGGTCAACTCCAGAGGCACCGTGTGTGGCTATTAGGTGAGCACTTGGAAGCAAGTCAGTCGGAATGGTTGTCTGGGTCTGGGGTTATCTCTCCAGGTTAGTGTGTGTCTAACAGTTGCCCCTCACCATTTGCAGGTGACTCTGGTTACCCCAACCTGTCATGGCTACTGACCCCAGTGAGGAATCCCAGGACCAGGGCAGAGGAACGCTACAATGAGGCCCATGGGCGAACTAGGAGGGTGATCAAGCGGACCTTTGGCCTCCTGAAGGCCAGGTTCCGGTGCCTCCATATGACTGGTGGCTCCCTATTCTAGTCACCAAAGAAGGTGTGCCAGATCATTGTGGCCTGCTGTATGCTTCACAACTTGGCTTTGCGACACCAGGTGCCTTTTCTGCGGGAGGATGGTCCAGATGGCGGTGTTGTTGCAGCTGTGCAGCCTGTGGACAGTGATGAGGAGGAAGCAGAGGAAGAAGACATGCACAACAGGGACTCAATGATCCAGCAATATTTCCAATGAGACACAGGTAACAATACAATCCTGCCTACTACATGTACTTTAACACTACTACCTCTCTCCTGTCTGTCGTTTTCACCCAGTGTATGGTCACTGAGTTGTCACTTTCCCTTACGGTTTCACAGATGTGGGTCCCACTGTGTGACATCTGCTTAGATTCCTCATGGACTAGAGCTGTGTGACATAGGTATGTTGACATTACTATTTCAAAAACATTTTGTCACTGTAATTTCTAATACACTATTTCAAAATCACAGACAGACTCCAGATCATTTTGTGCTTTAGGTGTGTTTATTTAAATGCTAAATATTGGAGGGGGTAGTGAAATGGTGAGGGGTGATGGCGGAGGAGTGTCCATGGCAGAGTCCAGTCTATTAGTCTCACAGGTACATTGCCCATATGGGCATAGGAAGTGGAGCCGGGGTAGTTTAATTATGGACAGGGTGATAAAGTGGGACAGTAGGATGACAATCAGGGTGGTCTCATTTCTTGGCGGGGGTCTTGGCATCGTTCTCTGTCTTGTTCCTGGATCTCAGGGACCGTTTGCGGGGTGGTTCTCCCTCTGCAGGGGGTGGGGTGCTGGTGTGGTTGTCCTGTGGCGGGGCGTCCTGTCCACTAGCTCCGGCGGAGGTGGTGGGCAGTTCATCGTCCATGCTAGTGTCAGGGGCCCCTTGTAGTGCCACAGTGTCCCTCCTGGTGTTGAGTACTTCCTTCAGCATCCCTATGATGGTGCCCAGGGTGAAGATGATGGTTCTGAGTTCCTCCCTGAAGCCCATATACTGTTCCTCCTGCATGCGCTGGGTCTCCTGAAACTTGGCCAGTACCGTTGCCATTGTCTCCTGGGAGTGGTGGTATGCTCCAATGATGGACGATAGGGCCTCGTGAAGAGTGGGTTCCCTTGGCCTGTCTGCCCCCTGTCGCACGGCAGCCCTCCCAGTTCCCCTGTGTTCAAGTGCCTCTGTCCCCTGGACCGTGTGCCCACTACCACTGCCCCCAGGTCCCTGCTGTTGTTGGGGTGGTGGGTTATCCTGGGTTCCCTGTAGTGGTGGACACACAGCTGATTGACGTGTCCTGAGGACGGAGGTATGGGCCCGCTGGGTGGATGCTGTGCTGCTGTTTCCAGAGGGGGGAAGGTCTGTGGTGGCCTGTGCCTGTGTGAGTGGAACTGACTGTCCAGAGGTCCCCGATGGTCCGGGCTGGTCATCTAGATCCAGTTGGACAGAGGTGCTGTCATCACTGTGGGCCTCTTCTGTTGGTGGTGTGGACATGTGTGGACCATCCTGTCCGGTGACTTTGGGTACGGGTCCTGCAGGGGTATAAAAGGATGTTTGTTAAATCTGTGTTTGTAATGGTGTGCAATGGGTGGGTGACCGTGTACCCCAGTGCTAGCATTCCTGTGTGGGAGCTTGTGTGATGGTGGTTTAGGGGGGTGTATGGGTTTGTGCAGTGGGCATGCTTTGGTGATGGGTGTCCATGCTTTGTAGTTGCATGCAGGGCTTGGTGTTGGGATGTGTGGTTTGTGATGTTGGGACATTTGTGAGGAGTTGGGGTGCTGGGGGTGAGGGTGAGGGTGGGGGTATGTGATAGCATGCAGGTAGGGTGGGGGGTGTAATAGTAAAGCTTTGACTTACCAGAGTCCATTCCTCCACCTACTCCTGCGAGGCCCTCAGGATGCAGAATCGCCAAGACCTGCTGCTCCCATGTTTTTAGTTGTGGGGGAGGAGGTGGGGGTCCGCAGCCAGTCCGCTGAACCGCCAGGTGGTGTCTTGAGACCACGGAACGCACCTCCCCCCGTAGGTCGTTCCACCTCTTCCTGATGTCCTCCCGATTTCTTGGGTGTTGTCCCACTGCGTTGACCCTGTCCACTATTCTGCGCCATAGCTCCATCTTCATAGCAATGGAGGAGTACTGCACCTGTGCTCTGAATAGCTGTGGCTCTACCCGGATGATTTCCTCCACCATGACCTTGAGCTCCTCCTCCGAGAACCTGGGGTGTCTTTGCCGTGCCATGGTGTGGTGTAGGTGATGTGTGGGGTGGAGTGTGTGGTGATAAGTGTGGTGATATGTAGTGGTGTGTTGTGTGAGGTGCGTGGAAGTTGTGTGGGTGATTGTGTTGTGTGCCTGTGGATGCTGTTGTTCTTGCTGGTGGTGTCTCTCTCTGGCCTTCTTTCTGAATTTTTTGTCGTGGGGGTTTGTGGGTGATGTGGGTGTGTGTTTTATATTGTAATGGGTGTGTGGGAGTGGTGTGTGTATGTGTCTCAGGTGTGTGTATTTTGAATTGTCCAATTTGGGGAAGTTTTATAAGAGTGTGTGTATTTTGAGCGCGGCAGTGTGTACCGCCAATGGAATACCACGGATGAAAGACCGCCACGTGAATTCGTGTGTCGTGATAGTGTGGGCATATTTCTGTTGGCGTGACGGTGGAGGTTTTGTTTTCGCCAGTTTATCACTGACCTTTGGTGTGGCAGACTTGTGTGGGTGTCTGACTTTTGGCGGATTCCGAGATGTGGGTCATAATAGCTGTGGCGGAATTCGTGTGTTGGCGGTCGTCTGCACGACGGTAAGCGGCTTTTACCACCAATGTTGTAATGAGGGACATAATTCCTATTGTTATACATCATCCCATTCCAATACACGCATGTGGTCCATATGGACCACACATTCACACACACAGACACACGCTCTCTCTGTCTCTACATACTAGTTGCACCTGATAGGAAGGGGAAGTCATCAGGATTGGGCATACCTTTAACTCAACCGGGCAACTTTCCTACTGGTAACAGGTAAAAATGTCTGTGGCCCTAGACTATCCGTTCTCTGACAGCATCATCAGTCAATGCAGCCTGGTATGAACTGTCAGTTACCATGTTAACAGAAAGGAGACACGCTGTATTTGTTCCCATGTAATCATAGCACAACCCTGCTGGCAAACAGAACAATGAAAACATGTAATTCCTCCAGTGACTGATGTAAGTATTGGGCAACTAAAGGAGCCATTCTGGACTAGGTTGAAATCAATGGCTATGGCACAAGGGCACAGCTTTTTAAAGCCATGCATAGGGCTTACGTATCAACGAGACTGTCTGAGAAATTCTCATATCCACCGAGTCTTTTGGTCACCTGCTTTTGAAAAAACCTATTAGAAAGGACATATGCACTACCATGCATTGAAAGCTTCCTGGATCCTAGGGTAGAAGTTTTGATTTGCACTTGCCCACGGCTGTCAGCTAACTCAACTTCAAAAAATATGTTTGGTGTCTGGTTCAGAACACTGGACTAAGACAATCAGAACTTCTTGAGGGATGGCAAGTGAGGTAACAAAGATTCTTCACACTATTTGGCGGTTCCTAGTCTCTGTTCGCAACCACCTGTTTCCAACTAGAAGCATATGGTGGTGGTGTCAAAACCAAATAAGGATACTCTATGACTCAGAACTTATTCTCTGCACCTTGTGCTCAAACAATAGGCATAGAATGGACATTTTACATTCAACCTGAGTTGAGTGTTAAAAATGGTGCCACTCGGGATGAAATTATTGCTACAGGACATGGGTTAGCTTAACCCTGATAGCAGTCAAATTAAGGATCTCAGTTAGTTAGCAGGTCGTCGTGCCAGATCTCCTGTGACAATCTCTTATCCAGCTTGCCCACTGCCACCTTCTGTTGCCTGTTTTTTTATTTTTTCTGTTTCTTTTATCCTCTGTTCTGCTCATTTTCAGCACCCTTTTCCTATTTTTTCCTGCTAATATTCTGCTCCTTTTCCTCTCTTTTCTGCTCATTTTTCTGTTCTGCTTTCACTCCTTTCTGCTTGTTTTTGCCCTGCTTGCCTTTTCTGCTCCTTCTCCTCTGTTCCCCATTTCCCTCCTCCTGCCATTTCAAACCTCTGGCCACCCAGTGCCCTGCTTCCCCTCAGGACCTAATTAATGGAGACCTCAGCACGACCCCATTGAGCAGGTCCTGGTGCCAGCTCCCCCTTGACAGTCTTCTATCCAGCTTCAACACTGCTACCCTCTGATGGTGGTCAACAACCACGGCGGGGGCATCACCATCATATTCAAGAACACCATTCAATGCAGCGCCACCTATCGTCTTATGGAACACTTCAATTTCTAGTTACAAACCAACCCCAAAACTACCTTAGGAGGCACCCTTGCATACAGATCCCCAGGACCCTGACCGGCCTTCTGTGATGCCATCCCAACATCATTGCACCACTAGCCATCACCACCAACCACTACATTCTACTTTGCAACCTCTAATTCCACTTAGATGACCCCAATGACCCCAACTCCACCAGCCTCCTCAAGAACTTGAGCAACATAGGCCTCCCCAGTCAATGTACCCACACACAAGGCTAGACACACTCCTGATCCCCTCTTCAGCTCCAGCAACAGAGTCAGAGTCAGATTCAGCCATGTCACAGAAGTCGCCTGGTCCAACCACATAATCGTAATATAAACACACCATGAGCCACCCTGCAGACCGCTTATTACATTTAATATAAACCACAGCATCGCCCATATCACCATCGCCGGCGCCCAACAAACCACCACCATGAACCACAGAGCTGACCACTGCAACTAGAGCAGAGTAACTGAATGACCGTTGAACAGGTCCTCACCGCATTGAAATCCAAGGCTTCTTCCGACCAGGCCATCCTGAACTTCTACTAGTGGACCACTAAAACCAGCCAGAACCAAGTAAACCTCTACAAATGTCATCTGGAAGACTTTGGAGCTCAGAGCCACGAAGTGCAGTTGCTACAAACTCGTGAAATAATAACGATCCACCAGGAAACCCTTTGATATAAGAGTCTACAAGTAGCCTTCAGCATCTACCACCGATACCTCAAGAAGACCAAGAGAGCGGCTATCATTAACCCTTCGACTCAGCATCCAACCGCACAAAATAACTTTTCTAAATATTCAAAGAATACTCCAACTCAGCAGCCACAGAGAACGCCATCCACACATCCTAAGAACTCTGCAACACCTTCACAGACTACTTCCAGAGCAAGATCGCCACGTTCTACTACAACTTCAACCACCAACCAATGATCTCCAACCTCAGCTCTCTCACCTCCCCAGCGCACACCAACAGCACTATCTCCACATGGGCACCGCTCACCACTCAATAAACCTCAGCCATCATGTCATCCATTCACTCTGGGGCACCTACCAACCCATGCTCCCACCACCTGTTGAACCTCAGAACCAACCTGATCAGCATCCTCAGCACCTCTATCACCTCAGCAGTTTTTCCAGGCAAACGGAAACATGTGGAAATCAAACCGCTTCTGAAGAATCCCTCCGCTGACCCCATAAAACTCAAGAATTACAGACCCATCTCACTACTCCTCTACCTGAGCAAAGTACTTGAGAAGACCATCAGTCAGAAGCTCTCCCACTACTTGGAAGAAAACAACCTACCCGACACCTCATAATCAGGTTTGTTTTCCAACCACAGCCAAGACGGCACTCATTGCCACTACTGACGACATCAGAGCACTCCTTGACCGTGGGGAAACCACCAAACTGATTCTCCTCGACCTATCAGCCTCATTTGACATTGTCTCCAACCACACCCTCATCAACAGACTTCACAGCAATGGAATACAAACAGCACCCACAAATGGATCACTTCCTTCCTGACAGAATGCACTCAGAGAATATGACTACCCTCTTTCACCTCCGCACCCAAGAGCATCATTTGCAGCATACCCCAAGGTTCATCCTTCAGCCCCACTTTGTTCGATAGATACATGACCCACCTGGCCAACATTATTAGTTCCCAGAGACTCAACATCATCTCCTATGCAGACAAGTTTCAACTAATCCTCTTGCTTACTGAAGACCCCTCCACCACCAGAACCAACTTCCTCAATGCAATGAACACTATAGCCGACTGGATGGAAACTAACTGCCTCAAGCTCAACTCTGACAAAACAGAACTCCTAATCTTCGGGAAAAACACCTTCATATAGGACCATATCTGGTATGCTTGCAACCTTGGCATCAAGACTCGACAGTGAGTTGACCATGAAGTGGCCGATGAACGCAATTGCCTCATCCTGCTTCCACATCCTCTGCATGCTCTGCAGAATATTCAGATGGATTCCAGCCCACACCAGGAAAACCATTGCCCTGGCCCTCATCACCAAATGCCTCAACTACGGTAACACTCTCTACGCTGGCATGCCCTCCCAGCTTGTACAGAGACTCCAGGTAATACAGAACACCACCTATTATGGACTCATCCTGAAACATCCCAGACATGTCCACATCACCCTCACATCAGAAACCTCCATTGGCCCCTGTCCAGAAGAGATGTCATTTCAAGCTCCTCACGCACACCGGTAAAGCCCTACACAATCAAGGACTGAACTAAAATCAACCACCGTCTACACTTCACCAACTCCACCAGACACCTGCACTCTTCTTCTCTGGCTGTTGCACACACCCAGAATCCAGCGCAGCCGCAGCGGCGTCCGTTCTTTCTCCTACATTATTGCCAAGACGTGGTACGACCTACCCCTCCCCCTGTGAACTGCGCTCTCACTGGCAGACTTCAGGATGAGACTCAAGACCTGGCTCTTCGACAGAAACATCACACACCAGCGCCCAGATACCCCCAGGGGTGACAGAGACACGCTCTACAAATGACTGATTGATTGAGGTGACATTATTTTTCTGTGGTTGGTTAAAATGTAATATAGGTTATTTTGTACTTGTCTAGAGCTTGGAAAACCATGTATTTTAGGGATATAGTGTGCTTGTCACTACTAGGTGAGGTTGATTTAGCTTACATTTTGAAAGGGAGGGAAGGGAGAACAGAGAACAGGCCTAGAGCCTCAGCTCAATAATTATCTTTCCTTTCTTTGCTGACACTTGAAAAAAGCTCAAACAAGGAAAGGTTCACCAGGTCCTTGCATCTCTACATCCCACTCTTTGGGTGTGATTGACCAATGATCCAGAGGAATGCATCAACCCTTAACTTTTCAGATAGCCTACTCTGAAAAGGTCCACTTCAAGGGACTGTTTTTATTCTCTAGTAGGAACCCAATGGACAGTTTCTCCATTGATGGATCATGGGACCCAGCTGATCAACTGTGAGTTTCAACTGAAAAATGGTTAGACAACTCCTGGCACACTTAACTCCATAGATACATCCCCAACCTAAGGTTGATAACCTGTAGATTATTTCAGAACTCCCTGTAGTTGCTCAGGAGTAGCCCTGAACACTAGGCTTTAACAATGAGTAGTCCAGAGGTCTCCATCCCTTCTCCTGAGAGGTGATGCTTGCATGGGGACATATGGATTCCAGGTGGCAGATGTGAGACTGTCCATTGCTAGAGCACTATCCTTCCTTTAGGAAATGAATCACCCATACATCCCAGGAGGGTAGGTGCATGTTGCCTTCTTCCTCTGAACGTTACAGTGCGCGTCCTTCTCTAAGACTCATGAAACAGATACCTCGGGGTAGTTACTGAGGTACATATTCAGCTATGGGTGCCCCATGCCAAGGACGATGTAGCATCTTGTACTGTACGAGAGATTCCTAGGCTCGAGGTTCTGGAGATTTGGAGGGGATGATTGTGAGAGGAAATGTTTTTTTCTGGAGGCTGAAGTTCCTATGACGGAATAAACTTGCTGTTCATCTACATTTAAAGTGTGGGACCTTTTTGTTCTGTACCCATCTACACCACAGATTGGCGACAAAGGGATAACCATCTTATTGGGACTTCAACTCCTGCACCTACAATACGTTATTCACTGGGCCAGTTTTCTGCCTTTGACTTGCTCTGTGCAGTTCTGTACTGAAGAGGATATTTTCTGGTGTAAATTTTACATTTACGCTAACGTGGGCACAGCCAGATGTTTAATTTGTGCCGTCTGCTTAATTTGTGCTGGTCCTATAACCTCTCTCTCTGCTACATTTTACCACTGTTAGAACTTCATAAGTGGTTGTGTACAATTTACACATCTGCACATTTATTTGTGCTGTTCGCCTGATTTGTGCCATGCTAGAATTCAACTGTCATTCTACTGGTTTCACTGGTTTCACTGACTTACATCACCAGTTCGCATTGCCTGTCATAAACCTGTGGACCTGGATGGCCGCAAGCATACTTATCACATACTCGAATCTTGCTGTGGATGCGTGCCTTGCTTCATATCATTGTCATTCTACTGCTGTGAACTTCTCAACGAAGTACACACGCCGTTATTTCATCAAGTAACATGCATCCCAGCACTCTGTACACGTCTGGCTTCAATGATTTTGAAAAATGCATAAGGAAACTGGATAGGCATTATTTGCCTAAAGTGCCCGTAATTCTTGAGAGGTATCACTTTGGTATCCAGGCTCAACTGCCTGAAGAGTCTGTGGAAGAATATGTCCCTGCTTTGAGACAATTATCTTCTACTTGTAATTTTGGTGAAAATGTTGGGGAGCACATAAAGGAACAGATTATGTTCAGATGTGCCATTGATAAATTGAGGGAAGAGTTATGGCTGAAAGGAGACCCTAAGTTGGTTGGTGTAATAAGAACTGCAAAACAAATTGAACATTTGCAAGCATAAGTTATGTCAAAAAGAAAAACCCAAAGAACTGGTGGTGAATGCTGTTGTTTTAAAAAAATAATTAGTCTTTCAAAAATAAGAATTTGCAGAAGAACAAAGGGGCATGCTTCAGGTGTGGGAATGTTGGACAGTGTGCTAATAGAAAGGAGTGTCCTGCTATTAAGTGTGAGTACAATTTGGAAAAAAAAGGACTTTCTGGAAAATTATGTTGGAGTGTTACTATATCTAAGACAAGTGAGAAAACTAAAGGTAAGGAGAAAGTGAATGATGTGCATGTTTTAAGTGAACTGCACTTGTTGCACGTTTCGGATGGTGAGAATGAAATAAAAGAGAAAGGAGGTCATTCTACTGATATTGTGGTAGTGAAAGGGATGCAAGTGGAGATAATGATAGATTCAGGTGCATGGTTGACCTTAATATTGGATTCTTTGTTTGATAAGTTATTCAAGGGCAAAGTGGAATTGCTTGAGCCAAATGTCAAACCCCATGCGCATGGTGGAAAACCAATTGAGCTGATAGGATATTATGAAGGACATTTTGGCTTTAAGAGAAATGAAGCACACGGGAAAGTATATGTTCCTGTGGTGGGAAATTAATTTTAAGGTGGCCCCATCAAGGGTTATTAGGGATCATTTTAATCCCAAATGCTGTTCTCCGAGTTCAGGTGAGTTGTGTGAAGAGTTTTCCAAAGGATTTAGGGCCATATGTATGAACACATTTTCCCATTGACACAGAATGGGAAAAACCCTTTGCTACATCTGGCCCTTAGTGACTCAGTTTCCTTCTGCATTTTCAGATATAGTGGGATTCCTGAGAAGGTATATGCATGATGTTAAATTGAAGACAGATGCTACACCTTTTTGTTCTAAAATGAGGAATATTCCATAATATATGAGAAAAGGAGTCAAAGCAGAGTGAAGGAGACGTTGCTGTGATGGTGTCATTGAACCTATGGAGTTGACATTTTTTTTAGCCCATAAATCCAAGGATGAAATTAGGCTTTGCATTGATTTAAGGGAACTTAGTAAATGTGTGGTGGAAGATAGGTTTCAATTAGCTAAAATAACTGAAATGGTGGGTGCTTTGTCGAGAGCTAGGTTACCTCACCATGCCATCAGGTAAAACTAACAGATCGGTCTGAGGACTTGACATCATTCAGAACCCCCTTTGACACCTACAGGTTCAAAGGTTTGCCATTTGGATTGTGTTCTACAGCCTCCATCTTTCAAAGACTAATGACACAGTTGTTTGGAGATATGGATGGGGTGCTATATTTCCAGGATGATATTTTGGTGTTTGGATCTAACATGGAGGAACACATGAACAGGGTCAAAGCAGTACTTAGGATCTTGTAACAGAATGTTGTTACCCTCAAAGTGAAGCAGTGAAAGTTTGCCCAGGAAAAATAGATTATTTGGCACAAGTTATTTCTAGTCAAGGTGTGAGACCTAAGCATGATCTAGTCGATGCAAAACAAAATTTAGCTAGACCTGAGAAGAAAGAAGAAGTGCAAACTTTTTTAGGAATGGCTGAATTTTATTCTCAGTTTATTCTGGGGTTTGCAAGTAGAACATGTGCATTGAGAAACCTTTCAAAGAAAGGAGCTGAATTTGTGTGGTCTGAGGAGCGTGAGTTGGAGTTTGGATAAAGTTGAAAGTTTCAGTAGCTATGTTCTGGGATTGAAGTGCACTATTTACACTGATGACAGCAAGAAAGGTATAGGGGCTGTTTTGAAGCAAATTCAGAATAACTTTGCAGTCACTGTCACCTTTGCTTTAAGAGCTTTAAGTCTGCTGGGTGAAGGAGTGGCAAGGGGTCGTCATCCTCAATGGAGTCTGGTGCAGTGGGTTCCACTGGTATGCCTCTTGTTGTTGCGATGTTGTGCAACATTGCACAGGTGGCCACGATTTTGCAGGTGGTTTCCGGACTGTACTGCAGTGTGCTCCCGCTCTTGTGCAGGCATCAGAAACAACTCTTCAGCAGGTTGAAGGTCCTCTCAATCATGCTATGTGTCCTCCTGTGTGCTGCATTGTATCTCCTTTTACTAGGCGTGGCAGATTGAGATAGGGTGTTAAGATGAAGGACCACACTCCATATGCACTGCCTCCTAGAATGACAGGAGACTAAAATGAGTTATTGTTATCTGTGACATCACATAGACGTTATGCAGCATTGTTCACTGTTACATTACCAAGTCGGTAACCTTCGCCAAATCCCCCAGCAAGAAGTCGTGTGTGTATTCCACTGTGCCTGAAGATGTATGAATCATATATGCTACCTGGGTATCTGGCCACAAGAACCGTTATTATGTTGGAGGTATTGCATATGACTTGGATATTCATGGAATGGGTGCTCTTCCTATTCTGATATACATACTCGGTGGCAGATGGTGGACAGATTGCTACATGTGTCCCATTAATGCAGCAAATGACATGTGGAAATTGGGCTTCCTGGTAGAAATAAAAAAAATTGTGGGGCAAATCCTGTGGGGTGTTGGGGAATTTTAGTTGCAGATGGATTTTAGAAAGAAGCGTGAAAGTACACTTTGTGATACACCTCCAGCTGGTGCTATGACCCCTTGATAGCTTCCTGAGGCTAAGACGTGCAGGGAGCCTAATACCTGCACATGAGTGGGTATGGCATTGGTTCTGTGTGTGTGTGTGTCGCTCAGTAGGGGTTGTAAATCAGCTATTAAGTCAAGTATTATGGCAGATTTCAAACTGTACTTGTTAAAAATCTCCTTCTCTATCTGTCCAAATAGGGTAATGTGCACTCTAAAAATGCGCTCCTGTCTCCTCCTCCCTCTCCTCAAACCTGCCAGGATCCTCATCCTCCTTGCCATGATGTAGAGTGCAGCCATTGTTAAAAAGACCTGATGCATTCTGGGCCTCTTTATATAGGCTGGACCTGTTTACCACCTAATTTCAATTTGTGGTAAATTGCACATGCAAAAAACCATTTTGAGACTAATCACAATTTGCAAATGCTTGATACATTGAATTGTGATTCTGTATTTGTGAATCACAGTCTGCAATTCGCAAAATCTGGTCACATTTTTAAGGAATCGCTATTTTTGGGTTTCCGTAATATTCTCATACATTGTGAAAGGCGATTTTGCATTCGCAAACAGTGGAGTATACCGTTTCGCACCGTTTGCGAATGCAAAATCCTTTGATACATCTAGCCCTTGGTCTTAAATTTTCAGAGGCAAGCTACACCAAGTCATGGAAAATGCTTTCTGAATTGCTTTCATAATTGCTACCCTCTTTCACAAACTCCAGAATGTAAATCTAATCTGTTTTACTTTTTCATGCCTTAATCTATCTGACTTACTTCCGTCTGTGGAATACTGCTTCATCCCATATTGCGTGAAACATGGACTTTCCTCTTTTACTCTTCTCTCTTGGACTGGTGGATTGTAGCATTGCTAGGGGCCCAACTAGTTTAAATTTACCGGAACAAAAATGAGTACGAACACTGATTACAGTGCTAGAATGACTGCAAAATTAAAGCCTGAAAAATGTGTAGTAGAAGTCCTACATTGTACAAGGTAGAAGATTCAACCTCCACAGAAATGCTTTTTTTTTCAAAATATGAGGCCATAATTCACTTGCAATTCGATTGTGCAAATTAAATTAATTTATAAAGCATACGTCTAACAGGCAGTTCTAAGGTGTTTCCTAGTCTGGCAGAGTACACGGGAGAAAAATGAATGTGCCTCACACAAAACTGTTTGAGGTTATTGTGAGTCTCTTTTCAAAGATCTATGGACTGAAAGTCCTTCATTCCATTCATGTTTATAAGGAGACCACTGAAGTCTAGGCTGACAGTGATTTTTCCTTTGTTTTGTGTGGCCAGTCTGCCCTTGGAAAGGAAAATGCTGCGTAGAATCAATGAACTTTTTACTAAAAGAGTAATATGCAGGTTACTTAACGGATTAGGATAGGGACTTGTATGGTCTGATGTGCTTGCCCATGTCGGCATGAAATGATAATCTAACTTTGCAGAAGAACTATTGGGAGTGGAAATATCTGGAGGCATACAGGCACTATAAATGTTTGCGGTTTGCATGTCAATTTCCATTCAGGTTTCAATTTCCAGCTAATTTTCTGAGGAGCACCTTATCCCGACAGAAGCAGTTTGTGATGTGTCACCTCAATATTGGGTTACTTTGGTTTCTTGTTTGAACTGTCCTGGGAGAGTTGCATATATGGCGCAGCAATTTTTCTTGGCTGGATGGGATAGCTAAAAGGCACTGCTTAGCAGCAGGAACAGAAGAAAGGCTTTATCTCTTTACTTCTGTGTGCAGTAGGTGTTTCCTACTCAGGTAGGGCAGTGGAAATAGCAGAGGGTCTTCTGGCACTCTGTTTTGGTGTGAAACATTAAAACAGAAATGGGACTGTGCATGGATGTACTCTTATGGTTCAATTACTTGCGGTTGAAGTGTTACTTATACTCTCTTTTCTTAATTTGAAGATATTTTCTGTTATCTGGTGCAGAGTGGCCTATGCTGTGTGCATTTCATGAGTGGTGCAGTGCATGGATAAGGAGTAATTCATAAAAAGAAAATCCTTTAGTCTGTTGCTGGACTACATTATTGTGGCATTCAAGAGAGTTTCATGTACATTTGACATTTGTAGTAAAATCAGCTTTTTTTATATTTCCGCATATATTTTTCCCATTGAAAGACCAAGACGTGAGGCATTTAAGGACCACAGAGGAATCTCATATTCTGTGTGGGATATTAATGATACATGGCAACTGACTGGCAACACCAATTAGCAGATTTGATATCTTGTAAGTGCGCAGTTAAAGTGACAAAAACTACATGTGGCATAAAATTAAAATGTCCATCACGGGATGCAGCATGTATTTAAGGAGCCCACATATGGTATTAAAACATAGCAAAACGACTAACAAGCACACCTGTGACACACAGCTAAAGTGCTAACCGTTCAAACCAACATATTTATACTTATAGAGGAAATGAAACAAGTCAGCTGTAAAATGAGCTTTGGCGTTCAAAAGATGCAATTGCATAATCTAAACATATTTTCAACATATGTGCTGTTAAACTAGTACAATATTAAATGTATGTTGCCACGCAATCATTTGTTATTGTGCTTCGGTACCTAAGATGAGTGTTGGTAAGCTTTACAGGACAGCAATCCGTAAAGAAGTCAGTGGTAAAAAAAATTACGCCAGCTACAGGGGAGATTCTGCTCGTGTTTTTCAAACCTTTTTTACATGAGGTATTCTGATGTGAATTTTGTACTCAAGTTATTGTCAAACTACACTTCACTCAATTTGCCACAATTTTCCTGATAGTTTACAAAATGTTGCAAGAAAATTAGATGATTTTGCTCAACCATGGTTGAAAGCAGTACACAGTAAAGTTACAATGTAATGATAAAGAAGGAGGAAGAATGAGATCAGGTAAGGAAACAAGGGTTGAGAACTAAGCATTCATTACGACCCTGGTGGTCTTCAGGCCACCAGGGCCATGGTGGCGGTCAGACTGACACCAATGTGGCAGTCCGGCAGCCACATTACAACCATGGTGGTGGCGCCATGGTTGGTCTGCCAGCACTGCCACTTTTCGACAAGCAGTGCTTCCCTGGGGATTACGATTCCTCTCTCTGCCGGCATTTATATGGCGGTTGCCCATCCATGTAAAAGTTGGCAGAGGCGGAGTACAGGCGGCCCCATGGGGGCCCCTGCACTGCCCATCGCGCTTTTCCCCCTACCCTTGCACCCGGCACATCGCAACATTGCCGCCGGCTCAATCATGAGCAGGCGTCCATGCTGTGGGCTGTTTCCTGCTGGGACACTGGGCAGAAACTCTGTTTCTGCCCGCTGACCCAGCAGGAAACTCATAATGGGGCCCGAGGGAAGGGGACCGCACTGGCGGTAACCTGACTGCTGGAGTTTGGCAGACAGCCTTATCTATCTCCCAAACTCTTACTAACCCTCTAAATGTATTGACAATATTTTAGATACTTTTTGGCCTCATTTACGAGGCCCTATTGACACTGTGCCACCAGAGCATCCTTTTTTTTACGCTCTGGTGGCTCAGTGTGCCGTCCGTTATTTACAAGGCCACGCAAAGCCACCTTGTGTGGCTTTTCATGGCCTTGCAAATATAGGCCCCTTTCACGTATAAAAATGCGTGAAAAAGGCGTTCCAAGGGTGTTGCTGTGGGTGTTCCCAAGCAACACCCATAGAACGCTGAGGAATCTGATGCAGTCCCAGATTTACAAGTCTCGAAATGCATCAGATTCCTACGCCACCTCAAAATTGACGTAGAAGTGACCCAGCTGGGAGAAACATCTTTTCTTTTCTTTCTCCCTGTTTTTAACTCTTTCTATGTGTGCTGTATTGTACAGCACACATAGGATGAGGAAAACCCCTCTTGTGATTGTTTTTGTGCAGGAAGGTGTTCCTTCCTACAAAAACATTCATCCCCACAGGGCAGGCATCCTTGAACCATAGTGCAAGGGTGCCTGTGTTAGCGCTAGGCAGCAATTTGAGCACCAACGCAGGGTGAGAGGGCTGAAAAGCACTATATATCTTGTAGACATGGCACATTTCTGCCCTTTCCCAGTGGCACAGGGTGGCCCAGCAAAGCACTTGCTGCTCTGCCCTGTGCCACGGGCCTTGTAAATGAGGCCCTCTCTCTACTGTGGAAAGAATAGAGAGAAGGTTTTCAAGTGATACTTGGGGCAGAGGCAAGGGAGGTCTATGGATGTTCTCTTGTGGAAAGAAGAGCGAGGAGATTTTCAAGCGATCATGGGGTGGAGCAAGTAAGGTTTGTGATTGTTCTCATAATAAGTGTTTGAACAAGAGTTTGATTTTCCCCTAAACTGAAGGGCATCAACTTGCCACCTCAAGTCTTCTTCAGAAATGTCCACACCTACAGCACTTCCCCTGAGAAAATGATGCATTAAAACAATAAAATGATGTGGGCACAATGCTAGCAACTGTCTCACGCACCACCAATCACTTTGGGCCACATTCATGTCCACTATTTGTTTGCTCAAAGTACCACTTCAGACAAGGAGCAACCATATGCAAACCAATCTTGGCTTTCTCAAGCCCAAACTACAATACCTTATTTGTGATGCAGCGAGATGATAATGGAATACAACAACCCTACACAAAGGATACTTAAAGTTTAAAATGAAGGAAAAAGATTTAATGTGTCAAAGCTATGAGTAAGCAGAATCAGATAATCCATATACACGACTTTCGCAGCCTGCGAGAAGAGGAAAAAGTTCTAAAATGTCTAAGATGCACAAAACCAGCAAGCAAAACTCCAGTACTATCAGTGAAGTAAGGAATTGCTTCTTAATGTTAGATACTTTCTGAAGAAGAATCAAAGGGCTGTGCTTCTTAATGGATCCTTCTAAGTAAAAGAAAAACAAAGATCTCTATCTTGGTAGTGCCATGGCATTGACAACTGGAACATCCTCTGAGGAGTATTGGCGTGCTTGAGGGGCAGCAAAACAAAAGCCAGCTTTAGGTTTGATCAAGTAGAACTCAGGTTCTCTTGTGCAAGTATATGTTTTAATATTATGTGTGGGCAAAATTCTCATTATGCCAGTGTAATCTCACTAAAGTTTCGACATTTCAGAATTTGCTTTACATGTCAAATACCCAAAAACATGCCATAAAGCAATTTTGTAATTTAAAGTATGTTAGGGTAAAAATACTATTGTTTGAGCAAGGGAATAAAGCATCAAATTAAATGGAAGTAACTGTTGTTCCTAGCATTTGTGTTTTTTGGGAATGAAATGCATCCTTGCATTGAAAATGGGCGTGAGGAAGCGTTTCTCACTAAAATATAGTACTACATGGTAGGTTTGCATTTCACATAATTCCATATAATGTTCCAATATTTGATCCAAAGAACTCAAAAGGAATGTATAAAATGTCACACACACCTAGTTAATTTGAGAAAATTACTCAAGCTATTCCTGTTGCATCTGTCTTACCAGCATCTAAGTCAATCTTTGATATTGAGCATGTTACATAGCAAGGAACAAGTTTGGCATGCTGTCATTAAAGGAAACAATAATTAAAACAGGGCAGACAGTAGCTTTAATCCAGAAAGAATGTAGTAGTTTTATGCTAAATATTGTCTGTGAAACAGAATTGTCACATTTGCCTGAATTTCCCCAAAACAGTATAGCAGCAGACAAGTTGCAGTTAAGAACCCCCATTTATTGTTACCTGCAGACTGCAACACAGTGAGCTAATCGTTGCTGCAGCTCTGAATTGCTCTTGCACTTCAAGGCTATGAATACTTTGTAACCCACTGTGGGTCCTTAAATCATAAAATCTCTCCAAAAATAACTGTTAACAAAAAAGATGTTCTTATTTCTTCTGTGTTACACACATTCAATCCTCTGTAATATTAATGGGTCTGATTCACACATTATTATACATGCCTTAATTCAATGTAGATGCACGAAGTTTTCACTTCACTCCCAGTAATTCCCAACCCTGATCCCCAGAATCAGGCTGGGTGGAAATGCTCATGCACAGATGTGTTTTCGAATTCTGAAATTTACTTGTAGGGGTGGAGTTGTGGGTCTTCCTGTATTGTTGAATGCCCACAAACTCAGGCCTTCATTACGAGTTGCCACCTATTCCTGAGATGGAAGATAACTCCTGACACCATCCCAATCGGGAATCAGAAGAGGTGCAGTGTTAGTGAAACTGGTTTTGTGGATGTTGTAATACTGCATGGACTAGCAGGAAGAAATCCTCCAGATTGTGGTTGGAGAACTTCGTTTTCCATAAAAGCAATGGGATTACAAGTTGACAAATGGAAATCAGTGCTATACTCATATATACTTATTTTATTCCCCGTTGTATAGGAATGAACAGGGAAACAACTTTGGATCCCCTGTGTATCGGTAATATTGCCTCTTACTTCTAGGACACTTATAATGAGGGTCTTAAAGTTATGAGTCTTCACCAACACTCTGCAGGTATTTTCTCATCTTGAATATCGCACAAATGTACTCCTGACAAGAGAAGGTGTGTATTTCTATGGTGGAAAAGGGAAGGGAACAACAACAAAATTAATGGAGGTCTAGAGGAAGAGGTATACGTTGTGATAAACAATCTTCTGTACATTCTTGTATTAATTTTCGAGCAAGACATTGTGCGCATACATTTAAATATTAAATGACTCAAATGAATGTAGGTTAGTGATTCTGATGTAAATGTTAGCATTGCAAACACTGGTACCAAAGATCCTTAAAGCACAAAAAAGAACATTCCAAAAAGTTTCTTTTATGTCATTGTCAATAATGCACCTTCTTTGGCCTGATTACAAGTGCCCAGTAAATTGCAATCTTTGCACAGTGAATTGTTTGTCCAGTGATCTCAATTGTACAGGGTGCAACGTTCATCGTAATTGGTAATTAAATGTTGCCTTCTCTCTTATACTTTAGCAGGCCAAACCTGCTGGAAATTTACAAAAGAAATATGCCTGACCAACACCAGGACCGGCATATTTGGTGCAGTGAGCACTCCGGAACCCCTCTCTCGCATACATTTCACTTGTGTTGTAGCGCTACTCATGCCTGTAGTGAGTCACGCGACCACTACAATACTTTATATCTGGCTCTCATCTCAAGGGCCGGGCGAGGGCAGAGGGAGTAAATAAAGGTGCCTGCTTTGCTCGCGGGGCAGTGCACAGTACCCTGCTAAATAGTGTCTGGTGTGGCATTACTGGGACTGTAGGAGGTCTAGAGCATACTATACACGAACATTACATTTTTGACGAGGTGATTGCCTTCCTGCTGTGTGCTGTGGTAATTGCTCCAGGGCTGTGAGCTGGTGCCCCAACAGAACTGGAAGCTCTGACAGGCTGCAGAGATGGTGCACTGTGAGGGACAAAATCGGGCGACGGCAGTTTAGTGGGTTGGTCCTCCAGGGTGGCTGCATGGACAAGCCAGCCAAGGCAAAAACGCCAGGTCCCTCCCACAATTACCATTGCGCTTCAGCCAGTGAAGCGGTCGAAAGTGGCAGAGCAGTTCAACAAAGTATGCACACATGTTGGGGGCAGTGAGTAAGGCATGCGCCTGCACTGCAGGCTGTAACCCAGGCCCTGAGGAGGGAGCGAGTGTACCCAAAGGGGTAAAGGAGCATGCAGGTGACCATGTGGTGGTTGAAAGGTCTGAGGCAGGCTAGGCTAGGCTAGACCCTGAGGGACACTTAGAACAGTGTGTTTTCGTGCCCCAGTCCTCTACTTTGCAGTTGGAAGTCTGGTGTCTTCAAATAAAAAAAAAAGAGGGTGAAGTGCACACAGGACTGCTGGAAGCCTAGCTGGAGGCACATGTGCTGCAGCCAGGAGAAGGAAAGTGACTAGTCTCCCCGAGATGTTGTGTAGGTGACCCTACTGGCATGTAGCCCCGAGGAACCCTACCCTTGCCACCACCCGACAGACACTGGTGCACTGATATAAGACAGAAAGAAGGCGAGGGTAGAGCCACCATGTTGACGTCAAACCAAGCAACAGAGTCTCCTGCTCCACATGGTGCAAATGCTATAGTCAATGCGCTAGTGCCTTTTAGCTAGTTTGAGAACACTGCAACGACTGTGCCAAGATTGCGCAAGTGGATTGGGAGGTTACAACACTACTTCCACACCATGAGAGAAACTGATGGCGCGGTCATGAGGTCTATGATGCTGCACATAGTTGAAGATAAGTTGTATGACCTATTCGAGAACCTGTTGAACACATGGGCTGATGATGACTTTAATGCGGCCATAGCTGCGCTGAATAGACACTTTGATCCCCAGTTGAATCTGGATTATGAGACATTCTCGCTATGACAAGCACGGCAAGCAGAATGTAAATCTGTGGACACTTTCTTTGCATGGCAAGCACATGCACTGCAATCGACAAATAAGATGAGACTAGACTGCAACTAATCCAAGGGTGCAGGTTGTTCAACCTCCTGAAGTTGATAGTACGACAACCGGGTATATCCCTAGATGACATCTTAATTCTCGTGAGGTCCCATGAACTGGCAGATAGCAGGGCAGGAGCCATGGAATCTGCACTTGCCCAAAGCTTCAATACTAAGGGCGGTCCCCCGGATATTAAGGTGAAAGAGGAATGGATTGAGACTAACCAAATTCGTCCAAAACCTGAGGGACCAATACCAGTACAAACAGCTAGAAGAGGTGCAGAAACTGTGGGATGGAACGCCATCCACCGAGAGGATGCCCGGCATAGGAAAAACTGTGCCTGAAGTGCGGAAGGATGAACCATTATGCAAAAGTGTGCCTTAGTTCCAGCGCTGCAGGAACATCAGCCATGAAGGGGTGGCGGGTCACAAATGTCAAGCAGCTGTCGCTGGAGGATGAAAAGGAAAACAAGGCCCATAATAACAGATTGGAAGAAGAAGAAGAAAAAGAGAAGGACATATTTATGCTCTCGTACACAGAAAAGAAAAACCAGCAGAGAATACCTCGCCCCAAATGTCAGATAGCTGTCAATGGTGTGGTGATCACAGCCTTAAAAGATAACAGGGCCTCAGTGAATGACATCAATGATGAGCAGTTCTCCAGACTTGAACCTCGACTTGAACTGCATCCCACAAGAGTGAAAATTTACACCTATGGTGGGATCGAGCCCCTCCCACTGAATCGTGTCATCAAAGTGGAGACACAAAGACCATAGTGAAATTCCATGTGACCAAGGGTACAACAGGACACTGTTGGGCTGTCATGTGGCTGAAGACATGGGATTGGTGTTCTTTGGCAAACCGGTTCACCAATCACATGCTGAAGAGATCTTAGACGAGTTCCCTAAATTGTTTCAAGGACTGTGGTGTCTAAAAGGGGTACAGGTCAAACTCCACATTGATGAATCAGTGAAACCAGTAGCTTTACATCACTGGAGACTGCCATTGCACCTTAATTCTATGGTGGAAAAAGATCTGCAGCAATCGAAACAAGCAGGAGTCATTGAAAAGGTCATAGGTCCCTTCCCGAGTGAGTCACCTCTAGTCACAGCCCAGAAACCCAAACAGCCAGAGGGCATCAGGGTATGCGTGGACATGAGGATACCAAATAAAGCCATTTGCCTGGAGCGGAACATTACCTTCTTGATAGACAACATTGTGGCAGATATAAATGGCGCAAAATGGTTCTCCAAGATTGATTTGAACTCAGGATATCACCAATTAGTGTTGGCTGAAGCTAGCCACTATAAAGCAATCTTCTCCAAACACGTAGGACTCAGAAGGTTCAAACAATTCCGTTTTGGCTTCTCATCAGTGGCTGAGTGGCCATCCGCAAAGCTTTGACTGGACTGGTGTGGGTCATTCCCATCAGCGATGACATTCTCATCTATCTGGACACATTGGAAGAGCACGTTTGAGAGCCACATTACAATGGCTAGTAGACAAAGTCTTAACACTTCATCTGAAAAAGTGCCAATGAAGTAGAATTCTTTGGGTACCGGTTCTCCAAGGACCCCTCAGGAGGTGGAAGTGATCAGAACAGCTGCAGTGCCTCAAAACCAGTCAGACGTTAGTAGTTTTCTGCGCATGGCCAACTACTGCGGATGGTTCATACCAAATCCTGCTACCAGTTCCAACCCCCTCCGCAACCTAACCAGGAAAGACACACCATGGGAGTGGACAAAGGAGGTTGCCAGGGCATTACATGGAGTGAAGACGGCTTTGCTGCACGATGCCACAATGGTGTATTTCAATCTGAAGTGCAAGACAGAGCTGATTGTCAATGCCAGCCCGGGGGGGGGACAGTGCTGATGCAGATGAAAGGATCAGGAGAATGAGTTCCCAATCCATATGCGAGCAAGCGCTCACAGCAGTTGAAACCTGCTATGCACAGATTGGCAATAAGGTGGGTGTGCAAAATTGCAACCTTTACCTCTGTGGACAGAAATGTCATAATGGACCGCAAACCACTAGTGCCCCTGTTTGCAGACCCAGCAAGGCAGGGACCTCCCTGGATTGAAAGGTGGGCTGTTCAGCTGCAAAAATACTCCTTTGAGGTAGCGTATCGGTTGGGGGTGAACAACCCCGCAGCTTATCTCACAGTGATCGATGGCCATGTATCCAAGAGAGGAAGGAGAAGATGCAGCAGGTGTCAAAGGGTTTATGGCCATGGTGACTGAGATGGCCTGTCCGAAGGTGCTGTTGGCAGGAAAGATTACAAAGGCCACCAAGGAGGACACATGTTTGACTAAAGTCAGGAGCTCTTCAAGGGGATGACAGTGGAGGAATTTCCTGGATGGATTGAAATGTTTTACCGAAGTAGAGCAGGAGGCAAGGGTACAGTTGTGGCAGTGCTGAGATGAACTCAGCTAGAGTGAATAGGGGGCTTTTCCTGAGAGGCCACCAAATAGTCCTACCCTGACGCTTATGCAGCCAAACCATGGAACTAGCTCATTGGGGGCACCAGGGCATTGCCAAAACGAAAGCACTGCTCCATAGCAAACTTTGGTTTCCATAGATGGATCGGATGGTTTGTTAACTGGTGAAAAACTGTTGATCCTGCATGCTCACGAGTGTGGACCCTCCTGTGGTGCCAGTAATCACAGAAGGGGCGGTGATGAAGCCATGGTCATCATTAAGCATGGACTTTGGGAGTTTCACAGACAACAGGCTCACTCTTGTAGTGGTGGACAGCCACTCCAAATTCCCAGCGGTCAAACTTGCCCGGTCTACAGCATTTGCATGTGTGAAACAGCACTCAAAAAAATCTTTGCATTACTGGATCTGCCAGAGGACGTCAAAACTGACAGCGTTCCACCTTTTGAATGTCACGTGTCTGAATGTGCTACACAATAAAAACACGCCACAATAGCCTCAAGCCAACAGAGAGGTGGAAAGGTTCATGAGTACTCTCAAACGAGTCCTCCGAATTCGAGTAGAGAAAGGTGAAGACTTGGAGTGCTGCATGCACGAGTTTTTGAGAGCCTACTGCCAGACTCCTCATAGTACGATGGGATTTGCCCCAAGTGACCTATTAATAAAGAGAGTAGTGTGAGATCTGATACCTACAGGACCCAATCGGCTCTGCATGAAATGGACATGTCGGCAACCCAGAAAAAAAGGAGAACAAACAATGAGAGGGCTGGAAGAGAGAGAAGGTTGGAGGAACCTACCCTCCAGGTGGGTGGCCGGGTAATCATAAAAAATGTATACCTGGGCTGGAAATTTCACATGCCCTTTGAAAAGTAAATGTGGGAGGTTATGAGAGTCAGAAGCACCATGATTACTGCCCAGAGAGGAAGCACGGAGGTGGCAATGAATGTGTCCTAGTTCAAAAGGATAGGTGAAGGGCCTGCCCAGGACGAGGTCGCAGAGACAGCATGCAACTTTGCTGTGGTCCAAGGAACGGAGATGCCCAGTCAAGATCAGAGACAAACTGGTGACCACAGTGCAAGAAGAGGCCTGCCAGTGACCACCTTCCAAGCAACCAGGCAGCTGACGCGCAAGAACCAGACTGCAATGTCGACGGAGAGTGAGGGGAGTGGCCTCCCCTATCAGTTATGTAGCAACCCCTGTCCCAGCCAGCAGATGAAAGACTTTGGGGCTCATTTAGAAGGAACAGGTGCATGGGCTATGATGTGCCAGTTTCCTTGCATCACCCTGTGCCCCCTAACGACACCATGATACTTCTTAGCACAACTGCATTAATTTTTTGGACGCAGTTGTGGCACCTTGCTGTACTAACGTCAAAAAGTTTGACGCTAGTCCAGCAAAGCTTGGAGAGGCCCATTGAAAAGAGCCTTGCGTCAGTTTAACACCTGCCCTGGGCAGGCGTTAAAAAATGATGCTAGAATGGTACAGTGAAATCTTGCTGAATTCATTGCACCATATTGCTGGGTCTCCCTGTGGGGGAATGCCTCCCCTGCATACATTATACCTGCTGCAAGTATAATGTGGCACAAGAGTTTCCAAACTGACTCAATGGTGACAAAGTGCCAGTGTGTAAATGCAGGTGGGGGACTGTTTTGTGCTGCCGTAGCATTAAAAAAAAATGCTGCTATAGTGGCGCAAGTGGCTTGTAAATGAGCCCCTATCTGTGTTAGCGTTGGAAGCACCAGAGAAGAAAGTCAACATTGCACCATGGATCAAGTGCCTTGTTGCTGTTGCTTTCGGTCATGTCTTGTGGTGTAATTTTTTGTTTTGTTTTTTTCTTATAGGTGGATAGGAATGTAGTGAGCCACCAGGCCACTGCAATACTTTGTATCCGGCATGCATCCCGAGGACTGGGCCTGGGCTGAGGAAGTAAATACAGGTGCCTGCGGTACTTAGGGGCAGTGCACAGTACCCTTTCAACTAGTGTGTAGTGTGGTGTTACTGAGACAGTGGGTAGGCCTGTGAGGCTTAGGGCATACTATACACGAACATCATAATGCCGGTGTAAGGTGTCAGAATACTGTACATCACACACACATTATACAGAGACAATGAATCACACGTGTATAAATCAGTCTTTAGGAAAAGTTGCATAAAACTTCCATAGAAGTTAGCAGTAGATTTTGAGAGTGTTTGGTCTTGAGAAGCACAAACTCAGGATTTAAAAAGTACCACAATGGTGGGGGTGGCTTCACTGGTAAGAATGTATATCTACCCAAAGTCTTTTTAAGCATTTGGATAAAGAAAGAAAGAAAAAAACAAAACTTTCTAACTTCTACTATGCAGTTCTTTGATGACAGTTCATAAGGTACTGTACTACATAAGGATTCTAACTTATGATCTGCAAGCAGCAATAGGATCTCTGTGATGTGGTACAGTTCTTTGCAGCAGGCATATTAACCATATGCCCTACTTTATGATGAGGCAAAACTGCCTTTAGAAAAAAAACTCTGATCTCTCTTCAGCAAGAACATTAATCCCCAGCATTAGCGTAACATTTACATTTTATGTGAAACCTGCTGTACACAAAAAACTCTGCAACAGGTACTTTTAAACTTCTAAACACAGCGCCACCCACTCCCCCATCCCCTTCGCGGAGTTCAGTGCCAGGTGCAGAAGCACTGGTCGCACTGTCCTAGAGCAAGCTCTGCATCAGACACCGGGGCATTTGTAATCCGGCGGTATGTTTTTTTTTTGCTTTGAAAAACGAGCCAACTAGTCCCAAAATATCCGAACCGAAAAAATATAAAAAATAAAACATGAAAACATGTTTCTTTTCCCCTTCTAGCAATTCGCAGATGTATGCAATTTGGGTTTTTGCTTCACTCCACACTAATGCTCTTTTCTTTTTACACAAATCAGGCTAAAGTGGTCTACTGGATAGTTCAATCCATATGGAAGTTATTCCAGCTGCAAACCCTATAAAAAGAAATCACAAAGAGAATCTTTGTCAGCGGCCTTCTCGCGTCACGTTCTTTTCCCATTCTATTCATTCCGCGCATTCCTCCGCCTCCGATCGGGGCTAATTCGCTCGCTGGATATATACATTCGCCGTTTGGGCCTCCAGCGTGTTGTTTGGTCAGCCCGTGCCAATTTGAGTTGGCCCCGGGTTCTTTCGCAGCGGGGCCCTTCGGTCTGTCAAGGAGCTCTTTCCCAGGCCCAAACACTTGTCAACACCCGTGCCAAGGCTGCAAAATTCACATTTGATAACTTTCTTGGAAGAAGGGGACCTATTTTAACCTCAGCCGAACTTGATCTGTAAACTGAATAGCGATGGGCGTAACCTATGCAACAAAACAGATGATGTTCTTGGTGCAGCTGCCTGTTCACGTTGAGTTTGATGTCCATGTTACTCATCCCAAACCGTTTAGACATTCAAACGAGCCCAGCATCCAAACACAATAGTTTCCATGACGTGAATTATCTAAATTAAGGGACTGGGAAAAATTGAAACCAATAGCGAATGTCGACAAATTATCTTTAAAAAGTCGTAAAATACGATTTCCCAAACTTTTTGCCGTGAGATTCTAGTTTGTACATAAAATGTCTCGTGTAGTGACGTTTTGTGCTTCACCCATTGTCCTGCCACTATATATATCTATACGTATATATATATACGTATAGATTTATATACACACACACATATATATACGTCTATATATAATGTTACATGAACTATGCCTTCTCGTAAAATAACAATTTTGCATAATTTTAATGACATTTTGTGTGAAAAGCAAACTCAATTTAGAACAACTGTAGCCATATAACCACATCCACCAGACCTTTTCATCATTATGTGGCTACACAGTAAAACTATCTCTTTTCAGGGTCTATTAGTATAACTGACTCAATGCAGGATCTCTGTCAACTCAGCACAACTTACCATCCTGGGCCGCAGGGACCTTGCTAGACCAGAATTCTCGTCCCGACAGTAATGACAAGATATCAGGGGAACACAAGCTAGACAGCCATACACCCAAAGGCAGCTCCTCCGCTATGGCGGATGAGTGTCGTCCCCCACCTCACCAGTAGCAGGAGCTCCAAACCTTTAAAAATAAAACAATAATAAACAACGTTTATTATCATTTTATTGTTAAAGGGGCAGGGCCAAGGGGGTGACATGTAGCGAGGGGAGTGCACAGAGCACTCCCCTCAGTGCGCATGTATGTTTGGTAGGCCGTCTCGGGCCAGCCAAACACACATGCGCACAACGGCTCTCTCAATCCCGGCACTGTGTTGGAGAGAGCAAGACCAGTCTCCCAGTCTGTGTTGCACCGCTGAGGCACGGCACTCTAGCCAATCATAGCGCTGCTCTGAGCAGCATCATGATTGGCCGCAGTGAGGATGACTGGAGACGATAGAGAGTGAAGGAGTAGGGCAAGAGAAAGGAGATCAGTAAGAGAAGGGCAGGAATGAAGGATGACAAAGGGTAAGGAAACCGGAGAAGAAAGGCATATGATGGTGATAAGAAGGGATAGAAGGGAGGGGGCAGAGGTAAGAGTGTGAGATGAGAATGAATAGACAGAAGAGAATAGGGAGAATAGAAGCGGGAGAGAGTAGCACAAATAATTAAGGTGGAGAAAAACGGGGAGAGGGTAAAGAAGATTGTAGTGGAGATGGGAGAGGAGATATTAAATGAAAAAGGAAGGGTTACAATAGGCTAGAAGGGGATGAGAATAGACGTTGATATAGTAATGAAAGACTGTGTAGTGAATAGAACAAGAGGAATGAAGGAGGAAAAGATACAAAACAAGCAGGGAGATGAAAAAGCAGAGGCAAAAATATAGGGAGATTAGAGGGAAAGACATGTAAAGAAACAAGGAATGTAGATGGTGCCAGAAGGTTGGTATATAGGGGGTACAGGGGCATCTGCCAGTGGCATAGCTATCAGCGGTGCAGTTGGGGGAGTGGCACCCAGGCCCAGAAGTGAGAGGGGATCCAGACTGACATGTGCCAGCTAATGTTAAATTGGAGATCTGCTCAGAATCTTTAAGACACATCCCCTGCCTAGGGCCTAAATCTGTATTTGCACGTCAGGGAGGGTGGCTGGGGTGCAGCGTGTAAAGTAATAGGGAGAAATGGAGATGAACGGGTCAATTGAAAAGGGGATGGTGAAAGTCGCAAAGGAGAATATGAGTGGAAAAAGTGACAATGCAAGAAGGGAATAATAATGTGAAAGGCAAAGAAATTAGATAAGTACAAGCAATAGGGGCACCTATTGAAGGAGCAAAATGGGCCAGAAATACGGATATCGAGGACATGAATTATAGAGACTGAAAGACAAATGAGGGGAAGAGAAGGAAAGAAGAAATAGGAAAAAGTAAGTGAAAGGAAAGAAGATGAGAGAGGGGTGGAGATAGGTAGGAGAGAAGGAAGGTCAGGCAGAATGAGGAACTTAGGGACCTGTTAGCAGGGCCTTGTCCTTACTAGTGTATCAGGTGTGATGTCAGTGAGACCCAGCGTTAGGGGCACACTGCAACCCTTTTATGTTTGTATTTTAATACCAACCTAAGGTGAGTCGTGGGCCTATTTACTTGCATTATGGCCTCTGACATCCAGGCTACACCCCTGACCACAACCTGGAGGAAGGCTTACACTTCTGCTTTAGGTTGAGGGTAGTTTTGTGCCTATGGGCACTGGTGACTCTCTGTCGCTATTTAAATTTTTTCTTCCATATCAACTAGTGGATATTAAAAATATTATCATATATAGTGTGAATTTATGTTAAAGTTTGATCATAATTAGTGAATCTCACGCTGTAATAGTTAAAGTGTGTTCATGTTAAGTTAGCTATAATTAATGTAGGTCTCACAGTAAAATAATACTTACTTGCATTGAAACTGTGCTTTGCTTACTTTGTGTTATACCACCCTTTCTCCTGTTTCAGGAGCTGAGTTGCATTAACCTAACTAAAATAATTGCAGCAGACATGTTAGTTTCTCCTACGTTTATTGTTTACACTTGTGTGATTCACTGAAAGTAAAGCAATGAGTCTTTTGCACCTGTGCTCGACGCAGACTGAACTCATGTATCATCCTGTGAGAGATATTTTTGAAGATCGTGCAGCTGAAAGCTTCCTATGTGCAATGGCTGTGAACCTGCGCAAAGTTAGTTTGTCAAGGAACATTCAATCCTTACTAGTCCCCATTTCTTGGGAAAATGTAGAGGGTGTTGCCGTCCTCGAAACTGTGTGATTTAATTATGCATTGCTGAGTTAGTAAGATTCAGATTGCTTTTGTCCACCTTTGAGTTCATCTGCCTTTTCCTTCTCTCGCCAGAGACTCTGGCCCGTATTTATACTCCGTTTGCGCCGAATTAGCGTCGTTTTTTTAGACGCAAATTCGGCGCAAAACTAACGCCATATTTATACTTTGGCGTTAGACGCGTCTAGCGCCAAAGTATGGGCAAAGAGCGTCATTTTTTAGCGTGAACGCCTTCCTTGCGTTAATGAGATGCAAGGAAGGCGTTCCCGTCTAAAAAAATGACGGCGACGCAAATGCGTCGTATTTATACTCCCGGGCAAAAATCACGCCCGGGAGGTGGCGGGTCAAAAAACCCCGCATTTGCGCCACTTTTTAACGCCTGGGTCAGGGTAGGCGTTAAGGGGCCTGTGGGCTCAAAATGAGCCACAGGTGCCCTCCCCTGCCCCCAGGGACCCCCCCTGCCACCCCTGCCCACCCCAGGAGGACACCCAAGGATGGAGGGACCCACCCCAGGGACATTCAGGTAAGTTCACGTAAGTATAATTTTTTATATTTTTCAATTTTTTTTGGGTGGCATAGGGGGGCCTTATTTGTGCCCCCCTACATGCCACTATGCCCAATGACCATGCCCAGGGGACATAAGTCCCCTGGGCATGGCCATTGGGCAAGGGGGCATGACTCCTGTCTTTACTAAGACAGGAGTCATTTAAATGGCGTCTGGGCGTCGAAAAAATGGCGCAAATCGGGTTAAGACGATTTTTTAGCGTCAACCCGACTTGCGCCATTTTAAGACGCCCTAGCGCCATTTTCCCCCTACGCCGGCGCTGCCTGGTCTACGTGTTTTTTTTCCACGCACACCAGGCAGCGCCGGTCTGCTTGCGCCGGCTAACGCCATTCCATAAATACGGCGCCCGCATGGCGCTTCGGAATGGCGTTAGACGGCGCTAAATTTTTTGACGCTAAACTGCGTTAGCGCAGTTTAGCGTCAAAAAGTATAAATATGGGCCTCTGTGCTTAGTTTGCCCCACTCACAGAGTTATACTCTTAAGTTTCCCTTGTCACCTTGCCAAGTGCCTAGACGCCCTTTCAGGTGATTAGTGTGCTATAAAAATTGATATAACTTAACAAATGCAAATTACAGAGTATATTTTTTCCTGAACGGAAAGTCCCTAATGGCCATCTAAGAATTCACATGAGGTCAGGAAAGCTTAAGCAGCAGAGACCAGATTTAATATGGGCTTGCATTGCTGTTGCAACATGCAAGGTGACAAAAGGCAACAAAAGCACTTAAGTCAGAAAAAAGTTTGTTAAACTGTATAATAATTTTTTATGTTGAATTGTATTGTAACCTGATTTTATGTATTCGTTTAAAATGCTACACATCACTATTTACTTAATTTTGAGTTAAATCTACAGCACTGTTACGTTAATTTTGAATTCATTCCTCAATTATTTTAAATACATTAAATTACATTGAAATTATTTGCCTGACGATTTCATTAAACATAAATTCCTACATAAAGTAAAAAAAAGTATATTTTTAATATATATTAATAATGATTAAAAGTGTTGCATAGAAATAATTAAAACTATTTTTTTATATATTTTATAAACAATTAATGGGGATGCCGTAAAGTTTGTTGCAGGGTCAGGACCTTATGACTCACAAGCCCGCTGTATCCTCAGCTAGTTGGGATGGGATGGTGGTGGAGAGGAGCCACATAAATACTTATAGCCCCTCTTTACATCCCACAGGTCGGCACACCTTGCTGTTTGTTGGAGGGTCAGGATTTCAAGACACACAAGTCCGCTGTGTCCTCAGCCAGCTGGCAGGGCTGGAGGCAGACAGGAACCGCACAAGAGTTTATACCATGTCTTCATATCCTGCAGCTCGGGATGCTGTACTGCTTCATGGAGGTCATGAGCACAAGACCCACAAGCCTGCTGTGTCCTGAGCAGCTGGGTGAGGTTGGAGGAGAGAAAGAGCAGCAAAAGTGCTTATAGCACTGTTCACATTCCATGGCACAGGACACCATATTGTTTGTTAGAGGGTCAGGACCTAAAGATCTGGAAGCCTGCTGTGTCCTCAGACAGTGGGGAGGGGCTGGAAGGAGTTATATAAATGCTTATATGGCATCTTCAGATCCTATGGCATGGAGTTGCAAACAGTTTGTTGGAGGGTCAGGACTTTAAGATCCACAAGCCTGCTGTGTCCTTAGCCAGCTGGTACAGACTGGAGGCAGAGAGGAGCCACACAAGTGGTTGTAGAGTATCTGCATATCCTGTGGCTTTGGACATGCCCGAGCACTGCCTGGGTGAAGATCGGGCCAAGAGCATGCTGATTTATGCCCATCAGCGCCCGAACAAGACTAGGATAGGCGACCTCTCTTTCTATATTTTTTTGGACCTAAAGGTGGTATGGCAAATCTAAATCAGCTGCGATGTCCATTTCCTCCTCGCAAAAGGGCCGTCAAATGTAAGTCCTTAATAAAGTCTTTCTTATTGTGGGTAGTGAGGGAAATTACTGAAGAAATAACTACTGTTGAAGAAGAGCTCAGCATCTTGGCAGCAGACTTAGCTACTGATAATCCTCAGGGGAGATTGGAAAACACTATCCTGGATCTCACATGGGATGAATTAATCCCTTGTATAACGTAGCAGACTTTGGGAAGAGCAGGAATATTGCTAAGGTTAGGTTTGACATTTACGAAGTTGATTTAGGGATCCACGCTGCACCCCCATCGATGGAACCCCTTGCAAGAAAACAAAAGAACAATGAAGCCCTATTGAGGAAGGCTGGTATAAAACATATTTTGATCTCATACAGGGAATGTATTAGGAGAGTGGACTCATTAATCTTACTTGATAATTTGTATTTTAAAATTTAATCTATGATAAAAACTTTTTGTTAATGCCTGTTCTCGGAGGCTGTCCATGATAGAAAATGTGCTAGCTAATTTGCCCACTTTGACAAACATTTTCCTGGAAATTCATTGAGGAAAATGGGCTTAAATAGAATAACTGATTCTGGTGGCAGTGAATCACATAGATCTATACTACCTGATAATGTGCACAAGAATGCAGCGGGCCCCCTCATTTATTAATAAAAGGTCAGTTTCATGCCGAAACAAATAAACCAGAGAATTCCAAAATAGGTCGGTTTCATGCTGAAACATGAATCAGGTAATCCCAAACCTCAAGGGTCAGGTTAGTCTCCCTACTAAATATGCCCTTGAGGTTAGCACAACAGAATTTGCCTAGTCAAGGGAATCTTAAACCACCAAACGTTGCTGTCACCATCAAAACATTGTTCACAGATACGGAGTGGCACGAACGGCTAATGCAACAGAGAGTGGCAAAGTGAAAGGTGAAACTCCCAGGTGTGGCTGGGCCTGTAGAAAATCAAAAGGAAAATGGTGAACGGATCGGAAAAACAACAGTCACTGACCAATCCTTCATAACCACCGTAGCTGAAGACCACTTAAAGACAAAGCAGAAATAGGTAGACAAAGTCAGAAGTGAATGGTTTGTAAAGCAAGCTCCAATGCACAGAGTATCTGGAACCCAGGATAAAGACCTGGTCACTTTCACATATCATATGTGTAGCCCTCGCTTTGGCACGCTCAAGAAATACCCACCCTCCCCAGATTGACCTAGTACCAATAGACAGGGTCTGCTCATCTCAAATAATAATGACTGCAGCTGTCGAGTGAAGTAGAACAAAAATCTGCCTGAAAGATCTACAACCCAGGCCGGGCTCTCAACTGCGCTGTAGCGTCCATTGGCTTGCTGCTGTCCTGGGATGTGGTGCTATTCTTTTAAATGTGTGCAAATAATATAGCTACTTACAGCTACTTACAAGCAGATTCTTAAAAACTCGAACACAAAGAAAAAAAGAAGTGTATACAAAATAAAAAAAGTAGGACAAAGTGAATATTTAAACATGGAAATCTAAATCTCTTTTCATCCCTTTATTTATTTATCTCTGCTTTAATTTTGTATTCATAACTCTCCTCGCTGTTTGTTCTGCCTTTAATTTTCTTTCTTTTGTTCTTTTATTTTAGTTTTCATTCAGTATATATCTTTCTTACTTTCTTTCTTTTTCCTGTAATTCAATCTTTCTCCCCTTTTCTTTGTTTCCTTCCTTATATTGCTTTTCCTATTTCATCCATTCTTTTTTCGTTTTATTTTTCAATTGTTTCTATTCTGTGGCACTTTCTATCTCATTCTTCCCTCTCATTCTTTTTTTAGATATCTTTCTTTTGGTATATTTCTATTTACTTTAATCTATGAATTTTCTTTTACTTTTCTACTAGTTTTGTTTTTCTTTTCATTTCTTTCTTTGACTTAGTTTCTTTATCTTACAATGTCTTTTTTCCTCTCTCTATCCTGATAACGGAGCTTCGTACATCTTTTTTATCAGAATCATGTCAAGCCGCCCATCTGTGCATGTCCATCATCACAACAGTGAAGATTATAAATAAATAATGCCTCTCTTCTAGTGGACATTGACTTAAGAGTCCTGGCTCCTTGCTCACTAATGGGGTTTCAGACTAAGGACCATGAAAGACTTCTGGCCCTTCCTTTGCATTAATATTTTATCGAGGGTCAGCCGGGATCGGAAAGACTATTTGCACTTTTAACCTGTTTTCTTTTTAGTCTCATGGGTTCCATTTCTGGTGGATCAAGAGCAACTTCTAAAGTGACAAACAGAGTGGGATAGAGACTGGAGGGACCTAAAACAGGCTCCATTGAGTCTATTATCCCTTTTGTTTTCCCTTTGCTGCCTTCCTGAGGGGCATTAACTCAATTGATCAATTGATCAGTCTGTCAAACAATTGGTAGAGTGCTCTACATGACTATATCCAACTTTTTAGCGTTTCTAATGAGCAGGCACTAGTGCACTAAAAATAAACAAATTCAGATGGACTTGTTCTGGTCTCTGGTCATCCCTCAATCATCATACTTTGATTTTTGTGGCATCTTAATCAATTTGAATCGTTTATAAGGAGTTTGGAATGCAATGGGGGCAGCATTTTCCTTTCTCCCATTGATCTTAATTTTAAAGAGTTCTTTATCTGTTTTTCTATAATTAATGTCAGGAGGCTGTAAACTCTCCAAGTAAAGGGCTCGCGAGACCCGTTATTGCTCCAATGATAGCCTGATCGTTCCAAATTGGTTTTTTTTGCAACCTTCACAAAGGTTTATGGAAAAAGTTGCAGCTTTACATATGGTTAAATGTTCTGTGCTGTGTAACATCAGTGTGGCAATTTTCACTTATACGATAATCTGTGTTAATTTGCAAGCACTAATATAGTACAAGTCTAGCATTTCTATAGTTTTCTAGTGCTTTTGGCGTCTGAGAACCCATAATGTTTCTGGAATTCTCAATGACCAGAGTCAAGTTGGGCAGTGAGTATTGTTATTTGGGTTTTTATACTGCTGAATAACATTTGACAGTGTCTCGCAGGGGTAGAACTGATAAATGTACCGTTTAGTAATAGTTCCTACAGGATTGTGGCTGGCAAGAGTCTATCCTGGATCTGTGTAGTGCATTGATTGGTAGAGATGTCTTTGCCAAAGGATTATTCTGTGTTTTTAATTCTGCTAGGGTTCAAGACTGTGCATGTAAGAAAATGGGTGTACTATATGGCAAGGTTAGGGCCCTGTGCAGCACGCTCACATTTACTTCCTTGGGATCAGTCACACTTACTTTCTCAACCCTTAGCTCAACCATTTTGTCTCTAAGGTACACAGCAGCAAGACTTAGCAAAGGAAGAATGCGTAAAGCATTTAACAACATAAAACAACGAAATAAAAAAGTCACCAATCATGAAAAAGTCACCACAAAAATGTATACAAAATAGTGTATATCATTTGGAATTTTTAGACTTCTTTATGACTAAAATCCACCAGAGGGTTCCAGAGACATGATTTTTTAAAGCATTTAAAAACCTTAACATCAAGCGCAAACAAGCATTAGCGAGTCAAAACTTTGCAAACTTTGTAAAACTTTTTAAAAACCTTTGTGACACTGAGTTCTGCGACTCCGACCCAACTTGGTGACCAAATCCACCGGGATAAAGGTCTGGAAGACTAGAAAGGAACCTTTAGACAGTTACCTGGCCACCACATCATCTCAGAAGCAAGATCCAAACTTTACAGGTCAACCATTGACTTATATGGAGTGATCCTGATGCTCAATGGAAGCTCCAAATGCTATGCGGTCCACGGGGGTAAAGCCTAGTCAAGTTACCAGTCCACAGGTGAGTGGGAGCAACTCTGGCCATGGGACTTAGGGCCCTCGATGTCCTCTACACAGGGGTCAAACG
Source organism: Pleurodeles waltl (assembly GCF_031143425.1). NCBI lineage: Eukaryota > Metazoa > Chordata > Amphibia > Caudata > Salamandridae > Pleurodeles > Pleurodeles waltl. Next base: position 340,593,384 of record NC_090446.1, read on the forward strand.
GATGCTGATGCAGACCTTTCATTTTAGCAACACAGCGGTTCTAGTGCAAAACTTTGGTGGGGGCTAATGTCCTTGTAGTCCAATGAATCCGGTCTCTGCAGCTCTCCCAGGTCCAGCAGACTCTGGTAGAGACTTCAGCTATCTCGGAATCCTTTGTTGGTGCACCCAGCGATGGTAGCAGTAAAACGTCAGCGGGGGCTATCACTTTGCTGTTTTGGGCTCTTTCCATTCTTGTGTCTCTGGAGCGGGTTCCAGGGGACCAGCACCTGCTCCTTTGAGCCTCTGCTGTGTTTTGGGGCCAGGAACCAACTTTCCCCAGGCCAGGCATGTAGAACAGGGTCCAGACCTCACTAGCCCAGAGTACAGGAGGTGCAGTCATTCATGCGCTGCAGCCTCTCTTCATGCACTTCAAACTTCTTGTTCTCAGGTGCCAGAGGTGTCCATTATATCCTAGTAGGGTGCTCCAAGGGGACAGTGCAGTCACTAACCAATAGGCTAGTAGGTGCCCTCTTACTTGTGGCACAGTTCGGGTAATATGTGGCATCTGGCTATCCCAGGGTACACTTTGCATGCCACAACCAACATGGCTGAGGTCTTCCTCAAGTGTAAGGACCTTGGTAGCCCACTCTTGAGGGTGTGGCTACCAGGGGCAGCATACCCATGGAAAACTGATTCACTCCTTTGGCTCTGGCTCTACCCTGCCCTAGGATTCCCTAAGAGATAAGGAATTAATTTTTCATTATTTTTAATATCCACTTTGTACCATCTTTGGAAGGTCGCTGCTTTGTGAAGTACTAGAATGACTTGATCTGAGATGAAGTATGTTAAATAAGAGAATGTTGTGAAAAATACAGTCTGAGTGTGTAGTGTCTTCCATAATTTAGTACCAAACCTTTCTGGCTCCCCACACACTCCGTATCAGTGTGATGAAATTGTTAGAAAATAATGTAATGAAAGCTTAGTTTAGAGTGTTGAAGTTTAGAGGTACACTTAGAGGAGTGAAGACCTTTGGTTTACATCTCCGTGTGTGGTCTAGTCATTCAGCAGGTACCAGGCTGGGGAGGATGCTACAGCTGTTGACGAGATAGAGGATGAGTAACCAGAAGAAGAAAGTGTTCTCCTGGAGAGTTTGCCATGGTCCCAGCAACTGCTTTTGTTTGCCACATGTGACTTTGTGGAAGTGCCGAGTCGATGGTTGGAGTATGTGGAGTGAAAGCGCAACTCCACCTGATGTGAAATTTATGAATTAAAAGAAAGCTTCAAGGGAATGGCTACGTATTGTCAGCTAAGAAATTACACCAAAATCCCCAAAACAGATACCGAGCTGCCATGCAAAATAAAGTTACACATTGTATGGAGCATTAACACTGAAGATGGATTCAACCGCTTTCACAAAGCACAAAGACATTTATTATTTATTTAATAACACTGCAAACAAAAGCACTGCAATGCAGCGATCAACCAGTTGTAAGAACATATAAACTGAAATGTAAAGGAAAAAAGAGGTGACTTACCAAGCCCAATAAACTGAGTCATCATTACCCAGATGACGGTGCCCCCAAAAGAAGTGCTTGGGTTGTGCTAACGTAGTGGTCCATATCAACAGCAGCAAGAACTTCAGCAGAAGGCTGGATGGAGCCCATCAAGGATGACCCCAAGGCTGGTCCATAGTAGGGCCAGGACATGAATGGAACTTATCTTGGTTTCCAGTCAAAGGGGCCAGAGAGAGCTCATGTCCCAAAGTCAGTAAGTTGCACACTGGTCTACAACGCTGCCACCTTCCTGAAACAACCACCACCATTCAACACTGCCAAAATACTAAGGCACTGATCACGAGTTTGGTGGACGGGAATATCCATGATCCAAACTCCTGACAGGGTGGTCGCCAATGTAGTGGCGGTGGCGACCTCCCCACCAGCCCCATTATGACTTTCCCACTGGACAGATGGGTGGAAACCAAGGTCTCTGCCGGCCAGCCCAGCGGGAAAGTGGCAGCAGCATTGTTGCCGGTTCGTAATCGAGCCAGAGGCATTGCTGCCACCTGCAGGGGGCACCAGGACCACTGTAATGCGCACTATCTGCACAGCAGAAAGTGTGCATTGGGAGGGTTTTAGGCAGTGCAGGGTCCCTCCTGTAGACTCAACTTCCACCTGGAGAACAACAACGACAACAACACCACCACCCTGCTGGACAACCTCGCCAACCTCGGACTCAAGCAACTGGTGAACACCCCCACCCACTACGCCGGACACACGCTTGACCCAGTCTTCTCCTCCAGCAAGTACATCTCCTTCAGCCACTCCACCGGACTCCACTGGACAGACCACAGCTGCGTCCACTTCAGCTTCAGAAAAACCACGACTCACCACCACCCACAACAGGCTCCCCGCAGGAGCTGGAACAAGATCACCGCCGACCAGCTCTCCACATCACTGAGCCAGAACCCTCCCGCCAGCTCAGCGGACCCCAACCAAGCAGCCAACAACCTTACACAGTGGATCACCAACTGCGCTGACAACCTCGCACCTCTGAAAACCCATCCCATCAGGCCCAACAGCAAGAAAGCCTCCTGGTTCAACAACGACCTCAAGAACTCCAAGAAGAACTGCCACACCCTCGAGAGAGCCTGGCGAAAAAACCCGACTACAGACAACATGACGCCCTCAAGTACGCGTCCCGTAAACACCACCAGCTGATCCACACCACCAAGAAGACAGCATTCAAAGAACGACTAGACAACAACGCACACAACAGCAAGGAACTCTTCAGCATCGTCAAAGGGCTCTCCAACCCCAGCGCCGGAAACAACGACATCACCCCCTCACAAGACCTCTGCAACTCACTCGCCTCGTTCTTTCACCGCAAGATCGCCGACATACACAACAGCTTCAGCGCACAGACCACGCACCCAACCACCAAACAGACGCCCCCCAACACCACCCTCCGCTCCTGGACCCCGGTCAGCACCGAAGACACCATCCATACGATGAACACTATCCATTCCGGATCACCAACCGACCCATGCCCCCACCACGTCTTCAACAAGGCCGACTCCGTCATCGCACCCCATCTCCGGGACATCATCAATTGCTCCTTCAACACCGCCACCTACCCGGAGAGCTGGAAGCATGCCGAACTCAGCGCCCTCCTGAAGAAACCATCAGCAGACCCCACCGACCTCAAGAACTACCACCCCATCTCGCTCCTCCCGTTTCCTGCCAAAGTCATCGAGAAGACCGTCAACAGACAGCTGGCCGCCTTCCTCGAGACTAATGGATCCCTCGACCACTCACAGTCCGGCTTCCGAGCCAACCACAGCACCGAGACCGCCCTCATCGCAGCCACTGACGACATCCGAGCCCTGCTCGACAATGGGGAAACAGCGGCCCTCATCCTCCTGGACCTCTCCGCAGCGTTCGACACGGTCTGCCACCGCACCCTAGTGCAGCACCTCAGCAACATCGGAATTCAAGAGAAGGCTCTAGAGTGGATCATCTCGTTCCTCACCGGAAGAACCCAGAGAGTCCGCCTCCCCCGTTAAGATCTGAGGCCACCGAAGTCATCTGCGGCGTACCACAAGGATCTTCACTCAGCCCCACCCTCTTCAACGTCTACATGAGCCCCCTCGCAGCCATCGCACGCCATCACAACCTCAACATCATCTCCTACGCCGACGACACCCAGCTGATCCTCTCCCTCACCAACGACCCAGCCACCGCCAGAACCAACCTGCACGAAGGGATGAAAGACGTAGCCGAGTGGATGATGAACAGCCACCTGAAACTAAACTCAGACAAGACGGAAGTCCTCATCCTTGGAACATCACCATCTGCCTGGGACGCTCCTGGTGGCCCCCTGCCCTGGGCAGCGCACCCAAACCAACGGACCACGCATGCAACCTGGGCTTCATCCTGGACTCCTCCCTCTCGATGACCAGACAAGTCAACGCCGTCTCTTCATCATGCTTCAACATCTTACGCATGCTCCGAAAGATCTTCCGATGGATCCCCACCGAAACCAGGAAGACGGTCACCCAGGCACTCGTCACCAGCCGACTGGACTACGGTAACACCCTCTACACCGGAACCACGGTCAAACTACAGAAAAGACTCCAACGCATCTAGAACGCCTCCGCACGCCTCATCCTTGACATCCCCCGACACAGCCACATCTCCGGACACCTGAGAGACTTGCACTGGCTCCCCGTCAGCAAGAGAATCACGTTCCGCCTCCTCGCCCACGCACACAAGGCCCTCCACGACCTGGGCCCCAGGTACCTCAACAACCGCCTGACCTTCTACACTCCCACCCGCCAGCTACGATCGACCAGCCACACCCTCGCCGCCGTGCCACGCATTAGAAAAGCCACCATGGGAGGAAGATCCTTCTCCTACCTGGCAGCCAAGACTTGGAACTCCCTCCCCATCCACCTCCGTCTGACCCACGACCACCTCTCCTTCAGGAAGCAACTCAAGACCTGGCTGTTTGAGCAGTAGCGGTCCCCCCTCCCCCCCAGCGCCTTGAGACCCTCCGGGTGAGTAGCGCGCTATACACATTTTTTGATTGATTGATTGATAGACCCCAGTACCTGTTCTCCACCAGCCTTTTCATGGTGGTGGAACTGCCATGAAAAGGCTGGCAGAGAATCAGGTTGTAATCAGCAGGGTGGACCTGCAGGCAGCGCCACCCTGGCTGATTTCAACCTGCACCCACCGTAAGCCAGTCCGGATCACCGATCCCGGCTGAGACGATGGTCGGACCGCTAGTGTTGTCATGTGGATGTTGGACCGCCACAGCAGTGGTAGTCTGACCACCACCGCAGGTCTGGCGGTTCTAGGACCACCATCTCATAATTAGGCCCTAACTATTTGCAATAGATTGACTGCCCGGATAGCGATATTTGAAGATTTCACTGATGCACTTCAAGAGACTGAAGATTATCAAATATCTCAAAAATCTTGCTGGTGATGTTGTGAAAGAAGTCATAAAGAAAATGCCAAGAACTGACGAAGAAGTCACATACCATCAGATTAAGAGAGGATTGAATCTCAAGTTTAATCCAGTACCAAACACTGATTATGAAACATACGTTTCCCAGTCAAGAGCATCAAATAGTTGGTGAAACAACCAATTAGTTCGTGGATGGACTTGATATGCTCATCAAACACTGTAAGTTCAATAAGTTTAATGATGAAGAACCCATGTGGCTTAGAGTTATTGATGGATGCTTGTCTAATTCATTCAGAATGTTGAAACTCTTAGGGGCAGATTTATGGAAAGTGGAGCTGCACTGAGTGTAGCGCCACTTTCCCTGCGCCCCTTAGCACCCACCTATGGCCATCATGTGTGCACCGTATTTAAAATACGGTGCACCATGGCTCGGGGTACGGGGCAATAGTATCATTTTTTATAACACTATTGATGTACTCTGCAGGAGTAGCACCAAAATATTGGAGCTACTTCTGCAGGGTACATAGGGACCCATTCTAAAGAATGGGAGCCCCCTTCAACGCCTGCTCTTGAGCAGGCGTTAAAAGTGCCGTAGTAAATGGTACAAGGAAATCCCATAGATTTTCTTGCACCATTTTACCACCTCCCCTAATGGTGGGAACACCCAGTTTGCATACATTATGCCTGGCACAGACATAATGTAGGGCAAAGGGTTACAGGATGGCACAATGTGTGCATTGCACCACCTTGTAAATACGGCGCAGGGATTTTGGCCTTGTTGGGCCACATTAACGTAAAAATAAATGACGTTAATGTGGTGCAAGGTGGCGCTGGGGGCCCATAAATATACCCCTTAGTCTGGAATCACGTGTTGATGGCTGGCAGAGAAAAGGGACAAGCTGGGAGACATGCAGCCAACATGGAGGCTTAAGGTGCCCAGAACAAGTCAGTCATGAGTGTGAAAAGTAATTCAAAACAAAAGACTGAAGGATATGAAGTGATGTCTGCAAGTAAAAAGAAGTTGTGTTTTAGAAGTGGATTCTCATTTCCACCCGAAGGAAAGTGCCCTGCCATTGGTCAGATATGCAACAGCTCTGGTAAAGAGATCCATTTTGTGATGATGTGCAATTTGAAGGAAAAAGTAAGGGGCATATTTATACTCTGTCTGCGCCCACAATTTTGACGCACATTCAGCGCAAACCTTGCCCCATATTTAAACTTTGACGCCCGAGCCCGCGGACGTCAAAATCCCACCCTGTGCATAATATTTTGGATGCGGCTACCCGCCTTGCGTTAATCATATGCAAGGTAGGCGTTCCCGTCCCAAAAATGACTTAAACGGCGTGCATTGTTTTTATGCTTTTGGTAAAAAATGCTGCACGGCCGGGAGGCAGAGCCGGAAAATGACGTACAGCCCGATTTGCGTAAAAAATTAACACCTGGGTTAGGGCAGGCCTTAAAATGGGGCAAACACACCTGTACTTAATCAGAACACACAGAAGCAACAGCAGAGCAGCAAAAGGGAGACATGGAGGTGCTTCTCCTCCAGCGTGCACGCAGATGCAGAGCCCAGCAACAACAACAGCAGCTACCACAACACCAGCAGGGACCACAAAGGCAGCGCAGAAGGCAGGAGAGGATATTCCGCACCAGAACAACCCTTCATGGCCTCAGGGAACATGACATCATCCAGAGGTACAGGTTGAACTGGCAGGCCATTCAGCAGCTGCTGCGAAACATTGAGCCACAGTTGGCACCCACCTTGCTGAAACCCCGCACCATCCCAACAGAAAACAAGCTGCTAGGTGTACTTTACATGCTGGCAAGTGGCTCTTTACAAACAACTGGTGCCCTGGTTGCCGGAATATCACAGCCATCATTTTCTGCCTTTTTGCCCAAAGTACTGGATGCCATCATTGGACTCACACCCACCACATCTGCTTCCCTAACACACTGCAGAAGCAGCAGGAAACAAAACAAGGGTTTTACCTCATTAGTGGCTTCCCACACGTCATTGGGGCAATCGACTGCACACATGTATGCCTTGTGCCACCTGCTGCAACTGAACACCTCTACCACAACAGGAAGCACACGCATGTGCAGGCCATTGACGATCACCAAGGATTGATCACCAACATTGTGGCAAAATATCCTGGGATTGTCCATGACTCATTCATCTTCCGTCACTCTACCATCAATCAACACTTCCGGGATGGACGGTATGGCAATGGACTACTTGTTGGTAAGTACAGAAACCTACTTATATACACACTGCACAGCAACCCTCTAGGACACACAACACATACACCATAACAGCAACATGTCGACAGGAACACACTGAGGTCGTGACATCGCTAGCCATGTTTCATAGGTCAGCATTGAACCTGTCACACATCTGAAATGAGTGTACAATCTAATGTTAAGACGTCAATGATCACAACGTTTGGAGTGGTTTGCCTAATTGTGACCTTGCAAAATGTAAGCGTCTCAATTATGTTTAAATTAATCCATTGCATAAGTCTAAAGGTATGGGATGTCCAGGATACATAGATGTGAATGTGTTAACAACACTGTCAAAATGAATCTGTGTATGGAACTATCATCTCACCCCAAGTGAAGACACAGGGACACCTGTATCACAAGTCACAATAATAGGGAGTGCACACTCTACTGCAAATCCCAAAACATACAGCTGACAACCGGTCAGCAGCCAAACACTCGTTCAGCCAAGGAAACAACACAATGTAGATGGTACATCCTAGAAGCCTATGAAGCAACAGAATAACACAGAAGAGTCACAGACAACACAAGACAATTACTGCCATGCAAGGTGATATTAATGGGGCAAGCTACATCAACATGATCCCAATCATTTTCTCTTTCAGCTGATAAGAGGTATGGGATCCAGCCATGGATAATGACACCATTTGGCAACCCAAGCACTTCAGCAGAGCGTGCCTACAATGACGCACATAGGAGGACATGCAGCATAGTCGAGAGGACCTTCGGCATCCTCAAGTCGAGATTCAGGTGCCGCGACATCACTGGTGGTAGCCTCCTACATTCCCCTGAAATGGTCTGTAAGATCATTCTAACATGTGCCATCCTGCACAACATTTGCATAAGAAGGAACATTCCCCTCTTCGAACCAGAGCACACATGCCTGAAGAGGAGGAAGAGGAGGATGGTGGCCTGCAACATGAGGGGGAACAACAAAACACAGCTGCTGGATTGCGTAGGCGCCAACATATTGTGAACAATTTCTTTTAAAAATAATCACGGCTCTATTAACTAATGTAAATAAGCACCGATAATAATCACTGTATCGTGGTCTGGCTAATAATTTTTGCTCACCTTTATCTCTAACTATCAGAATAAGAGTGTAGCCTCATGGAGCATAGCTGATATACCGATCAGGACACAGAAAATCCCAGAGCAATTGTGATGCGTATCATACAACAGTCACATACACAAACACTGTAAATGACATATATCCTGTACATTTCACCTTTGAAGGGCAATAGCAGAGGACACACCTATTTCACCCAACATGTTGGAAACATGGTTCATCGCAGCGTATGGCACACAACTAAGACACCATCACTCAATAAGGGGAAAACAAGCCTCATACATGAGGCAGTTGATGTGCCATTGCATTGGTAACAGGAATGTATGACCAGACCTTTGACAGCAGAAAGTCCAACTGCATCCAATCTTTGCAAAGACTATCTGTGACTAGAGTTCCATATAGGCAGAATATAGACAGCACAAGTGCCACACATATGACAAGCATTGCGCACATAACATTCGATGTACATGTCAGCCCATTTCCTAACTCCTGACACACCTATGCTCCTTGTCTCAACCCACCTGTCTGAAGAGGTCCCAGGAATAGTAATATGTGCACCCCGATATTCCCTCCTCTACACACACAGACAAACAATAGTAATCCTGTGTGCTACACCCTTTCCTATGTTATGCCATTGTCATAGTACATCTGACTGCATGGACGTCAGGTCAATTAATACACTGGCTTGTATTTTCTATGCCCTGTTAGCATCTGTAGATTGCTTCCCATGTGAAAGGTACTGTTGGCCATTTGAATTCAATACTCACATACAGGACTTGTATGAAACAGATGCAGCACACACCTGTGATCACCTATCTGCACACCACCCATCTGAACATGCAATGCCCCTGCTGATGCCTGGACATAGAAGTTGCCATTTTGTCAAATACGCCGTTATGCATTGCTAGTAATTAAGCCATGTAACACAGCCCTTGGGTTCATGTGTCACCTTCAAAAACACAGGACATACACAGTTTTCCATGTCAACTGTCTTGTTCTTCCTCCGACCAGTCTGATTATGTAACTTGTGAAATTGCTGAATCCAGATATACCCTGCATCCTGTCAGCCTGACTGGCACCTGTCTGTGCGTTACCCTAAAGATTCCTTGTAGCTACATATGCACCACACTTGCTTTACCAAACCTCACATTCCTCAGAGGGTATTTTGTCATTTGCTTCATCAATGCATACCCAAATACATTGTATAGCATCATCTGCCTTTTAATTGTACCATATTTGTTAAATTGTGTTTGAATACCAAAATCATGGCCCATCCCTTGTCTGGGTCTCATGTATGCATGGACGACAAAGTGTGACAGTGTACCAGGGCCGTCTACATGGATTGGGTACGGTGCCTCCAGCAGAACCAGCTACCTCTGATAATGTCCATGAAAAGTCCACACATGTTAGGACCCTGACAGTTCACACGCTAAATCACATTGCTCACAACATATTGATGGGCTGTGCGTGGTGAATAGCTGCGAGAATAATCAGCACAGAGGCTATGATGTTCCCAGATGCAGTGGGAATTTTAGAGGCCAACCTGTGTACAAATGTTGTAATGACACCTGTCGGAACATGACACCTGAGACATTATCTCACTCAGCACACCAAGGTTGACCTGTTGACAGTCTCATAACATGTTTTCAGTGACAGGGTAGGACCATCCCCATGTAGGTTCTCATGTCCTCATCGACTTTACTCACATTGATCTCTGAAGGATACTCAGTAGATACAGGAATAGCTGCCACTGACTCATGATGAGACCTGGACGTAACTGTGACAACATACACCCCTAAAAATATACAGGATCAACATTGGACCACACACATGAACAAGACACCTCTATGCAATTGATCACTCGAAAAATGTGGACACGTGCTGCCTCGTCTGCTGGTCCACCGCTGCCACTGGAGAGTTGTGGCTCTGTCATATGACCACAACTGGGGCGTCATATTACATTTGTGGTTCACCTTTGGCTGTCTGGGCCAATGACATGGTACCCACTTCATCTATGCATGTGCCTGACTCACTGTGGGTTCACCAACAAGTGCCTAGGAAGCAGTTACCAAAAATCTAGGACATGGAATGGGCAACTTGTGGACTATTGACATGAACAAGCGTCTGCCATCTATCTTGTGCATGCTTTGTCATTTGTGGTGTCTACGTTACCCAAAATCTTGGAAGTGCACACAACAGATGTTGCTACATGTATGATTAGCACATGTCCTCTCTCATTTCCACAGTGACTTGCATCTAAGGTTTGGACACATTGACTTCACATTCATACAAGCATATTTGCAATAATGCATCTTGTGATGCACACACACTGGGTCGACTAATACATTAGTAGCCACTGCACACACATTGAGCCATAGGCATTGAGGTATTGTACTCATGTGTGTCACCTCGCTATCCTCTCCTGATGCCAAACATGCCCAAATTGTGCAATACATATTTGTAGGCCACACATATGGCCATCTAGTGCGTCAGACAAGCGTCAAAATCCTGTTAAGGAAGTAGCGGGTCACGGTCCGCTGCAGTATGTCTCACATGTGAACATACACCATCAACACCAAAGTGGGTGCAATCAGCCTAGCTCAGTTGTGTCCCAAATGTAACATTATATTAAAATGGAAAAAATACCCAAAACTAGTTCATGCCCTGAAATTTTGAAATTTTTATCGTTATGCGTCATATTTTTTCACGCATACAGTATGTGCGTCATATTTTTCGACGCACAGGAGTGAAAATTAGGCTGCATCCAAATAATTGTTAAGACTATTTACGATTATTTGGATGCGGCCTACTTTTCACTCCTGTGCGTCAAAAAATATGACGCACATACTGTATGCGTGAAAAAATATGACCCATAACGATAAAAACGGCGGCCATTTTATGCAGGAAATGATGTAATAGGATGTCCTGTTTACAGATTATGTACAGTGGGTGCACTTCACTTTCACTTTGCAGTCTGTGATTCTTCTAGACTGTGTGGCTGTGTTCAGAGTGTTGTCCAGTGATTTTGTGCTTTTGTGTCCTGTGTGCTACATTACTTGTTACTTTGAGAAATAAATATTGTTGTTGTATACTGTCTGAGTGTGTTTTGTTTACAATTGTCCGGTATTGCATTGTATTTGTTGTTTGTGGGAGTCTGTTGTGGGTAGTGCTATTTTGGGGATAGTTGGGCTCTTTTAGTTGTTCAGTTTACTTATTTTTTGTACTTCTACTTTCCCCCTTTTCTCTTTATCCCCTATTCCCCTTTTCGGTGCTGAGATGTTGGGTAGGCCACGTCTTGGCAGGATGGGTGAGGAGGAGCTTGTGGGGTTTATATGGCTGGTGTGCCATTTCCTCCCACTGATGATCGAGGGAGGGGGCAGGGTGATACAGGGGTATCACACTGAGGCGCGACGAATCCGGTGGGGAAAGGTGCTGCATCACTTGCAGCGCATGTAGGGGAGCCAGAGGAATGACCACCAGCTGAAGCACTGCCGAGCTGACCTCATCACCAGGGAACAAGATCTGCTGGACCACATGGGAATAGTGATTGGTGGCCCTGTAGGTGAGTACAAATCATGTAAAACTGCACAATTAAAAGCTCTGTAGTGACATCAGATGATTTGTACAATATCTGCCGGCTAAGTTGCTGACTGTATGGAATGCTGCGGAAACATGCAGGGTCATTGATGGACTATGTGAAGGACCACAATTGCTAGCTGTCAGGAAGAACATGCTCTGCAAACTTACAGAATACTTTTGCTTAATGTAATTTGGTGCCGCCTTTGTGTCAGACAGCAACACAAAATAGGAGCCAATCATGTCTATATAGGTCACATTTGCTAGTGAAGTAAAGATTCACTAAAATATTGGCAACCTTTCTTGATGCAATTGCTAGACTGACTTTAGAAACACTACATGATGCAGAAAATAAGTGCTGGCTTCACGTCAATTAATGATAGAAATGTGGGCCAGACATATGTCTCATGTGTGTATGGTGAGTGTGTAAGGAAAGCGTTTTTGGAAGTTCTATGAATGTTAGGGATTATTGTGGTCATTTTGGATACATGTCAGATCTGGATTTGAAATAATTGGGAAAAGGTGTAAGGTGCCCTCAGCTAACATCTTACACAGGTATTTGGAGTTTGTAGTGCCACATTCCATTTAGGGATGGCAGTCCAAAGGTATGCACATGGGTTCATATCTCTATGTTTGGTGCAAATCACCATAGCTGGGCCACATCAAATGAAGAAACTGCAACAACATGGGGGCTTACAAAAGTCCCTGCCCCTCTGTACATTGTACCTATGTGTCATAAATGTGTCATGGCCACATAGGCTGTTTGACTGGTAATGCAGTCCTCAAGTAACCAGGCTTTGGATGTCTCTCTTGGATGCACATGATGAGACGATTACACTCCATTATTATTTCTGCTCACTAATGAAGGAGCATGTTTGCCACCACATGATAGTTAGGGCCACTGCATGTGTGCAGATATGTGTGTAATTGTCACAGGAGAACCATGCTATGTACATGTTAGCCGTGCTATATCAGATGCAGTATCATCATGTCTGAATGGCTTTAATTACTTATGTCATCTTGCACATAGATTTTGTCTTTGGAATTGTTGGTCAGTGCACAGATTTTGAGCACATTTCTTCCTTCCATGCCTTACAGGTGGACCAGCACCCTACACTGTGGGAGAGGTGGCTTCATTTGAGGACCCCAACAACTCCACTAATTGTTGATATGTCTGTTATGTGTTGTGTTTGCTGGTGATGTGTGATGGACTACTGTGTGTTGAACACATAGCAAGGTATGAAGCGCTGGCCCATCATTTGTATTGCTCCATGAGTGGGATTTCATTTTCTCACCATATTTGAGTTGTTGTATTTAGGGATTGTAGGTCATTCCTGTAGGCCCCGCAATGAGAACTGGGGTGAGTCATGTGGATAACACTTGTATCAACAAGAGTCACACTCAAACTCATCTCAGATTTAGTCTGCCTGTCAGACCCACATTCTCCCAGATTGGGACTGCAAAATGCTTACCCACAGACTTCTGCTTCCTTATTCACCAAAGTACTTATTAAACTGTAGGCTGAACTTCCTAGCAGCATGTTGCTCCACATGTAGTGCTACAAGTATGTGGCACTTGAGTGCAATGGCCTAGGTGTGCATGCAAATCATGATCATGGGTGTTCTTGCAGCTCTGTGTCTGTTGTAAGTCATGCCTTACTGGAAGTATATGATGTGGACAAAGGTCTGCATTTCCTGACATGTGTGGTGCTAGGATTGGTCAAGGGTTTGCTGTCTCCTATTAGTCGATAGACCTTACCTGTGGTGTGTGTGTAGAGCCAAACACATGTCCAGCTTTCTATAGACTCCTGGGTGTCCATGTTGTTTGGAATTGTTAGTTGTTTCTCCACCCCCCCACCCATAAACACAGGAATGGGTTTGTGAATAGTGTACCTAGGACTGATGCTACCAGTATGTTACACAGACATGTAAATCAGTGAATCTTTGGTCGGAACCTAGTATACACACTCAGGTATAGCACATGAGTACTATACTAGCAAGTCCATTTACACCTTGCAGATCATGTGGCTTCAGATTTCCATCCCATACACTGACATTTGTAGCCCTGGCATTTGGCGGAGGAAGTGCAGCATGATTGTTAGCTGACAACTGGCAGAACTCTGATGCCAAATGAATGCCTGTTGTTACCCATCTTGTAGGGTTTGGATGTGCTATGTGTGATATGACCTTTTAGGCTGCCCTGCCATGTACTTCCTCAGGGACATTCAATGATCTGTATGTTGATATGAGCTGTTACAAGTACAGTAGATGTACTGTCTGATTTACTTCTTGTGCCATTTCACACAATGCAGTTCCTAACGTAAATTGTTTGCCTTTGTCTTCACAGCTGCGAACATGACACCCATCCAGGTCCGTGAGTTCCAGAGGCGGGCAATGAGGTACCAGCATATTGTGCTGGTAGAGTCAGGGATCAGACGGATGGCCCGAAGATACCGAAACGAACGGGCATCCAGAGCATGGAGGGCTTTCCCACAGGGTGGCCATACTTTGCCCACCACCGCCACCACCAGCACAACCACCATTCCACCCAGGTGACACCACCCACAGCTGGGACTATTGTCCCAATGTCTGCAGTTACTCCAGGCCCTAGCAGTGGAACACCTTCAGGGCAGCCCACAGGCGTAGACTCTACACGCCCTCACACATCCTCAGCTGGTACCCAGACTGCCCCAGCTGCTACAGTTGACCCTGCAGCTTTTCAGGCAATGGAAAGAAAAATGAACCGTGTCCTATGGAAAATTAGTCACCTGCAGCGGGATGTTCGCCATATGAACAGGTGTATGCGGTCCATAAAGCGGACTCTCCGGAGGGCCAACCTCTAGACTTTTAAAAGGACATGATTCCCTCCCCTCCCTCCTCTTTCCTTGTTCTTATACTTAGTGGGCTTAGTGTTAGGTTAGTATAGGCTGTTAGTTTAGTTAGTGTCAGTGGGTGGGGGTTATTTCTATTTTTTCTTTTTGAGTGTGTGGGTGGGTGGGGGGCTATGTTGGGGTTCTTGTGTGTTTACAAAAAAAAAAAAAACAAAAAAAATATTCAATAAAAATATATTTGTTTAGTATAGGATAGTATGTGTTTAGGTTAGTATCTGTTTGTTGTCCTCCATGTGTCCCATCTCATAAGCGGGGTGGGGGGGTTGATGTTTAGAACATTTGGTTACATGTGATAAGTAAGTTTAGCTTAGGTTAGTTAGGGACAGTTGTGGGTAATGAGTAGTTAGGGTACATTAGGTTAGGTAAGACTTTTCCCCGAGTTTCCTCTTCTGTTATTACTGTTTAATAAATATATAGTGAACCCTTTACAGTATGTGTTAAATGCTTGTTGATCAGGGCCTTGGCATAAGTGTACATGAATTTTGTCCTATTACATTTGTGTCCTAAGCTACGGACAAATCCCAACTGAGCTGTAAGATTGGCAGCTACCCCAGAGCTACCTTGCAAAGATTCCACCATTCATTGCAACCACCAATCACAGTTAATATGGATTCCAACTTATTTTTGTCAATAAGTATATTTTCAAAGTCACAAACAGTGCTTCCAGATTTGGTATTGAGGGAACTGTTTTAGTTCTGACTGCAGTGTGATGTTCAAGGACACCCTTATAAGGTAAGTGATCATAAGCACTCTTGTAGTATCGTCTTCATGACTCACAGACATCATCTGTGACACTGTTCAGCATGATTACTTATTTGGATGGAAACTCAGACACCTTCGTTCATGCATTTTTTGGAGTGTTCGCTTAGATTTTTGGGCACTGTTATATGTGTTAGTATTGCATGGGACAACATTTTGCTGCCACTATTTGATGACTTAGATATCACTTGAGGAAACATTACTCTGTCCAACACAGCATGATGGTGTATGTTTTCTCTCTTCATCAGATATTACCCTCAGGAAGGGCAGAGTATGATGCAATCCTGGCCACAGTGCAAAGTTATCTGACTACATAATTTCAGGACAGTTGTATTGCCAAGCTACGTAATTTGACAGGAGTCACATTTCAGTTATCTACTGCACAGTTGATGTGTCACATTACACAGAGACAAATTTGTTGTGTAAGTGCTATTTATTGAAAAGTGCTGTAAGGCTATTTGTATATTGTCCATGATTGTGAGTCCATTATAGTGACATCTTCCATTGTGATCCTACACAAGTGGTAAAGGAAAATGCTTTTGACATGCTGGGGTGATGTGTCAGACAGTGCAGAGGGACAGGATTTGCCAATGAGTAAGTGAGAGACAATTACTGGGCAGGATGACAAGGTTAACAGTGGTTTGCAGAACAGTCATTGAGTACAGTTGTTGTAAGACTGGCATGTTACAAAGCGCTGGACCTTGGTAATAGTTGGCCATGTGACAGGGACTAGTGCTTCTGAATACTTTTCCGTGTGAAGGTGATCTGTTCCATGTCTTCTTCTGATGTGTGTGTTGCCTCCTCTGTTCTTGGTGGTGGTGGTTGTGAAGGGGCAACACACACCTCAGTGTTAGAAGACGTGGAGTCAGACATCCCGGTCGCTGCTGCCTCTGAAGGTCTTAAGGGAAGTACTGCTGCAAGGAGGATCTGCTGATTCTTAAGAATAGCAGCCACATCACGATGGTAGGCAGCCAGGTCGGCCCTGAGGGGTTCAATGTTGCATTCGTGCACGCGTTGACAGGATTGCTGTTGTGGGTGTTGGGTCAACTGTATTACAGCTGTGCTGATTTCCTTCAGCCTTTTTTCTACTTCCTGCAAGATAGTTGTTCGCTCTTGCTTTGCTGCTGTCTGTTCTTCAGTTGATATCATGCACAAACGCATCCCCTCTAGGCTGGCAGCCATAGTTTGCATCCCCACCTCATTGGCCAGCTCCCGCTGTACTCCAACTACAGTTCTCTCAAAGCTGGTGCCTGTGTCGTCTGAGTCTTCAGCTGTATTGGAGCTGGCAGGTCTTACAATTGGGGAGGTGGGTGGATCCTCTGCGATGGCTGCTTGTTCTGTGCTCCTCCTTGTGACTGAAGGTGGGGTATGGAGGGTTCCAAGGACATCTTGGATGGTCCGCTGGGGGATGTTTGTCAGCTCGTCATCCATGTCATCAGGGTATTCCTGGACAGGCATATCCGCAGGAGATCCATCGTCCCCTGCAATGAAATAGGGTACAATTAGTGTGTCTGTGTGGTGGCATTTGTGATGTGACATGCCTGCCTTGTGATGAATTCACATTGTGATCTTGTTTCCTGTTGATTGCTCCAGTCTTTCGGATGAGCATTCTCCCAGGCCTATGTCCCACCTGCATGTCACATGTATTGTTTTAAGTTATCAGACTTGTCGGCATCATCTCCTCTAGTGTTGTTTTAGGCCAAATAATGAATTACCACCTTCTTGTCCTACTCAACCCTCCGTCTACATCCATTCTCATGGTAAGACCTTTCACTGGCTGTGGGTGTTCTGATAGCACTAGCAGCACACTTAACAATCTGGACCTGCCCCAGTCTCTGATCTTTCACATCCACTTATATGTAGTTGACATGTAGCGTATCCTAGGCATAGCATTGTTATGGCACGATATGGATGTTAGCATTGTTAATGTGTACAGCTGATGTTGGGGAATGTGTGGAGATTGGATTGCCCTGATTGTCGTAGCAGTGTCCTATTTCCGGCTCTGACTGTGCAGGTGTATGTCAGTGACCAGTTACATGTGTCCTCCCCCTCAATGCTGTTGTCTGAGCAGTATGACATTTGGGATGTTGCATTGTGACCCAGGCGCAGGATGGACCCTGACATATGCAGTATGGGTGTGTCCTTAGTGCTGTGTAGCTCCTAATGTTGATGACATAGGCTGATGTTAGCGGCAACTATGGGCATTCACAATTGACAGGACTGGAACATTTGTTGTGTTTCAGGGGATGGTTGAAGTTGTCATTCTCAACCCTCTAATTTAGGTGTGTATGATCCTTGGGGACGTTACTGCCATTGGCTACTTGAGCTGCACACAGAGAGGAGGTGGTAGTGGCAACTGTTGTCACTGTTACATTCCAGTTGTTGGTATGACTAGAGGTTGTTAATTGGGCCCTAGTTATTGTAGTGGGTATAGAGCCTGACGTGTGCCGGGATGTCAGTTTGATATTGTGCCCTTCCCTCCTGGCGTGGCTTTACCTTTGCTCCATCATTGGCATGGCAGCATGCCCCCATGGGACTGTTGTTGGTGTTGTGTAATGGTGTGCCCCAGCTTCTCTCTGTGCAGGCCATGCCCCCATGCCATACCCCTTTACCCATGCCACTCCATGTATATGATGACTTCCATGCATTTTGTGGTCCGTATCCCCTCCACGCTTACAGTTAACATTTGTGCAATTTAATTCCCCATGTGACTTACCCTGCATGTGTGTTGTCTCTTGGTAGTTTGCGCTGTCCTGTCCTTGAATCCCTGTGACGATCTCCTCAGAGATGACGGCTGCGACCATCTCCTCCATGTGGTCCAGGGGGCCTCCTGGTGTGCTGGACTCCCACCTCCAGTCTGCAGTGCTGCCTTCCTGTTCCTGGTCATCTTTTCCTTGGTCCTGCGCTTGCAGTCATGCCTGCGTTTCTTGCACTCGATGACTGTTCTGCGTACTTCTCCCACACTGTTAATCTTGTCAACAATTTGTTGCCATATTGCCTCTCTCCTACTGATTGGCAACTTTGAGGTGACAAACAGTTGGTGCTGGTGTTCCGTCACCTCTTTAACCAGAATTTCCTGTTCCTCTGCACTGAAGCAACACTTTCTTTTCTTCTTCAAACTGTCCTGGCTCTTGTGTGGGTTCTCCTGTCTGGTTCCTGGTCTGTTGTCATCTTCCTGGTGTCTGTACAGGCATCTGGGATCCATTTTGGCTCTCCTCTGCTGAAATGGCTGTGTTCGCTGGGAATTTTGGTGCTATTGCGTCAAAAAACGCCGCATGTCCGGTGTGCAGTGTCGTAAATCGACCCACAGTCATTTTCGCTGTGTTAACGTCATTTTGCTTTACGACTTGACGCTGCGGTGTGCGTAAAAAAAATGACTTACACCTGTGGTTTGCACCGCAGTGCGTCAAAGTATAAATTTGTCGCCCGCACGGCGCACAGAAATGGCGTTAGCCGGCTGTAATATTTTTGACGCAAAACTGCGCTGGTGCAGTTTTGCGTCAAAAAGTATAAATATGGGCCTAACTGTGTCATGGTGCGGGGACAAAATGGCTGCCAGAATGTTCCAAAAGGAGCGTTCGACGTGCACCCAAAAGGCAAGCAGCACATCAGTTGAGACAAATAGATACTAAATGAAGTTAATCATTTTCTAAATCATCATCAAACAGTTCTTGCACCACAATAATAAGTGAAAGTAAAGAAAGTGATTGTGCCATTTCGATATGTACCTTAGAAAAAAGAGCACATGTCAGACTGGTTGCAAGTGAAGAAAAAAATCAGTCAAAGAAAAGTCGACATGTCAAAGCAACAAAATCATACAAACACAAATGGATTTCAATACCTTTTATTATCAACAGCTGTGCATGGATAAATATAATGCCTGAAGAGAAGTACAATGAACTGTCTCCATTATCGTGGCTTACACCGTCAAAGACCAAAGTGTATAATTGGGCTGCAGCAACTCCCACAAAGAGTAAAGATTAATTTGTAGCAACAGTGAAACATAAGAAAACAAAGGTATAAACACCGATCCATGTGCTTCAAGCTACAGCAGCAAGTGCCTGTTTACTCAGTTTCAATATGGCTGCTAGCATGGGACTGATTTCTAAATTAAAAAATGAAGGCTCATCTCAAAATAGTAAGTCAATTCTCTTCCTTGTTTCATAGCTTAGGAAAATTACAAACTATGAAAGTAAAACTGTATAATAATGAGGATGTACGTCCTGTTGCTCAGAGACATAGACATATTACTTTTCATTTTCAAGTAGCTGTTGAAAAAAAACTTGAATAATTACTTAAGCATGACATCTGGAACATTCCACTGCTCCAATGCTATTGGTTTTTCCCACAGTAGTAGTGCCTAAATAGAATGGTGAAGGAGCTGTGCGCATCTGCGATGACATGCACCAGGTGAACAAACCAACTGAAGAGCAACATCCAGGACCTCAGATTGCTGAAATGATAACTCAATTGAGTGGTGCCAGAGACTTTTCTTGACTTAATTTAAATAAAAGTTATCATCAGTTAGAACTTTAGGAAAGCTGCAGGTACATTACAAACTTTTCTACACATGTTGGTTTGTTTAGATACAAGAGACTTAGGCGGTCATTACAACATTGGCGGTAAAAGCCGCTTACCGCCGTGCAGAAGACAGCCAACACACCGCCGTGGCCGCGGAATTCCGCCACAGCTATTATGACCCACAGCTCAGAATTCGCCAAAATTCAGACACCCACACAAGTCAGCCACACCAAAGGTCAGTGATAAACTAGCGAAAACAAAACCTCCACCGTCATGCCAACAGAAATACGCCCACACTATCACGACCCACGAGTCCACGCATCGGTCTTTCAACCGCGGTATTCCATTGGCGGTACACACTGCTGCGCTCAAAATACACACACATCTCCAAAACACAGCCACATTGGACAATTCGAAATACACACACCTGATACACATACACACACCACTCCCACACACCCAATACAATATAAAACACACCCACATCACCCACAAACCCTTACGACAACAAATCACAAACAAAGGCCAGAGAGAGACACCACCATCAACAACACTAGCATCCACAGGCACACAATACCATCACCCACATAACTACCAAGCACTGCACACTACACACCACCAAATATCATCAGACTTATCACCCCACACATCACCTACACCACCCCATGGCACGGCAAAGACACCCCACGTTCTTGAAGGAGGAGCTCAGGGTCATGGTGGAGGAAATCATCCGGGTAGAGCCACAGCTATTCGGATCACAGGTGCAGCACACCTCAATTGCAAGGAAGATGGAGCTATGGTGAAGAATAGTGGACAGGGTCAACGCAGTGGGACAGCACCCAAGAAATCGGGAGGACGTCAGGAAGAGGTGGAACGACCTACGGGGGAAGGTGCGTTCCGTGGTCTCAAGACCCCACCTGGCGGTTCAGCTGACTGGCGGCGGACCCCCACCTCCTCCCCCACAACTAACAACGTGGGAGGAGCAGGTCTTGGCGATTCTGCATCCTGAGGGCCTCGCAGGAGTAGGTGGAGGAATGGACTCTGGTACGTCAAATCTTAACTATTACATCCCCACCCTACCTGCATGCCAGCACATACCCCCACCCTCACCCCCATCACTCTAACTCCTCACAAATGTCCCAACATCACAAACCACACATCCTAACACCAAGCCCTGCATGCAACAACAAAGCATGGACACCCATCACTAAAGCATGCCCACTGCACATACCCATACACCCCCCCTAAACCACCATCACACAAGGTCCCACACAGGAATGCAAGCACTGGGGTATACGGTCACCCACCCATTGCGCACCATGACACACACAGATGTAATAACAATCCTTTTATACCCCTGCAGGACCCCTACCCAACGTCACCGGACAGGAGGGTCCACACATGTCCACACCACCAACAGAAGAGGCCCACAGTGATGACAGCACCTCTGTCCAACTGGATCTAGATGACCAGCCCGGCCCATCGGGGACCTCTGGACAGTCGGATCCCCTCACACAGTCACAGGCTACCACAAACTTCCCCCCTCTGGAAACACCAGCACTGCACCCACCCAGCGGGCCCATACCTACGTCCCCAGGACACGTCAATCAGCTGTGTGTCCACCACTACAGGGAACCCAGGCTAACCCACCACCCCAACAACAACAGGGACCTGGGGGCAGTGGTAGTGGGCACACGGTCCAGGGGACGGAGGCCCAGGAACAAAGGGGAACTGGGAGGGCTGCTGTGCGACAGGGGGCGGACAGGCCCAGGGAACCCACTCTCCACGAGGCCCTCTCCTCCATCATGGGAGCCTACCACCACTCCCAGGAGACGATGGCAACGGTACTGGCCAGGTTTCAGGAAACCCAGCGTCTGAAGGAGGAACAGTATATGGGCTTCAGGAAGGAACTCCGAACCATCAATTCCACCCTGGGCACCATCGTAGGGGTGCTGAAGGAAATACTCAACACCAGGAGGGACACTGTGGCACTACAAGGGGCCCCTGACACTAGCTTGGACTATTAACTGCCCACCCCCTCCGCCGGCGCTAGTGGACAGGATGCCCCGCCACAGGACCACCACCCCACACCCCACCCCCTGCAGAGGGAGAACCACCTCGCAAATGGTCCCTGACATCCAGGAGAAAGACTGAGAACGATGGCAAGACCCCCGCCAAGAAATGAGACCACCCTGATTGTCATCCTACTGTCGCACTTTGTCACCCTGTCCATCCTTAAACTGCCCCAGCTCCACTTTCTATGTCCATATGGGCAATGCACCTGTGAGACTAATAGACTGTTGTAGTGGGTGAGGGTGGGGGTGGGGGTGTTGCGTGTTGCATGTGTGTGTCACTCTCTTCCCCCCCTCCCCTGTGTCGTAGGTGCAGTACTCACTGTGGTCTCCGCCGCCACCGTTCGTGCTCCTGGTAGAGGGGCAGGAAGACTATCGCAGGGAGAATTTGGAGTTCCGGGTCCATGGTGTCCTGGTTCCTCGTGGAGTGTGTCGAGGTGAGCGTTTTCCCTTCGGAATCCTGTTTCCACCGTGTTTTTATCCACGGTGAATCCGACCCGGAAAAGGTGGCGGATTGGTGGGTTGTAATAGTGTGGGCGGTACATTGGCCTCCGCCTGTCTGTTGGCGGTAACCGCAGCGCTGTTTGTTTGTGCCGCCATGGCGGTCAGAGTGTTAAAGTGGCTGTCTTTGTTGGCGGTTTCCACCACGGTCGTAATTGCTAAATTTTTACCGCCAGCCTGTTGCCGGTCTTACAGCCATTTTAGCACCGCCCGCCAGGGTTGTAATGACCACCGTAGGCCTTTTTTACAAGTTTGGCGGGCAGTGGAGGCCGCCCGCCAAACTCATACCGCCACATGACCGTCAGTGCGGCCAGGTCACTGCCAACCCTATTTTGAGTCTCCTGCTGGGCGGAAACAGTGTTTCTGCCTGCCGGCCCAGCGGGACACAAGGCTTTATCACTGACGCCAGCTTGTAACCGAGCCGGCGGCAATGTGGTGGTGCGGCGGGTGCAGCATCTGCCACGCTTTCCACGTCGCATAATTCCGGCAGGGGAAAGCGCAACAGGGCTGTCCATGGGGGCCCCTGCACTGCCCATGCCAAGTGCATGGGCGCCCAGTGGGCCGCCGATGCCCCCATTCTGCCAGCCTTTCCATGGTGGTTCAACCCCCATGAAAAGGCTGTCAGATTGGGGAGTAGTAATCCTCAGAAAGGTGCTGTATGCAGAGCCATCCTGGCGCATTACAATCGCCAAAACCGGCAGGCTGTCATGGTGGCTCCAGGGCGATCTGACCACCACCGTGAGTCTGGTGGTCTTAAGACAGCCAGACTTGTAACGAGGGCCTTAGTTTGGTGTGTCATTAGCTTCAAAACTTTTCCAAGTTGTCATTTGTAATGTCATGCAGCCTGTTGTGAACTATAGCAAGGACATATTAGTTTGCAGAGCTGCACAGAAGGGCCCAATAGTGCTCTCACGCAAGCATGTCAATTACTCGGTGATGCCGGTTTGACTTTCATTGTTGACAAAATTGAAATTCTTTGGTCGTATCTTCTCCAATGGGTGCATGGCCTGACCCTGAAAAAGTACAAGCTTTGACAAATGCTGAATCCCCACAAGATGTCTCAATGGTACATTCTTTTCTTCAAATGGCCAGTTACAGTTCAAGATACATAAAAGTCTTTGTCACTGTTAGTACTCCATTATGAGAGTTGACCAAGAAAAAAGCTTCATTTCAATCATCAAAATAATGTTAGAAAAGTTTCAAGAGAATGAAACAGGCCAATGAAAATGCTTCAGAAATTGCAAACCTTAATACAAAGCTTCATGCAGAGATTGTGGTCGATGGTAGCCCAGCAGGGTTAGGAGAAATCCTTGCACAGAATAGTGTATTCCAAATTCTACACAGGATAATGTGGCCTGTGCCAGTAGAAGTTTGTCTCAAACAGAACGAGCTTACTCACAGCATAAGAATGAAACTTTGGCAGTGGTATGGGCTTGAGAACATCAATCAATCATTAAATTTATAAAGCGCACTACGTACCCGTGAGGGTTTCAAGGCGCTGGGGGAAGGGGGAGGGGGTGCTGTTACTGATCGAAGAGCCAGGTTTTGAGGAGTCTTCTGAATGCGAGTAGGTCTTGGGTCTGGCATAGGTCGGTCGGGAGGGAGTTCCAGGTCTTGGCCGGCGAGGTAGGAGAAGGATCTGCCGCCGGTGGTCTTTCGCTGGATGCGGGGGACGGCGGCCAGGGCGAGGTTCGTGGAGCGGAGCTGGCGAGTGGGGGTGTAGAAGTTGAGTCTGCTGTTAAGGTAGGCAGGTCCGGTGTTGCGGAGGGCCTTGTGTGCGTGGGTGAGTAGTTTAAAAGTGATCCTCTTGTCTACGGGGAGCCAGTGAAGGTCTCTCAGGTGGTGGGAGATGTGGTTGTGGTGGGGTACGTTGAGGATCAGTCAGGCGGAGGCATTTTGGATGCGCTGGAGGCGTCGTAGGTGTTTGGCAGGGATGCCTGAGTAGAGTGCGTTGCCGTAGTCTAGCTTGCTGCTGACGAGGGCCTGTGTCACGGTTCTTCTGGTTTCAGTCAGGATCCACTTGTTGATCCTGTGGAGCATGCGAAGGGTGTTGTAGCAGTAGGAGGAGACTGTGTTGAGCTGTTTGGACATGGAGAAGGAGGAGTTGAGGATGAATCCTAGATTTCGTGCATGGTTGGTGTGAGTTGGAGGGGTTCCCAGTGTGGGCGCCCACCATGAGTTGTCCCAGGCTGAGGGGGTGGGTCCGAGGATGAGGACCTCCATCTTGTCTGAATTCAGCTTCAGCCGGCTGTTCCTCATCCATTCGGCGATGGCCTTTATGCCCTCGTGGAGGTTGGTTTTGGCGGTGTGCGGGTCTTTGGTGAGGGAGAGGATGAGATGAAAGTCATCGGCGTAGGAGATGATGTTGAGGTCGTATTGGCGGGCCGTTTGTGCGAGGGGGGCCATGTAGATATTGAACAGTAGAGGGCTGAGGGGATCGCTGCGGATGATGTCGGTGGCTTTGGATTGGAAGGGCGGGAGGCGTACACTTTTGGTTCGGCCATGAAGGAAGGAAGCGATCCAGTCGAGGGCTTTGTCTTGCATTCCGGCTTTGAAGAGGCGGGCTATCAGGGTGCGGTGGCAGACTGTGTTGAATGCGGCAGATAGGTCCAGGAGGATGAGGGCTGATGTTTCTCCGTTGTCCAGTTGGCGTCTGATGTCGACTGTGGTGGCTAGAAGGGCAGTCTCGGTGCTGTGGTTCCGTCTGAACCCTGACTGGGAGGGGTCCAGGATGTTGTTGTCTTCGTGGTGGCGGGTCAGTTGCGTGTTGGCGATTTTTTCGATGACCTTCACCGGGAACGGGAGCAGGGAGATGGGACGGAAGTTCTTGAGATCTTGAGTGTCAGCTTTGGGCTTCTTCAGGAGGGCGTGGATTTCAGCATGCTTCCAGCTTTCCGGGAAGGTTGCTGTTTCGAAGGAGATATTGATTGCCTTCCGTAGTTGGGGAGCGATGATTGCGTCAGCTTTGTTGTACATGTGGTGTGGGCATGGGTCCGACGGTGATCCTGAGTGGGTGGAGTTCATGTTCTTGAGTGTCTCTGTCATTGATGTTTGTCCAGGAGGTCAGGTGGTTGGTGTGGGTAGGGATTGCGGGGATGGGATCTGGCATGGTTGTGGTAGAGAAGCTGTTGTGGATGTCGGTGATTTTCTGGAGGAAGTAGGTGGATAGAGAGTCGCAGAGTTCTTGGGATGGTGGAATGTCGTTGATGTTGGTGCTGGGATTGGAGAGTTCTTTCACGATGTTGAAGAGCTCTTTGCTGTTGTGTGCGTTTTTATCCAGGCGGTCTTTGAAGGAGGATCTATTGGTTATTCTGATGAGTTGGTGGTTCCTGCGGGAGGCGTCCTTGAGGGCTGTGTGGTTGTCGGGGGTGTGTTCATGGAGCCATTTCTTTTTTAGTTTCCGGCAGTCACTTTTGGAGGCTTGGAGCTCGTCGGTGAACCAGGTGGTTTTTTTGCAGGCTTGGTTGTTGGGTGGTATCTTGAGAGGTGCTAGGGAGTTGGCACAGTTGGTGATCCACTGGTTGAGGTTGAGGGTGGCGGTATCTGGGTCGGTGGGGTCGGCGGGTGGGTTCTGGGTGAGGGTATTGGTTAGTTGCTCTTTGGTGACTTTGCTCCAGCAGCGGCGAGGTGGTTGTTGGGGGGCGGTGGTGCTTGGTTTGTTTCTTGAAGGTGAAATGGATGCAGTGGTGGTCGGTCCAGTAGAGTTCGGTCGTGTGGTTGAAGGTGACGTGGGTGCTTGTGGTGAAGATGGGATCAAGCGTGTGTCCTGCGATGTGGGTGGGTGTGGTGACGAGTTGTCGGAGTCCGAGGTTGGCGAGGTTGTCTATCAGCGTGGTGGGGTTGAGGTCGTTGTTGTTCTCTAGGTGGTAGTTGAGGTCTCCGAGGAGGATGTAGTCCGGTGAGGGGAGTGCGTGGGTGCTGGCGAGTTCGGCGATGGTGTCATTGAAGGGTGCTTGTGGGCCCGGGGGTCTGTATATGAGAGTTCCTCTGAGGGTGGTGTTGGGGTCGGTGTGGATCTGGAAGTGTAGGTGCTCGGCGATCTTGAGGGTGTTGTCCGTGTAGGTGGAGACTTTGAGGGTGGATTTGTGGGCGATGGCTATTCCTCCTCCGATGCCATTGCTGCGGTCTCTTCTGTGATCTTGTAGCTGTCTGGGATGGCTATGGCGATGTCGGGTGCTGAGGAATCGTTCCACCAGGTTTCGGTCAGGAAGGCTATGTCTGGGTCGGTGGTGTCGAGCAGGTCCCAGAGTGTGATGGCGTGCTTGTGAGCAGAGCCGGTGTTGAGGAGTATGCAGTGGAGGTGGTTGGATCCGGCTCTGGGGGGTTTCGTTGTTTTGTCACAGGTGAATTTGCAGGTGTGGCCAGGGTCGAGGGCGTTGAGGTCGCTGGTCGTATTGCGGCGCCTGGAGGGGCTGTGGTCCCGAGGACCAGGGGGGTGGCGCAGGGCGTGGTCCAGGTGCGGACGGGTGCAGACGGGCTTGCAACAAGGGGCAGAGTACAGGCACAGAAAGTGGGACAGAGACAGAGGAAAAAGGCACAAATTAACAAGGGGCAAAGTACAGGCACAGAGAATGGGACAAAAATGGAGGAAATGACACTAATAAGTACAAGGGGCAAAATACAAGAACAAAGAGCGGAGCAAAACAGATGGACATGGCGCAATAAAAACAGAGCACAAAAAGCAAAAATAACCAATGCAAAAGTCTAGCGAAGCTTACCTGAAGCCCACTAGACACCAGGGATGAGACGCAGTCGGGTGCCTGCGGGTGGAGAAGGGCCTCGAACACGCGAACAGCAGCATGGGCGGGGGTCAGGGACACGGAGGCAGCAAGGTGGTGCTGCGATCGTGGGGGAGCTAGCTCCTGGCCAAAGGCAGGTCAGAGGTTGCTCCATCACAGGTGTTCCTGTATGGAAAACCATTTACATTTGTGACTGATCATCAAGCTTTGCTGACTATCTTGGTAAATCCAAAAGCCAAGATGCATTTTGGATTGAACGATGGGGACTACAATTACAAGAGTGCGATTATACAAATGTGCATCACCCAGGAAGGGATCAAAATCCTGCTGTCTGCTTTTCGAGAATGCCTACAGAAGGTCACTGAACTCCATCCAAGATGGCTGAGGCCTGTATTAATTTCATTGTCAAGTCAAATACACCAGCTGCTGTATTGTTAGCCACTTATGGAGCAGATATGCTGATCTGAGAAATTTCTATTGATCTGCGTGTGTTTATTAATGAGAAAAGTTGATAAAGAAACTAATACCTTAAAATAACGTGTGTAAGCAAAATGAGCCCGCGGGGAGTGGTCACCATGTGTATTAACAAGATGCTAAATAATGAAAAATATTCATGAAAAATTTATTGATATGTCATACTTGGATGTATAACCTATGTTTTGTGTTAATTCGCATCTTTAACTTAGCCAAACTAAAGGCCTGGTTTTACTGAGCCTTGCCTGTTCTAACGTGAAGATGCGACAAGGCTTGTGTGGACTGGAACTGGAGAGAAGGACCTTGAACTGTGCAGAGTTCAGATGGCTCTGCTAGAACATTCTGCAATGTACCAGCCGACAGAAGATGATGAAGACAATTTGATACAATTATGTCTAGTATAGGCTAAACGCACTTTCCCAGGACTTGAACAATGGAAGCATGATTAAAAGACTGTGTGCAACAATTTAATTACCTGAAGAGCCGGATTATGTTCTCATCCACAGAAGAACCAATCATACTAATAGAACTTGAATCCTAAGTTGACATGTATATGCGGTAAACAAAAATTATAGGTTAGAGTCATAACTTCTGATAAGGTTGACCAATTAGCAATTGGTGGGGTGGACTGAGAGAACCCAATAAAAAGTCATGATAAGCGGAGAAAAGGCAGAGCGTAGAGGAGAAAGTTGATGACGTCAGTAGACGCTGTCCGAAGTGCTGATAATTGGGCTTACACTCTGTGAGCCTGATACTTTGCTGATGACTGATGACCTGGAGACGAAGACTGATTGATTGCTGACCCATCTTGGATAGGTAGGTATAATAATGCAACTGATTAATTTGTGCTTTTTATTCAAGGTACCAACTACGCTGTTTTTGAAGTATTTTATCATTTAGATAGATTTTTCCAAATTAATGTTTTTCCAAATTGTTTTCGCATGAAGACCCACATGCTGATCTTGACAACTGACTGACGAAATTTTCTTTGCTCAATTACTATATAATGAGTTGAGAAAGTATTAGTTTAATGTTGCTTTGATTTTGTGATTCTTGGATGAATAACGTTTCTGTGATGGTTAATAAAGTTTGATTAATGATAAAGTTGAATTAGGTTTCTGATTAGAATTGTAACCAATAGGGAATAAAAACAATTAACCGTCTTGAGAGTAATGGTATTTCTTATTAGATAGGTGTGTTCATTAATGTTTGATTTAGATTTTTAGTGTTGTTGATGGTTCAGTAGTCTACCGCAGAGTTAGGATACTCCATGCGATCCAAAATGTTCATCGACCTATACGTGTCTCCTTGTAAGTTTACTTACTAAGGACCAGGCGTGCTATCAGTTTTTGGTAGCAGTTTGATGGTTAGTTTCCTTGGGGAACTAGTTATTTGGAGACTATTGGTTTTGGTCATAGTTAAACTTAGGTTTAGTTGTTTGTATTTTATGAGGTTTGAATTTTGTTTTTCTGAAATGGCAATAGTAGCAGGGATGATGTTGTTAGGGTTTGTGCACAGCAAAGAGCATGTCCCCTCTCACTGCACTAGTGGGTTCTGTAATAGCTCCCTTTTAAACTTACTATTGAAAGCCTTTCTTGCTATCTCACCTTCCCCCCCCCCTAGGCTTCTGTGTATGTTGTTTAATGTGCTGTTTTGTTTACACATTGGGCCTTGCTTTTACCAAGGCTTCTTTAAAACACTCCTCTCTAGGCCATGTGTTAATTTAACTCATTTGCATAATAACTGAAACTCTGCACACCTTTCAAGAACATGTGCAGCATGTGAGGACCACACCCAGCTCTTCAAACCACACCCAGCTCTGCACACCTTTCAAGAACATGTGCAGCACGTGAGGACCACACCCAGCCCTGTCTATAAAAGGCAGCCCCCGTGCCTCACCCAGTGCTTGTGCTCGTCTACCTCCCGCTTACCTGAGGACAGATCCCTCGGCGCTGGCACTCCTGCTCTCTACAGACTTTCATTGGCTTCAATGGGCACAGCTGCTGGCTCTTCCTTCTTCCGGTTTCCGGTTCCTCCTTGCCTTAGCCTCTCTCCTACAAGCAACCTGCAAAAGAGAAAGAAGACAAGGTTAGACTGATCAGTATCTCTTGCCAGCAACAAGTAAGTGCAAAACTTTTATTACCTGAAAGAACTTTGACAACAATTTCTGGATTCGTGTATAGACAATTTGAAACAAGATACCTTCCACGAACATTGTGATTCAAACTCTTTGTTACAAGAATACTTTGCGGAACTTTTTTTTTATGGAACTTTTAAGAATCGAACCGTGGAAACCATTAACAGCAAGGCAAACAGTAAATCAAGGACTTGCACAAATTACATGCTGTATTTTGACGTAAAAGTACAGTATTTGTTTTATAAAAGATTCTGGAAATATCGGAAAAGTGAGTCTGCTATTGGGAATTTAGGCTTTAGTTATATTAAGATGAATGTTTGATATTGGTAATTCTGATAACGGTATTTGTTTAATGTTTTAGAAGCTTTAGAGTAATAGAAAGCACATCCCAGAGCAGTAACACATTCCAGACCTGGAAACTAGAGACCAGGATCCAAGAGGTACTTTTAGAAGAAAATTTCTAATAAATAAAGGGATAGTCAGGAACCCAGTTAGGAATAGGTTGTACTTATCTGTTCTTTGTTTATGTTTCATTAGGCACCAGTTTCTACAAAAGTCAGAGAGGGCCGCAGATTTGTGCAGCACTTCAACAGTGGAAACGCAAGAACGGTGTTGTCTCTTTATTTTATTTTATCCACTTCCCCCCTTCCCTTGAGCTTCTGTTCTTAGAGCACTGTTTTAAAAACTAATGTGCTGGAACAAGCAGTTTCAGGGTGGGGTCGGATTGTCTTCAACCTCCATCAGAACTGAACAAGGACTCAGGTGAGCTGGGCTTTGACAGATGTCCCCTTAAACACAGAAATGTCTTTCCCAGATCCTGGATCCCATTAGTAAGGTTGGGTACGTTCTTAGTGTATTTTTGAAGTAATATGAAAGTGGTAGGTTGCGCTTGCACAAGGCTTAAGCAGATCGTAGGTGAATTGTGATGTATGTGAGGTAAAGTAGGAAGTCTGCATACTCTGATTAAGGTTAGTAGGAGTGTGCGTACTCCACAGTGTGAGAGTAGGGAAGTCATCGAACTTCATACGTATGTGGCGCTTTATGCTAAAAAATTATCCATGTGGTTGTTAGTGATGTACGGACACTGTGGTCTAAGACTGCGGAGTATATTGACAAGTGTAGGAGACACGGTTATATGTTGTAATCTGTCTGGTTTAATAGGTTGACCGGGCGTGGTCAACAAGTCAGTGTGTGTGGTAGATGAGTAAAAGAAGTTTCGACTGAGATTTGGCGAGTCCTATGTGCACCAGGACAGGCCCATTGATCAGTTGAGAGTAAAATTAGTGAGTCAAATTTTGCTTGCGAATGTGGGAGACTGAGAAAGAGGAATAGCTAGAAGAGCCAAAAAGAGCCATTAGTGAAAATCCGTAAGGTCCCTGAAGTGATTGTGTCCCTTCCTGTAGTAAACCAGCAGGTTTGTTTTAGGTATTGTTGGTAAAGGCGCCCGCAATAAAATTGCATTAGTTGAGTGAATCGAGTTGAGGAGGACAAGTCGCAAGACTTTGTCAGCCGCTGTGTGTAAAATGTAAATTAGCACTTGTATAGCGCACTACTCACCCGTTAGGGTCTCAAGGCGCTGTACTCATACCGCTATGGAACCCCTCCTGGCTTTTCCCTGTGAGGCACCCACTCCTGAGCACCCCCAGGGTGAAGCCAGGCATCCAAGCGCTGTGGGGGCCGTTGTGGAGATTAAGCAAGCTATTGCCCAGAGTTGCAGAGTGGAACCCTTGAATTAGATTAGGCACCGAGGCGAGAATTATCTGGTCAAGGGGAATTGAGCCCAAGACCTGCCGAAGCGGGACTTGAACCCTGGTCTTGAGCCAGATCTCTGCTTCAGGGTCTGCCGCTCTAACCATTGAGCCACACTTCTCCACATGTGTCAGTGTGACGTCACAGTGTGCCGTGCTGGGATAGGTTGGTCGGTAAGAAGAGCCGTGACCAGAATGGCAGCCGTCTGTGAGAGGCAATTGGTCGGATAAACGGGCAAAGGGAATCTCTGTAGTAAAAGTCATTTCATTTATTGAATCAACCGTAAACAAAAACAGGCAAAATTGCGTTTTTCTAGGCATTTAAGAGTGCAATGAGGGGTGATACTTACATTAAGGCATCAGTAGGAGAGACCCCCCCCAGAGGATTCTCCAGCTTATTTTGTGATGGCAGAGCGAGGTGTAGCATCGTGTCCTTGGTTAAAGCAATGGAGTAAATAGACGAGGAATCAAGGGACTTTAGCATGTCCAGAACACAGAACATTTAATTTGAGAATTTTGGATCAATTGCGATTATTACTGTATGATATGAAGCCATAACCGAGGCCAGCACAGTTCGAGGCTTTAGCAGTCTGGGAGTTAGTAGCCAGACAGCAGCAGGAATTGAAATTTAATAGAAGAGTGAAAAAAGTGGAAAAATCATTAGCGAATGCTAGATGGGATTGGGAGCAAAAGAGATGGAGGATGGCGACAATGTAAGAGATTAAAATGTTCCCAGCAATTACAGAGGGAGATGAGTCAGAAAAAGGGGATAGTTCTAAGGAAGAAGAAAGTGGGGAAAAAATAAAAGGAAAAAGTCCTTTGTAGATGATGATGACTCGGATGTCGAGGATCTCATTACACAGTTGTTAAGAGAGAGCCCTCCACTTTTGACAACCTATGCATGGGGTCCGGGTACTAATGCTATGGCCCCCCCAGATACTCCTGTGCAATCCCAGGGAGCAGGGGGAGCTGGACAGGCAGAAGGCGGACAATTGCCAGGGGTAGTACAGAGCAGAGTACACCTATTGCAGGAGCTAGTACTGTAGCTCAGGCACAAATGCATCCACTTTCAGCACAGAGAATTTATCCAGAGGTACCAGTTCTTGAGACTGTTTTGAATATCATTGTGCCGAGGGAGCAGGTGCTTCCAAACCCAATGTTGATTCAGACAGACCCAACACCAATGATGTTATTCTCAGCCCAAGCGTGGGTTTGTCAAAGTTTACACCACTGACAGGAACACCAACTGATTACACACCAGTTATGAATCAGGCAATGGGAGTGCCACTCGCACAGAGTGCGGGTGATAGAACAGCCCCGGATGCAATATCGCTACTGATTACTGTTGGTCCAGCCGTACCCTTATATGCACAGAAGAAAACAGAGACAGAAGAGCAGAATGACATGTCACAGAGTCTTGTGAGAAGGGGAGTGGGAGATTCTGCACAATTGACATCGTCCGTAGGACAGGCTTCCAATGAACCTAGACCTTCTATAGGTTTTAGTCCTCTTGTAGCATTACCAGATGCGGTAAATGGCTCAAACGCAAGTCAGAGTCTGAGACTTCTGACACCGCAAGCTTCGCGCACAGTGGCACAGCAGTTACCAGCCCTGAATGCAAATAACATTTCATTGCCAGGGTTAACAGCTCAACAGTTAAATAACTGGCTGGATAGTCTAAATACTTCTCAGAATGTATAAAAGGGCGAAGACCAGTTAAACCGAGTAGGATTAAACATAGAATGAAACGAGTTAGTTGAGGGAACAATGGGGCTGAATTGGTTAGAATCCTATACCGAGGAAGAGCTGAGGTATTTGTGCCCAAGAATTAGAAAGGAGGTGTGGAAAATACATCAGAAGCTAGCGGAATTAGCAGAGAAACATGACATTGATCTTAGGATGCCGAAACATCTGAGACGAAGTTACAGATTAGATTTTGAGGCAAAAGATTTTGAACACATGAGATCAGCAGGGATGAAAGCACACTTGAGAGATTTGTTGCAGAGTGCACAGATTTGGGGAGCATTAGAGAAGTGGGAAGGTAGATGGATGAAGAAAAAAAAGAAACGAAAATGAGATTCCCAAGAAGGGGCAGAAGGAGTTGACAAAGGGGAATCAGTTAAAATGCTTCTGATGAGGGAAATCCCAGGGGGTCCATTTATTCATGTCCCATGGCACAGGAGTGACATACTGTCTTTTACGAATGATTATCCCAAGTTGAGGGAGAAGCCACTTGAGTGGTATCAACAGACTGAGAGATTTATGAAACTCTCAAAATGTTTGTGGGAAGACTTGAATACATTAATGGAGATAGTTGTTCCAGCTGACCTATGGGTTGAATGTAAGAGGGCAGTAGACTGGCCAACGAGTGAACCAGAGAGAGACAAGGTTACAGGTGCACCATCACCCGGGTTGATGAAGAATTATTATAAGGTGATTGAGTTTTTGAAGACTAGAATCTCTCCCAAAAACATTGATTGGCAGCGGATTGATAGAACAGTCAAGGAGTCTAAAGAGTCAATTCACACTTACTATGAGAGGTTGCTGAAAGCTTTCAAGTACAGTGGTAAGGAAGCAATCGAGCCAAAGGACATGTTGCATTTTGTGTTCAGATTTGTTGAAGGGTTGAGGCCAGAAGTAGGACAGATGATTATGAGTCATTTGATTTGCTGGCAGGCAAAACCGATTGATGAGGTATTGCAATATGCTAAATACTGCAGTGATGAGATTGAATTGAAACAAAAGAAATTGAAAGAAAAAGCAGTGGTGATGCAGAATAAGGCAGCCCAAACAGGAGCGCAAGGAGCTTTAGTGCTGCCTATGCCACAGCAACAGAGGGCTGTCATGTTTCAACCTCAAGTAAGGGGCAGAGGGCACGGAATGGATATGATGCGCGGTCCAGGTTTAGGAACTGTGGTTATTCAGAATGATGTGCAGGGTATGAAAAGGATGTTACAGTGTAATTTGTGCGTAAACGTGGGACACTGGAAGCAGGAGTGCCCATTGATGGTGCAAGCAAGGTAATGTCAGTACAATTCACACTGTGAAAATCCTGAAAATGAGGGGCATAGTTCCGAATGCTCAGAATCGAGGACAGAATTTCTTGCCCATACAACAAAGGCAGGTGCCTCATGCACAATTTGCTCCATTATCACCAGTACAGCAGCAGGTTTCTATGGTACCTAGACAGCAAATGCAAATACCCCAAGCACCCATGGAACAGCAACAGGTTATGTTTACTCAACAGGTCACAGGTCAAAGACAGGAAAATAGTAATAACACAGTACACCAGCTGCCATTTTACAGTGAGGATAAAATAAACGAAGAATGGATGAGTGACAGTTTGGATGAAGGAGCCTGTATTCTTGCTGCCTCCCTAGAAGTAGATCAGAGAGGGCCTTTTGTAAAGGGAAAGGTGATGGGTCACAAGGTTTCATTCTTAGGTGATACTGGAGCTCCATGCTCCACAGTGAGTAGTATAGAAGTACCGAATTTGCCTCTTTCAGGCAGGACAGTTCAAGTTGTGGGAGTGGGGAATAGACAATTGGCGAACCCCATCACGGAACCAGTTCAAGTTGAAATCGGAAATTATTTGGGACTGCATAGATTTGTGGTGTGTGATTCAAGTCCTGTGTCCTTACTAGGTATAGATTTGTTGTGCAAGACCAAATGCTCTATAAATTGTACAGATGCAGGGATAGAAGTCCAAACAAATAGTGATGAAGAAGAGGAGCAGGTGTCAGCTATGGTATTCAATGATGCTTATGAAGAATACCCATTGATTGAATTTTTCCCAATGTTCACTGTGAAAGAGTTGCATGCAGATTTACAGGGAACTGTGAAGGAGGAAGTCTGGGACTTGACAGGAAAGGAATTGAGATTGATTAAAGTGGAACCTATCAAAATTACTTTGAAACAAAAATTTTGAATTCCCAAAGCTTCCTCAGTATAACATAGCACAGGATGTGTTGATGAAAGTGGCGCAGATAATTGGAGACTTTTTAAAACAAGGAGTTCTAAAGGAAGTGTTGAGTAGCCCATGTAATTCACCGATAATGGGTTTGAAAAAGCCTTGTGGAAAGGTACGAGTTGTGCAGGATTTGCGAAAAGTGAATGACATGGTGGTTAAGTGCTACCCGATCATACCCAATCCAACAGTGATACTGTTTCAGATCCCGTGCGATGCGGAGTGGTTCACAGAGGTTGATTTGTCACAAGCTTTCTTTTCCCTACCACTTCATGAGGACAGTCAGTTTCTTTTCAGTTTCAAATTCTTAGATAAAGTCTATAGCTGGTGTTGGCTTCCACAAGGGTACACGGAGTCTCCATCCCTGTTCAATCAGATTTTGAAAAATAATCTGGAGTTGTTGGAATTACCTTGCCAGTCGACTCTTGTACAGTACATTGATGATTTATTAATTGCATCCAAAGCAAGGGACGAGTGTAAACATGACTCGATTGCCCTGTTGAATCATTTGGGAGAGTTTGGACATAAAGTCTCACCTGTAAAGTTACAGTATTGTCAAAAATCAGTCAAATATCTGGGACATCAGATCGAGAAAGGGTTGAGAAGAATCTCCAGAGAAAGGATAACAATGATTTTGCAGAGAAGTCCCCCAACATCCCAAAAGGATGTACGCATGTTTTTGGGAATGGTGCGGTACTGTAGACCGTGGATTCCGAATTTTGCTGAGATAGCCAAACTCCTACAGCCGTTCAACCAAAAAGGAGTTACAGATCCCATTATCCTGGATGAGGACCAGATGAAGGCATTCACTGAATTGAGAGAGAATTTGTGCAGAGCTCCATCATTGGGAATGCCTAATTACACAAAACGTTTCACATTGTTCTGCCATGAACGTGATGCTTGTTCTTTGTCTGTTTTGACACCGGTCCATGGAGGTGCTTATCGCCCAGTAGCTTATTTTTCAGCTACCTTAGAACTGGTTGCAGCAGCCTTACCAGGTTATCTGCAAGCAGTAGCCGCAGTTGGTCAGAGTCTTTCCCAATGTGAAGGGGTAGTCAATGGATACCCTGTAACGGTAATGGTATCACATTCTGTTGAGATTTTACTGACAAGGACAAAAACACAACATTTGATGGGGGCCAGACTGACAAGGTATGAGACGAGCATCTTGGGAGCTCCAAATGTAACATTGAAAAGATGTACAGTATTGAATCCAGCAATATTACTTCCAGGTGATACTGTTGAAATTGAGAAGGAGGAGGATATTGAGTGTGATTGTCTTGATGTGACTGAATTGTGCACAAAACCAAGGCCTGAGATTAGAGACACACAGTAAGAAGAAAATTATCAAATTGTCTTTGTCGATGGTTCATGTCTCAGAGATGGGACTGGTACCTTGAGTGCAGGATATGCTGTATGCACCATTACGGGAACGTTGGAGGCTTCATGGCTTCCAGGAGTATATTCTGCGCAAGTGGCAGAACTGGTAGCTCTTACCAGAGCTTGCTATGTTTCTACCAGGTTATGAGTAACAACCTACAATGATAGTCAATATGGATTTGGAATTGTTCATGATTTTGGTCAATTGTGGTCGCAACAAGGTTTTTTTACCTCAACTGGAACACCAGTAAGGAATGGCGACCTGATAAAAGAGTTGTTGTACGCAATTCAGTTACCTGAAGAAATTGCTGTAGTAAAATGCAGTGCACATCAAAAGACACAAGATCCCATTTCTTTGGGAAATGGATATGCAGATCAAGTTGCAAGGTTTTGTGCATTAAACTGTATATCGTTCAAGGATAAGTGGGAATTAATGCCAGAAGAAGAGACAAATTGTGCAAGTTTTGCTTTGAAAATAATTGACACTTTAGAGGAATTAAAAACATTACAAGAAAATGCAGAGAAGGAAGAGAAAAAGCGGTGGTCAAAATTAAAATGTATACAAAGACCAGATTAAATTTGGGTATCTGAGGAGGGCCAGATGGAGTTGCCAAATAGTCTATTGACTCAGATGGCCCGACATTACCATGGTCAGGCACACATTGGAAGAGATGCCATGGTTAGGCTGTTCAAAGTTGATTGGTTTACTCCAAAATTCAGGCAAGCAGCAGAAGGGGTATGTCACAGATGTGTGATTTGTCAGCAGCTAAATGTGGGAAAAGGGACAGTGGTGAATTTGAGCCACATTGGAAGAGCAGGTGGACCATTCAGCAGAATGCAATTGGATTTCATTGAGATGCCTGCATGTGGTGGATTGAAGTACGTGTTGGTGATTGTGTGTGTGTTTAGTCACTGGATTGAAGCATACCCCACACGTAGAAATGATAGTCTCACAGTTTCAAAGCTGTTTCTTAGAGAGTTAATACCACAGTTCAGATTTCCGATCTCTTTAGAATCAGATAGGGTGAAGATTGTGAAGGAAAGTGAAGGTGTTATATATAGTATGTACAGAAGGTGGTTAGAGGGCTTTGCATCATTGCCTTAAACTGAGATCATAGGGAAAGCTCTCTCAAATACTGAAAAGAAGCTAGGCGGTCACATGAGTCAGCACTTTCTACCCTCACTCATTGTGGCATTTTACTCTTTTGCTGAGCTGACATGCTCTTTTTCGAAATTCTTATTGGTTATTACTCTTTCATCTAATATGTCTTCAACAGGTTCTCATTCATGAGGCAATTGGAAACCATCTATGGAGGCAATAACAGAGCTATTCTGTCCACACAGTAACGCTCAATATTTATATAAGGTATTAAGAGGGACAGATGTAGCTCCAAAGAGGCGTGGAGGGCTTTGAAGTGAATATTTAGAACCAACTGAGGCATGAGGTGTCCTTTTTTAGATCGCTATAATGGAACATGTCCTCCTATCCGTTCCAGCACAACATATACATTTATTTAGCTGCCTGTGATGTCTAAATCTAGGACATCCAAACTGGTGCCTGTAAGACTGAGATGGATGGGGAAAGAGGGTGAACAACAATCCACAAGACAATGGAGTAGACTGATGCCAGCAAAAGATTGGTGTCACTAGTGGTGATTTGCATGTCATGCCCATCTATCCTTGTTCCTAGTGTCCTTGTTCCTATGGAATTAGAATACCTTTGCCTAAATTTCTTCTGCCAACTATATTGACTCCTACATTTTGTTGACAAGAATATATACTCATAGGAGTTACTAATAGAAAACCTGCAACAAATGGAGCAATAATGTTCCTGAGATATTTGTATTACACAATATTTAGTCAATAGTGTTTTGACACATAATTCTGTGTGTCAGAGCTAAATTAAGGCCTTTCTGGTTTTAGAAATGGTTGAAGGGAATGAGGTCATCCTAAGGGATCACCTGACAGCGGCTCAGACTGTTCCTCATGCCCACCTATCCAATCTTGTAATCCTCCTCATGTTCTGTCCTAGCATGCAGGAGCCTAGACAGAATCTGCTGTCTCACCCAAGATATCCCCTCTTACTCTCTCTCCAGCTCCCTCTCAAGACATCTCTTCCATTGACTAAATTTCTGCACCAGAGATACCTTGGCCACGAAGAACACTGCAAACCAGGTTCTTTCCATCTAGAACAAAGAACTACACTCCCATTGCTGATGGACACTTGTTATTTATTCCACAACCACCGGGCTCTGTACAGCAACGCCACCTAGGGTGATCGAAGGGACGATAAATACTAGTTATGTACTTTCTATATGTGCACACCCACGCTCTTTGTGAGGGGCCGTAGGCTATTTAACCCCACCTCTTCCCCATCTGACCCCCTATTCCTCCACCTTTGCCCCCTCTATCGTTACCTACACCAGCTGACTGCATCTATCCTAGGCACTATGAGGCTACTCAATATGAAATGCTGCACTTTATAAAGAAATTAATTGTATTAAGATTGAGCCTGTCCATACATTTCTTGTAACAATAGATACATTCACTCCATACTCATGGAACTTGAAGGCAGTTGGATATTTTGAGGCTGTGGTGTTTAATGGGTCCTGTGTGCTAACAAGAAGTGTAGAGGGATGAAAGTAGGCCTGAGGTGAAACCCTGCCACGCAGCCCTAGCATTCTACTACCCTCGCATTTCGCAGGACTTTCTAAGAAAAACGTTTGGCCCCCTGCACTTACTTTGATTTCTTTTAACATATTAAGTACTGGCGGGCATGTCAACTCTACCTATTGTTGGCTCCTGTATATAGCAGAACACAAAGCTATTTAGTGTGTCTATAGATGGAAATCTTGACTATTTAAATATGATTCTTGATTATATTTTCGAAACACAGGCACTGGACAACTGTCATATCCAGTGGCTTATGGACTGTTTATTGCTAATTTTGGTTTTGAATTTGGACAGTCAAATGCAGGTATATAGGCCATCATTTGGACCTTGGCGGTAAAAACCGCCTACCACCGCGGCGTTGGCTACCAAAAGTCAGTCGCCGTGGCTACCAGCCATCCACCTGATTATGACCACAGACAGATTTCCGCCAGAAGGATGGCGGAAATCAGGCTGTGGCCATGCCGGCGAATGGCGGTAAGGTGGTGCTGGTGTCAGCAGCAGCGCCACACCAGTAGACTGCCGCCGGCCTAAATATGAGAAATAATACAGACTGGTGGTGTTCTGCTGGCGGACACTGCTGTGGGCATAATAATGTCATAATATGGTGGTACATACCGCCAGCCTGTTGGCGGTACTTACCACCATATTTTCACCGACCACCAGGGTCATAATGACCCCCATAATGTCTTAATGATTTGAAAACTGTATTATTGTATGATATTAGTCAAACTATGATTATAAATCACTAAAATTTATCATTCGAAGTCCAATTGGACAGCCTAAAAAAACTGATTTAGTAACACTGGAAAAAAAATATTTATATGTTTTATGTATTTTTGCGTATGGCTAATTAAAGTTGCACAGTAAAGCTGAAACGACAGCTGGACCACTAAAATATGACAGAATTTGGTCACTGTGAAAACAAAGGCCACCTTAATACAGGAATATTTTAGTGAATACACAATGAGGAATTTATAATGATATGTTTTTGATTTTTATGGGCCATTATCAATGGAAATCTTGCAATTAATAAATCCATGATGAATAAAAAGCATGGCAACACCCCCTGAAGCTACCAAACCGTAAACTTCAGTCTAATTCCGCACCTAACATTTATCATAACCCTAAATTAAATTAGTACCCCCTAATTAATGCCATGTTTTTTTTCTTCTTTTTAATGGTCTACTCATCCATTGAGTACAAGGAGGCGTGTCTTCAGTTCTTTTTTTCTTTATCTTTTCAGCCAAAAATTGCTATTTTACCTCTTCTTTATTTTGGGTTTGTCGTCAGTGTATAGTTTCATTGTGGCTTCTATGTTTTCCTATAATACCTTTAGCACCGAGCCCGCACAGACATTCTATAGTAGGGAAATCCCTTAAACTATGTTGTGTGCAACTCCATTCAGAGCTTGAAACACGCAGAACCCCACTTTTGGAGCTGACGAGACAAAGGTTCTTGGAAATGACTAGACGGTGACATGAAAGTGTGATGCAAGAACCATACATAAATATGTAGTACATAAATAATATGGAAAAGCATGGAACTGAGCAGTCAAACTCCCCACCCTTGAGCGTAGCCTCACTATGTTCAGAAGTTGAACTAGTGAATTGCATGACCTTGAAAATCCACCTCAGATGCACAGCCAGATCACATGGTGAGTATCCCATTGCCGATGTTTTCTCTTAGATAACTTTGCTATTCCTTCCTGAGGTGCCCTTCTCATTAACGCGGGGGCGTGTGGGTGGGTTTGATAAATATCTATGACCTAAAAAGCCAGTAGGGAGAAATCGTCTTTACCTCACCTGCTGACTGAAGGTCAAAGACCATTGCTTCATTAAAGTGCTCCCCTCCAGAGCTGTACCCAATTACAACTACGTCTTACCATGCCTTGTATTAGCCAGGCAATTATGCGCTGGAAGTTTCTGTGTTTTAATTAAGCACACTATGTTCAGAACTTCTTCATGCGGTGCATGGGGTGGCTGAAGATCACCCAGCAATGTGGTCGGTGAGTTCTGTGGTGGGCTCAGCTCCTTAGTGGCAAAGGCCCCCAGTACTGAACACATTTAAAAATCCTATAAAAAAATATATGCCATTTCCAGGGCTACTGGAATTATGTGATTGTGTGCCAGCGGCGTTGTTCGCATAATTATGATTTGGCACATTTTCCACATAATCCATCACTTGCTACATAATGGGCGGATTCTAACAAAAAAAGAAAAAGAAAATGTGTTTCTAGCTCAAACGGTTCAGACGTTATTAAAGGTGAAGTGATAGGTGTTAACCTGCAGTGAAGGCCCTGTGCAAAAGTTGACTTGTCACCTTTGTGTTGCTTATTGCTGTATTTGGGAATTAACTTGGTACTAATGAGGTACAACCAATTCCCAGACAGTGAGTAAAAAGTTTAAAAATAACAAAATAATGAAGTAATACTATTACAAAATGTGCCTCATTCTGCAGAATAATTTGCTTATTTTTGCCTCAAAATTCACATGAGTAGGCCTTCTCTGCCGCATAATTCCAGTGGCACAGGGTATTTCATGCCACTTGAAAAGTGGGGTTGTTGTTGATTCGAATGATTCTATTTCGGTGACATATGGGTGAATATGGCTTCTGTAAGAAAATGAGTGAAACCACAAAATGTAATATCTGATGTGTACCTCAAAGCTTTTGTGTCAGCATCTATCCTGGCTCCTAAATACTGCATACCACGATCTTCAATATTTCTTGTACCCACTGCTTCACCTTGCCAAAAACCCTTAGATTGACTTCTGAGCTGACAGACATGCTGTCAGAAGGGAGGTGGACAGCGGGCTTTCTTGCGCAGACCTGCAATTTCTCAGGGCCATGGGCCCGTGCTACATTTATTTAGATTGGAAACAAAGCCTGCCTGTTTACGAATGAAGAGGCAGCTAACATGGGTAAGACCACTAGATGGTGTCATCGCTTGTGTCTTCTCATTCTTAGCAGATTTTTTTAAACTTAGAAATAGGTGTTCACCCTATGGAGAGCCCCGTTTAACTTGTTGACTCAAGCCCTACACAAACATTTCACACACCTGGTTATGCTTTCCTGTGTCGGATGTGGTATTACTGGCAGAATTATGTATGGCTAACACTGGAGGCTGAGTGTGTGTCAATGAAACTACATCTTTACACTTCTTTTTAACTGTGAGCCTAGGATCTACCTGCCTAATGTTTTCCCATCCTGTAATTAAAGCTCTCTGTAGCCTTATCTGTTTATATCTGAGTTCAGTCCCCTACAACAAATTCTCACAAATCACCTTTGGCTTTTCAATCCAATTGAGACTCGCCCCTCTCTGAATTGATTCCCGTGAGCAAACTGAGTAGTAGCCATATTACGTTGTGAGATGTTAGATTGTGAGCTGCTATCAGCACTTATGGCCCACAACCGCACTTATACTGTATAGGGTAAGGTGGGTTGCTCTGATAGCTTGAGAGGTGAGTGTTCCAATTAGGGTTAGAACTCCGGAGTTCAATAGTAGTTAGAGATTTGTTTGGTGCCCGAGGGAAGTTGGTAGGTGTCACTACCTTTGTATTAGCAGTGGACCGAATTGGAAAAATATTGGTGACTCTGAGTTGCACTTGTATCACAAAGTTCCATCCAAATTCCACCAGTCACCGTGTGGCAGAAGTTTTTCTTGCACACGGCGCTAGAACAATAAATTGGCGAGTGAGATTTGCTGGTCGCTAAAAGGACATCCGGCAAGATTTTTCTAACGCGTGTGGTCACCAACATTTGCAGTCAGAAGGCTGGTCCTGGAGTAGTAAATCTACTCTAGTGGCAGCAAAATCAATTCAACTATCTGCAACCACTGGTACACTTGTGGTGCTGTTCACACTGTTTTTCATGGCAGAACTCACTACTGGCGCTAAATCACAGCACAAGCAGCTTGACGTTCCTATTTCCACCTATTGGAAGAAAGCTGAAGAATTTTGAAGAGTTTTTTTGTAACTCTGTGGAGTTCATCAGAGTCAAATTTCTTGAGTTCCACCTACCCACCCCTACTTTGGATAATTGCCCATACTTAAAAATGTGTTTGAACAAAATAAACCTGGGTGGTGAACTATTTCTTAGAATCTAATACGACGTTACTCAAAGTACGGCCCGCGGGCCGCCAGCGGCCCCACGGGCCTATCTTGGCGGCCAGCGGACGTCCGAGAAACGCCATATAATAATGGCCACAGTACATAAACATAGAAGAGGGCCGCGGGAGCATGTGCAATAGTGGCTACTTCGCGCATGCTCCCGCGGCCCTCCTCTATGTTTACCTAAGGCGGCCATTAGTTATGGCGTTTCAATGACGATCCTGGCTAGTGGTGGAAAGCCAAAGCCCCTTAAAATTTAACTTTTACGGGGCTTTTTTGTCTGCTTCCTGTCACCGTCTCCACGTCTGCCGCCCGCCCGCCTGCCGTGCCGTTGTACATTTGTGGCATCTTTACAGTGCTTTATTAAGGCAGGTTAGGCTCTTTGGTTATTTATTTATTTGTTTTTAATGTAGTGTGTGTGTTACTGGGGTAGGGGTGAGAGCAGATGGCGCTGTGTGCAGATGGCGCTGTGTGTGTATGGCGCGTGTGTGTTACTGGGGTAGGCATGAGAGCAGAAGACGCTGTGTGCAGATGGCGCTGTGTGTGATACTGGGGTAGGGGTGAGAGCAGATGGCGCAGTGTGTGTGCGCTGTATGTGTGTTACTGGGGTAGGGGAGAGAGCAGATGGCGCTGTGTGCAGATGGCGCTGTGTGTGTATGGTGCTGTGTGTGTTACTGGGGTAGGCGTGAGTGCAGAAGACGCTGTGTGCAGATGGCGCTGTGTGTGATACTGGGGTAGGGGTGAGAGCAGATGGTGCTGTGTGTGTGCGCTGTGTGTGTGTTACTGGGGTAGAGGTGAGAGCAGATGGCGCTGTGTGTGTGTTACTGGGGTAGGGGTGAGAGCAGATGGCGCTGTGTGTGTGCGCTGTGTGTGTTACTGGGGTAGGGGTGAGAGCAGATGGCGTTGTGTGCAGATGGTGCTGTGTGTGTATGGCGCTGTGTGTGTTACTGGGGTAGGGGTGAGAGCAGATGGCGCTGTGTGCAGATGGCGCTGTGTGTGTATGGCGCTGTGTGTGTTACTGGGGTAGAGGTGAGAGCAGATGGCGCTGTGTGCAGATGGCACTGTGTGTGTTACTGGGGTAGGG
Source organism: Pleurodeles waltl (assembly GCF_031143425.1). Lineage (NCBI taxonomy): Eukaryota > Metazoa > Chordata > Amphibia > Caudata > Salamandridae > Pleurodeles > Pleurodeles waltl. The sequence continues at coordinate 340,638,310 of NC_090446.1, forward strand.
GTGAGAGCAGATGGCGCTGTGTGGGTGCGCTGTGTGTGTTACTGGGGTAGGGGTGAGAGCAGATGGCGCTGTGTGCAGATGGCACTGTGTGTGTGTGCACTGTGTGTGTTACTGGGGTAGGTTTGTAGTTATACCTGGATTCAAAATGCAGCATTGTTTAGCACTGTTTTGAAAAAGGGGGCGGGGTGGTTGTGCCCCCTATAAGCCCCACCCCTCCACCCCCCGCTGTCACTTCAGTGCGGCCCTCGGCCGCAAACCATACTGCAATTTTGGCCCGAGAAAAAGTTTGTGAGTACCCATGATCTAATAGCATCATGGAAGGGAGTCTTGGCAGAACATCCATAGTGCAGAGACAACGCGCTTGGACAATTAACCCCACCACCAAAAAAGGCAAAATCATTTGAACAGTAGACAATTAATGTTTCTACGTTATTTGCTAAACATATGTTTGTTAAAATATTGCTATTTTTACCATGGCATTTCGTTAAAAAATATATTTCTTCCGTGGTATTCCCTCTAATACTAGGAATGGATGAAACTGTTTTATTATAATCCACAGTATATGAGTGCAAAACTTCAGACAATTCCCCCCATATCCTCTCATTTAGCAGCAGACTGCACCAGGACTAAATTATCACTGAATGCAGGTGAAATGACTTGCAGAACAAGAATTCCTCATTCCAAGCAACGAGGAGTTCCAGAAATGAGAAACATTTGAGACATACTACACTGTCAGGAGCAGGACAATTTAATGATCTTAGTGGTAATTGCTTTGAGTTAAGTACACATTACATACCCCGAAGCAATTATCATAAGATCATGCACTACCCCAGACAGTGCAGGAAACAAGCATTGGCAAAGGCTAAGTGACTTGCCTATGCAAGGGCTATTGGCTTTACCAATGTGGTTTAGCCATTCTGTACACTAGTGTGGCTGCTGTTAAGCATGGCTAAATGTTAGTGGCATAAAAAAGAGTGGCAGGGAGTGGAGTGTCATAGTGAGGAGTGGTGTAGAATGGAATGTCAGGTAGTGGAGTAGAGTGGAGTGGTGGGTTGTGGAGCGTGTAAAGAGGAGAGGAGTGTAATGGAGTGGAGTGCAGTGGAGTGACAGAGTGGAGTTTTGTGGAGTATAGTGCAGTGCCATAGAGTGTTGTGGAGTGTTGTGGAGTAGAGTGGAGTCGAGTAGAGTAGGGTGAAGTGGAGTGGAATGAAGTGGAGTAGTGTTGAGTGGAGTGGTGCAGAGTCTCATAGAGTGGAGGGGTGTAGAGCAGAGCAGAGTGTAATAGAGTGGAGTGGCATAAAGTGTCATTGAGTGGGGTGGCATAGAGTGGCATAGAATATTGCGGTAAAGTGGAGTAGTTGAGTGGAGTGCAGTGGTGTGTCATACAGTAGAGTGGAGTGGAAAAGAATGGAGGATTGTAGAGTGGAATAAAGTGGCATGGAGTGTCATAGAGTGAAGCAGAGTAGCATAGAGTGGTGTAAAGAAGAATGGAGAAGAGTGTAGTAGAGTGGAGAGGAGAATAGTAGAGTGAAGTAGAGTGGCATGGAGCAAAGTGGCATAGAGTGGATTAGTTTTGAGGTGAGTTGTTTAGAGTGGGTAGAGTGGACTAGAGTGTGTAGAGTGATGTAGGATGGCACAGAGTTGAGTAGAGTACTGTAGAGTGAGGAGTGTAGTGTAGTGGAGTGTAATAGAATAGAGTGTCGTACAGTGGAGTGTTGTAGAGTGGAGTAAAGTGGAGAGGTGGAGTGTTGTGTAGAGTGGAGTGCATCAAAGTGTTGTGGATTGGAATAAAGTGTTGTACAGTAGAGTAGAGTAGGGTGGCATACAGTGGGGTGATGTAGAGCATTGTAGAGTGGTTTAGAGTGTCAAGGAGTGGCATACTGTGTTGTGGAGTGTCACGGAGATTTGTTGAGTGGCATAAAGTAGAGTGCCATAGAGCAGCATTGAGTGGCACAGAGTGGAGGTTCACTGAGTGGAGGGGATTGGAGGAGAGGGGCATAGAGTGGAGGACCATAGAGTGGTGGGGCGTAGAGTGGAGGGTAAAGAGAAGAGTGGGGTAAAGGGTTGTAGAGTGGAGGGGCATAGAGTGGACCTGAGGGGCATACTTGTATTCTGTTTGCACAGAATTAGCGTCATTTTTTTACTCTAATTTGGTACAAAACTAACTCCATATTTATTCTTTAGCGCTAGACCCGTCTAGCACAAAAGGTATGGAGTTAAAGTCATTCTTTGGACAGGGAAACCTACCTTACCTTAATGGGATGTAAGGTAGGCATTCCCGTGCAAATAAATGACTTTATGGCCTTAACACCATATTTACACTCCTGTGCAAAAATGTGCATGGGACGGAGGAGGGGTGTAGCCGGGTGAATCCCAGCCCGGCTACTTGGCGCAGCGCCGACTGGACGAAAGGGTGCCCGGGGGCACCAAAGACATCACACAGGAAGAGAAAGTCGTCAGAAACCCGGACTCCTGGGTTTCCCTAAACATAAAAAACGGCCAACCGACACGCCCCGCATTGGGAGAAGAAAACGAGAAGCCGGAAGAGGAGGCACGGAGGAGAGACGGAGAAGCCATGCAACGCGAGTCAGGGACATCCGACAGTGCGGGGCACAGAAGCCCAGGGAGACCCACTGACCACCACGTCCCTGGAGGGGCATGGCTAAGGCAGTTATGTTCCTGCCTCCTAACCAGCTACCGGAATCTTCTTGGGAGGGAGGAGGGAGCGGGAGAAGGGAAGGGTTGAGCGGGGAGGACTTCATGCGGGTAGAGGAATAAAAAAAAAGAGAGAGCCTGCCTGCATATAAATCCACAAGTGTTCTTTCCTTTTCTTCTGTTTTTTTTCTGATTCCTCCACCATAATCTAATTAGCGGTATCAAAGAAGAGAAGTTACCCCCCCTTTAACTCACTGCATGTCGCCCTGAGGTGGACTGTGATAACAACAGTCCCCCTCTCAGCATAATATTAGAGATATATATATTTTTTTTCTTTTGTTTTTTTCCTCCTCCTTTTCTTTCTCTATACTTGGGCTGCCCTTGTTCGTACACAAAAGTACTCTGGATCGTGGGGATCATGCCCTTATCGGGTAGAACGTATATAGGACTGGTGTATACCCCAAGACCCCTCCCACCTCACCGCACTCTTCCCTTTCAAACACCACTCCAGGTCCCCTAATTCTGAGACTTACCTTTCCTTTTCTCTTTCCCATTTCCTGCGCCGGTCGTCCAACACCACCAGCTCTTCACCTGGTCGGAGAGTCCAGAGGCTTTACTTGAGAGGACACACCTGTGAAGAGGAACAAAATGGACTTTAAATACAAGTTGGGACTTGGACATATCAAACAACATTAAAAAAACTCTTAAGGAAAATAAAATAAAGTCACCTAAAATTTCTGATCTCCCGACCTTTTTCTGTTCTGTCCGCGACCCGCTACACTCACAACTCGTACAAGGGGTAAAAAAATGGTGCAAAGCTTGCTTTGCCTTATTTTTTAATGCGTGGGTCAGGGACGGCCTTAGGGGACCTCTGGACCTATTTCCATGGTGAAACACCATGGAATAAGCCCACAGCTGCCCTCCCCAGGGAATACCCCCAACCACACCATAGGGACAGTCGAGGATGGGGGACCCCATCCCAGGTAAGTACAGGTAAGTATTTTGTTGCAGTGGCCATGCCCAGGGGACCCAGGTACCCTGTGTGGCCATTGGGGTGGTGGGCTTGACTCCTGTCTTTTCTAAGACAGGAGTCATGTGGTATGGATGGTTTTGCGTCAGAAAATGACTTAGGCAGGTTAGAGTAATTTTTCTTTACTTTAACCTGCCTAATGTCATTTTGTGGTGCAAAACCCCCTTCTGCCATACCGCCAGCCCCACCCGACTAACGTAATTTTTTTTACACTAGCCTACCCTTTGCACCGGCATGCACCATTCCATAAATATGGTGCCCGACTGATGGACAGAAATGGTGCTGGCTGGTGCTAAACGTTTTGGTGAAAACCTGCGTTAGTATAGTTTTGCCCCAAAAAGTATAAATCAGGGCTTGAGTGTCATAAAGTAGAGGGGTAGATTGGCATAGAGTGTCATAGAGTGGAATGGAGTGTCACAGAATTGAGCAACATAGAGTGGAGTAGTGTGTCGTACAGTGGAGTATCATAGAGTATAGCAGATTGGATTCGAGTGGCGTAGCATAAAGTGGGGTGTCATATATTGGAGTGGAATAGAATGGAACAAGGTAGAGTCAAGTGGAGTAGAGTGTTGTAGAGTAGAGTGGTATAGAGTAGAGTGGAGTGGCATAGCATGATTGGAGTTCAATGTTGTAGAATGGATTAAAGTGTCATAGAGTGGAGTTCAGTGGCACATAGTGGCAGAGAGTGGTGTTGAGTGTTGTAGAGTGAGTGTTGTAGAGTGGAGTGTCATGGAGTGGAGTATCATGGAGTAGAGTGTTGTAGAGTGGAGCTTTGTAGAGTGTAGTGTCATAGAGTAGAGAACTGTGGAGTGGAGCCGACTGTCGCTGAGTGGAGTGGCACATTGTAGAGTGGCGGGTCATTTAATTGTGTGTAGTAGATTGGAGAGGTGTGGAGTAGAGGTGTGTAGAGTGTCATAAAATGAAATAGAGTGTCATAACATGGTGGCGAGTGGCGTAAGGTGGCATAGAGTGCACTAGAGTAGAGTGGCGCAAATTGGATTGGAAGGTTATAGAATTGTGGGATGTGGAATGGTAGGTCGTAGAGTGGAAGGTCACACAAAGTGGTGGGTTATAGAATGACTGTTCATAGAGTGGAGGGTCATGGAGTGGAGGAGCATACACCAGAGCGGCATAGCGTGAAAGGGCATAGAGTAGAGGGACATCAAGTGGCATAGAGTGTCACAGAACAGCGAGCATTAGAGTGGAGTCTCATATAGTGGAGTAAAGTCATAGAGTGGAGTGTCATAGACAGTCACAGAGTGACGTGGAGGGATGTAGATGGAATGATAGGTAAGATGTCAAGAAATACGTAATACACTGTTCCAACCAAAATGAACGAAAACTAATGGCGGGGGTCCTAAATTCTAGGAGCAAGAAACCTCACACATCCATAGGATGTCATGCTTCATCATCGGAACTGCTCCTCGTCAGACCGGCGCTGCAATGTCTGACGGGCACCACCCCTGGTGGGGGGGGCTCTTTGCCGGAGATCTTTTTCAATGATGGTGCCGTGACCCCAAAGGTGAATGAGTGACAAAGTGTAGGAAAGTACCATCTTGCCTGGCATGTTACCCCCATTTTTCACTGTATATATGTTGTTTTAGTTGTATGTGTCACTGGGACCCTGGTAACCCAGGGCCCCAGTGCTCATAAGTGTGCCTGAATGTGTTACCTGTGTAGTGACTAACTGTCTCACTGAGGCTCTGCTAATCAGAACCTCAGTGGTTATGCTCTCTCATTTCTTTCCAAATTGTCACTAACAGGCTAGTGACCAATTTTACCAATTTACATTGGCTTGCTGGAACACCCTTATAATTCCCTAGTATATGGTACTGAGGTACCCAGGGTATTGGGGTTCCAGGAGATCCCTATGGGCTGCAGCATTTCTTTTGCCACCCATAGGGAGCTCTGACAATTCTTACACAGGCCTGCCACTGCAGCCTGAGTGAAATAACATCCACGTTATTTCACAGCCATTTTACACTGCACTTAAGTAACGTATAAGTCACCTATATGTCTAACCTTTACCTGGTAAAGGTTAGGTGCAAAGTTACTTAGTGGGAGGGCACCCTGGCACTAGCCAAGGTGCCCCCACATTGTTCAGGACCAATTCCCCGGACTTTGTGAGTGCGGGGACACCATTACACGCGTGCACTACATATAGGTCACTACCTATATGTAGCTTCACAATGGTAACTCCGAATATGGCCACGTAACATGTCTATGATCATGGAATTGCCCCCTCTATACCATCCTGGCATAGTTGGCACAATCCCATGATCCCAGTGGTCTGTAGCACAGACCCTGGTACTGCCAAACTGCCCTTCCTGGGGTTTCACTGCAGCTGCTGCTGCTGCCAACCCCTCAGACAGGCAGCTGTCCTCCTGGGGTCCAGCCAGGCCTGGCCCAGGATGGCAGAACAAAGGACTTCCTCTGAGAGAGGGTGTTACACCCTCTCCCTTTGCAAAATGGTGTGAAGGCAGGGGAGGAGTAGCCTCCCCCAGCCTCTGGAAATGCTTTCTTGGGCACAGATGTGCCCAATTCTGCATAAGCCAGTCTACACCGGTTCAGGGGACCCCTTAGCCCTGCTCTGGCACGAAACTGGACAAAGGAAAGGGGAGTGACCACTCCCCTGACCTGCACCTCCCCTGGGAGGTGTCCAGAGCTCCTCCAGTGTGCTCCAGACCTCTGCCATCTTGGAAACAGAGGTGCTGCTGGCACACTGGACTGCTCTGAGTGGCCAGTGCCACCAGGTGACGTCAGAGACTCCTTCTGATAGCCTCCTTCAGGTGTTGCTAGCCTACCCTCTTTTCTGGCTATTTAGGGTCTCTGTCTCTGGGGAAACTTTAGATAACGAATGCAAGAGCTCATCCGAGTTCCTCTGCATCTCTCTCTTCACCTTCTGCCAAGGAATCGACTGCTGACCGCGCTGGAAGCCTGCAACACTGCAACAAACTAGCAAAGACGACTACTGCAACTCTGTAACGCTGATCCTGCCGCCTTCTCGACTGTTTTCCTGGTAGTGCATGCTGTGGGGGTAGTCTGCCTCCTCTCTGCACTAGAAGCTCCGAAGAAATCTCCCGTGGGTCGACGGAATCTTCCCCCTGCAACCGCAGGCACCAAAAAGCTGCATTACCGGTCTCTTGGGTCTCCTCTCAGCACGACGAGCGAGGTCCCTCGAATCCAGCAACTCTGTCCAAGTGACCCCCACAGTCCAGTGACTCTTCAGTCCAAGTTTGGTGGAGGTAAGTCCTTGCCTCACCTCGCTAGACTGCATTGCTGGGAGCCATGACTTTTGCAGCTACTCCGGCCTCCGTGCACTTCCGGCAGAAATCCTTTGTGCACAGTCCAGCCTGGGTCCACGGCACTCTAACCTGCATTGCACGACCTCCTAAGTTGTTCTCCGGCGACGTGGGACTTCTTTGTGCGACTTTGGGTGAGCACCGTTTCACACATCCTTGTAGTGCCTGTTTCTGGCACTTCTCTGGATGCTACCTGCTGCTAAGAGAGCTCCTTGTCTTGCTCGACGTCCCCTCTACCTCCTGGTCCAATTTGCGATCTCCTGGTCCCTCCTGGGCCACAGCAGCGTCCAAAAACGCTAACTGCACGATTTGCAGCTAGCAAGGCTTGTTGGCGTTCTTTTGGCGGGAAAACACTTCTGCACAACTCTCCACAGCGAGAGAAATCCGTCCACCAAAGGGGAAGTCTCTAGCCCTTTTCGTTCCTGCAAAAACCTCAGCTTCTTCTGTCCAGTAGAAGCTTCTTTGCACCCACAGCTGGCATTTCCTGGGCATATGCCCATCTCCGACTTGCTTGTGACTTTTGGACTTGGTCCCCTTGTTCCACAGGTACCCTAGATTGGAAATCCATCGTTGTTGCATTGTTGGTTTGTGTCTTTCCTGCATTATTCCTCTGACACGACCTCTTTGTCCTTAGGGGAACTTTAGTGCACTTTGCACTCACTTTTCAGGGTTTTGGGGAGGGTTATTTTTCTAACTCTCACCATTTTCTAATAGTCCCAGCGACCCTCTACAAGGTCACATAGGTTTGGGGTCCATTCGTGGTTCGCATTCCACTTTTGGAGTATATGGTTTGTGTTGCCCCTATCCCTATGTTTCCCCATTGCATCCGATTGTAACTATACATTGTTTGCACAGTTTTCTAAGACTATACTGCATATTTTTGCTATTGTGTATATATATCTTGTGTATATTTCCTATCCTCTCACTGAGGGTACACCCTAAGATACTTTGGCATATTGTCATAAAAATAAAGTACCTTTATTTTTAGTATAACTGTGTATTCTGTTTTCTTATGATATTGTGCATATGACACTAAGTGGTACTGTAGTAGCTTCACACGTCTCCTAGTTCAGCCTAAGCTGCTCTGCTAAGCTACCATTATCTATCAGCCTAAGCTGCTAGACACCCTATACACTAATAAGGGATAACTGGGCCTGGTGCAAGGTGCAAGTACCCCTTGGTACTCACTACAAGCCAGTCCAGCCTCCTACATTGGTTGTGCAGCGGTGGGATAAGTGCTTTGAGACTACTTACCACTCTTGTCATTGTACTTTTCATAAGAGAAAAATATACAAAACAAGTTCAGTGTATATACACATAGCCAAAAAGTTTTGCATTTCCTCTTTTCACTCTTTTCTAAGTGCTGAAAAGTACTTCTAACTTTCTAAAAAGTTCTAAAAAGTTAAAAAAGTTTTTTTCTCTGTCTTTCTAAAAGCTCTGACAAACTTTTTATCTTTTTCTATCACTTTAACTCTCTCTAAAAATGTCTGGCACAGGCCAAAATGTTGATCTGTCCAAACTTGCATATGACCACCTTAGCTGGAAAGGAGCAAGGAGTCTCTGCATAGAGAGAGGTTTGAGTGTAGGGAAGAATCCTTCCTTGGAATTGTTACTTAACATGCTTAGAGAACAAGATAAGGCAAGAAGTGCCCCATCTGTTGAAAAAGTAGCTAATGGTTCCCAATCTGATCCAGGGACTCCCCCAGGAAAAGATTCAGGAAAGAAACTTCCTAGCCTGCCCATTACTAGACAGTCTAGCATAGTTGGTAATGATGAAGAGCCACACCATACAAATAGTGTTGTCTCACATCATAGCAAAAGCATTTATTCACACCACAGTGGTACTGATGTTTCTGTTAGCCAAACTGTTAGGGTGCCCTCTGTAAGGGACAGGTCTCCTTCTGTCCATTCTCACCATACTTCTGTTTCAAGGCAGGTCCCTCCCACCCACCCTGATGACAGATTGTTAGAAAGGGAGCTCAATAGATTGAGAGTGGAACAAACCAGACTGAAGCTCAAGAAGCAACAGCTGGATTTGGATAGACAGACTTTAGAAGTAGAGAAGGAGAGACAGAAACTGGGTTTAGAAACCCATGGTGGCAGCAGCAGTATTCCCCATAGTCATCCTGCAAAAGAGCATGATTCCAGGAATCTGCACAAGATAGTTCCCCCTTATAAGGAGGGGGATGACATTAACAAGTGGTTTGCTGCACTTGAGAGGGCCTGTGTTGTACAGGATGTCCCTCAAAGGCAGTGGGCTGCTATCCTATGGCTATCATTTAGTGGAAAAGGTAGGGATAGGCTCCTTACTGTGAAAGAAAGTGATGCCAATAATTTTACAGTTCTTAAGAATGCACTCCTGGATGGTTATGGCTTAACCAGTGAACAATACAGGATAAAGTTCAGAGAGACCAAAAAGGAGTCTTCACAAGACTGGGTTGATTTCATTGACCATTCAGTGAAGGCCTTGGAGAGGTGGTTACATGGCAGTAAAGTTACTGATTATGACAGCCTGTATAACTTGATCCTGAGAGAGCATATTCTTAATAATTGTGTGTCTGATTTGTTGCACCAGTACTTGGTGGACTCCGATCTGACCTCTCCCCAAGAATTGGGAAAGAAGGCAGACAAATGGGTCAGAACAAGGGTGAACAGAAAAGTTCATACAGGGGGTGACAAAGATGGCAACAAAAAGAAGGATGGTAAGTCTTCTGACAAGGGTGGGGACAAATCTAAAAATGAGTCTTCATCAGGCCCACAAAAACACTCTGGTGGGGGTGGTGGGTCCAAATCCTCCTTTAATCAAAACAAAGAAAAGAAACCATGGTGCTATTTATGTAAAGTAAAAGGCCATTGGACAACAGATCCCAGTTGTCCAAAGAAAAGCACCAAGCCTCCTACCACTACAACCCCTACTGCTACCCCTAGTGTCCCTACTAATAGCAGTGGTGGTGGGAGCAAACCTACTAATAGCCAATCCAAGGGAGTAGCTGGGCTCACTATTGGTAACTTAGTTGGGGTTGGCCTTGTTAGGGAGGCCACAGAGGCTGTGTTAGTCTCTGAGGGGGCTATTGATTTAGCCACCTTAGTTGCTTGTCCCCTTAATATGGATAAGTACAAGCAGCTACCCCTAATAAATGGTGTTGAGGTTCAGGCCTACAGGGACACTGGAGCCAGTGTGACTATGGTCATAGAGAAACTGGTCCACCGTGAACAACACCTACTTGGTCACCAGTACCAAGTAACCGATGCTCACAACAACACACTTAGCCACCCCATGGCTGTTGTTAATCTCAACTGGGGAGGGGTTACTGGTCCAAAGAAAGTTGTGGTAGCCACAGATTTACCTGTAGACTGTCTACTAGGAAATGATTTGGAGACATCAGCTTGGTCAGATGTGGAGTTGGAGGCCCATGCAGCAATGCTGGGCATCCCAGGGCATATTTTTGCTTTGACAAGGGCTCAGGCCAAAAAGCAAAAAGGACAGGGAAGCTTGGATCCTGGAACAATGGACCAAGTGCTCCCTAAAGCTAGGGCTAGTAGAAGCAAACCACTTCCTACTATCCCTCCCTCTACAGTGGATTCAACTTCTGAGGAAGAAGAATTCCCTCCCTGTGCAGAACCTACACCAGAGGAGCTGGAAGCAGACACTGCTGAGCTTTTGGGTGAAGGGGGGCCTGCCAGGGAGGAGCTGAGTGTGGCACAGCAAACCTGTCCCACATTAGAGGGTATAAGACAGCAAGCTGTCAAACAGGCTAATGGGGATGTCAGTGACTCTCACAGAGTTTACTGGGAGGACAACCTCTTGTACACTGAGCATAGGGATCCTAAACCTGGAGCTGCCAGGAGATTAGTGATTCCTCAGGAGTACAGAAAGTTCCTCCTAACTCTTGCCCACGACAATCCCCTAGCTGGGCATCTGGGACAAATTAAAACTTGGGACAGACTTGTTCCCTTGTTTCATTGGCCTAGAATGTCTGAGGACACAAAAGATTTTTGTAAGTCCTGTGAAACCTGTCAAGCCAGTGGCAAGACAGGTGGCACCCCAAAGGCACCCCTTATTCCACTGCCTGTGGTTGGGGTTCTCTTTGAAAGGGTAGGGGTTGACATAGTTGCCCCCCTTGACCCTCCTACTGCTTCAGGCAATAGGTTTATCTTGGTGGTAGTGGACCATGCCACAAGATACCCTGAAGCAATTCCTTTAAGGACCACTACAGCACCTGCAGTGGCAAAGGCCCTCCTGGGAATATTTTCTAGGGTGGGCTTCCCAAAGGAAGTAGTATCAGACAGGGGAAGCAATTTCATGTCTGCATACTTAAAGGCCATGTGGAAGGAGTGTGGTGTAACTTACAAGTTCACTACACCCTACCATCCACAAACAAATGGACTGGTGGAGAGATTTAATAAAACTCTCAAAGGCATGATTATGGGTCTCCCTGAAAAACTCCGCAGGAGATGGGATATCCTTCTACTATGCCTTCTTTTTGCCTACAGGAAGGTACCCCAGAAAGGAGTGGGCTTCAGCCCCTTTGAACTTCTTTTTGGACACCCTGTTAGGGGTCCACTCACATTTGTAAAGGAGGGTTGGGAACAACCTTTAAAAGCTCCTAAGCAGGATATTGTGGATTATGTACTTGGCCTCAGATCAAGGATGGCTGAGTACATGAAAAAGGCCAGCAAAAACCTTCAGGCCAGCCAAGAGCTCCAGAAGCAATGGCATGACCAGAAGGCTGTTTTGGTTCAGTACCAACCAGGGCAGAAAGTGTGGGTCTTGGAGCCTGTGGCCCCAAGAGCACTCCAAGATAAATGGAGTGGACCCCACACAATTGTTGAAAAGAAGGGAGAAGTCACCTATTTAGTTGACTTAGGCACTGCCAGGAGTCCCCTTAGGGTGCTCCATGTCAACCGCCTGAAACCCTACTATGACAGGGCTGATCTCACCCTGCTCATGGCAACTGATGAGGGACAGGAAGAAGACAGTGATCCTCTACCTGATCTCTTCTCTTCCACAGAACAAGATGCTCTTGTGGAAGGTGTAGTTTTGGCTGATTGTCTTACTGCTGAGCAGAAAGACCATTGCATAAATCTCCTAGATCAATTCTCTGAACTCTTCTCTACTGTGCCAGGTACCACTTCTTGGTGTGAGCACACTATAGATACTGGAGACAGTTTACCTGTCAAAAGTAAGATCTATAGGCAGCCTGACCATGTCAGGGACTGCATAAAGCAAGAGGTGCAGAAAATGTTAGAACTAGGAGTGGTTGAGCACTCTGAAAGTCCATGGGCTTCTCCTGTGGTACTTGTACCAAAACCCCATTCCAAAGATGGAAAGAAGGAAATGCGGTTTTGTGTAGACTATAGAGGTCTCAACCTGGTAACCAAAACTGATGCTCACCCTATACCCAGGGCAGATGAGCTCATAGATACACTGGCATCTGCCAAGTATCTAAGCACTTTTGATTTGACTGCAGGGTATTGGCAGATCAAATTGTCAGAAGATGCTAAACCTAAAACTGCATTTTCAACCATTGGAGGCCATTACCAGTTTACTGTAATGCCTTTTGGATTGAAAAATGCACCTGCCACTTTTCAGAGGTTGGTGAACACAGTCCTGCAAGGGCTGGAAGCTTTCAGTGCAGCATATTTGGACGATATAGCTGTCTTTAGCTCCAGCTGGGATGATCACCTGGTCCACCTATGGAAAGTTTTGGAGGCCCTACAAAAGGCAGGCCTCACTATCAAGGCTTCAAAGTGCCAGATAGGGCAGGGTAAGATGGTTTATCTGGGACACCTTGTTGGTGGGGAACCGATTGCACCACTTCAGGGGAAAATCCATACAATTATTGATTGGGTTCCCCCTACCACTCAGACTCAGGTAAGAGCCTTCCTAGGCCTCACTGGGTATTACAGGAGGTTCATTAAAAACTATGGCTCCATTGCAGCCCCTCTTAATGACCTCACATCCAAGAAAATGCCTAAAAAGGTATTATGGACAGCAAACTGTCAGAAAGCTTTTGAGGAGCTGAAGCAGGCCATGTGCTCTGCACCTGTCCTGAAAAGCCCCTGTTACTCTAAAAAATTCTATGTCCAAACTGATGCATCTGAATTAGGAGTAGGGGCAGTCCTATCACAACTTAATTCTGAGGGCCAGGATCAACCTGTTGCTTTTATTAGTAGGAGGTTGACCCCTAGAGAAAAGCGTTGGTCTGCCATAGAGAGGGAGGCCTTTGCTGTGGTCTGGGCTCTGAAGAAGTTGAGGCCATACCTGTTTGGCACTCACTTCATTGTTCAGACAGACCACAAACCTCTACTTTGGCTAAAACAAATGAAAGGTGAAAATCCTAAATTGTTGAGGTGGTCCATATCCCTACAGGGAATGGACTATACAGTGGAACATAGACCTGGGAGTAGCCACTCCAATGCAGATGGACTCTCCAGATATTTCCACTTAGACAATGAAGACTCATCAGGTCATGGCTAGTCTTATTGTCCTTCGTTTGGGGGGGGGGGTTGTGTAGGAAAGTACCATCTTGCCTGGTATGTTACCCCCATTTTTCACTGTATATATGTTGTTTTAGTTGTATGTGTCACTGGGACCCTGGTAACCCAGGGCCCCAGTGCTCATAAGTGTGCCTGAATGTGTTACCTGTGTAGTGACTAACTGTCTCACTGAGGCTCTGCTAATCAGAACCTCAGTGGTTATGCTCTCTCATTTCTTTCCAAATTGTCACTAACAGGCTAGTGACCAATTTTACCAATTTACATTGGCTTACTGGAACACCCTTATAATTCCCTAGTATATGGTACTGAGGTACCCAGGGTATTGGGGTTCCAGGAGATCCCTATGGGCTGCAGCATTTCTTTTGCCACCCATAGGGAGCTCTGACAATTCTTACACAGGCCTGCCACTGCAGCCTGAGTGAAATAACGTCCACGTTATTTCACAGCCATTTTACACTGCACTTAAGTAACTTATAAGTCACCTATATGTCTAACCTTTACCTGGTAAAGGTTAGGTGCAAAGTTACTTAGTGGGAGGGCACCCTGGCACTAGCCAAGGTGCCCCCACATTGTTCAGGGCCAATTCCCCGGACTTTGTGAGTGCGGGGACACCATTACACGCGTGCACTACATATAGGTCACTACCTATATGTAGCTTCACAATGGTAACTCCGAATATGGCCATGTAACATGTCTATGATCATGGAATTGCCCCCTCTATACCATCCTGGCATAGTTGGCACAATCCCATGATCCCAGTGGTCTGTAGCACAGACCCTGGTACTGCCAAACTGCCCTTCCTGGGGTTTCACTGCAGCTGCTGCTGCTGCCAACCCCTCAGACAGTCAGCTGCCCTCCTGGGGTCCAGCCAGGCCTGGCCCAGGATGGCAGAACAAAGGACTTCCTCTGAGAGAGGGTGTTACACCCTCTCCCTTTGGAAAATGGTGTGAAGGCAGGGGAGGAGTAGCCTCCCCCAGCCTCTGGAAATGCTTTCTTGGGCACAGATGTGCCCAATTCTGTATAAGCCAGTCTACACCGGTTCAGGGGACCCCTTAGCCCTGCTCTGGCGCGAAACTGGACAAAGGAAAGGGGAGTGACCACTCCCCTGACCTGCACCTCCCCTGGGAGGTGTCCAGAGCTCCTCCAGTGTGCTCCAGACCTCTGCCATCTTGGAAACAGAGGTGCTGCTGGCACACTGGACTGCTCTGAGTGGCCAGTGCCACCAGGTGACGTCAGAGACTCCTTCTGATAGGCTCCTTCAGGTGTTGCTAGCCTATCCTCTCTCCTAAGTAGCCAAACCCTCTTTTCTGGCTATTTAGGGTCTCTGTCTCTGGGGAAACTTTAGATAACGAATGCAAGAGCTCATCCGAGTTCCTCTGCATCTCTCTCTTCACCTTCTGCCAAGGAATCGACTGCTGACCGCGCTGGAAGCCTGCAACACTGCAACAAAGTAGCAAAGACGACTACTGCAACTCTGTAACGCTGATCCTGCCGCCTTCTCAACTGTTTTCCTGGTGGTGCATGCTGTGGGGGTAGTCTGCCTCCTCTCTGCACTAGAAGCTCCGAAGAAATCTCCCGTGGGTCGACGGAATCTTCCCCCTGCAACCGCAGGCACCAAAAAGCTGCATTACCGGTCTCTTGGGTCTCCTCTCAGCACGACGAGCGAGGTCCCTCGAATCCAGCAACTCTGTCCAAGTGACCCCCACAGTCCAGTGACTCTTCAGTCCAAGTTTGGTGGAGGTAAGTCCTTGCCTCACCTTGCTAGACTGCATTGCTGGGAACCACGACTTTTGCAGCTACTCCGGCCTCCGTGCACTTCCGGCGGAAATCCTTTGTGCACAGTCCAGCCTGGGTCCACGGCACTCTAACCTGCATTGCACGACCTCCTAAGTTGTTCTCCGGCGACGTGGGACTTCTTTGTGAGACTTCGGGTGAGCACTGTTTCACGCATCCTTGTAGTGCCTGTTTTTGGCACTTCTCCAGGTGCTACCTGCTGCTAAGAGGGCTCCTTGTCTTGCTCGACGTCCCCTCTACCTCCTGGTCCAATTCGCGACCTCCTGGTCCGTCCTGGGCCACAGCAGCGTCCAAAAACGCTAACAGCACGATTTGCAGCTAGCAAGGCTTGTTGGTATTCTTTTGGCGGGAAAACACTTCTGCACAACTCTCCACGGCGAGAGAGATCCGTCCACCAAAGGGGAAGTCTCTAGCCCTTTTCGTTCCTGCAGAAACCTCAGCTTCTTCTGTCCTGTAGAAGCTTCTTTGCACCCACAGCTGGCATTTCCTGGGCATATGCCCATCTCCGACTTGCTTGTGACTTTTGGACTTGGTCCCCTTGTTCCACAGGTACCCTAGATTGGAAATCCATCGTTGTTGCATTGTTGGTTTGTGTCTTTCCTGCGTTATTCCTCTGACACGACTTCTTTGTCCTTAGGGGAACTTTAGTGCACTTTGCACTCACTTTTCAGGGTTTTGAGGAGGGTTATTTTTCTAACTCTCACTATTTTCTAATAGTCCCAGTGACCCTCTACAAGGTCACATAGGTTTGGGGTCCATTCGTGGTTCGCATTCCACTTTTGGAGTATTTGGTTTGTGTTGCCCCTATCCCTATGTTTCCCCATTGCATCCTATTTTAACTATACATTGTTTGCACTGTTTTCTAAGACTATACTGCATATTTTTGCTATTGTGTATATATATCTTGTGTATATTTCCTATCCTCTCACTGAGGGTACACCCTAAGATACTTTGGCATATTGTCATAAAAATAAAGTACCTTTTTTTTTAGTATAACTGTGTATTGTGTTTTCTTATGATATTGTGCATATGACACTAAGTGGTACTGTAGTAGCTTCACACGTCTCCTAGTTCAGCCTAAGCTGCTCTGCTAAGCTACCATTATCTATCAGCCTAAGCTGCTAGACACCCTATACACTAATAAGGGATAACTGGGCCTGGTGCAAGTACCCCTTGGTACTCACTACAAGCCAGTCCAGCCTCCTACAGTTCCCAACCCCATGAAATCCATGGAGGTCAGCCGGGTCGTGATACCGCCGGCGGTCTTGTGACGGCCGCCGGACTGGAGACCCAAGTCTCTAGCCCAGCGGTCGTCTCCGCCCTGGCGGTTGGATCAGAGAAGTGGCAGATGACCATGGTGGTAACCGCCATGGTCATAATTCCAATTTTTTTACCGCCAGCCTGTTGGCGGTAAGAATGCCACTTCTCCGCCAACCGCCAGGGTCGTACTGAGGGCTAATGTGTCTAAATGAGGAGTATATATACAGATCTGCTGGAACCACTGACGTAGGTGTGTTCCCAAACAACAGATAACAAGACATGCTTGAGACGGTAATTTATTTAAACAATTCCCTCGAAAGCGTGAAGAGGGAAAGTACCTAGGGCCAGATGTAGCAAAGGTTTGCGACTCGCAAACGGGCAGAATTGCAATTTGCGACAGTGCAAAATCGGAAATGGGATGCAAAAAGCCCATTTCCGACTCGCAAAAAGCGATGTGCCCCGTTTGCGAGTCGCACCCGTTGCGACCCCCTTTTGCGACCCGCAATGTGCGTGTCGCAATTTGCGACTCGCAAAGCTTATGCAATTGCAACTCGCAAATTGCGACTAGTCGCAAAAAACCCAGTTTGCAAGTCGCATTTACCACTAACTCAGAGCAGGTGGTAACCATTACCAAAGTATAAAAGGAGACCCAGAAGGCATCTGGGTCACTCAAGATGGCGGACATATACCTGATAGCAGTGAGGAGGAGAGTCTACGCAGCCCAGCAGAGGAGGAGGAGGGGCCACAGACAGGAGAAGATATATAGAACAAGGCAGACCCTTTTCCAGCAAACTGAAGAGGAGATCTATGCTAAATACCGCCTTAGCAGCGCTGCCATTCTAGAATTAATAGATTTACTAAAACCACAGCTAGAACACAAGACCCTGCGTGGCTGCGCCATCTCTACGCATGTGCAAGTACTATGCGCACTGCACCTCTTGGCATCAGGGAGCTATCAGGGGGTCATTGCCGTGGCAGGTGGGGTATCCCAAAGTGCAGTGTCAAGGTTCCTCAGGGCATTCCTAGATGCCTTAGTAGCGCACAGGTCTTAGTTCATATACTTACCAAGGAATGAGGCAGAAATTAACAGCACGAAGCTGGACTTTTACCGCATTGCCCACTTCCCCCAGGTCATTGGATGTGTAGATGGGACACACATTCAAATATGCCCCCCGCTAATCTGGAACATATTTTTCGCAACAGAAAGTGTACCCACTCACTCAACATACAGGTTGTTTGTGATGCCCATTACGTCATCACGGACATCGTAGCTAAGTTTCCAGGCAGTACCCATGACTCCTACATTTTTAGACATAGTGGGATCCATCAACGCCTGGAACGTGGGGAGTTTGGAGACAGATACCTCCTAGGTAGAGCTGCATACACCTTGCAGACACACACACAGGTCACTGTGCACGACTATCTGGACTTACTAACAGTGTACTTTTGTGCCCAACAGGTGACAGTGCATATGCTCTAAGGCCATGGATCATGACTCCATTTTTAACACCCAGCAATGAATCAGAGAGGCAATACAACAGTGCGCATAAGAGGACCAGGAACCTGATCGAGCGCACCTTCGGACTCCTGAAGGCAAGATTCCGATGCCTCCACCGCAGCGGAGGCGCCTTCCAATACACCCCCATTACCGCCTTCAAAATTGTGGTCGCATGCGCCATCCTCCACAACATAGCCACCAGACGTGGGCTACCTCTCACCCCTGCAGACCCAGATCCTGATGAGAGAGAGCAAGAACAACCACACCGCCATCATGGGGATAGGAGTCTAGCTAATCAAGGCAGACTGAGACGGGAACACATCGCAACGCAATATTTTGGACGGTACGTGTAAACTCCCACCATACTCACCCATTAACCAGACACTCCTTTTGTTAAGTGGAAGAGAAATAACAGTTTTAATAATGTAATGGATGAACTATATACATGATTCAATTGTCCATGGGCAGGGAAATGCCAACCACTCATGTGGCACATTAAAGCCATGTGCCACATTTGTTTGTCCGGGCTGTTGGCTAACTTCTCCTGCCCTTCCTGCCAGCCTGGCTGGTCCCAGCCGCATCTATGGTGCTCTGCCTCCCACTCCTTAGCACCCTACTGTCAGTGGCAGATACACTGCTCACTGTGGAGCCCTCTTCACTATCTTGGGGTGTTTCCCCGGTGGCCCTCGACATCTCACGTGTCTCCATTAGTTCAATGATATGTGTGAGACGTCCCAGGCCCCTGGCAACATCCCCAGCAAAATGGCCCATCTCAATTTGCAGGCCAACTGTCCTCCTCGACAGGCCTGTTGTGTTGATGGCTAGCCTGCCGATTGATGTGGCCATCCTGTCCAGTCTTAACATAATCTGCCTATCCCTGCGCCGCCCAGCCTCTGCCTGACCCAGCAGTCCGGCCGCCAGTTCCCTGATGGCAGAGGCAATGTCCCCAGTGTTCTGGCACATCAGGTCCATCCGCCTGTTGAGGTGCCGCATGCTTGCCTGGTTTTGTCTTTCAATGCGGTGCAGCACCCCACTGATCCTGCCCAATGTTGTGTTTTGCAGGCGCTGACCCCGCAGCAGATGTGCCTCACTGCTGGTTGGAGGATGATTCCGGATATCAGACGCTCTTGCCCTGCGACGCCTGCGCAATGGTGGCTGCCCTGTCCTCGCACCTGTATCCTCCCTGGCTGTTGCTGGGGCAGCTCCTGGCGTTGCTGTTGCAGCAGGCGTTACAACTGCAGGAATGCTGCTGACTGTGCATGTGGGGGTGCTGGAGGGTCCTGGGGTGTCCTCCTGGGCCTGGGTGCTTGGGGTGTAGGGGGTGTCTTGCTGGAGACCTGTGGGACATGGGGAACACACTGTCAGTGTCTAGTATCTGTTGCACAATTCCTAATAAATATTTGCCTATGCACTGCCTATTGGACTACATTTCCCATAATGCATCATTCTGGCTTTTTCTACCCTGAAATGGAGCTAATTTGGTTGTGCATGCACATGTGTACATGGTGGGTGGGGTATGACATTGATAGGGGTACAGGCTTATCACATGGTACTCACCGGTTGATGTGCTGGGCTCTGAAGTGTCCAGGTCCCCAAATCCACACACTGCCTCCGGCTCAAAGGTTTGCTCAATCCTGTCTTCAAGGGGTGTGGGTGGTGGCACAGATGATGGTCCCCCTCCAGTGCCTCTCATCTCCCGGAGCCTTTCTGCCACCCTCTCCTTGATCCGGGAGCGGAGGTCATACCACCTCTTCCTTATGTCCTCAATTGTCCTGTGGCTCACCCCCAGGGCATTGATTTTCTCCTGCATTTCCTGCCAGATTTTTCTTTTGGTGGCCTCTGGAACAGTGAGGGCAGCTCTCCCAAAGAGCTCATCATGGTGCTGACAACATTCTTCGGTCAGCACCTCAAGCTCCCTCTCTGAGAATTTAATTTTCCTTTTTCGGGGGGTTCCCTCCATGGCTGCTGCAGCTAGCTCAGTGTGCAGACTGGCAGTTGTAAAAGGGTGTGGTCCAGCCTCCTCCCAGGTGTATTTGTTAACTTCCTGGCTGTGATGTCATCATCATGTGCCAGGAAGTGTTTCCAGAGTGTTTTGGTGTGCTTTCTGGAGTGTTCTGCTGCACCTGCAAGCAATTTTGAGGGAACTCGCAATTTGCGACACCAACTCGCTAATTGCGAGTTCGTTTTTTGCACACTCGCAAACAGCGACCTCGCAATCTGCGGACTCGCACACAGCGTTGCGAGTCCGGATGCGAGTCGCTAAATCGGACCGGTTTCTTTCCTGGCATACCAATTTGCGAGTCGCATTTTGCGAGTCGCATTGACTCGCAAAATGCGACTCGCAATTTTTTTGTTTCGTACATCTGGCCCCTAATGTAAACACCCACAGTTTTATTTATTTTTGTCGCTTGGTATTGACGCCTTAGTGCTGTGGCACTGATAAAAGGAAACCAAAACATAGGCCTTAACTAAAACAAGGCAGACATCTTAAAAGAATTAATTAAATAAATATGCTAAGACAGAGCAAGCTAAGTAGTGTAAAAGTCACTAGGTGATGGGGGCACGAGCCTGCAAGCCAAAGGCTAACCTAACTCCTGTATCCCATTAAAACGGACTAGGATTCGCCACAGCAGTGGATTCAAGTCTTTGTAGAGTGGCGTATAGTAGGGTTAGGCAATGGAGTAGAGGAGAGTGGCATAGAGTGCAGTGGTGTAGAGTGTCATGGAGTGCCATAGAGTGTCGTGAATGTTGTGGAGTTTTGTGAACTGGCATAGAATGTTTTGGAGTGTGATGGAGTGTTGTTCCATGGGTAGAGTGGAGTAGTGTAGAAGGGTGTTGAGGAGCATACATTTTAGGGGTGCTGAGTGAAGGGACATAGGTTGGAGAAGAATAGTGTGATAGGGCATAGAGTAGAGGTGACTAAAGTGTAACAGAACAGAAGGGCATATAATGGCATAGATTGTCATGCACTGGAGGGGCATAGCATGGTGTAGAGTGATAGACAGTGACTCAGAGTTATATAGAGTGGGGTAGAGAGGAGTAGAATGGCATAGAATGGCATGGAATGGAGTAGAGTGGAGTGAAGTAGAGTAGTAAGGAATGAGTGCCATAGAGTGGAGTAGAGTGGAATTGAGTGGCATTCAGTGAGTAGAGTGGCATATAGTTGAGTAGAATGGAGTAAAGTGGACTACAGTGGTGTAGGGTAGGAATGGAGTAGAGTAGAGTATCATCGAGTGGAGTGTCATAGAGTGTAGTGTCAGAGTGAGTGTGGTAGAGTGTTGTGCATTAGAGTAGAATGTTGCAGAGTAGGGTGTTGTGGAGTGGAGATTCTTAGAGGGAAGTGGAATAGAATAGACTGCCGTAGAATGGAGTTTTGTAAAGTAGAGTAGGGTGGAGAGGCATAGTGTAGAGTGGTGTGGATTAACGTATTGTAGAGTGGAATAAATTGCTACAGAGTGAAGTAGAATATAATGGCATAGAGTGAAGTGGTGTACAGTGACATACTATGATGTAGAGTGTCAAGGAGTGTCATGGAATATCATGGAGTGTTGTGGATTGTTGTGCAGAGGCATAGTGTGTTTGGAGTGTCTTGGAGGGTTGTTGAGTGGCATAGAGTAGAGTGGCATAGAGTGGTGCTGAATGCCATAGCCGGGAGGAGCATAGAGTGGAGTGGCATAGTGTAAAGTGGAGTAAAGGTTCATCGAATGGAGTAAAGTGTCATATAGTGGAGTGTGGTAGAGTAGAGTGTCGTAGAGTGCCATAGAGTAGAATATAATATAGTATATTGGTGTACAGTAGAGTAGTGTAGAGTGGAGAGTCATGAAGTAGAGTGGTGTAGAGTGGCTTAGAATGGAATGGAGTGGTGTAGAATGGCAAAGAGTGGAGTGTCATAGATTGGAGTGGAATGTTGTAGAGTCAGTGTCACAGAGTGGAGTAGAGTAGTGTGTCATAGAGAGGAGTGTCATACAGTGGAGTTGAGTAGAGGTCATAGAGTGGAGTGGAGTAGAGTGCTGTAAGATAGAGTGGGGAGGCCCAGTGTAGAGTGGAGTGGATTAAAGTCTTGTAGAGTGGAGTATAGTATGGTTATAGAATGGAGTAGAGGAAAGTGGCATAGAGTGCAGTGGTGTGGAGTGTCATGGAGTGGCATAGAGTGTCGTGGAGTGTCATGGAATGTTGTGGAGTTTTGTGGAGTTTCGTTAAGTGCCATAGAATGTTTTGGAGTGTGATGGAGTGTTGTTGCATGGGTAGAGTGGAGGGGTGTGGAAGGGTGTTGATTAGCATATAGTTGAGGGATGCTGAGTGTCGGGACATAGATTGGAGAAGAGTAGAGTAATAGGGGATAGAGTTGAGTGGACTACAGTGTGACAGAGCAGACGGGCATAGAATGGCATAGATTGTCATATACTGGAGTGGCATAGCATGGTGTAGAGTGAAAGAGAGTGGCATAGAGTTAAGTAGAGTGGAGTAGAGAGGAGTAGAGTGGTAAGGAGTGAGTGCCATAGAGTGTAGAGTTGAGTTGAGTGGCATACAGTGAGTAGAGTGGAGTAGAGTGGCATACGTGGAGTATAGTGGACTACAGTGGTGTAGTTGAGGAGTGGAGTAGAGTAGAATGTCATAGAGTGTAGTGTCTTAGAGTGAGTGTGGTATAATGTTGTGGATTAGAGTAGAGTGTCGCAGAGTGGGGGGGTCATGGAGTGGAATAGAATAGAATGTCGTAGAGTGGAGTGCTGTAAAGTAGAGTAGGGTGGAGAGACATAGGCCTTCATTACAACCCTGGTGGTAAATGCCGCTTACCGCCGTGCAGAAGACCGCCAACATACCGCTGCGGCCGTGGAATTCCGCTACAGCTATTACAACCCACAGCTTGGAATCCGCCATAATCCAGACACCCACACAAGTCCGCCACACAAACGTTCAGAGATAAACTGGCGATAACAAAACCTCCACCATCACGCCAACAGGAATACGCCCACACTATCGCGACCCACAAATCTATGCAGCGGTCTTTCAACCGCGGTATTCCATTGGCGGTACACACCCCGCTCTCAAAATACACACACATTTACAAATCCCAACCATATTGGACAATTCAAAATAAATACACACACCTGACACACATACACACACCACACCCACACACCCAATCAAATATAAAGCACACACCCACATCACCCACAAACCCTTACTACCAGATTTCTGAAACCACCACAGAGAGAGACACCACCATAAACAACACCAGCATCCACAGACACACAACACCATCACTTACACAACATCCTTGCACCTCAAATAACACACACCAACACATTGCCTCACACATCACAACAAACACCACCTCACACATCACCCACACCACATCATGGCACCTCAATGACACCCCAGGTTCTCTGAGGAGGAGCTCAGGGTCATGGTGGAGGAAATCGTCCGGGTAGAGCCACAGCTATTCGGATCACAGGTGCAGCACACCTCCATTGCAAGGAAGATGGAGCTATGGCGCAGAATTGTCGACAAGGTCAACGCAGTGGGACAGCATCCAAGAACTAGGGATGACATCAGGAAATGGTGGAACGACCCACGGTGGAAGGTGCGTTCCGTGGTCTCCAGACACCAGATTGCTGTACAGAGGACTGGCGGTGGACCCCCACCTCCTCCCCCACAACTAACAACATGGGAGGAGCAGGTCTTGGCGATACTGCATCCTGAGGGCCTCGCAGGAGTAGCAGGAGGACTGGACTCTGGTAAGTCAAATCTACTACCTAATCCCCCCCCACCGGCATGCCATCACATACTCCCACCCTCACCCTCACCCCCATCACTCCAACACATCACATATGCCTCACTATCACAACCCACCCATCCCAATACCAAGCCATGCATGCGACACCAAAGCATGGACACCCATCACCAAAGCATGTCCAATACAGATACCCACACAGACCCCAAACCAAATATCACACAAAGACCAAGACAAGAATGCAAGCACTGGAGTACAGGGTCACTCACCCATTCCATACAATGGCACACACAGATGAAATAATCATGCCTTTACACCCCTGCAGGACCCCAACCCAACGTCACCGAACAGGAGGTACCAGACATATCCAGTCCCCTCACAGAAGAGACCCACAGTGATGACAGCAGCTCTGCACAACTGGATCAAGATAACCAGACCGGCCCATCAGGGACCACGGGACAGTCGGTTCCCCTGAAACTGGCACAAGCCACCACAGAGCCTCCCCCCTCAGGAAACACCAGCACAGCACCCACCCAGCGGGCCCATCCCTCTATCCCCAGGACACGTCAATCAGCAGTGTGTCCACCACTACAGGGAACCCAGGCAAACCCACCAACCCAAGAAAAGCAGGGACCTCGGGGCAGTGGCAGTGGGTGCACGGTTCAGCGGACAGAGGCTCAGGAAAACAGGGAAGCTGGGAGGACTGCTGTGCGACAGGGTGAGGCCCATGAACCCACTCTCCACGAGGCCCTCTCCAGCATCATGGGAGCTTACCATAATTCCCAGGAGACGATGGCAACGGTACTGACCAAGTTTCAGGAGACCCAGCGGCTGCAGGAGGAACACTATCTGTGGATCAGGGAGGACCTGAAGTCCATAAACAACACCCTGGTCACCATTGCAGGGGTGCTGCAAAACCTTGTCAACACCAGGAGGGACACTGAGGCAAAACAAGGGGCCTCTGACACTAGCCTGGACGATGAACAGCCCTCCACCTCCGCCAGCGCAAGTGGACAGGAGGCACCGCCACAGGAACACGACACCAGCACCCCACCCCCTGCAGATGGAGAACCACCCCGCAAACAGTCCCTGAGATCCAGGAACAAGACAGAGAACATTGCCAAGACTCCGCCAGGAAATGAGACCCCCCTGAATGTCACCCTTCTGTCCTACTTTGTCACCCTGTTCATCCTTCAACTGCCATTGCTCCACTTCATATGCCCCTTTGGACAATGCACCTGTGAAACAAATAGACTGGACTCTGCCATGGACATTCCTCCACCATCCCCCCTGCCCATTTTACAACCCCTCCACTTATTTGCACAGAAATAAACACACTTCAATTACAAACAATCTGGAGTCAGTCTGTGCCTTCACAAACGTGTAATTGCAATAACCATGGAATATAGCACTGTCAATTTACTTGTGCACATACCGATGTAACACTGCTGTAGTCCAGGAGGAAATATAGCAGAGTGCACGAAGTGGGACCCACATCTGTGAAATGGAAAGGCAAAGTGACAAGTCAGGGTCCATTCACTGAGTGAAAATGACAGACTTATGCTAGCTCCAATAATAGTATGAGATATGGGAGGCAGTGACATTTTCTTACCTGTGTCTCACTGGAAGTATTGCATGATTATGTTGTTCCTGTTGTCGATATCCTCTTCTTCTGCCTCCTCTTCTTCACTGTCCACAGGCTCCACAGCTGCCACAAGACCACCATCTGGCCAAGCGTCCTGCAGAAAAGGCACCTGGCATCGCAAAGCCAGGTTGTGCAGCATACAGCAGGCCACGATTATCTGACACACCTTCTTTAGTGAGTAGGAGAGAGAACCACCCGTCATATGGAGGCACCAGAATCTGGCCTTCAGGAGGCCGAATGTGCGTTCAATCACCGTCCTAGTTCACCCATGTGCCTCATTGTAGCGTTCCTCTGCCCTTTTCCTGGGATTTCTCACTGGGGTCAGTAGCCATGACAGGCTGGGGTAACCAGAGTCACCTGCAAATATGGAGGGACAACTGTTAGGCACACACTAACCCGTAGGGACAACCCCATACCCAGACACCTAGCACACTGTATAGGGTCCTTGTCCTCACGTATTAGCCACACATGGTGCCTCTGGAGTTGCCCCATCACATAAGGGATGCTGCTGTTCCTCAAAATGTAAGAGTCATGCACTGAGCCAGGAAATTTGGCATTCACATGGGAGATGTACTGGTCTGCCAAACACAGCATCTGCACATTCATAGAATGGTAGCTCTTCTGGTTTCTGTACACCTGTTCACTTCTGGGGGGGGGGTACCAAGGCCACATGTGTCCCATCAATGGCACCAATGATGTTGGGGATATGTCCCAGGGCATAGAAGTCACCCTTCACTTTGGGCAAATCCTCCACCTGAGGGAACACGGTGTAGCTGTGCATGTGTTTCAGCAGGGCAGACAACACTCTGGACAACACGTTAGAGAACATTGGCTGGGACATCCCTGATGCAATTGCCACTGTTGTTTGAAAGGAACCACTTGCCAGGAAATGGAGTACTGACAGGACCTGCACTAGAGGGGGGATTCCTATGCGATGGTGGATAGCTGACATCAGGTCTGGCTCCAACTGGGCACACAGTTCATGGATTGTTGCATGATCAAGTCTGTAGGTGACTATTATGGGCCTCATTATGACCCAGGCGGTAGAGAACCGCCAGGGCCAACGGGGGCGGGAGCACCGCCGACAGGCCGGCGGTGCTCCCTTGGGCATTCTGACCGCAGCGCTTTGGCCGCGGTCAGAACGGGAAAACCGGCGGTCTCCTGCCGGTTTTCCACTGCCCCTAAGAATCCTCCAAGGCGGCGCAGCTCGCTGCGCCGCTGAGGGGATTCTGACAATCCTTACCGCCATCCTGTTCCTGGCGGCTCGCCCGCCAGGAACAGGATGGCGGTAAGGATTGTCGTGGGGCCCCTGGGGGCCCCTGCAGTGCCCATGCCAATGGCATGGGCACTGCAGGGGCCCCCGTAAGAGGGCCCCGCTAGTATTTCACTCTCTGCGTAGCAGACAGTGAAATACGCGACGGGTGCAGTAGCACCCGTCGCACCTTCCCACTCCGCCGGCTCGATTACGAGCCGGCATCCTCGTGGGAAGGGAGTTTTTCCCTGGGCTGGCGGGCGGTCTTTTGGAGACCGCCCGCCAGCCCAGGGAAAAACTCATAATACCCTCCGCGGTCTTCTGACCGCGGAGCGGTATTATGGAGGGCGGCATCCTGGCGGGCGGCCTCCGCCGCCCGCCAGGGTCATAATGAGGCCCTATGTCTCTCTTCCATTGTCGACAGGTCCACCAGCGGTGTGTACACTGGAGGATGCCGCCATCTCATCATCTGCCCCAGCAGACGTGCCCTATGGATGAGAACAGCGAGCAGAGAGTCAGCCAACACTGAGGTATCACAAAATGTCATTTGCACACATTTATTAATCTGCAATGTGCCTGTAACTGTGTGTATTCAAGGCCTAGATTGGTGTGACGCAGTTAATATTAATGCCATGTGGCCCCCTGAATAGGGCTGCCTGACCTGTAAGGTGGGACAAGGGGATATGAGGTAACTGCGCTTGCACTGTACACCATCGCAGTGGGCGGTCGAAGACCGCGGCGCAATCCAGCATTGGTTATCATGGGATCCTATGGGTCCAAGGAGCCAATGACGATGTACCCGGGCAGGGACGGTACGCACCGCCGTGGACGTAACCACCATTTTCTGTCTGTTCACTCACTTGATACCTGACCTTCAACAGGAGAGGACCTACACTGCAAGTGCTGCTGTGACCTGTGTCTGTGACGATGGCTCATGTGTCTGGGGAAAGGGCCCCTGCCTTCACTTTGGAGGAGTTGGAGAAACTAGTGGATGGGGTCCTCCCCCAGTACATACAACTGTACGGTCCTCCAGACAAAGAGGTGAGTACATTGTGAGCATGCTGCATGGGCAATGCCTGTTTGGAGTGGTGTGGATGGAAGATAAATGGGGGGGGCTGAGGCCTGCATGTGCGGATGGTGTGGGTATGTGCGTCAGGGCAACGGTGGGAACGTGGGTCAATGAGTATGACGGTCCAGACGGGTAATGATTTTCCTTTCCCCCTGTACTAGTCCTCTAGGTCAGCGCCCACCAGAAGAAGGCTATTTGGCGTGGCATCGCCAAGGATGTCCGGACCCTGGGGGTCCACCACAGACGTAGCACCCACTGCTGTAAAAGATAGGAGGACCTGTGCCGCTGGAGCAAGAAGATGGCAGAGGCCCAGCTGGGGATGGCCTCCCAATGTGGGAGGGGTGCCCGTCGCACCATGACCCCCTGATGTTCCGGATCCTGGCGGTTGCGTATCCGCAGTTGGATGGGCTCTTGAGGGCATCACAGCAGCCACAAGGGGGTGAGTACACTCTCATTCAGCTGACTCTGCGCGCATTATGAGGTGTCTGGGTGGGGGAGGTGGGCAGTGGGTTCCCCTGGGCCAGGGTGATCTTGGTAGGCAAGGTCCCTTGTGAGGCAGGCTCGGTGGCATCCCAACCCCACTAGTGGTTAGTGACATTTACACCTAGTCAGGCTCCTGTGACTTCCAGGTGTGCAGCAATCGGGCTTAGGTCTTGTACCCCATGGTCATGTGATTAATCTAGGAACTATAAGTGCATGGCGTAGTGCAGAGGGCTGCTGTGTCTGTTGTGTCCACCAATGGTAGTGGTGTTGCATGCACTGA
This sequence comes from Pleurodeles waltl, assembly GCF_031143425.1. Lineage (NCBI taxonomy): Eukaryota > Metazoa > Chordata > Amphibia > Caudata > Salamandridae > Pleurodeles > Pleurodeles waltl. The sequence goes on from NC_090446.1 coordinate 340,666,813, forward strand.
ACATGTCTTTCTCCTGTCTTCCCCTCCCCCCTTTTTGTGGTCTCCCTATTCTTGTGTGAAATAGCATCATCAGGCGGAGGAGCATTGGCACTGGAGCAGGAGGGTGCTGCATCCCACTTGGCCCTGGAGGGTGAAACAACAGAGTCTGAAGCCACCAGTGGGACGGAGGGCGAGGGGAGCTCCATGGCGGGGACAGGAGCAGAGACCAGCAACAGCGACTCGTCCTCTGATGGGAGCTCCCTTGCGGTGGTGGGCACCTCTGTGCCCACCGCATCAACAGGTACAGCCGACACCCCCCCTACCAGCACCGCCCTCCCAGCAGCCCCTCAGCGTGTGTCCCGTACCCACTCACCCAGGAGGGTGGGCATCTCCTTCGCCCCAGGCACCTCAGTCCCTGCCCCAGTCAGCCCTCCTGCCCTCAGTGAGGAGGCTATTGTCTTCCTGAGATCCCTCACTGTTGGGCAGTCTACCATTCTGAATGCTATCCAGGGTGTTGAGTGGCATTTGCAAAAAACAGATGCATGCCTGGAGGGCATTCATTCTGGCCAGGCAGCCCAACAGAGAGCATTTCAGGCTCTGGCCTCAGCACTGATGACAGCCATTGTCCCTGTGTCCAGCCTCCCCCCTCCAACTTCCTCCACCCAGACCCAATCCCCTGTACCTCAGCCTATCCCAAGCACACCATCAGACCAGCATACACACACATCAACACATTAGAGTTGCTCAGGCAAACATAAGCACCACACATCTCACAGGCACTCACACAAGCATCTTACCCATGCACACATACCAACATCCACTGCCTCCACTGTGTCCCCCTCCTCCACGTCTCCCTACTCCCTCCCTGTCTCATCTCCACTCACACCTGCATGCACCACATCCTCAGCCACTACCTCCATCACCAGAACGCCCATCACCACACACCGCTCACGTGCACTCACCACCCCCACTACCATTCACACATCCCCAGTGTCCTCTCCCAGTGTGTCTGTGAGCCCTCCTCCCAAAGTACACAAATGCAGGCACACAGCCACCCAACAGCCATCCACCTCACAACAGCCTCCAGCCCATGCACCTTCACCCAAATTCAGCAGACGTACACCTCCTACAACCACTACCTCTACCGCCACTCCCAAACCCCCTCCATCTACCCGTCCCAGTGTGTCTAAAAAACGTTTTCTGGCTAATATTGACCTGTTCCCTACAACTCAGCAACTGCGGGGTCATGGAGTGTGCAAATCATCAGGGCTGCCAATGTGCCACGAATCGAGGGCAAGGACATTCCGCCACCTGCCAAGGTTAAAAAGGTGTCCACATCCCAGAGGGAGAAGCCGAAAACACCTGCCACCTAGGGGTCAGGGAAAACGAAAGGGGATAGTGGCAAGACAGCTGCACCACCATCAAAGGTGAGGAAGGGTCAAAAACTGAAGGGCAGGTCAGGAGAGGGCATGTTGGCACCGACTGAGGGACAAGTGTCACACCTTCAGTCCACGTCGACGCCAAACTGTACGGCGGAAAACACCTTCACCTGCACCGCCACCTGCACCGCCGCAGACCCTGCCGCCAGCACTGCCGCCACAGACCCCGCAGCCAGCACCGCCGCCACAGACCCCACAGCCAGCACCGCCACCACAGACCCCGCCGCCAGCACCGCCGCCACAGACCCCACAGCCAGCACCGCCACCACAGACCCCACTGCAAACACCTCCGCCAAAGACCCCGACGCAAGCACCGCCGCAACTGACACTGCCGCAAGCACCGCCGCAACTGACACCGCCGCAAGCACTGCCGCAACTGACACTGCCACAAGCACCACCAGTGGCTCCGCGACATCCTCAGACATTGGCACCACCGCTGACATGGCTTCCATCCCCAGTGGTCAGTCGTCCGAGGCTGGTGGTGAGTTCCAGGACCCTGGGCAGCTTCCACGAAGAATCACTATCATCACAGTTGTCACCTGCTTATGCGATGCGATGCCGCAGCAGTGTGGGGTATGGCTCTGCCTCCATGGCATATCATGCTACCTGTATCTCGGAAATCTCATGGCACACACACCCAGGCGAGCCCCCTCTAGAACCAGTGGAGAGATACATCCACTACCTCAGTCCTTGGCAGCATGAAGCACTCTGGGCACCATGCCCCCTCCAGAACCAGTGGAGAGATACATCCACCACCTCAGTCCTTGGCAGGATGAAGCACTCTGGGCACCATGCCCCCTCCAGAACCAGTGGAGAGATACATCCACTACCTCAGTCCTTGGCAGGATGAAGCACTCTGGGCACCAGGCCCCCTCCAGAAACATTAGGGAGATACATCCACTACCTCAGTCCTTGGCAGGATGAAGCACTCTGGGCACAAAGCCCCCTCCAGAACGAGTGGAGACTGTTATCCACTAGAGAGACTGTGGCTTTGCACTCCCTAAGATAAAGCAGTGGGCAAACCACCCACTGGAAAGACTTGAGAGACTGTGGCTTTGCACTCCCGAGGATAAAGCAGTAGGCAAACCACCCACTAGAAAGACTAGAGAGACTGTGGCTTTTGCACTCCCTAGGATAAAGCAGTGGGCAAACCACCCACTGGAAAGACTTGAGAGACTGTGGCTTTGAACTCGCCAGGATTAAGCAGTGGGCAAACCACCCACTGGAAAGACTTGAGAGACTGTGGCTTTGCACTCCCCAGGATTAAGCAGTGGGAAAACCACCCACTGGAAAGACTTGAGAGACTGTGGCTTTGCACTCCCAGGACCAAACTGTGGGCAAGGAGCCCCCTCGTGGAGCAGTGGCGTCGTGCGTTCATCAGGCTGAGGTGCCCCCCACACCCCCTGAGGTGCCTGTATATTTTCTATGTGATGCCCCTCCAGTGTTCTCTCCGTTTGGAGTCAGGTATCTAGTGTGGGCCTCGCCCATGCATTTTGGGCCCAGTGGTCCACGGACAATGATTGGTGCACTATCCGGACTTGTGTATTTGGTGTACATAATTGTATATACTGGATTTTGCATTTTTATAATGATATTTCACATGATTACATTCATTCAAATCATTTCCTTTTGTCCTTGTGTTCTTCCAGGGGGTTGGGGGGTGTATATGTGATGTTGCAGCATGTGTTTGTGTGTACGGTGTTGTGGGTGAGGGTGGGGGTGGGGGTATTGTGTGTTGCGTGTGTGTGTCACTCTCTTTTCCCTCCCCCCTCCCCTGTGTTGTAGGTGCAGTACTCACCGTGGTCGTCGCCGCCGTTGTTGGAGCTCCTGATAGAGGAGCAGGAAGACCATCGCCGGCAGTATCTGCAATTCGGGCTCCATGGCGTCCTGGTTCCTCTTGGGGTGTGGAGAGGTGAGTGTTTTCCCTTCTGTGTACGGTTTCCGCTGTGTTTTTATTCGCGTTGGTTCCGCCCCGGAAACGGTGGCGGGTAGGCGTGTTGTGATAGGGTGGGTGGTACATTGTCTCCCGCCTGTCTGTTGGCGGTGTCCGCCACGCTGTTTGTTTGTACCGCTGTGGTGGTAGGAGTGTTATAGTGGCTGTCTATGTTGGCGGTTTCCACCACTGTCGTAATCCCATTTTTTTTGCCGCCGGCCTGTTGGCGGTATTACCTCCGCTTTAACACCGACCGCAATGTAATGAGGGCCGTAGTGTAGAGTGGTGTGGGTTAATGTATTGTAGAGCGGAATAAAGTGTTGCAGAGTGGAATAGAGTATAATGGCATAGAGTGAAGTGATGTACAGTGACATACAGTGATGTAGAGTGTCATGGAGTGTCATGGAATATCGTGGAGTGTTGTGGATTGTTGTTGAGTGGCATAGAGTAGAGTTACATAGAATGGTGCTGAATGCCATAGAGTGAAGGAGCATAGATTAGAGGGGCGTAGAGTGGAGTGGAGTGAAATGTTGTAGAGTGAATGGAGTGCCATAGAGTGCCATAGAGTAGAGAGGCACAGAGTGGTATAAAGTGATGTAGAGTAGTGTAGAGTGTCATAGAGAGGAGTTGAGAGGAAAGTCATAGTGTGGCATATCGTGGAGAGTCATTGAGTTGATTGGAAGTTTGTATACCATAGAGTGGGGTGGAATAGAGTGGAGTGGAATAGAGTTGATTGTGGTAGAGTCAAGTGGCACAGGGTGTCATAGAGTAGAGAGGAGTCAAACAGAGTGGAGTGGAGTGCCATGGAATGGAGTGGCATAGTGTAAAGCAGTGGTCTCCAAACCTTTTAATGCCGCGCCCCCCCAGTTGAAAAAGAAAAATCATTGGGCCCCCCTTTAGAATTTTTCACAATTATTTTATGAAGATGCAATGTTTAAATATGGCTAGACTTATTTAAACAATGCAGTTAAGTACTGTTACTTTTTAAAAAATGCAATAGCATGCTTCTGCTTAAAACAAAGCCCTGTTATCTGTACAATGCTTCTTTTAGCCAGACCCTGGTGCCCACCCCCAGAATCACTGGAGGCTCCCCTAGGGGGGCCCTCCCCCCAGTTTGAAGTTCTACAGAGTGAGTGTTGTAGAATGGAGTGTCGTAGAGTGGAGATTTGTTTAGTAGAGTGTTGCAGATTGGAGTGTTGTGTCATAGAGTAGAGTGCTGTAGAGTAGAGTAGAGTGGAGTGTTGTAGAGTGGTGTGGTGGGTCATAGATTGGAGGGGTGTGGTGTGGAAGTGGTGCAGAGTGTCATAGGTTGTCATACAGTGGAGGGGAGTACATTAGAGTGGCTTAGGGCCAGATGTATGAAAATGCAATTTTGCATTTTTTAAATAGCAACTTCATAGAAATTGCTACTTAAGAAATGCAAAATGCAATGTACTGAGATACTGATTCCCTAAAAGAGATAGGAAATCGCTATTAAGAAATCCCATTGCATTTGAGTCAATGGGACGGTTTTGCATTTCCATGGAGAACACATTTTGCATACAGCACACATTTATATGAGGATGTTTTGAAGAATATTTGAAAAAAGGAAGAAGATGATTGCAGAAAAAGGATTGTTTATCCAAAATTAAAGTAAAAGAGCTGTGTATTCAGAAGAAGAAATCAACTTGGAAAGAGACCTGTAGGAAATAGCAAATGTGAGCACATTTTGAATTATCAGAAGGTGCATGGGAATGTTTGCAGGGGGATGATCAACCTATACGAAGAGTACAGTTTATTTGTGGACTGGATGCTTATTTCTAATTACCTGCTAACTTGGAGGGTATTTGCTATTTAGGTTTGCTATTTCTAAAGATGTATCATGTTCAGAGTTCCGATGCTTTGACAATGACACCTCTTCACAAACACACACATAGCATTAGTGTACGAATACAACTAGTGGGGGACAGGTTTGGAGCAATTATTACAGCAGAAGGAGTGATACTAAATAATGAAAAGATTAGAAAACTTTCAACAGTAGTGGACAAAACAGGTAGGCGTCAGACATTTTACACCCCAAAAACATAATAAAAGTTGAATGTTGTTATGCATGCATACCTGATGAAATTGGGAAAATCACAGAGTATGCAAAGAACATTTCAGACATAAAACTTGATTTAGAGCCATTAGAGACCATTAGCATTGTAAAAGGTTTCGCAAAGGGAGTTTCTGCAATGGGCAATTGGATTGCAACTGCAGGAGGAGGAATCCTCAAAGCTATATTAGTACCTATATTAATTGTTGTTGTTTATTTCCTGACTTCATTAGGAGTATACAAAGCAATCAAAAGTATATTATAAAAGAAAAAGAACAGAGAGAGAAACAAACGAAGAAAGATTTAGAATTACGTGCCCACATTACCAATGAATGCAATAAACTAAAAGAAAGAGAATATTTAAAAAGAGAAAAAACTCAACTGGAGAAGAGTGAGCTCTGATATAATCTCAGAATTATTTTATGATGGTTAGAAACCATTAAAGGTGGTGGGTTGCAATTTTCTTTTTTAAATAATGATAAGTAATGCAATTACCATGTAGAAATAAGAAACCATTAGAGAGGGGAGGTTGCAAGGGTGTTTTTTTAAATAATGACAATCAATGCAATTAACATGTAAAAATAACATGCAGGCATTAGAAACAAAGCCATATTTTAAAATTATGTGAGCACACTGGGCTTTCACATTCACATGTATTAAGTTTGAATAGTTGTAGAATGCATCTGTCTCTACTTTTTCCAAAAGTTAACCTAGGTCAGGAATATGCAATGTTAAACTTTCAATGATGCAAATCAGGTGAAAAGAGAGTGACTTCATAGAAAATGTTAGATTATGACCTTCCCATGGGCATATTTTGTTAAGAATAGAATAATGTATTAACGTGTTTTGTTTGAATTCTATGAAAATGTTTCAGAAGTATCAACTGTACTACTAGTTAGAAAAGGTAAGAAACCCATTACCTAATTGAATGATGCAGTGACCAAACCAGGAACTGTAGTTGTCTTATAGTAAGTAAATGCGGGGAAGTCATCTGTGACTTTACAAAATGTTTCACTAAATGTTTCAGTTATATGTTAATATTGGTGAGCTATTGTCTCTTGACTGCTTAGGTGACTGAACATTTCCTGTTTCCATGAAGACAACGCAAACTGATTGGATGAGCTGACTGAAGATTGAAACAAATTGTTTCAATTAATGACATGAAAATGTTATATAAATGTGTGTTCTTAGATTAAGCTGCTCAGACTCTTTACAGATTCTTCTCAGACCCTTTCCAGACTTCTCTGCAGATCTCTTTGCATTTGCTTCTGAGATTAATTCTGAGAGACCATTTTATTTCCCCTGCCTGCCTCTATGCTGCTCTGAGACGCTACTGAGTATCTTAAACCTCTCTTTATGGAAAGTATTGCTTTATCATTTGAGATTTGATGTGAAAAGCATCATGCATTCACCTCTTGATTTAGAGCTCTTTATTGGTTCAAATTGATGCTTTTCTCTCATTCTCCATACTTAGAATAGGAAATTCCCTTTTTTGTAATGCACTTTCTGCATTTGCTTTGATGTTAACTAATTATATTGTTTTTTAATTGATTGATTATTTCTGAGGCTGAACAAGAAAAATGTATTTACTAAAAGATTTTAAATAAAGCTTTGAAACTCACACCAACTCTCATCATTGACTCCCAAAAGAATGAAATTGAAACTGTGATGACTAGTGCAGGTCCTTGTGCCATCACCCCTTTGTGACAGGTCTCCTGACACTGCCGTTTAGCCTCCCGCTTTGCCCACATTGCTGTTCTGTTCAGGTTATCCTGTTTTGTTAGATTGTTTGGTAAATTGTTTTATTGTGTCATTCTCTGCCATTTGCTTTCCAGCTTTGCACCATTGCTGTTCTGTTCAGACCTCACTGTTTTGTTAGATTGTCTTGGTAAATAGTTTCATTATGTCACTCATTGCCATTCACTCACCTACTTTGCCCGCATTGGTGCTCTGTTCAGGACTCACTGTTTTTGTAGATTGTTTTATTGTGTCATTTTATCACCAGCTTTTACTATTGTTTCTGGTAGCCTTTACTACTGTTTGTGTTAGCTATTCTCGTGTGCATCCTTTCTTTTGCTTTTTTGCTGTTTCTCCTCACCTTGTCAACTTGCCCACCCGCTTCCTACCATTTTGTTCCTCCCACTTCCCACCACCTAGCACCCCTCCCTCCCCACATAACCTACTCAATGGAGACCGCAGGATTGCTGTGCCACCAGAGCACCAAAGGCACACCAAAGTCAAACTTTTCTGCACCCATTCTCACCATCTTCAGATGGACTACACCAAGATCTTGGAATCCAGGCCCCCCTGCCACCCATCTATACATGACAGAAGACCTCCTAGACCTAGATCCCAGATGCAGCTGTTGCACCCCCTTCCCCCGAGATACTGAGGGACCTTCACCTGCCTCTACTGCCACTTTATCTGCAACACAGGACTGCAAACCCACACAGACTTCCTCACCACAACTCCCCCAAGGACCCTAGAACTACTTCAATGCTTGACGCTCAATGCTCAGGCCCTCTGAAATCATGTCACAGAAACCCTGGACACAATCACCACCCTTTCACCAGAATTATTCTTCGTCGCAGAGACCTGGTTCAGCCACTCATCAATCCCCAACATCGCCACTGCAATGCCAGATAGCTACAAGATGATACACACAAGCTGCAACAACAAACATGGCATAGGTGGCATCGCCATCATCTCCAATTAAACCATCCGATGCATTGCCTCCAATGATAACTCCACGCCAATCATGGAACAGCGTGAACTTTAAACTTCTGACTGATGGCAAGAGGACCATGAGCGGCACTCTTGCCTTTAGACCTTCGGGACCTCGACCTGCCTTCTGCGACACCATCTTCAAACTCATTCCACTTTGACGACCCAATTATACTAACTCCACCATCCTCCCGAGAGAACATGAGCAAGATCGGCCTGATCCAACAGGTCACTGTCCCCACACACAAAGCTGGACAGACACACAATCCTATATTCATCTCCAGTGATTAGAGTCAAATACAGCCATGTCACAGAACTTAACTGGTCTGACCACACCATCTTCCACTTTACCATCGCAGAACACCACCACTAAGGGCCAGATTTATTCTTTTTGACTCAAAACTGTGCAAACGCAGTTTTGAGTCAAAATTTTTAGCGCTGGCTAGTGTAATTTCTTAATGCCACCGTGCGTCATATTTATACTTTGACGCACGGTGGCGCTGAGAACAAATTAGAGTAATGTTTTCTGTAGCTAACCATTGCACCTTGTCGTAAGGCAAAATGACGTTAATGCCGGAAAAATGACTCTAATCCAGTTTGCGACGTCGCAAAATGGAAATGCGCCATATTCCACCGCAATAGCATCAAAAAGAGACGCAAACACAGCAACCAGTGATAAGGAGCCCCAAAATGGATCCCAGAAGCCAGGAGAGACCCCAGGGAGACCACAATCAACCAGGGACCAGCCAGGAGGACACAGACAAGACCCAGGGGAGAGACAAGAAGAAGAGGAAGTGTCGCTTCAGCACAGAGGAGCATGAAATACTAGTCAGAGAGGTGACAGAGCACCAGCATCAATTATTCATCACCTCTAAATTACCAAATGGAAGGAGAGAGGCAATTTGGCAACAAATTGTGGACAAGATTAACAGTGTGGTAGAGGTCAGGAGAACTGTCACTGAGTGCAAGAAATGCGGGCATGACTGCAAGCGCAGGACAAAGGAGAAAATGGCAAGGAAAAGGAAGGCAGCACTGCAGACCGGAGGTGGGAGTCCAGCACCGCAAGAGGACCTGGACGAGATGGAGGAGATGGTTGCAGCTGTCATCCTGGAGGGGATTGTCACAGGAATCACAGGACAGTACAGAGCAGACTACCAGGAAACAAAATATATGCAGGGTAAGTTGCATGAGGACAAAAATGCCTAAATGTCAGGTGCAATTAGGGGTGTTGTAACTTAATAGCGATTAGATTAAGCATTAGCAGAAGACATCTTGTATTTAGCAACTATTGTGAACATTTGGCGGAATCCAATTTGTATTCATGGCAGCCATTTTCTCTGCCATGTGCTCGCCATGTGCTCTGTCCTACCTTTCTGTTAACTACTCTTGAGAATCTGTCTAGTGACAAGTTATACTCAGCATCTCCCCCTTTTGCACATGCACAGTAAGATCTGCAGCTGTTAGTAATCAGTAACAGACAGTAATGTGTCAACTAGTCCTTGAAACTGTTAGCCCCTCCTACCTGTCGACTGTGCATTTCCATATGACCTTACATGTATGTAAGTCTTGCTTCTATAATTGTACCACCTTCTTTTAGCCCCTGCGTGGGTATAAAAGGACCATGCACCTCATGAGGTTTAATAAACTTTGGGGGTCATTACGACCCTGGCAGTCAGAGACCGCCAGGGGTAATGTGGTGTCCGTACCGCCAACAGGCTGGCGGTACGGAGACCCGTATTACGACCGCAGTGGTAGCGCCGCGTTCGCACCGCCGGGGCCGGCGGTTTCCCGCCGTTTTAGCCCCGGCGGTGAAAAGCAGCGCTGCCCTGGGTATTATGACCCCCCCTACCGCCAGCCTGTTTCTGACGGTTTGCACCACCAGGCTGGCGGTAAGGGGTGTCCAGGGGCCCCCAAACAGGGCCCCAGGCAGCTTTTCACTGTCTGCATAGCAGACAGTGAAAAGCGCGACGGGTGCTACTGCACCCGTCGCACGACCGCAACATCGCCAGCTCCATTAGGAGCCGGCTCCTATGTTGCAGCCTCATCCCCACTGGGCCGGCGGGTGTAAACTTGGTTTGCGCCCGCCGGGCCAGCGGGGATGTCGTGATGGGGTCTGCAGGAGTGCGGCTGCATTGGCGGCCGTACAGCGGTTACCGCTTGGCGAGCAGCTTGTAATGACCCCCAAAGTCTTTTATTTCAGTTTCTGTGCCAACTTCTTCCTACATGGTCTGAGGACTTTGTGCAGAGAAGGGTGAACCCCTTGCACTAGTAGGCCTTGCTGAGGCTTACTTCAACAAATAGGTGCCCGAACAGGGACTCATCGGCGACTCGGACGCCCAACGGATTGGTCGCGACGAAGGATTGGGATCTCGCTGCGGATGATCAATGCCTGAGGAGACCCGAGTCTTGGCAACCACGGTGTTTTTCCCTTCTTTATGATTTGACCATCCGGGTGGCGCCGGTCCTCGACTGAGATCCTTTTTGTTAATTCGTCATGCAGTGACCATTTGGTCGATTTTAGAACTTGGCAGTTGGAACCTGGACACCCTGTGATTGGTAAGAGCCGTTTTACGGCACTTGCTGTGGGTTTGATGCCTTTGTTTGGTAATGAAGTTTAGCACTACTTACTGTGGCTCTCATGTTTTAGGTGACTAGTCAAATTGTGTCCTTTGAATTGATATATAAATTGCAATTAATATAGGCAGGTAATGAGGAGAATTTTCTCCAATTTAATTTTGATTTGAACGGCACCTTAAGTGCTACTTTGATTATAATAGTGCATATTCTGCATTATTTTTGGCATGCCTGTATTTAGCGTACTTCGTAGGATGTGTTGCTTTTGTAATGGTACCAATTTGAGACTGGAAGAATCGCAACCGGCACCCCCAGACGGGACGCCCAATAGAGATATGTATGTTAAACATGGTCTTTCGTCTATAATGTACAGCACATTATGGAATGAATACACTTGTGCGGATCCTGAGTTACGTTGGCCTATGCATGGGTCATTTGATTTGTGAAAGATTGAGTATGTGGAACAATGTATGTGTAGGCGAAAGTCTAGGCAAGATATGTTTGGCATGTGGGTGAAAGAAGTGCGTGGACGAGTGAAGCGTGAGCAAGCCTTGCTTGAGAAAGAGCAGCGGAAGAATGTATATGTGAAAGCATTGGAAATGAGAAAGAAAGAAAGAAATGACTTAAAGGAGCAAGAAGAGAAAGAAAGTAAATTACAGGTAACTGGCCAATACACCGTTAGGCAACCTCTCTATCCTATCCTTAATAAACCACACAATGATTTTTTGTTACTAGATCGCCCTCCACCTCCGTATGTCGTTCCTTCTGCCCCTCATGAGTTAGCTAAGGTCTCCGGTTCGGAGCAACAGAAGATGCGAGACAGTCGCTCTATGTTGCCTGCTGACCGTGCGTCTGAGCTGAGATCTATTGCTCGTAAAACAATTCGTAGCGTTGTCTCTGCTTCTGAACGTTTAGACAACATGAAAGGGTGGATGGAAAAGGAGCAGCTATATTTTACTGAGGCATTTGGCACAGAAGTTATTGAACTATATTGGAAATATTCTGATGAGTTAGAGCCCGATGATGTAGCAGCTGATCATAAGCAAATGCGTGATGGTCTTTTTGTTTTCTCCCAGGTGGCTGATGCAATCAGGTGTTTGGTGAAATTATGTGTTGTGGCAGTCCGTTTGCAAGAGGAGAAAAGGGCTGTGGACGTAGTTGCACGGACATCTCAGACCGGCGGGATGCAAGCTTCCATCTTTGGAACAGATAAGACTATGATAGTTCTTGCGAAACCAATGCGGGAGGCCGCGCCTTTGTATGTTCCTCCTAAAGGATTGGGTACAAGTGATGATAAAACTTCTGTTGATGCCAAGGGTTATTTTATTCATTATTGGGTGTATACTCCTTGGAATAGGGCATATGTAATTGCACTTAAAACAGCATTACCTGACCCACGGAAAAATCCAGCCACCTTTTATGAGGAAGTTGAGGGAGCAATTAGTTCTTGTACTATGACTTTGGTTGACATTGATTTATTTTTCGGATTTATATTACCGCCAGATATGTGGAGAATTGTTCGTAAAATTGATGATCGAGTAGTTTTTGGGGCGTCATGGAAAAAATTAGAACAGATGGACGGGGATAGGGAACCTGCGAAAAAGCCATATTAGTTGATTCTAGATCTTCCCGCAGCCATATTAGTTAAGTTAAAAACAATTATTCCCCCTAAAAAGATAGATTGGACTGTTTTAGAGACTTGTAAGCAAAAGGCAGATGAATCGGTCTCTGATTTCTTTACACGCTTTGAAGAAGCATTTCATGATTTTAGCGGCCAGTTATTGTCAGATGATACGGGCAGACATTTGTTTGTCGATAAATATGTCGCAAATCTGTTACCAGGAATAGCTAGTCGTCTAAAAGCTAGTGAAAGTTCATGGACTACCTCTACTCCGGTTTCTCTTTTGACTGTGGCTCAGTATTATGAACGTCAGGAATTAGAAGCAAAAGGTAGCGAGGATAAAAAATTAAAGATGAAGGTTATGTTGGCTCAAGCTCATGGTCCGCCTTTTAGAGGTAGTGATAGAGGTGGACGTGGATCTTATGGTTCTTCTTACACTCGTTCCAATTTGTCTGTTGATCAGTGTGCGTATTGTAAGAAATTTGGGCATTGGGCTGATGATTGTCCAGCACTACGTATTGAGCAGTGTGCACGTGGTCGGGGACAAATGAGAAATCGCTCAGGATATTCAGGGCCTAGAAGAAGCACAAATGATCATGCTAGGGTTGATGCTAATGTACGAGGGCAGGATGGGTTTAACACTTTTGATAGACGGAACCAATACCAGATATCTAACTATGTGCAGCCTGATTTCCAAGACTCTGCTTATGCATAGGATTGCCTAGGATGGGGTAAGGAATCAGTTGAAGTTCCAGTGGATCAGAGGGGTCCCTATGTTACAGCACATGTTTTGGGTTCTACTAATCAGTTTCTGGTTGATACAGGAGCTACTCGTAGCGCCTTGTCTAAACAATTGATTCCAAGGGCTCCCCTGTCTGGCTTAACCATTACATCGATAGGTTTCGATGGAACACCTTCCCCTAGCCCATTGTCACAACCACTTGCATTCCATGTTGATAAATTTACTGCTCCATGTCCATTTTTGCTTTCTCCAAATACACCAAACAATATTGTGGGTCTTGATATGCTCAAGTATTTCAGGGCTACAATACGATGCTCTCCTGAAGGGGTGCGTGTTATTTTGAATGATAATCATCCTGTGATGGAAAGAGTTTGTCTTGTGAAAGAGGATGTTGCATTAGCTTCATTCCCTAGTACTTTGTGGGCTACTTCAGATACTGATGTGGGACAAAGGTTTATTCCACCGGTATATATTAGTTTCAAGGAGGGAGCTGTATTGCCACGTTTGCCTCAATACAAAATTTCACAGGAGGGCGAAGAAGCACTCACACGAATTGTGCATGATCTTATTGCAGTTGGAGTTGTTGAGGAAGTTCCGTATAATGTTTGTAACAGTCCGATTCTTCCTATTCTGAAAAAGGATACTAATACTAGGATTTACGGATTCATTATTGATTTATGAGAAGTCAATAAGATTGTGATACCACAATATCCTGTGGTATCTGACATCACAACACTTCTTACTTTGGGTCCCCCGACAGCAACTATGTTCTCTGTGATAGACTTGAAGAATGCTTTCTTTTCGATCCCTATTCATCCTGACAGCCGATATTTGTTTGGTTTTACTAAGACTAAATGATCATTTAGATTTTGCAGAGTTCCTCAAGGCTATACTGAGAGTCCTAGTATTTATAGTCAAGCGTTAAAACGACAACTTGATTCTTTTGTTTTACTTGAAGGTGTGGCTCTCATACAATATGTCGATGATATTTTGTTGGCAGCTAATACCCCTGAGCAATGTGAAAAGTGCACTTTGTCCTTACTTTCTTTTCTTGCTTCACACCATCATAAAGTGTCACGAAAGAAATTGCAATATTGTAGACCAAAGGTAACCTATTTAGGTCACCTTTTGTCTAAGGAGGGCCGTGCACTTACATCAGATCGTATTGAAGCAATTTTAGACACACCAGTACCCTCTTCTCAGAAAGATGTTTGTGCATTCCTTGGTCTTACTTCTTTTTGTAGGCAATGGATATTAGGGTTTTCACACATTGTCAAACCTTTGCTAGCACTTTTGACTAAAGATACTCCAATGCCCCTCCCATGGACAGATGAATGTGAGACTGCTTTCCGGCAGCTACAACAAGCCCTTTGTTAAGCACCAGTGTTAGATACTCCAGATTACATGAAGCCTTTTGCACTTTACGTACATGAGAAAGATGGATTTGCATTGTCTGTTTTAGTACAGACACATGGCGATAAGCAGCGTCCCTGTGCATATTTTTCAGCAGCACTTGACCCTGTCGCTCGAGCGTTGCCTGGGTTTTTTCGTTCAGTTGCCGCAACAGCTGTGTCAATATGTCAGAGTGAAGGGATAGTTTTGTCACATAAGCTGTTGGTGTTAGTACCCCATGCGGTTGATGCTCTTTTAAATCAAACAAAGACACAACATTTAACTAGCGCTCGCCTGACAGGATTTGAATTGACATTGCTGGCTCCTCACATTACACTGAAGAGAAGTGCAACACTAAATCCAGCCACTTTGTTGCCATATCTGGGGACTCAGCCTCAGTCACAAGAAACACATGATTGTATTTTCCTTGCCGAAGACATTAGATGCAGATAATGCATGGAGAATTAGTGCATAACCTCTTGACTGCATTGACATATCCAAAGAAACTAGCTATTGTGAAATGTAGTGCACACAAGAAAGTGACCGATAAGATAGGGCAAGGTAATGCCCTTGCGGACCGCATAGCACGTGAGACTGCGATGCAGCAAAGTACTACTTCTATGTATGTAGTGAAGTCACAAGCTGAACGTTGGCATAATGCTAGACAAGACGTTTTAGATATACAGAAATCTGCTTCTGTGAAAGAACGTGAGCAATGGTCTGAAGAAGGAGAATTGGATGATGAGGGCTGTTGGCGGAATAAGCAGATGGATAAATGGAAATTGCCTATAGCTTTTGTACAACCTATGGTTCAGATGGCACATTGTCTGGCACATGTTGGAGCTTCAACAATAACAAAGTTGCTTACGCAAGTTTGGGAGCATCCAGAAATTTCCAGTACAGCTGAGAGAGTAGTACAGTCTTGTTTGATCTGTTTACTATACAATCCTGGAAAAGGGACATGTACTCCTGCGGGAGGGTTTGCTACACCAACTGCACCTTTTGAAGTTCTACAAATGGATTATATTCAGCTTGAACGCTGCAACAATTTAAAGTATGTCTTGGTGGTGGTATGTGCCTTCAGTAAATGGATAGAGGTGTACCCCACAAAGGATCATACTGCCATTACCACAGCAAAGGTGCTTTTGAAATAATTTTTCCCTAGGTTTGGTGTTTGCAGACTTTTATGGAATGATAACAGACCTCATTTTGTTGGGGAAGTTATTAAGTATGTCCTGAAAGGATTAGGGATCAAACAGAGGTTCCATGCTGTTTTCCACCCACAATCAGGAGGGTTGGTGGAAAGGTATAATGCTACTTTGAAGCTGTAGTTAGCGAAGATACAGGCTTCCACATCCTTAACTTGGCTGGATGCATTACCATTGGCATAATGTCTATTAGGTCAGTGCCACACTCTCGAATCGGCCTTAGTCCTTACGAAGTGGTGTTTGGAAGGCCAATGAACATTTGGGGAGTTCCTAAGCCAAATACTGTATATGATGTACCTTGTGTCCTGATGAATGATTATTTTGCACAGTTAACCGACAATTTGGTTTCTATTCATCAACAGGTTCAAGAAGCACTTCCTGACAGATCTGCAGGTGAAGGCCATGAACTCCGACCTGGTGACCAGGTGATGATTAAGTCCTTTGAAAGATCAAGCAGCTTGGAACCAAGGTGGCGAGGCCCAGAACAGGTGTTCCTTGCGACAAGGACAGCAGTTCGAGTGACAAACCGAAAGAATTGGGTCCATAGTACTCACTGCAATAGAGTGCTAACTTACCTTAGTGGAACCTGCTGTGCTGACCGATCATCAAGAGTTTTTAATTACGGAGAAAGGCCGTGCTACATCACCTGACAAATCTGCGGAGTTCTTCCCGGACCATACGATTTCTGGAGTGTCGCAATATAATTTGAGACCGAGGAAAGGCCATGTAGTGCTGGAGAAAACTGGTTGAGCTACTGCCCTGGGTTAGTGAAACGGAGAGCCAATGTGTCAAGGGGGGGGGGATCAGCCATGCATTAGAGTAGTGACACCCGTCTAGGCCCGTGGTGAAGAAATCAGCGGCTGCCTGGGGATAAGAGCTCCAATGATTGTTTATAATTAATTTCTGAAAGGGTCGATTATCACTGTTGCTAAAATGAATAACAAACTGATCATTAGTACTATGGGGTTTGTTGTTGTTTTGGTGGTTATAGCAATAATCACCTGGTTTGTTGAAAAGAAGGCTCCTGCTCGTGAGTTTTTTGTTGCCACTACTCCAGTACCAGAGGATCACTATTACTTTACGCTTCCCTATCAGGAGCAGAAGCACCATCAATCATACTTCAATAATACTTTCATTCAGATGTTGCATCATACTCATAATGCTACAAATACTACTAACTGTTGGGTATGTGGAATGATACCTGCGCATCAAAAGAAAGGAGGAACACCTTTCATACCTCTTCTTTTTTCACACAATGGTTCTTGTCAAGCTTGGTATACGCTTTATTTGCATCTGGAAAACGTAGAGAGGGCGGACTTCTTTTTCGCCTTAATAAAGTATGCTACCAAGACAAAGATGGGTATCCCCAAGCCAAAGGAACTAAATGGGAATAGGAAGAGTATCAACCAGACAATGTTTCAATATCATATGTCTTCACAAATATAAGAGACTCTGACAAGAAAGAACAATTTGTGATTTCTGTTACAAAAACTAAAGCAGATTTATGTATACGTAGCATTGGGTGAATTCCAGTAGGGATAAGGGATTGTACCTTGATTTTAACTATTGATGGTGTAAATAATAGTAGTTTTACAGCTGCACATAATATATATTTTGTTTGTGGTAACTATGGATATTCCCAACTACCTGTTGGGTGGTCAGGTGTGTGTTATGTATCTTTTCTATTACCCCCTGTGTTTTTGGCCCCTGCATCATATCACTGAGATTTTAAACTGTTCAATTACATCATTAAAAATAGACATAAAAGGACATAAGTACAAATGAGGTAGACCAAACGGATACTAGCCTGCAACAATATGTTGATTTTAATTTAGGGTTGTTCTCCTTTGTGGGTGCTGCGTTAAACAGTAAGAAAGTGAGACTATTGACTAAGGTTGTGGAAGCTGTTACCAATCAGGCAGCTCTGGCACTTGGGAATATTACTGAGGAGCTCCAAATTGCGAGGATTGTAGCACTCCAAAATCGTATGGTACTAGATGTGATATTAGCTGATCGAGGAGGTGCATGTCGCATCATCAGTAGTAGTTGCTGTGTTTTTATTCCAGATCACTCACCTTCAGTATATGATGCAATATCTAAATTGCATAAAATTGCTTCAG
Organism: Pleurodeles waltl; assembly: GCF_031143425.1. NCBI lineage: Eukaryota > Metazoa > Chordata > Amphibia > Caudata > Salamandridae > Pleurodeles > Pleurodeles waltl. The sequence goes on from NC_090446.1 coordinate 340,684,619, forward strand.
AAATCCACACAGGGACTGGTACTTGGACTTTTTCTGGATGGTTTTGGGCTCTTGTTTCCGCTTGGGGCTGGAAACTACTGACTATCCTGTGTGTAATGATTGCAATATTTTTCACATGCTGTATCTGTATTCAGTGTGGTCCAATGTTCTGCTCCATGTGTATTACTGCTTTTATGCCTACCAAAAGAAATATTACTGAAATGAAAGCACAACATATGTTAGATAAGGAAATAGCTGAAATGTTGAGCATAAATATTTAGATTATCCCAGAAAGACGAATGTCTTCAGCTAATGCTGAAAGGGTCGTCTGTTGTAACTTAATAGCGATTAGATTAAGCATTAGCAGAAGACATCTTGTATTTAGCAACTATTGTGAACATTTGGCGGAATCCATTTTGTATTCATGGCAGCCATTTTCTCTGCCATGTGCTCGCCATGTGCTCTGTCCTACCTTTCTGTTAACTAACCTTGAAAATCTGTCTAGTGACAAGTTATATTTAGCATCTCCCACTTTTGCACATGCCCAGTAAGATCTGCAGCTGTTAGTAATCAGTAACAGACAGTAATGTGTCAACTAGTCCTTGAAACTGTTAGCCCTCCTACCTGTCGACTGTGCATTTCCATATGACCTTACATGTATGAAAGTCTTGATTCTGTAATTGTTCCACCTTGTTTTAGCCCCTGCGTGGGTATAAAAGGAGCATGCTCTCTTAGTTCAGTGTGCTACTTCAAACCTTACCGGGAGGGTGCTGTTTGAACTGTAATACCACCTCATGAGGTTTAATAAACTTTGTCTTTTATTTCAGGTTCTGTGCCAACTTCTTCCTATATGGTCTGAGGACTTGGTGTAGAGAAGGGTGAACCCCTTGCACTAGTAGGCCTTGCTGAGGCTTACTTCAACAGGGGAAGGTACATACCTACTACACAATGCACGTCAGCCCTGAAAATCAAGGAGTGGAAAGGGCAAAGGGGCACGGTATGGGTGCATGGGCTGTGCAGGGGCATCCAAGGGCACAGCACAACACAACACCAACAACATTTGCATGGGGTACACCGCCATGCCAAGGCTGCTGGAAAGGCTGAAGCAGACCAGGAGGGTAGGGTATAACGTAAAACTGGGCTGCTGTCACAGAAAGCTGGTATTGTCAGAATGTAAGCTAGAGGACAATGCCCAGGCCATTGTCTCAAGCGGCATTTACCACTGACAACACTTGCCACTACTACCTGTGCTGTGTGTGCTGGTCAATTAGGAAATGGCAGTTAGGTGCCCATTGCACAAACACACTCAAAATGAGGGAAAAGTATGACTGCATGATCAATCCCCATTAATCCCTATCCAAGTGCAACTCCTGTCAACTGCTCATGTCTATAGACTCAATAAACATCAGGCACTGTCACATACATTATGAAGTACACAGCAGTAATCTCATACCGATGCTGCCCATTCCAGGGTCTACCTCTATGCCTGTGTCACATTAGCTGCAATGCCACCATGCAACTTCTCAGGTGTCATAGTGTCAAGACAACAGCATTGAGGGGGAGGACATATGTGTGTAGCTAGGCAAATACACTGCACAGTCATAAGAGGAAATGGAACTCTGCCAGGCCCATCAGTGCAACGCAATGTAGTACACATATGAAAACATCAACATGAGAAACTACCAATGATGACACCTGTATCGTTTCATGGAAATGCAATACATGGTATGGTGCTAGGTCTCAGCACTTTATAGATATATGTTAAAATTGAAAGACTGGGACAGGGTCGTATTGTTATGTGTAATGCATGTGGCATCAACACACCAACAAGCATTGCAATGCCTCACCATGGTAACGGAAGCAGAGGAAGGGTTGTTGAGGACAAGAAGATGGCAAGCCACAATTTGGACAGAACCCACACCTAGGAGATGTGATGCAGGCAATTCTCCAAACTGCCCACACTACATGTGACATGCAGGTGGGGCATAGCCCTGAGAGACTGCAAACATTAATGTCAGGAACAGTGCATGGCAACCAAGATTACAATGTACCACCAATAGGAAGACACAGTAATTGTACAATATCTCATTGCAGAGGACAATGGCTCTCCTGTGGATCTGTCTGTCCTGGACTACCCTGATGACATGGATGCCCAGCTGACAACCATCAGCCAGGAAACCCTCCAAGATGTCCTGGGTACTCTCCAGACACCACCTCCAGTCACAAGGAGGAGCACACATGTAGCAGCCATCCCAGAAGACCCGCCCACCACCCTAATAGTACGACCTGCCAGCTCAAACACAGCTGAGGATTCTGATGACACTGGGGCCACCTTTGAGAGAACAGTTGTGGGAGTACAGTGGGAGCTGGCCAAGGAGGTGGGGGTGGAGATGCAAACTATGGAAGCCAGCCTGGAGGCGATGCTCATGTGCATGATGACACCTGCAGAACAGTCAGCAGCCATACAAGTCACACAATCATTACTGTAAGGGGTCCAACAGTGTGTGAGAGACCTCACTACTGCTGTGAGGGAGTTGCCACAACACCTGCCCTCCCAATCTTGCAGCTAAATGGATGACATCATCAAGCTGGCTTCCTTCAGGGCAGACATGCCTGCCTACCACAGGGATGTTGATGCCGTACTCAATAATCAGCACCTCCTCATTGCTGTAGTTATGCCATATCTAGTCCACAGACGGCAGCTGCCGGGAATTCGGAGTCCACTTCTCCAACCACTGAAGTGTGTGTTGCCCCCTCAAACCCACCACCACCACCATCAAGGGCAGAGGAGACGACACACACATCAGAGGATGAAGATGAAGATGTGGAACAGATCATCTTCACCTGTCTGAATACCTGGTAGCACCAGCCCATGCCACATGGGCACTCATTTTCCTTTGTCCTGTGCTTGACAACATGCCTCGTGCCCCCATTTGCCCACCGCTCCCCGTCTCCCGCCTCCCAGCTGCTCCTCCCTTCCACCTCCCCTTCTTAATGGCGCCTGCTGCGCAGTGCAAAGAGTGACTCCTGACCTGACTTAAGGCCAGGATTCACCCTACACGCCGCGCAGCTCCTCCTGTCTGCTTCCGTGCCCGCGACCCCGCCCTCGCTTACTGCGAGTTTGAGGCCCTCCACCACCCGCAGGCACCCACCTGCGCTTCATCCCTTGTGTCTAGTGGTTGCCGTAAGTATGGCGTGTCTGTCCTGTATTCTGTTGTTTATAATTTGTGCCATTTTCCTCTTCGTTGTGCCTTTGTATTATTTGTACTGTTTTTCTGCTTGCTGTGCCTTTGTGCCGTTTCTGTGCCTTGTGCCATTTCTGTGCCTTGTGCCTTTCTGTGCCTTTGTGCCTGTTTGTTCATTTGTGCCTTTCTTGTGCCTTTTTCTGCTCTCTGTCGGCCTTATTGTGCCTTTTTCCCTTATTCTCCCTTTCTTGCTGAATTTGTTAACTTTTGTGCTCTCCCCGCTCCCGCCGCTGTGTCCCCTGCGGGGCCGCCCCCTCACACCCCCATTAGCCCATCGCTTCCCGCCTCCCAGCTGCTCCTTCTTCCCACCTCCCCTTCTTAATGGCGGATGCTGCGTGGTGCTAAGAGTGACCCCTGACCTGACTTAAGGCCAGGATTCACCTTACACGCTGCACAGCTCCTCCTGTCTGCCTCCGTGCCCCCGACCCTGCCCTCGCTGCTGCTGCGAGTTCGAAGCCCTCACCACCCACAGTCACCCGCCTGCGCCTCATCCCTAGTGTCTAGTGGTTGCCATAAGTACTGTGTGTCTGTCCTGTATTCTGTAGTTTGTAATTTGTGCAGTTTTCCCTCTTTGTTGTGCCTTTGTATTATTTGTACTGTTTTTCTGCTTGCTGTGCCTTTGTGCAGTTTCTGTGTCTTGTGCCGTTTCTGTGCCTTGTGCCTTTCTGTGCCTTTGTGCCTGTTTGTGCCTTTGTGCCTTTCTTGTGCCTTTTTCTGCTCTCTGCTGCCCTTATTGTGCCTTTTTTCCTTATTCTGCTTTTCTCGCCAAATTTTTTAACTTTTCCGCTCTTCCCGGTCTCCCCGCTCCCACCGCTGTGTTCCCTACGGCCCCACCCACCTGGCGCCCCCATTTGTCTACCGGTCCCTGCCTCCCGCCTCCCAGCTGCTCCTCCCTACACCAGCCCTTCTTAATGGTGGCCGAGCAGTGGGGGCGCCACTGGCACGCCAGAGGCAAGCCCGTCTGCGCCCGTCCGTGCCTGGACCACGTCCAGCACCAGTGCCCCTGGTCCTCGCACGCCCCACACTGCCAGGTGCCGTTACACTGCCAAAGACCTCCTCGCTCTCAACCCTGCCCACCCCACCGCCTGCGTCCTGGCCTCCCCGAGGCACACCCATGGACCCTTCTCCTGCCAGATGTGCAACTTCACCTGCACCCAAGCCAGCAAGCACCACAACTCCACCCATAACAACCACCTCAGCTGCATCCTCCTCAACACCCGCTCCATGCATGCCGTCGAACTCTGGGATCTGCTCACCTCAACCTCCCCAGACATCGCCTTCCTCACCGAAACCTGGATGAACCAATCCTCGGAACCCGACATCACCATAGCCATCCCTGAAGGCTACAAAATCACCCGAAGAGACCGCACCAACAAACCTGGAGGAGGTTTCACCATAGTCCACAGGAGGCCCATCAGGATCTCAACCAATACCCATGACACCTTCAATGCCACCGAACACCTGCTTTTCCAGATTTACATCAACACCAACACCACCCTGAGAGGAACCCTTGACTACAGACCCCCAGGCCCCCATCCACAATTCTGCGATGCCATTGCCAACACAATCAGCTCCCACGTCATCGCATCCACAGACTACATGCTCCTCGGTGACCTGAATTTTCACCTGGAGATCACAGACAACAGGAACTCCTCAGCCCTGCTCGCCAACCTCGCCAACCTCGGTCTCAAGCAACTCGTGACAACGCCCACCCACTCAGCTGGCCACACACTCGTCCCCATCTTCTCCACCAGCAGCCACATCACCTTCACCCATACCACCGAACTCCACTGGACCGACCACCGCTGTGTCCATTTCTCCTTCCAGAAACCCACCGCTCACCACCACCAGCAACGGACCCCTCACTGCAGAGGGAATAAGATCTCAAAGGATGAACTGATCTCCACCCTGGCCCACACCCCGCCACCCAACACCAGCGACCCCAACACTGCCGCCCTCAACCTCAAACAATGGCTAAACAACTGCACCAACACCCTCGCTCCACTTAGTAATTCAACCAACACCCACACCAGCAAGAAAGTTCCCTGGTTCACCGCCGACCTTCAGACCTCCAAGCGGGAATGCCGGAAAACCAAGAAGATCTGGCGCCAAGAACAAACAGAAAGCAACCATGCCGCCCTCAAAACTGCTATCCGCAAGCATCACCAGCAAAAGATAATTCTACAAAGAACAAAAATTGACAACAACGCACACAACAGCAAGGAGCTCTTCAGCATCATCAAGGAACTCACCAACCCCAAGTCCTGCTCAGCCGACACCCCCCAGCTCGCAAGACCTCTTCGACTCCCTCGCTATCTTTTTTCACCACGACGCCTGCTGCTAATGCCAACGCTCCCAACCACACCAACCTCCTGAGTGCCTGGACCCAACAATGACGAGGAAACCACCAAGACCATGGGCACCATCCACTCTGGTTCACCCGCCGACCCCAGTCCTCACCATGTCTTCAATAAAGCCAGCCAAATCATCGCCCCTCCAACTCCGAGCCATCATCAACAGCTCCTTCGAGACCACCACCTTCCCAGAAAGCTGGAAACATGCTAAAGTCAACGCCCTGCTCAAAAAACCCAAGGCCGACCCCAAAGACCTCAAGAGTTACCGACCCATCTCCCTACTCCTCTTCCCAGCGAAGATCATCGAGAAGATAGACAACAGCTAACTATCTTGCTTCCTGGAGGATAACAGCCTACTCGACATCTCCCAATCTGGCCTCCGCAAGAACCACAGCTCCGAGACCGCTCTCATCGTTGCTACCAACGACACTAGGATCACGCTCGACAAAGGTGAAACCGTGGCCCTCATCCTTCTTGACCTTTCGGCAGCCTTCTACACCGTCTGTCACCACACACTTTGCACACATCCACGACACTGGAATCCACCACAAGGGCCTGGACAGGATCACATCCTTGCTCTCCGATAGAACTCAGAGAGTCCGCCTCCCTCCGTTCCTGTCAAAAGCCACCAAGACCATCTGCTGAGTACCCCAAGGATCCTCTCTCAGCCCCACCCTTTTTAACGTCTACATGGCGCTGCTCGCCAACATCATCCGTTCCCATGGCCTTAACATCGTCTCCTGTGCAGATGACACACAACTGATCCTCTCACTCACGAAGGACCCCGCCACCACCAAGACCAACCTCCCCAACGGTCTTCACTTAATCGCCAAATGGATGGAGGCAAGCCGCCTCAAACTAAACTCAGATAAGACAAAGATCATTGTCTTCAGCCCCAACAAATCAGCACAGGATGACTCTTGGTGGCCTGCCACTGTAGGAGCCGCTACAACTCCCACCACCCACGCACACAACCTCAGCTTCATACTGGACTCATCGCTCACTATGACCCAGCAAGTCAACGCCATCTCATCTTGATGTTTTAACACCCTCTGCATGCTTCGTAAGACCTTCAGATGGATCCCCATTGAAACCAGAAGAACGGTCACCCACGCCCTGGTTAGCAGTAGACTGGACTATGGCAACACACTATACACAGGAACAGCGGCCAAGCTCCAGAGAAAACTGCAGTGCATTCAGAACGCCTCAACACGACTCATCCTTAACCTCCCTCGCCATGAACACATCTCAGCCCACCTCAGAGATCTCCACTGGCTCCCCGTCAACAAAAGGATCATCTTCAAACTCCTGATCCACGCTCACAAGGCTCTCCACGACGCCTGCCCTGCCTACCTCAACAAGCGCCTCAACTTCCATGTCCCGACATGCCATCTCCGCTCCGCCAACCTCGCCCTCGCCACCGTCCCCCGTATCCACTGTACCACAGCCGGAAGCTTATCCTTCTCCCACCTCACCACCAAGACCTGGAACTCCCTCCCCGTCAACCTACGTCTGACCCAGGACCTTCTGACCTTCAGGAAGCGGCTCAAGACCCCCGCCCCCCAGCGCCTTGAGACTCTACTGGGTGAGTAGCCCGCTTAACAAATGATTGATTGATTGCCAGTGTTGTTACCGTTGGTGACATGCACTCTTCTCCGACACACTGTTAACCTTACCACTATGGACTGCAATTGTCTCTCACTACCCAATTGGCAATTCATGTTCCCCTGCACTGAATGATACTTCATCTCAGCATGTCCAATGACATGTCCCTCAACCTTGCACTTTTGTTGCCTCACAATAGAATGCTTTACACTAATGGGCTCACAAATCTGGACTATGCAAATATTGCACTACAGCACTTTTAAATAAACAGCACCTACACAACCACTTTGTCTCTGTGTATTGTGACACAACTATTTTGTTGGAGATATGTGATGCATGAATCATGTCAATGGTCACAGAGTGTTAATACCAGAGTGCAGAAATAATGTGGGCAGATATTTACGCACAAGGGCCGGGACTTCTAAATCTTCTATGCTGCTTTTGCCTCATTTCTGAAGTAAAAGCAGCGCAAACGTACAAAATATCTTTAACAGTGTGGTAGAGGTCAGGAGAACTGTCACTGAGTGTAAGAAATGCTGGCATGACTGCAAGAGCAGAACAAATGAGAAAATGGCAAGGAACAGGGAGGCAGCACTGCAGACCGGAGGTGGGAGTCCAGCACCGCAAGAGGACAAATAAGTTTGTGCTGCTGTTGCGTTAAAAAAGGAGGCAAATACAGTGTAATAATAGTATGTTTCAGGCCCAAGGTATCTACAAGATGAAACGCAATGCTGGCAACATCACCTATAAGAATGTCATTGTGTATGTGATATTTGCTTCAAAACATACATGCCGCACCCAAAACATACAGCAGGAATGGCTGTGTAATAGTGTTTGGCCAAAAGGTCAGCTGGGAGTACAATAAAAACACATAGGCGTGAATTCTGTATACATGACCTCATCAGAAAATGACACTACTCAGTTTGGCAGTGTTCACATGAACATCAGGCTGTAGGCAGATGTCCCACAGTGTACAACATTCCAACACAGGACCCAAACGATGATAGCTTTAAAATCACACCTACCTGTCCAATACATGGGAACCATAGTCACATTGAGTGGTGGGTACAATGGATGGCAGATGCATTGAGATTTAGCTTTGTTGTAGCTGCCAATGTGACAGCTCACTTGGAAGTGGGAATTAACATGTCAAGAGTGTGATGTGGATGCAAGACGGAATACACAAGCCAACAGGAAATTGGCACTGTACACTCATGCAAAACCCAAGATCCCCAAGCATATGACACATGCCCTAAAGGAGTACCTAAACTTTAATAACTATGCACAAAAGAGAACTTAAAACTATGTCACACACCTACACCAACCTAATCTATCCTAACTATACATTATCCAGAACTGGCCCTAACTACCCTATGCTAAGCTTACTTACCACATTTAACAAAACACTCTAAACATTTGCCCCCCAACCCCCTTATATAATGGGACACATGTAGGACATAATATACTAACCTAAACAGATACTAATACTAAAAAAATATATGTATTTTTTTTAAACTTTTTTTTATTTTTTTTAATAGGATACACAAAAGCCCCAACATTAACCACCACCCACCAACAAACTAACATGTAATAATATGAAACCCTCCCACCCCCAACCTACTTATCCTATCTAAACTAGTAGCCTACTCTAACCAATCACTAAACCCCGTAAACCCACTAAAAAACTGGATAAGGAAAGAGGAGGGAGGGGACGGAATTAGGGTGGGTGGTAAGTCAGGAGCTCAGAGGTTTGCCCTCTTCAGAGTTTTTTCGATGGACTTCAGCCTATGGCTATTTCTGTCAATGTCCCACTGGAGAGTGTCAAGCTTCTTGATGACTTTCCTCATGTCCCTCTGTAGCCGTGATATGGTGGCCATGTCCATAGCAGCCGATGTGGTGGTCTGTGTACCAGACGTAGTTGCTCCTGCAGGTGTCATGGTTGGGGGTGCTGGAATGGAAGGTGCAGCAGGTGTTGTGGGTGTTGGTCCTAAGGTTGAGGGTGCAGCAAGTGGGGCTGATGAACTGCCGGCCTCTGTGCTACTGGCTGCAGTCGTGGTGGTGGCTCCACCTGTTGTGGCCAATGCCGTCCCCCTTGGATGAAAGCCTGCCATTCTCCTGTGGCTCTCTCTCTCTGATAGCATCTTGCCATCATCCGGAACCAAGACTCCACATCCACAATGTGCCTGTTCCACACTGCCTGCCTCTGGAAAACCATTATCTCCACAGAATTCATGTTGGTATCTGTAAAAATGAGACGTGCAATCATTAATGTCATCATTGTGTGATGCATGTACAGATGATAATCTCTCCCTCAAATTGCACATGCAGTCCAAATCACAGTTAAGATGATATATTGTCCCTGAGGAAAAACATGGCAACGCTGCCTAACCATCAAGTATTTAACAGCACAGCAACGCACAACAAGGGGTGTACCAAATAAAGTGATCTGTGCATTGATATAGTGCAATGTGCCACAATGCAAATGCAGTAAGTACTTAACATGGGCCAGACCGACTAATCCCTATCATCTGGATCAACTTCAAGGGACCCAGGACCAGTGATTTGTAGATGTAATTGGCAGGATGGTATACCGTCGCTAATCATAAGGGGTCAGTGTTGCTTGGGACACATGCATGCTTAAGTTAGATGACTGTCATCTACACTGTGACCATTACACCTACCTACATATATGTTCTTCCCCTTCCCCTGTGCCTCAGGGGGGATGGGCATGCAATACATCATCACAACTGTCAAGGACAACCAAGAAGCCATGTCCAACTCTACATGGATTTAGTGACTGTGACATGTGAGGAGGTCTGCCAACTAGGAGAAAGGTATCCATTGGCCCTTCACATCTACATTCATGTTTCCATTTGTGGACAACCATCAACACCTGATCTGCCAACACATTTCCAAAATCACCCACATTGATGCCAGCACATGTCTGGCCTTGACCTGCATGCACGCCTTTTACATACCATATAAGTGTCACGTAAATAGAGTACAACATATAGGGCTAGATGCTGGGGGACTATTGCCCATACAGCCCTACATGTACATTACAATACAGGGATGTACAATTTTGTGTGGAAAACTGATGCATCACTGTCTTGTGAAAATGAGGGTATGACTTTCTGACAATATTCTGACAGTGGAGCACTTCCAAATCACATATGGCCCTACATGTGGCTACTAATCCCCTTGTTCACATGCTGCTGCCTATTGCGCAGCACAAGACTCCCAAGATATGACTCTCTGCCTGTGAATGTCTAACCCTTGCATGGAACACTATGTCAACCTCCTGTCAAATAATACATCAGATCCCATGCCAGATCATCATATCTTCCAATGAGTGCAACCACAAGAGTCAATCATATAACAGCTGCAATCACTAAACAGGACAGACATTTTCACATTTACTGGATACGTCTGGGTCCTCAAATCGAGCCACTTCACCGATGGGGTAGGGGGCAGGGCAACCTGCAAACTTGCATTGACACTGACACTCCAGTGAGTGATAGACACACATATGTACACATGCACTGGGCCTAACAATCATTTGGTGCTAAACCTTGTTACAAAGATTTGTGGCTAATCCATTTCAGATGGTACTCCATGTTATGATTTGCAATTGGGTGGCAATTTCAATGGCACTTTCCTTGTGCACTGCAATACACATGACGCAGGTATTGTGGCTTGTGCATCAAGGGACAATGATTAACTGTGTGATGGACATGTGGGTCAATTTTCAGTCAGCAATTATCATGCATTCAGTGGTCCATAACAGATGTGGCACAGTTAAATGTTGGGAAACAAATGCCCCATTGGCAGTGTCCCCTAAGCTGTATATGCCCCCTTTGCCAACATTATGGCAGGGATCATGTGTGTGTAATGATGACAATGTAGCACTAAGCATGGGAAGGTCACTTTGCTGTTCCAAAACAGTGAAATATGGTATGGTGACAGTGTCTTAGCTGATCATCATTGACAGAATGCATGGGCACAGGTGTTGTCATTGCACCTGAAATGTGTTACTCAGAGCCATATGACCCAAGATCAGGATTTGTGAGTCACACATTGTTTGACTTAGCAACTAGCAAGTAGCAAGTTGGATGATCTGAGGTAGAACACTGTCAATGACACTGTTTGCAATTCAAAAATGGGGTAGCAAATGACCTACCTCATGAATAATGATGAGGTAGGTCTCATTTTGCAAACCACTTGGGAATGGCGGCACTCACATGGATGCTGGCCTGCTGGGCTCAGCAGACCACCATGCCTGTGACTGCTTTCAAATAGGGATGTAAATATTCATTTAATTGCAGCCTTATTTCAGCAGGGGTAAACAGAAAGTATTTCAAAAACCTATATTATGGCAGAAAAAGTTTTTTGGAAGCAGACAGTGGTCCGTTGCAAAACTTCCTGCTCAGAAACAATTGGGGGACCCCTCCCCTTTTGCAAATGGGTTAGCATCAACTTGAAACGGATGGTAACTGCAATTGTTTAGTGCCAGCATTTGTGATCAAGAAAGAATCAATCAGCAGCCTGTGACTCGATAATAGGATAGGAACGCCCCTTGCTAAATGCCACTAGCAAACCCTGTTTTGTGATTGGGCAATGTGATAGCAGAATGGCATAATTGGGGTTGTGTCTTTGAATGAATATGTTTCCTGACGTAAACACAAAAACTCTGAAAACTAGGCCGTTTGTGAAAATTATAAATAACTTGGTACATGTGGCCCTAAGTAATAGTCGGACACGACTCAACAAACCTCTGGAGTGCATTGTTAACATGCATAAAAATGTGGAATACATCTCAGTACTGGTACACTAACAGTTTGTTCTACTTGCATTCCACATGGCCACAAACATTGCATGCAAGACATCTGCTACTGTCACTCAGGAGCATTCTACTGTACACATTTGTCAATGTGATACTCACCAACAGGGCCAACGATCCCCCCACCCAGGTGGTCCAGCAGGTCCTATTCTCGGGCCACCAGGTCAGCCCAACGATGCTTCAGCTGGGGCTCGTTCCTTGATGTGTTAAAAACACGTTTCAGGTAGTACAGCACCTTGGCCCAACGCAGCCTCCTTGCCTCCATGTGATACCCCTGTATCACACCTCTGTGTGATACCTCTGTATCACACGGCCCCCCCCAACTCCACCATCATCGGCAGAAAGTGGCACACCAGCCACACAAAGGCCCCAAGCTCTGCCTCACCCATGCAGCTCAGCCTCGCCCCTCCCGACATGTTATAGCAGAAAAATGTAAAGAATAAAAGGGAAAAGGGAAGGGAAATGAATCAGAAAAAAGGAAACTTACAACCTAAATTACAAACGCCAACTAATCTAACCCCCAAACAGACACCCGACAGTGCAAATACAATGAAAACAACACTAAAATACACAAAAACACCCAAACAGGTACAATATACAAATAGAATACACAAAAAGACACAAGATAGACACCACAAGATACAATATACGAAATCCAAATAAGAGCAAGACCAAGTCACAGCCACACAGTCAAGAAAAAGAACAGACTGTAAAGTGAAAGTGAAAGTACACCCAATGTACCATGTCTGTAAACAGGATTTCCTTTTACATCACTTCCTGTCCCCTTTGCGACCCGTTTTCCATCTTGCGTGTATTTTGATTTTTGTATACATAGTTTGCGTGAATATATTTGACGCATTACCTACATGTGCGGCAAAATACTGTGCATTACCAGGAAAATACTATTTTAATGGCAATCCGCATGCGTGGCCTATTGATGTTTAGTTTGCGTTTGCATGGTTTTTCGATGCATATCCATATGCAGAAAAAATTCTGACTCAAACTGTGTTTTGCATGAATTTTAAATATTTAACATGCTTGCAGCCTGTATCTTGATGAATATAGTGTGGCATGGCCTGCAGTGTGTGCTATAATGGTTGGCCACATGTGGTAGAGCATGCAACTGTGGCCCACATTTATACTATCTTTGTGCAGCATTTCCTTCATATTCTGATGCAAAAATGGCGGGAAGTTACAAAATATAATTGTCATTTGTAAGTTTGCGCTGATTTTGCGCCAATAAATGACGGCAATGCTGCTCTGCAAAAGTATAAATCATAGTCTGTGTGTTTTGTGTGTGAATTAACTGCTACAACAATATGTGTGCTTCTGATGGAACAGCATGCAATACATTTGGCGTAATGCTCATGTATGAATGGTTTACAAATGAGTATCTACATCAGATAGCATTCAGTGATGTACAACAGTCATGATATGTGTTTGTAATATGTGTTGATTCATTTGGTGTGTGCAGTTGTTTGACTTTGGGGACATTACATTTCCCACGACAAACAATACACAGGGATGATTGCGGATGGCTGATGAGGGTTATGTTGGATTTGTTACCCCTCAAATGTTATTAATTGTTGGCTACGACTTCATGGTGACTTGTTTGTAAACTACCCATATATCGGCCATTTGTACATGTTTGTTAAGTACAGTGTTTGCAACACTGTGCCTCAATTCCAATCATAAAATTGTTATGTACACGTCAGTTTGACTAATTAAAATTACCTACGTTACTCATGTTGCTGTGGTAGACCTGCAGCCCTGGCTGCATGTGTTCACATATTTTCAGAAGTGCATTGCACAAAAGTGTCCTGTTCAAGTGTGTGGGCATGTGTACCCTGTGTCAGTATTGGGCTCCATGGTGTTACGGTTTCGTGCAGGTCTAGTCAGGAGTCAGTTGAGGCAACCCTTTAATTCACAGAGTATCTTGCAAGGAAGAAGTGTACCAAAGCAGAAGAGCAAATAAAGACAGACAAGGGGATAGGGCAGCTATGGTAAGGCCGATAATACAGAAGAGTGAATACAGAACAACCTTAGTGTGGACAAATATATAATGGGTCAGTAATGTTCAAACATGCATGGCTCATCACTAAGATTGTACACAGGGTAGGGCTCAGAACTTCCCACAGCAACAGGGAACATCAGTGCCTCTGTACAGAATAATCTCACAGTTAGTCATCAAGCAAGGCCCATGGAAAGGTGGCAGCAGAAGTGAATCTTTGTCTGGACCCTCAGGGCACACACATGGATTGTCTTTATATACACAAGACTAGCCCTTATTTGTCGGGCTGGTGACACAGTAACAAATCCTGGAATACAGCCATCGCACACTGTCACTGTTAGGCACTAATGACTACATGCTAAACTAGACAAAGGATGGGGGCTGGATTAGCCTCCTGGAAACCAGGTGCCAGAACAAATACAAAGTTAAACACTTCTATACAGGTGAGGTTTGATAGTACACTTACCAGACATGAAACCCCAAGAGGAAACAGAGGGCAAGGGTAACAGAAAGCAGGCTCTGGCAGATACAAACATAAACAAGGCCGAGAAACAGGGAGCAGAATCTGACTGGAACAAGCAGGAACAGCACTGTGTAAACAGAGAGCAGGTTCAGGTGTATTCAGGACTGTTACACAATCCAACAAGGGCTCTGGTACACAAATGAATTGTACTCCAATGCACAACGAGGAGCTTCAGGAAATGGCAGCTTCTAAGCTGTGCCAGGCAGCAGCAAGGCCAGGTCAGAGTCACATGGGTGGGCTGCACGAGAGAGCTCACAGGTGTGTACAGCTTCAGTCTATCACAAGTCCTGGAGGACAGAATCCAGTATAAGGGGACAACCGGACTTTTCCCATAGAAACCTATGGACAGAAGATTACAGGTCATACTGACTACCAGGCAGTGCATTATGGGACCTGAAGTCCATGCAGGCTAATGTAGTTCTTCTATAGCATGCCATATTGATAAGGGAAGCAAACAGGAGTCAGAATGGGAGTCTAGGTGAGTGTTAATGATGATTCCCAGAATACAGATAGCCCATTTACAGCACTCCATAGAGATGGTAGGGCAGGGACCTAACACATGGCAGTGGCAGGACTTATTACCAGGGATAGACTGCACAGGGCATGTGTACCTGGGGCACTCATGCTATCCATTTTTAGGATTGATGCACCTCTTGTCACACAAGCTCCTTGCATATATAGCAAATGTCACACTTACTAATGTCAGATGTCTGTTCATACATTCCTATTACCACTGATATTTCACATCCATGCCTCATGTATGAGATGCTTATTTACCTTATGATTATGGATGTCATAGTTGTGTATCATGTGCTACAGAAGACCATGTTAGCAACGTGGATGTGTATCATATGCTGTGGTCCTATGATTTTGACCTTCATATGTGACATTCAAAAGATGTTTTTTTTAATATGTGTGTGATGTTTGCTGTACAATCATATGCATCACATGTGATGATGCATCATAAGTAGTCAGATTTGTCTTTGTGACATGCTCCCTGAGATAAAACTCACATTCCTAAAGAACATGTGATGGAGAAATAAGTAACCGAGCAGGATTATATGATAAAGTGAGGTATTTATTTACATATCCTAACAATGGGGGTGATTCTAACCCTGGCGGTCGGTGTTAAAGCGGCGGCCAACCCGCCAACAGGCTGGCGGTAAAAAAAATGGGATTCTGAGCCTGGCGGGAACCGCCAACACAGACAGCCACCTTAACACTCCGACCGCCACGGCGGTACAAACAAACAGTGCGGCGGTCACCGCCAACAGACAGGCGGCAGACAATGTACCGCCCACACTATTCCAACTCACCAATACGCCACCTTTTCCGGGGTGGGAGCACCGCCGATAAAAACACGGCGGAAACAGACTACGGACGGGAAAACGCTCACCACTACGCACTCCAGGAGGAAGGAGGACAGCATGGAACCCGAATTAAACATCCTACCTGCTCTCGTCTACCTTCTCATCTACCACGAGTACGAAGTCCGGCGCAGACGACAACGGTGAGTACTGCACCTACGACACACGGGAGGGGGAGGACGAAAGGTTACGGGCACACACATATGCGACCCCCCCCCCCCTACTATGTACTCACCAATGCAGAGCACCAAGTCACAGTGACACCACCCAAACACCCCTGTTGCTAGGACATAATCATATTTGGAATAAATATTTATGTACCAAAAAGCTCTAGAAAATTATCGTACAACCATGAAAGATATTCACAGCAAAACTAATGACATACACATCAGTGTATAACTGAAGTACCAAGTCCTGCACATCCTACGAATTCAGCATGTCCGTGGGCCAAAGTCTTGAGAAATAAGGGCAAAGCCCACACAGGAGACCTGAGTCCTTTGGAGAGAACACTGCAGGGGCATCAGATGTAAAAACTACAGGCACCTCAGGGGGAAGGGAAGGGGGGGGCACCACAGCCACATGAGTCCACGACGCCAGATCCACGAGGAGCCACCATGCCCACTGGACCATCCTGGGGAGTGCAAAGCCACAGTCTCTCAATGTCTCTACAGTGGGTGGGCTGCCCACTGGACCATCCTGGGGAGTGCAAAGCCACAGTCTCTCAATGTCTCTACAGTGGGTGGGCTGCCCACTGGACCATCCTGGGGAGTGCAAAGCCACAGTCCATCAGGTGGATGACAGTCTCCACTGGTCAAGGAGGAGGCATGGTGGGCACAGTGAACCATAAACGGTGCTTGAGACGGCGGTGCCCAGCGGAGCGGTGCTTGAGATGGCAGTGCCCAGCGGAGCGGTGCTTGAGAGGAAGGGCCCAGCGGAGCGGTGCTTGAGATGAAGGGCCCAGCGGAGCGGTGCTTGAGACGGCGGTGCCCAGCGGAGCAGTGCTTGAGAGGAAAGGCCCAGCGGAGCGGTGCTTGAGACGGCGGTGCCCAGCGGAGCGGTGCTTGAGAGGAAGGGCCCAGCGGAGCGGTGCTTGAGAGGAAGGGCCCAGCGGAGCGGTGCTTGAGATGAAGGGCCCAGCGGAGCGGTGCTTGAGACGGCAGTGCCCAGCGGAGCGGTGCTTGAGAGGAAGGGCCCAGCGGATCGGTGCTTGAGATGGCGGGGCCCAGCGGAGCGGTGCTTGAGAGGAAGGGCCCAGCGGAGCGGTGCTTGAGATGAAGGGCCCAGCGGAGCGGTGCTTGAGATGGCGGTGCCCAGCGGAGCGGTGCTTGAGATGAAGGGCCCAGCGGAGCGGTGCTTGAGAGGAAGGGCCCAGCGGAGCGGTGCTTGAGATGGCGGGGCCCTGTTCAGCGGTGCTCTTCTCCACGGCGGGGCCCTGTTCAGCGGTGGTCTTCTCCACGTCGGGCCCTGTTCAGCGGTGCTCTTCTGCACTGCGGGCCCTGTTCAGCGGTGCCTATCTCCACGGCGGGCCCTGTTCAGCGGTGCTCTTCTGCACCGCGGACCCTGTTCACCGGTGCTCTTCTCCACGGCGGGGCCCTGTTCAGCGGTGCTCTTCTCCACGGCGGGGCCCTGTTCAGCGGTTCTCTTCTCCACGGCGGGCCCTGTTCAGCGGTGCTCTTCTCCACGGCGGGGCCCTGTTCAGCGGTGCTCTTCTCCACGGCGGGGCCCTGTTCAGCGGTGCTCTTCTGCACCGCGGGCCCTGTTCATCGGTGCCTATCTCCACGGCGGGCCCTGTTCAGCGGTGCTCTTCTGCACCGCGGGCCCTGTTCAGCGGTGCTCATCCAGCAGGTCAAGGGAGCCAGACCTGGCCTGGACTCCCTGCTCAGTCGCCCTCGGACCGTGACGTTTCTGGACCCTTCGGGGACGGACTACTGGCCTCCTTAGTGTCCTCCTTCCCAGCTGGGATGTGGCATGTGGGGTCCACCTTCTCCGCGCTCCTGCTGCCCTTCCGCTCCTTTGATGGGGCTCTCGGGCCCTTGCCTCCCCTAGATGGTGTGGGTGGTGAAGTGGCCGCAAATTGCTCCTTGGGGGCAGCCCTGTCGGTCCTCGCACGGCGGCCCTTGTTTTTGCGGGTCCTCTTGCCGGGGGGGGGGCTGGACGTGTCCTTGCTGCTGATCGATGTGTCACTGCTGGCAAAGGGTGGGCTCCAGAACCCAGGCACAACAGTGACACCCGAAGCTGGGCTGGTGGTGGCTGCGGTGCTCTTGGGACTCTTTGAAGATGGATGGGGGAGCTCATCGGGGGGAAAGAGGTTAAGGTTAGCCAGGAAAAGTTTTTTAGGGCCAAGGTAAAGGGTAGGAGAAGTGGAGATGGAAGTGGAGGTAGAGGAGGTGGTTGTAGGAGAGTCAGGTGTGCTGTCATTGGGTGAAGGTGCTGGTGCTGTAGGCTGTCGTGAGGTGGATGGCTGTTGGGTGGGTGTCTGCCTGCGTTTGTGTGTCTTGGAAGAGGGGGTGACAGACACAGTGGGAGAGGACACAGGGGACGTGTAAATGGCAGTGGGGGTGGTGACTGCACGAGTGTGGACTGTACTGGAGGGTGAGGTGGTGATGGAAGCACTGGCTGATGTTGGGGTGCATGCAGGTGTGAGTGTAGACGTCACAGGGAGGGAGGAGGGAGACGAGGAGGAGGGGGACACAGGGGTGGCAGTGGCTGTTGGCATGTCTGCATCTGGGTGTTGCTTGGGTGAGTGTTTGTGGGATCTGTGGTGCTTGTGTTTGGATGAGCTGCTCTTGGGTGTTGAGGTGTGTGCAGGCTGGTCTGATGGTGTGGATGGGATAGGCTGAGGAACAGGAGACAGAGAAAGGCTGGAGGCAGTAAGAAGAGGGAGGCTGGAAACAGGGACAATGGCTGCCGTCAGTGCTGAGGCCAGAGCAGTGAACGCTCGTTGATGGGCAGCCTGACCCGAATGAATGCCCTCCAGGTACGCATTGCTCTGTTGCACCTCCCTTTGCACACCCTGGATGGCATTCAAAAGGGTCGTCTGCCCAACAATGAGCGTCCTTACCAGGTCAATGAGCTCCGCACTGAGGGCAGCAGGGGCAACAGGGGCAGGGGCTGAGGTGCCTGGGGCGAAGGAGACGCGCGCCTTCCTGGGCGAACCGGCACGGAGCGAAGACTGAGGGGCTGCTGGGAGGGCGGGGCTGGTGCGCTGGGTGGCCACCCCTAGGGAGCTCCCATCCGAGGACGTGTCGCTTTCGCTGCTCTCACCAGCGGTCCCCGTCGTGGTGCTCCCCTCGCCCTCCGGATCACTGGTGCCCTCGGTGTCTGTTCCTGGGCCCACCGGGGCCTTGTGTCCTGCAGCTCCCTCGTGCTCCGATGCCAAATCTCCTCCGCCTGATGATGCTAATGCACACATGCACAAGAAGATGAAGAGAAAGGGTGGGGGGAGAAAAAAGAAGACCAGGTTGAGTGCATGCAATGTCAACACCGTTGGCGGAGAGGACAGACACAGGTGACTAATGCACTAAGCCGCGCATTCGGGGTACACTACTCAGTACTACTGACTAAGACAACAGGCCAAGAGACGTCAAACGCGCACATGGGAGATGCTGGACCTTCAATGGCTGTACTTGTCACCCTACCGAGGTGGGGGCCGGGGGCACAGGGCCATGCCTAAGGGAGAGGACTACACTACAGAAAGCGCCCTGGCCTAATGTCACCCACAGCCCTCCTCCCCCACCCAGACGCCTCCACTGCGCAGAAAGATAGGAGAATGTGCTGATACTCACCCCCTTGTGTCTGCTGTGATGTCTTAAAGCGCCCATCCAATTCAGGGTAGGCCACCGCCAGGATCCGGGACATCAGGGGGGCATGGTGCGACTGGCACCCCTCCTAGGTTGGGAGGCCATCCCCAGCAGTGTTTCTGCGGTCTTCCTTGTTCCGCGGCGGATGTCCTCCCACCTCTTGCGGCAGTGGGTGCCCCGTCTGTTGTGGACCCCCAAGTTCCGGACTCCCTTGGCGATGGCACGCCAAATCTTCTGATGGGCGCTGACCTATTTGACATGTACAGGGTGGAAAGGAGGAAATCATGAATGACCTGCATGTTAGATGTGATTGGCCCCCCCCACCAACTTTGCCATATGGCACATGCTCTCATCTGTCGGGCGTTGCACTCCTCATTCGCCCCCCACCCCACCAACTTACATCCACCCCAATCCACACAGGCATAGCCCATTCCATGTGCACCCGGTGTACTCACTTGTTGGTCTGGAGGACCGTAGAGTAGCGCATACTGGGGGAGGACCCCATCCACGAGCTTCTCCAACTCTTCAGACGTGAAGGCAGGGGCCCTTTCCCGAGTCGCAGCAGCCATTGTATCTTCCAGACCGAGGTCACAGCAGCACTTGCAGTATAGGTCCTCTCCTGTGGATGATCAGGTCTCGAGTGATTAAGCAGATAGAAAATGGCGGTCACGCCCGCGGCGGTGCGTACTGCGGCGGTGCGTACCGCGACCGCCGGCGCACTTCGTCATTGGCTCCTGAAACCCATAGGCTTCAATGTTAACCAATGCGGCTTTGCGCCGCGGTCTTCGACCGCCTACCGCCACGGTGTGCCCCGCCAGCGCATTGACCTCACATCCCATTGTCCCACTTCACAGGTCAGGCAGCCGCCATTTCAAGGGCCTACATGGCTTAATTTTGACTGCGACACACAGGCCTAGGCCTTGCATTGCCACACATACACGCCTTTCAACCCATTGCCATTCTTTAACTGTGCAAGCTGTCTGTACGTACCTGTGGTTTGGCTGACTCTCTGCTCCATGTTGTCCTTCCTAGGCACCGTCCGCTGGGACTTGCGATGAGAAGGAGGAATCCTCGCGTGTACCGACCGCTGGTGGACCAGTCGACAATGGAAGAACGCCATATATTACTTCGATACAGACTTGACCGTGCCACTATCCATGAACTGTGTGCCCAGCTGGAGCCAGCCCTGATGTCCCCCATCCGCCAACCCACAGGGATTCCCCCTCTGGTGCAGGTTTTGTCAGTCCTCCATTTTTTGGCCAGTGGGTCATTCCAGACCACAGTGGCCATGTCATCTGGAATGTCTCAGCCTATGTTTTCTAAGATTTTGAGCAGAGTGTTGTCTGCCCTGATGAAACTCATGCGGAGCTCCATCATTTTCCCAGAGGAGGGTGACTTGCCTACAGTGAAGGGTGATTTCTATGCCCTTGGACATATCCCCAACATCATTGGTGCCATTGATGGGACCCATGTGGCTTTGGTACCCCCAAAAGACGATGAGCAGGTGTACCGAAACAGAAAAAGTTATCATTCGATGAATGTCCAGGTGGTCTGTTTGGCTGACCAGTACATCTCCCATGTAAATGCCAAGTTCCCAGGGTCAGTGCATGACGCGTATGTGATGCGAAATAGCAGCATCCCCTATGTGATGGAGCAGCTACAGAGACAACGTGTGTGGCTAATAGGTGACTCTGGTTACCCCAACCTGCCGTGGCTACTGACCCCAATGAGGAATCCCCGGACAAGGGCAGAGGAACGGTACAATGAGGCCCATGGGCGTACTAGGAGGGTGATTGAGCGAACCTTTGGCCTCCTGAAGGCCAGGTTTAGGTGCCTGCATATGACAGGTGGATCCCTAATGTACTCACCAAAGAAGGTGTGCCATATCATCGTGGCGTGCTGTATGCTTCACAACCTGGCTTTGCGACGCCAGGTGCCTTTCCTGCAGGAGGATGGTCCAGATGGTGGTGTTGTAGAAGCCGTGGAGCCTGTGGAGAGTGAAGAGGAGGAAGACTCAGAGGACGACACAGACAATAGGGACAGAGTGATACAACAGTATTTCCAGTAACACCCAGGTAAGAATCACCCACGCCATTTCACAATTGGTTCTAGCCTCCTGCATCTGTACTTTCTGTAGTTCCCACCAGATCTTTTTGGGTAATTTTTGTTTTTCCCTTCCCTTCTCAGTGCTGTATGACTCAGTGCCTGACTTCTGCTTGGTTTGCCCATGAACTACAGCGTATTGACATTGGTATGTTGTCATCACTAATTGACAGAACAGATATTGAACAGTAATATGTAATACATTTGCTAATAATACAGCATGACTCCAAACTGATTTGTGTGCAATATGTGATTTATTTACAGGGCTAGATATTGGTACATGTGATTATAAGGGTGATGGGTGGGGGTGGAGTAATGTCCATGGCAGAGTCCAGTTCTCAGTCTCACAGGTGCATTGTCCTTTTGCCTGTGGAAGGATGGAGCAGAGGCAGTTCATGGTTGGACAGGGTGGCAATGTGGGACAGTGGGAAGAGTTCAGGGGGTATGTCCTGCTGGCGGGGGTCTTGACATCCTACTCTGTCTTTTTTTTGGATCTCAGGCTCCTCTTACGGGGTGGTTGTTCTTCAGCAGGAGGTGGGGTTCTGGTGGCCTGCCGTGGTGTTGGGGCCTCCTGTCCACTAGCGCCGGCGGAGGTGGTAGGCTGTTCCTGGTCCGGGCTAGTGACAGGGGCCCTGTGTGGTGCCACATGGTCCCGCAACGCGTCTTCTATCCTGTTGAGGGCCAGGACGATGGTCCCCATTGCGGTCCCGATGATTCTCAGCTCCTCCCTGAACCCCATGTAGCGTTCCTCCTGCTGTGCCTGGATCTCCGTGAACCTGGCCAGTACCGTCGCCATCGTCTCTTGGGAGTGGTGGTAGGCCCCCATGATGGTGGTGAGGGCCTCTTGGAGAGTGGGTTCCCTGGGCCTCTCCTCCCCCCCTGTCGCACAGCAGCCCTCCGAGCTGCCCGGTTTCCCCCGGCCTCTGTCTCCTGGACGGTGTGCCCGCTCCCACTGCCCCCAGGTCCCTGTTGTTGTTGGGGTGTTGGGTTAGCCTGGGTGCCCTGTAGTGGCAGACACACCGCTGATTGACGTGTCCTAGAGACAGAGGCATGGGCCCGCTGGGTGGGAGCTGTGCTGGTGTTGGCAGAGGGGGTCGGGTCTGGTGTGGCCTGTGTCTGGGTGAGGGGAAGCGACTGCCCAGAGGTCCCCGATGGTCCGGGCTGGTCATCAGGTTCAGTGTAGACAGAGCTGCTGTCCTCACTGTGGGCCCGTTCCGGGGGTGGGATGGACATTTCTGGACCCTCCTGGCTGGTGTTTTGGCGTTCGGGTCCTGCATGGGGTAAGAGAGTTTGGTTATTGTTTCTGTGTGTGCAATAGCGTGCGTGTTATGGGTGCCCTCGTCCCCCAGTGCAGGCATTCCCTTGAGGGAGGTGTTGTGAGGGTAGTTAGTGGGGGGGGGTAAGTGCAGTGGTCATGCTTGGGTGATGGGTGTCCATGGATTGTGTTGGCATGCAGGAGTTGGTGTTGGGATGGGTGGGTTGTGCTGGTGAGACATTGTCAGGGAGGATGTGTGCTGGGGGGTTGGGGGTGAGGGTGGGGGTGTGGGTTGGCATGCTGGTGGGGTGGGGGGGATCTAGTAGTTGAGATTGGACTTACCAGAGTCCATTCCTCCGGCTACTCCTGCGAGGCCCTGAGGATGCAGGATGTTGAAGACCTCTTGCTCCCATGATGTAAATTCGGGAGGGGTGGGTGGGGGTCCGCCGCCAGTCTTCTGGACCGCGATGTTGTGCCTGGAGACCATCGATCGGACCTTCCCCCGTAGGTCGTTCCATCGTTTGCGGATGTCCTCCCTATTCCTGGGATGCTGTCCCACCGCGTTGACCCTGTCCACGATCCGCTGCCATAGCTCCGCCTTCCTAGCTATACTGGTGTGCTGCACCTGTGAGCCGAAGAGCTGGGGTTTCACTCTTAGGATTTCCTCCACCATGACCCGGAGTTCTTGGTCCGAAAAGCGTGGGTGCCTTTGGGGTGCCATGGGGTGGTGTGGGTGAGGTGTGGGGTGGTGTATGTGATGATGAGTATGTTGGTGTGTGGTGCTTTGTGCTACTATGTGGTGTGTGTGATGGTGTAGTGTGCCTCAGTGTGTATTGCTATGGATTGTCTGCTGTGTCTCTCTCTCCTTCTCTCAGTAATTGTGGTCGTAGGGGTTTGTGGGTGATGTGGGGGTGTGTTTTATAGTTGATTGATTGTGTGGGAGTGGGTTGTGTATGTGTATCAGGTGTGTGTATTTGTAATTGTCCAATGTGCCTGTGTTTTGGTGCTGTGTGTGTATTTTGACCGCGGCGGTGTGTACCGCCAATGGAATACCGCGTTGGAAAGCCCGCCGCGTTGATTCGTGGGTCGTAATGGCATGGGCGTTTTTCTGTTGGCGTGACGGTGGAGGTTTGGTCATCTCCAGTTTATCGCTGCCCGCTGATGTGGCGGCCTGCAGTGGAGGTCGGATTTTTGGAGGTTTGGCCATTGTGGGTCAGAATGACCGTGGCGGCTTTCCGCGGCCGCGGCGGTGTTATGGCGGTCTTCTGACCGGCGGTAAGCGCCTTTTACCGCCGAGGTCAGAATGAACCCCAATGTGTTTAGAGTGACTATTGGTGAAAAAGGTTTTGAACAATCTGCTATCTGCGGCGCATTCCTGCAGCTGTGTTTGGATGTTCCCCCTGATTTTCCCTGGCACTGTACGCTTCCTTCTCCTCAGGCAGTTCTTGCTCAGGTTCCTATAGGGGGATGTTCCGCCTAACACAAATGTTGTGCAGGATGGCACAAGTCAATATGATCTTGCAGACCATTTCTGGGGCATATAGGAGGCTGCCTCCTGTGATGTCCAGGCACCTGAATCTGGACGGCAGGATGCCAAAGGTCCATTCCATAATGGTGTGTGTCCTCCGATGTCCCTCATTATAGGCACACTCTGCTGCTGTGCTTGGGTTGGGGAATGGGGTCATGATCCATGGCTGGATCCCGTAACCCGGATCAGCTGAAAAAGAAAATAGGAGTAAGTATTTTGTTAGTGCTTGCACCAGGAATGTCATGTAGCATGGCTGTTGATATCTTGTGTCATCTGTGACTCATATGTGTTTGTGGCATTTTGTGAGGTCCTGGGCTTCTGTGAGGTTTTCTCTGCATTGGACTGTTTGACTTGACAACTTGTGTTTGGCTCATTGACCTGACATCTATGGTTTTGTTTCCAAACTGCAGTTCAGTATGTATGTACCATGCATTGTGTAGTGAGCAACATGTTTTAGTGTGCTTTCACTGGAGGGGACATGGTACTTCCACACACACACAATGGATTCCAATTGGACATGGTTGCACTACATGGCCTGGACATCCTATCCACTTAAACATATGTCATTAAATATGAAATCCTGAAGTGAGGCCCTTTGATTAGGCTTGGTGACAATGCCCAACACATCTCCCTAAGTTGGCAGCACTGAGGTGTTCAGTATTGACAATGCACAATTGTCCCATGTGTGTCTTGGTTCTATGTAGCCCTTTTTAGTTCCCTCTGCCAGTGGCTCATGTGCAACCGTGCACCTACACTACCCAACTTGCTCCAGGCAATCTGGCTTACTGCCTTGTGGAGGTGGATGTATTGGTGCAGGAAGGGCCATCTCCCTGTACATCTGTTATTTTGATGGACAATTGGCTCTTTCAGTGTGTGCAGCAGTGTGCAGTTTTCATTAGTGGCACATCAATATGTGTCCATAGCACAGCCCACTTCCTATTTGCTACCTGGCAACGTCACCCAAGGAGGGACGTGTGAGGCTGGGACTGCCTCAGTATTTCCATTTCACCTACATGTGAGTCAGCATCATCATGCGATGTGCCTGATACTGTTAGACCTGCAGCAACACATATTGTACTTATTGCTTGGGAGGGTGTGGGATTGACTATGTGGCCTAATGTAATAGTAAATGGTTTATCTTCCAAATTGTACTTCACTTCCAGTGCAAGCCACTGTGTCACTGTGTGCTTTGACATTGGTTCCTTGTAGATCTAGAGTGGCATCTATTGTTATTGGCAGCTGTCATTTGTCCATAGGTGTGTATCCCATTGTATCAGGGTGTACAACATAACAACCTGTGTCACACCTAAGTGTCTTCCTGCCCACATGTCAATGTAGTGGTGTATGTATTGTGAGTCCTACATGGTTGCTGTGCCATGTGTATATTGCTAGGTTTATGGACTTACCGACAAGAAGGCCATTGCCATATTGTCTGTCCTGGAAAAGCTGATTGATGGTGCTGTGGCGAAAGATGAAGGAATCATGTACACTTCCAGGGTACTTGACCAAGATGTTGGTAAACAATCGCTGGTGGTCAGCTATGGCCTGCACATTTATGGAGTGGGTGTGGTAGGTGGTACAGTCCGGACATGGGTGCAGTCAATTGCACCAAACACATGCGAGAAGCCATGTATTTTGTAAAACCCCTGTTTGATCTCCTGCTGCTTCTGCTGTGTGTTGGGGAAGCTGCTGTGTTGAGGTGTGAGGGACATGATGGTATCTAGGACCTCGGAAAGGAAGGCGGAGAATGAGGCCTGTGATACCCCAGCGACCAGGGCACCCGTTGCTTGGAAGGAGCCACTTGCCAACACGTGCAGGACAACTAGCAGCTTGGTCATCGGTGGAATATTGTGTGGTGTCTTCAGGCTGGCTGTTATATGTGGCTCAATTTGGCGCAGCAGCTGCTGTATGGCTTGCCAGTTGATTCTGTACTTCCGGATGATATCCTGTTCCTGGAGGCCCTGGAGGGTTGTCCTGGTACCGAAGACCCTCTTCTGACTTCTGCGTTGCCTTTGGGGACCACGTTGGGGTGGTAGTGGCTGATGCTGTTGGTCCTGTGCTCTGCGTCGTCTGGCATGCTGCATCAGTAGCACCTCCATGTTGTCCTTGAGCAATGATGTTGCTTGTATGTGTTTTCCTTAAGTAGTGGTGTGTTTGCCCATTTTAATGCCTGCCCTGACCCAGGTGTTAAATTTTGACGCAAATTGGTCTTTGTATCATTTTTTGAGTCCGCATCCCACCCGTTCATCATTTTTATCCTGTTGGATAAATATGGCGCTAGGATGTTTGAGTCATTTTTTGGACGGGAAGGCCTACCTTGCACCTCATTGATGCATGGCGGTTTCATGCATCCTTGAAATGACACAGACTCCATATTTTTTATGCTAGCCATGTCTAGCATCAAAAGATAAATATGGAGTTAAGTTTGCAGCAGATTTGCGTAAAAACAATTAATGCAAATCCGGCTTGAACAGAGTATAAATATGCCCCTAAGTATCACAGTTCCTCTTACCACAATTTGAGGAAAGTGGCGGAGATGCAGTGGACTCAGGCCCTCAGCACCACCCAGCCTGAAGCCTTGTCAGACCTAGAGCAGGCCGCCCAAAATGTGTCTGTCTGGATCACCAAATGTGCCAAAAGAGGTGCCCCTTTGAAACCAGATAAACTCAACAAAGCCTCAAGACAAGCCAGCTGGCACAAACCAGAGCTCAGAACCATCAAGGACAACTGCTATCAACTATAGAAACAATGTGCTCCACCAGGAACCCTCCAACAGAACCGCCTAAAAATCAGTCTATAGCAAGTACCACCAGCGCATCGAGGAAATCAAGAAAGCAGCCCTCATGGACTGCATCGAAACAGCAGCCGACCACAAAGAACTCGTCAACATTGTCAAGGAACTCTTTGACCCAGTAGCCACTGAGAATACCATCTACCCTTCCCAAGAACTCTGAGACACCCTATCAGACTATATCCACAGCAAGATAGCAAATATTTACAACAACTTCGCCCTCCAACCCACTGATTTCAACCAACCGAATGATCACTGCATGGACTCTGCTCACCACACAGACCACCACAGCCATCACGTCCTCCCTCCACTCAAATGCACCCCCGACCCCTGCCCTTATCATTTTCTCAACCTCATAACCAGGGAAATCCACACAGAACTCACCAGCATCCACAATGCCTACATCACCACGGTGGCCTTCCCTGACAGGTGGAAACACACAGAAGTCAGACACCTCCTAAAGAAACCCTCCACTAACCCCATCAAACTCAAAAATTACTGACAAATCTCTCTGCTCCTGTACCCAGCCAAAGTATTTGAGAAGGCCATCAACCAAAAGCTCACTAAATACCTTAATCAAAACAATCAGGGTTCTGCGCCAACCACAGCAGAGAGACCACACTGATCGCAGCCACCGACTATATCAGAACCCTCCTGTACCATGGGAAGACTATCAGCAGCATTCAGTGTCGTATCCAACCACAGCCTCATCAACAGACTCATCAGCATCAGCATCCAGGGGAACAATCTCAAGTGAATTGCCTCTTTCTTTACAGGATGGACGCAGAGACTCTGCCTACCTCCCTTCATCTCCGAACCTAAGAAGCTAAGAGCATCATCTGCAGCATACCTCAAGGATCATCCGTCAGTCCCAACCTGCTCAACACTTACATGACCCCCCTCTCTGGCATTGTCAGATCCCACGGACTCAACATCATTTCCTATGCAGATGGCACACAACTCATCCCCTCGCTCACTGAAGGACCTCCCCCCACTAGTTCTGAGATGTCAAGATCAGCATCTCCAAGCGGATGAGAACCAACTGCCTTAAGCTCAACTCAGACAAGATGGAAATGCTGATCTTCAGGAGAAACACATCCATTTGGAGCAACAGCTGGTGGCCGTCTGAGCTCGGACCCAAACCCGCCCCAATACACCGCACACGCAACCTCAGCATCATCCTCAACAGCAAACACACCATAAAGTGACAAATCACATAGTTGCCTCTTCTTGCTTCGACTCCCTCCTCATGCTCCACAGAATCTTCAGGTGGATCCCAGTTAACACCAGAAAGACCATCACCCAGGTGCCCGTCACCAGTTGGCTGGGCTACAGCAATGCTCTCTACTCCAGCGTCTCCACTCAACTCCTCAAAAGACCCCAGACCATACAGAATGCAGCAGCCAGACTCATCCTAGACCTTCCCAAACAAATACACATCACCACCACCTCAGAAAACTCCACTGGCTCCCCATTCAGAAGAGATGCCAGTTCAATATCTGTTGTAAGTCAGTAGCGATTAGATTAAGCATTAGCAGAAGACATCTTGTGTTTAGTAACTATTGTGAACAGTTTGCGGAATCCATTTTGTATTCATGGCAGCCATTTTCTCTTCCATGTGCTCTGTCCTACCTTTATGTTAACTACTCTTGAAAATCTGTCTAATGACAAGTTATATTTAGCATCTCTTACTTTCGCACATGCCCAGTAAGATCTGCAGCTGTTAGTAATCAGTAACAGACAGTAATGTGTCAACTAGTCCTTGAAAACTGTCAGTCCCACCTACCTGTCGACTGTGCATTTCCATATGACCTTATATGTATGTAAGTCTTGCTTCTATAATTGTACTTCTTTTAGCCCCTGCATGGGTATAAAAGGACCATGCTCTCTTCAGTGTGCTACTTCAAACATTACCGAAAGGTGCTGATTGAACTGTAGTACCACCTCATGAGGTTTAATAAACTTTGTCTTTTATTTCAGTTTCTGTGCCAATTTCTTCCTATATGGTCTGAGGACTTTGTGCAGAGAAGGGCGAACCCCTTACACTAGTAGGCCTTGCTGAGGCTTACTTCGACATATCCTCATCCATGCCTACAAGACCTTACACGATTAAGAACCTGCATATATCAACCATCATGTGAACTTCCATCAACCATCCAGGCACCTGTACCCCACCTTCCTGGCCCTCTCACGCAACCCTTGAGTCTGTGGCAGCCACAGCGGGCCAGTTCCGTCTCCTATATCGCCACCAAGACCTGGAACGACCTGCCCTTCCACCTACGAATAGCACCATCCCTGGCGGACTTCAGAAGGAAACTCAAGACCTGGATCTAAGACTGAGGCTTTCCAACCCCAGCACCCTGATACCCCTAGGAGTGATAGTTCTGTGCTACACAAATATTGATTGATTGATTGATTGATTTGTTGTTTAATTTACAGCTTCTGGTTAATCTCATCTGCGGCAACGGTCCGTCGACCTGGGACCAGTGACTAAGCGGGGATTTCTGATTTGCTGAGTTGGTAAGATTACACCATAAACCAAATATTTAACTAAAGTCCCCCTCCAACACAGATAAGGAGGTACTAAGGAAACAAAATGATAATTTTAAGCCCAGCAATTTATCTGCTAAATAAACTGCTTTCAAATAAGAGATACTAACTGCTCCTGCTTTAGAACACATAAAAATGTGTCTCCTACTCCTTTCAGACACCCTCTCTATAATACTGGAAATGAGCCACATTTACTGAACTCTACCAGGTCAGCTTGTGGAAAAACAGGGACTGTCGTCCCGGCACATACAGGATTGAGGTGTAGCCATTTTTAATATAGCCTTTGCGCGTTTGCTAAAAGCATTAGGCCTCTGTGCATTTTGTTCTAGATGCATTTTATACAGCCTTGTACTGTTATTTTTCAATAACCAGTTTCACTGGCTTGTTTTATTTTCTTCTATCGCACTGTTTAGCTTACTTCAGCACCGGAGTTCTCAAACACTACATTCTTGCTCGCTCTGTGCTTCAGTCAAGGATACAGTCTGGTACATTGCCGATAGACGTGGTAGAAGTTTAGTCTTTAGGGTTTGTAGAAAGTACACATTCTTACGTAGGGACGTTTCTTAGAACACCGGCGTGTTGATTATAAAAACACTCCCTAGTCCTAGTACACGTAAGAGGGAGATTCCGACAAGGGAACCACAACTAGACGCTGACTGCCCTGTTGCAGATGCTGATCCAGATCACAGGCCTTTGCTCAGGTATGAGGGTTGATGTCCTCCCGGGGAACCTGAAAGGCAAGCTTAGAGCTTAACATGTTGTGCTCAAAATAGATTTTAGAAGAGAGAACGTAATCTGGTAGCACTATGATAGCATTATTCCTATGTTTTACTCTCGTTGTTACTATTTCAATCCTACTGTGTTGTATGGTTCTGGTTATTGCGTCTCACACCTTGTTATCTAAAATGCAGTCGTTTTATTAAATCAATCTGTAAAACTTAAACTGCCTCTGTCATTTGTTTATGAGACCACACTTGGTATGAGAGAACTGGTTAGGATCTGAGTGACCACGACTTCCCTGAGAAGCTCTAAGATGTCATGCGCTCGGCTGCCCAATCATCCCTTCCCTTTGGGAGAGATGAGGCACTGCTAGTTAGCCGGAGCAAAACCGGATTGAGGGCGACAAGGGTCCTTCTCCGTGGGTTAGACTTAGTCCCCCACACTGAGAACGACCCTGCTACCCAAAAATCCAGTAGTCTCATTAGGATAATGAGAGCCAACGCGACATGGCGCCGCCAACGATTGGTCTGGCTCTAATTTTCGGGTCCACCAGTCCCTCTCTGTCTCATATATTACAATGATCCCTCGGTTCCTTTAACGGAGACGTCCGTGGCCCTGAGGATTTCCACCACCGCGATATAGGTAATCCTAGATATAGCGGATGGTTGTTCAAGCTTGAACCTTAAAAGGAAAGACCCCGTTTTTGGTGTGCCTTCTCTGAACCATCGCTGTTTTTTTTAATGGCGAATCTCCAGGTAATACAAATAGCTCTTAATATGAGACAACCACTCACAGCGCATTTGCTTGCACATGGTCTTACGAACCAGGGGGGTCCAGTCACGTTTGTGGTGGCCGCCGATGCAGCCTATAGAACAGAACTTTTGTACTCTTGGTTCACATTTCCAGCAGTTGATGGGAATACAAATGCATTTCATACATATACGATTGCGAACGCGCCTGGCCAATACAGGGCGTACGCATATTTAGAGATATCTCTATTTTATCAAGAACATAATAATTGGCTTGATGGCGCTCTACCCCATACAATACTACCAGTGAGGTTAGGTCCACTGAGTAATGATGGTCCGACCTGGCCTTTATTGGCCACATATACACCACATCCTGCAGTTGCAAATATGCCGGTGGCTGAAGTTCGTCGTTCATATACAGACTTAACGGCTACATATAGACGCTTAGTACAATTTGTGATGCAGACATTAAACACAAACCCAGCGCGTGCTGCTCCAGGTCAACAACATGCAGTAGCTCCAGGTATAAACCTGGCGACTGTACACTCCATCATGGGTAAGGTTCCGGCCAAACGGGAAGAGACTCCATTTTGGCTGGCACAAAAAATGATTACGCTGGAGGCGGTATTTCCCCATACGGGACCTCAGGACAAACATAGAATATTAACTATGTGTTTACCATTTGGCATGGTTCCCACAGTGGAACATTGTAATACATGGGGCATGGTGGTTGCCGTGCTCTACACAACAGCACACGGTACACCGACATTGGCAAACCTACCGGAAGTGCTTAAACAGATTCAGGATGAATACGGGGCTGCACCAGCCTTAGATTTGGGAATGCAGCTGATGGGCAATTTTGCCACGGTTTCTTCTATAATACTAAGTAATCTTAAAGGGGAGGCAGTTGCATTAGCGGTGCGCATGCGCCTCCGCGACATCCCGCCACTAGATCAGGAGCGGGAACTGCCCAAAATAATAGCAGAAACATATTCCAGTATCGGTCGAGATAGCCTAGGGACTAGACCACAGAAACCACAGTTTCAAGAAAAAATGTGTAAAGATAATACTAAACAGCAACCTGAGGGTAATAAGAAGCGCTGGGAAAAGAAACAACAAACACCTGAAAAAGAAAGGGGAGAATCTCCGAGAGCGGAGACCCCGCAGACTAGGTACAATCTCAGAAATAGGGATAGCTTGACAACGCCTGATAGATATCGATACACTGATACACGCCAATCTCGTTGCTTTCAGGACTCATCGGAAAAGAGAAATGAGAGAGGTGGGCGGTCAGAGCGAAGAACAGAGTACGTGAAACCAAGACAGGAATCACAACGCTCTTCAGAGGTTTCTGTCAAGAAGGAAGAGAAACCGATACAACAAAAACAACACTTTAAAAAGAAGAAGGTGGTGGCAGTCTCAATTAGACATGCCACACAGGAAGAGAGTTCTCTTGAAGAACAAGATGTGGGCGCTAGCACTGTTAGACAGCGCGGCAGAGGTCACAATAGTTTGCCGGAATCTTCTAGAGCATCTGGAGGTGAAAGCAACTGATGACTTCATACAAGTTGAAACAGCAGATATGCGCGTCTCTGATCCCGATAGGGTATATACAGTGACTTTACAATTGGAAGGAGACATTGAACGCACTATAAACGCAATCTTTTGGGATCGTGTAGTCAAGATATATGACATTTTGCTGGCTGAACAGGATTGGCCGCCTGACTTTGTTCACACATGCCCAGTTGGGGAGGAGGTTATTAAACCTTCATTCTCACCACTTGTTCCAGGGGAACTCGCAGAGTCATATAGCATAAAATGGGCTCTAGCACAAGCACCTGCCTTATATAGAAATCACGTAGGGTGGGATAGGAATTCTCCATTCATGTAATTCCGATTAAAGGCGAACCTCAGCCACAACCGCAAAAGCCAATAAAACCTGAAGCAAGGGCACCGGTGAGAGAAATACTTACACAATTAGAGTACCAGGGAGTAATTGAACCCTGTGTCTCGCCGATGAATAATCCCTTATTCCCTGTAGCTAAACCGGACCATTCATATAGAATAGTCTTAGACTACAGACGTTTGAACGGACATACATGTACATATGCTATACAAAATTCACATAGCGCGGCACTAATGAAAAACATTGTGCGGAAAAAGTAAAAAATGACCTTATATATCTTGAATGGTTTCTTCTGCCAGAATATAGCACCCGAAAGTAGGGACCTTACAAGTTTTAGTGCTTTAGGCTCCCAGAAAAAATTATGTTGTTTGCCTCAGGGGTACAAGAATAGCCCAGGACTGTTTTCGGCTCGTGTGACTGAAATATTGCACGAGTTGGACCCTGAAGCATTGTCATATGTAGATGATATATATCTTACAGATGACGAATTGCTGCAACATTTTAAACGATTAGCCCGCATTGTTGTAGGGTTTGCCAAAATTGGCTACAAATTTTACTTCAAAAAGTCAAAAATTGCCTTCCTCAGTGTCATATTTCTGGGATATGAGCTGTCAAACGAAGGTAAGAGCCTAGCGCCTCAATTTTTAGAAAAATTTGCACAATTGCAACCTCCTAATACAATTAAGAAACTCCAATCATTGTTGGGATTTCTAAATTTTGGCAGAACGTACATTCCTGATTATGCTACACGCATAAAACCATTATATGAATTAATACATCCTGATTTTTCAAGCAAATTTTGGACGATTGAGCATACACATACTCTTCGAGAGTTGCAAGCAGATCTTCTAGCTGCAAAACATCTACATACACGAGACAGTAAGACACATTTGATCATCAGGGTAATAGCTGGGGCCATTGGGTTTACGTATGTCACCTTTAATGAAGGTGAGACAGTCCCGATAGGATACAAGTCTCATTTGTATTCGACTGCTGAACAACGATTCGCACCAACAGAGAAAATTCTCACTGCTGTACAGATGGCTGTTATTAAAGAACGACCTCTTGCCGAGGGCAAACGCATTGTAGTCGTTTCCCCTATTCCGGCCCTAGAGGCTGTTACGAAAGCGAGTGTTCCTAACGCGAAAGCATTACACCCGCGATGGATACAATGGGCTACATCTTTAACAGCCACTGATGTAGATTACATTTTTAACCCAAAGTTACAGACACAGGAATTTCTGCAATACGAGATTGAATATCCAGTCCCCGCTGACACGTTGCCTATTGATCACTATCAAGTAGTCATGTACACCGATGGCTCTGCGCAACCAGCGGTGGGGACAAAACACCAATATTCAGCTGCATGTGCAGTAGTGAGTGGACATATGGAGGGGGAGAAATTCTGCCCCCAACATACTTATACACAAACATTAGGGGACTGTACGGCACAGTTGGCTGAGCTGAAAGCTCTATTGCTGGCACTAGAACATACGGATCCGGTACAGTTTACACTAATTGTTTGTGATTCATATTACTGTGTCCAGTCTTTTAATGAATACCTATATTACTGGCGATTGAATGGGTTCAGAGATTCAAAGGAAACACCATAAAACACAGACTACTGTGAGGGAAGGTAGCAGATCTGAAAGAGACGCTACCTAAAGTCCATGTTGTACATACTCTTGGACACCAGCGCGTTGGAATACACGTTGCTGGGAATACTTTGGCTGATGAAGCCGCAAAGTCAGCAGTGGCAGTTGCCACTGTGGCCGCAGTTACTCGTTCGAGTTCCAAACCAGACACAGAGATTTTGGCAGCCATAAAAGCTACGGTTGATGGCACGCCTTATCCTAAAGGATTTCCTACCAAATATCAATACTTTATGGGAAGTAGGCTGAATGCTGAGGTTAAAATTCCAGGCGTAGGCGTACGCGAGATCCACAATAAAGTTGTAAGATTTGCATGTCTTTGTCGGTATATATGCAGTTGCGGCGTTCCATTCGGACCAGGGCCCTGCTTTTTCCTCAAGGGCATTCAGGACACCATGGCTTCGTTGGGGGTCCAGCTCCAGTTTTCGTCTCCATTTCATCCCAAGGGAAATTCTGTCGTGGAGCATTTAAATTGCGATTTTAAAGCAATCCTTAACGGCTAGAGTCTTAGGTACGGGTCGTAGTTGGCTAACCCACCTGTATGGAGTACAGGGAGCACTGAAAAACTTGCCTAGAGGGTCCCTGTGGGGTCGTACTTCATATGAGTGCCTGTTCGGAACACAAATGTTTGTTCCGGATCTAGATGGTCCTGGTGTGGAGGCGGCGGAAAAGCTTTTTGACATAAATGATCGTGTCACTGTTTTGCAGGAATTACAATAGTTCCATTAAGATAACTCTTCTAAAAGTGCTGCCTCCACAGGAATTAAGGATGTGCGCCAGTAATGCCTACTGGTTGAACTCCCAGAGTTGGGGATATTTTGTGTGAAAAGGTCGCCGTGAAAAAAGAATTTGGCCCTTCTTATCGAGCACCAGTCCCTGTGTTGGGGATACACGGAACTAGAACTGTTATTTTGCCACCGTTGCCAGGTGCCAAAGAAAATCGCTTTGTCTCCATCGACAATGTCAAGTTACAACATGTGGCCGATTCTGCACAGCCGACCAAGAGGAACGTCCAGTAGTTCCCGAATCCCTCTCACTACTGGGGAAGATGTTCCGCTCTAAGTCATTTACACCAACACTGTTGCCTCTCCGAGCTTGGGGAGGGTGGAAGATGATCTTGCGATAGTTCCACTGACAACAAATAATTTGGAAACGTTTGATCAAGTCACAATGACTACTGATGTTGCGGTTGGTGTTATCTACAGTGTGCCACTGCGAGAAACACCTACTCCTCCATTGTATACGGCGGCACCTTTTGCAAGAACTGCTTCTGGGTACTTTGCCAACAACGACGATGGTCTGTCGGACTCATTTACTCCTTCAACACCTAACCCAGGTCCACGTAAGCTGATTTATTGGCTTAAAGATACGTATTTTGTTTTTCCTTGGAACTATCTGTGGCTCTTACTGACTACGAAAGCATTTCTTCTGTGGATAGGGTTTGTCGTTACCTTTTTTCTGTTGATACATGGTCATTTTCTTCCTGAGAGATCAGCGGTTGAACAGGTGGAGGAGGTGTTGAAGCCGGATTTTTCATCACATAAGGTTCGAAGAGACTTGTCCTTTGTGAACATTTCTGCAGTGCCAATTCCGGATGGGATTGTGTGGGATAAAGTGATGTTTGATATATACGGTCCCACTGAGATAATTCAAATACCATACGTACTAAAGTTATCCATGAAGAATATTGTAATACCAGGCATTGTATCTGATGATTGGGACGTGAAGACAGTTGATTCCATGATGACTGGGTTACAATATTATACTGTCTATGACAATGAAGATGTTTACCAGTTTAAAGACAATTATGGTGACATGTTTTGTTATAAATATTATGGGCACCACTTTATACATAAAGCCAGTAGTCCAAAAACAATATTTGACTACACTCAATGAGAGCATTGCCCAACTCCCCCGCGAGGGAGTTCTAAAACACATTCTGCCAAATTTGCTTATTTTTCTGGGCATCATCAAATGAATGCTAAGTCATATTATTTTAAGTTAACTCCGTATAAAGATAAGCAAATGTTGTTGACTAGTACGAAATTCAAATACTCAGATTCCTTTGTTTCCCGATTGTCAATTGAAGGCTATGAATATTGGTAAAAAAATGTTGATTTGAAAAGCGTTTGGGGAACAAAACATTGGCAGACACGGGGTAGAGAAACATTGTTTACAGCATGTCTCATTCTTGTCCAGATGATTTTTTTAAATGAAACT
Source organism: Pleurodeles waltl (assembly GCF_031143425.1). NCBI lineage: Eukaryota > Metazoa > Chordata > Amphibia > Caudata > Salamandridae > Pleurodeles > Pleurodeles waltl. The sequence goes on from NC_090446.1 coordinate 340,721,817, forward strand.
GTGCAACAGACTAGCTGTTTGGGCTTAGCAACAATTAGAGAATTGAATATGCCTGATATACCTGTCCTTACCAAAATGAAGGATTGGCAGACATATATCAATGCCACCTTTAGTGAACTTACAGACTGGGTACAGAATAGTACATTTAACACTTTGCAATATTGTAGACCAAAGGTAACCTATTTAGGTCACCTTTGTCTAAGGAGGGCCGTGCACTTACATCAGATCGTATTCAAGCAATTTTAGACACACCAGTACCCTCGACTCAGAAAGATGTTTGTGCATTCCTTGGTCTTACTTCTTTTTGTAGGCAATGGATATTAGGGTTTTCACACATTGTCAAACCTTTGCTAGCACTTTTGACTAAAGATACTCCAATGCCCCTCCCATGGACAGATGAATGTGAGACTGCTTTCCGGCAGCCACGACAAGCCCTTTGTCAGCACCAGTGTTAGGTACTCCAGATCACACGAAGCCTTTTGCACTTTACGTACATGATAAAGATGGATGTTCATTGTCAGTTTTAGTACAGACACATGGCGATAAGCAGCGTCCCTGTGCATATTTTTCAGCAGTACTTGATCCTGTCTCTCGAACGTTGCCAGAGTGTTTTCGTTCAGTTGCCGCAACAGCTGTGTCAATACATCAGAGTGAAAGGATAGTTTTGTCACATAAGCTGTGGGTGTTAGTACCCCATGCGGTTGATGCTCTTTTAAATCAAACAAAGATGCAACATTTAACTAGCGCTCGCCTGACAGGATATGAATTGACATTGCTGGCTCCTCACGTTACACTGAAGAGATGTGTAACACTAAATCCAGCCACTTTGTTGCCATATCCGGTGACTCAGCCTCAGTCACAAGAAACACATGATTGTATATTCCTTACCGAATAACAGACAAAGGGTCGTATTGATTTTCAAGATACGCCCCTTCCAGATGTAGACGGGGAATTGTGGGCTGATGAGTCTTGTTTGAAGTTTCCAGACGGTACGACCTCAGCTGCATATGCAATCACCACAATACACACGGTAGTGGAGACAGGTCGTATACCACAGAAGTCAGCTCAAGCAGCTGAACTAATAACTTTGACACGAGCATGTGAGCTTAATACTGACTTATGTGTGAACATTTATACAGACAGCTGCTATGCTTTTGGAGTGGCTCATGATTTTGGTTTGCTTTAGAAGGAGAGAGGCTTTCTCACATCCCAAGGGATGCAGATAATGCACGGAGAATTAGTGCATAACCTCTTGACTGCATTGACATATCCAAAGAAACTAGCTATTGTGAAATGTAGTGCACACAAGAAAGTGACCGATAAGATAGGGCAAGGTAATGCCCTTGCGGACCGCTTAGCACGTGGGACTGCGATGCAGCGAAGTACTACTTCTATGTATGTAGTGAAGTCACAAGCTGAGCATTGGCATAATGCTAGACAAGACGTATTAGATATACAGAAATCTGCTTCTGTGAAAGAACTTGAGCAATGGTCTGAAGAAGGAGAATTGGATGATGAGGGCTGCTGGCGGAATAAGCACATGGATACATGGAAATTGCCTATAGCTTTTGTACAACCTATGGTTCAGATGGCACATGGGCTGGCACATGTTGGAGCTTCAACAATAACGAAGTTGCTTACGCAAGTTTGGGAGCATCCAGAAATTTCCAGTACAGCTAAGAGAGTAGTACAGTCTTGTTTGATCTGTTTACGATACAATCCTGGAAAAGGGACACAAACTCCTGCGGGAGGGTTTGCTACACCAACTGCACCTTTTGAAGTTCTACAAATGGATTATATTAATCTTGAATGCTGCAACAATTTAAAGTATGTCTTGGTGGTGGTATGTGCCTTCAATAAATGGAAAGAGGCGTACCCCACCAAGGATAATACTGCCATTACCACAGCGAAGGTGCTTTTGAAAGACTTTTTCCCTAGGTTTGGTGTTTGCAGACTTTTATGGAATGATAACAGACCTCATTTTGTTGGGGAAGTTATTAAGTATGTCCTGAAAGGATTAGGGATCAAACAGAAGTTCCATGCGGTTTTCCACCTACAATCAGCAGGGTTGGTAGAAAGGTATAATGCTACTTTGAAGCTGAAGTTAGCAAAGATACAGGCTTCCACATCCTTAACTTGGCCGGATGCATTACCGTTGGCATTATTGCCTATTAGGTCAGTGCCACACTCTCGAATAGGCCTTACCCCCTATGAAATAGTATTTGGAAGGCCAATGAACATTTGGGGAGTTCCTAAGCCATATTCTGTATATGATGTACCTTGTGTCCTGAGTATTTGGCACAGTTAACTGTCAATTTGGTTTCTATTCATCAACAGGTTCGAGAAGCACTTCCTGACAGATCTACAGGTGAAGGCCATGAACTCCGACCTGGTGACCGGGTGATGATTAAGTCCTTTGAAAGATCAAGCAGCTTGGAACCAAGGTGGTGAGGCCCAGAGTAGGTGCTCCTTGCGACAAGGACAGCAGTTCGAGTGACGAACGGAAAGAATTGGGTCCATAGTACTCACTGCAAGAGAGTGCTACCTACCTTGGTGGAACCTGCTTTGCTGACCGATCAGCGAGAGATTTTGACTACGGAGAAAGGCCGTGCTATATCACCTGACGAATCTGCAGAGTTCTTCCCGGACCATACGATTTCTGGAGTGTCGCGATATAATTTGAGACCGAGGAAAGACCCCGTAGTGCTGGAGAAAACTGGTTGAGCTACCGCCCTGGGTTAGTGAAACGGAGAGCCAATGTGGCAAGGGCGGGATCAGCCATGCATTAGAGTAGTGACACCCGTCTTGGCCCGTGGTGAAGAAATCAGCGGCTGCCCAGGGATAAGAGCTTCAACAATTGTTTTTAATTAATTTCTGAAAGGGTCGATTATCACTATTGCTAAAATGAATAACAAACTGATCATCACTACTATGGGGTTTGTTGTTGTTTTGGTGGTTATAGCAATAATCACCTGGTTTGTTGAAAAGAAGGCTTCTGCTCGTGAGTTTTTTGTTGCCACTACTCCAGTACCATTGGACCACTATTACTTTACGCTTCCCTATCAGGAACAGAAGCACCGTCAATCGTACTTCAATAATACTTTCATTCAGATGTTGCATCATACTCATAATGCTACAAATACTACTAACTGTTGGGTATTTGGAATGATACCTGCGCATCAAAAGAAAGGAGGAACACCTTTCATTCCTCTTCCTTTTTCACACAATGGTTCTTGTGAAGCTTGGTATACGCTTTTGTTTGCATCTGGAAAACGTACAGAGGGCGGACTTCTTTTTCGCCTTAATAAAGTATGCTACCAAGACAAAGATGGGTATCCCCAAGCCAAAGGAACTAAATGGGAATGGGAAGATTATCAACCGGACAATGTTTCAATGCCCTATGCCTTCACAAATATAAGAGACTCTGACAAGAAAGAACAATTTGTGATTTCTGTTACAAAAACTAAAGCAGATTTATGTATACGTAGCATTGGGCGAATTCCAGTGGGTATAAGCGATTGTACCTTGATTTTAACTATTGAGGGTGTAAATAATAGTAGTTTTATAGCTTCACATAATACATATTTTGTTTGTGGTAACTTTGGATATTACCACCTACCTGTTGGGTGGTCAGGTGTGTGTTATGTATCTTTTCTATTACCCCCTGTGTTTTTGGCCCCTGCATCATATCACCGAGATTTTAAACTGTTCAATGACATCATTAAAAAGAGATATAAAAGGTCAATAAGTTCAAATGAGGTATACCAAACGGACACTAGCCCGCAACAATATGTTGATTTTAATTTAGGGTTGTTCTCCTTTGTGGGTCTGCGTTAAACAGCAGGAAAGTGAGAACATTGACTAGGGTTGTGGAAGCTGTTACCAATCAGGCAGCTCTGGCACTTGGGAATATTACTGAGGAGCTCCAAATTGCGAGGATTGTAGCGCTCCAAAATCGTATGGTACTAGATGTGATATTAGCTGATCAAGGTGGTGCATGTCGCATCATCTGTAGTAGTTGCAACGTTTTCATTTCAGATCACTCACCATCGGTATATGATGCAATATCTAAATTGCATAAAATTGCTGCAGAAATCCACACAGAGACTGGTACTTGGACTTTTTCTGGATGGTTTTGGGCTCTTGTTTCTGCTTGGGGCTGGACACTACTGACTATCCTGTGTGTAATGATTGCAATATTTTTCACATGCTGTATCTGTATTCAGTGTGGTCCAATGTCTGCTCCATGTGTATTACTGCTTGTATGCCTACCAAAAGAAATATTACAGAAATGAAAGCACAACACATGTTAGATAAGGAAATAGCTGAAATGATGAGCAAAAATATACAAGATGAATATTTAGATTATCCCACAAAGACAAATGTCTTCAGCTAATGCTGAAAGGGTCGTCTGTTGTAAGTCAGTAGTGATTAGATTAAGCATTAGCAGAAGACATCTTGTATTTAGCAACTATTGTGAACAATTTGCGAAATCCATTTTGTATTCATGGCAGCCATTTTCTCTGCCATGTGCTCACCATGTGCTCTGTCCTACCTTTCTGCTAACTACTCTTGAAAATCTGTCTAATGACAAGTTATATTTAGCATCTCCCACTTTTGCACATGCCCAATAAGATCTGCAGCTGTTAGTAATCAGTAACAGACAGTAATGTGTCAACTAGTACTTGAAAACTGTTCGCCCCACCTACCTGTCGACTGTGCATTTCCATATGACCTTATATGTATGTAAGTCTTGCTTCTATAATTGTACCACCTTCTTTTAGCCCCTGCGCGGGTATAAAAGGACCATGCTCTTTTAGTTCAGTGTGCAACTTCAAACATTACCGAAGGGTGCTGATTGAACTGTAGTACCACCTCATGAGGCTTAATAAACTTTGGGGCATATTTATACTCTGTTTGCGCCGAATGTGCGTCAAAAATTTTGACGCACAATCGGCACAAACCCTGCCCCATATTTATACTTTGACGTCCGTCCCCGCGGGCGTCAAAATTCCACCATGTGCGGCATTTTTTGGAAGGGGGAACCAGCCTTGCGTTAATTATATGCAAGGTAGACGTTCCCTTCCAAAAAATGACTTTAAGGCCTGTGCCCCATATTTATACTCTGACGTCATTTTGACGCACAGGAGGGGGTGGGCCTTAAAAAACGACGCACAGCCTGATGGGCGCCGTTTTTTAACGCCTGGGTCAGGGCAGGCGTTAAGGGACCTGTGGGTTCGGAAGGAGCCCAGAGGTGCCCTCCCCTGCCCCCAGCGACACCCCCTGCCACTCTTGCCCACCCCAGGAGGACACCCAAGGATGGAGGGACCCATCCCAGGGAAGTAAAGGTAAGTTCGGGTAAGTATTTTTTTCAGATTTTGTTTGTGGCATGGGGGGCCTGATTTGGGCCCCCCTACATGCCACTATGCCCAATGACCATGCCTAGGGGACATAAGTCCCCTGGGCATGGCCATTGGGCAAGGGGGCATGACTCCTGTCTTTGCTAAGACAGGAGTCATGTCAATGGAGGTTGGGCGTAAAAAAAAATGGCGCAAATCCTGTTTGAGGCCTGAATTTTGCCTCAGACCTGACCTGCCCCATTTTTTTACGCACAACCCCCATTTTCCCATAGGCCGGCGCTGCCTGGTGTGAGTCATTTTTTTTGACGCACACCAGTCCGCAGCACCGGCTAACGTCATTCCATAAATAAGGCGCCCGCATGGCGCGTTGGAATGGCGTTAGCCGGCGGTAAAAAATGTTACGCACAACTGCGTTCCCGCAGTTGTGCGTCAAAAAGTATAAATATGGGCCTTTGTCTTTTATTTCAGTTTCTGTGCCAACTTCTTCCTATATGGTCTGAGGACTTTGTGCAGAGAAGGGTGAACCCCTTGCACTAGTAGGCCTTGCTGAGGCTTACTTCGACATATCCTCATCCATGCCTACAAGACCTTACACGATCAAGGACCTGCATATATCAACCATCACGTGAACTTCCATCAACCATCCAGGCACCTGTACCCCACCTTCCTGGCCCTCTCACACAACCCTTGAATCTGTGGCATCCACAGCGGGCCAGTTCCGTCTCCTATATCACCACCAAGACCTGGAACGACCTGCCCTTCCACCTACGAATAGCACCATCCCTGGCGGACTTCAGAAGGAAACTCAAGACCTGGATCTAAGACTGAGGCTTTCCAACCCCAGCACCCTGATACCCCTAGGAGTGATAGTTCTGTGCTACACAAATATTGATTGATTGATTGATTGATTTGTTGTTTAATTTACAGCTTCTGGTTAATCTCATCTGCGGCAACGGTCCGTCGACCTGGGACCAGTGACTAAGCGGGGATTTCTGATTTGCTGAGTTGGTAAGATTACACCATAAAACAAATATTTAACTAAAGTCCCCCTCCAGCACAGATAAGGAGGTACTAAGGAAACAAAATGATAATTTTAAGCCCAGCAACTTATCTGCTAATTAAACTGCTTTCAAATAAGAGATACTAACTGCTCCTGCTTTAGAACACATAAAAATGTGTCTCCTACTCCTTTCAGTCACCCTCTCTATAATCCTGGAAATGAGCCACATATACTGAAATCTACCAGGTCAGCTTGTGGAAAAACAGGGACTGTCGTCCCGGCACATACAGGATGCCTTGTCAACATACTTTAGCAGGAGGACTAGTTGAGTCCTTTCAACCACACAGGTAGTGCAGGCTGTGAATAAAGTAAGAACTATTCTTCAGAATGTGCGCTAGAAGTCATGTGAAAACTCAAAAAACCCATGGCTAAATGAGGGTAGACCTTGGCACATCAGATGGTCTCTAGTGGAGTAACAGGCTAATTTTCTTCAGAGATGCCACACCACAGCCCTCTTGTGCAACTGTCATCTGACCGCATAGCAAGGCCTGTGCAGAAATGGGGACTCGTTGTTTTGCTGTTATTCCTTGATTTAAGTGGAAACAATCAGCAAGTCAGGTTTGATAAACTACTTGTACATGCTACTGAGAACATACATAACCCTTTCCAACGGTCTTAACGCATCACATAAGGTATTTTTTTAATCAATGTTTTTCTCTCTTCTTTTACTGACCAATTGGCTTATCAAATCAGAGACATTGATGCAGTCAGGCTTCTTTGACTGGACAATCAGTTAACCCAGTCAGAGACAATGAAACAGTCAGAGTCCCTTGTCTGTTTTCTTTTGAATTCCCGGACTGACAGCGTTTCTTTAATCTATTTTCACCGACGGCAGGGAGAATATCTGTGCACCTTTGTTGCCTGAGCTTGACTATTATGTTGGTAGTTGCGGGTGGGTCTTACCTATGTTGTTGAAACATGAGAGAGATGGTAAAGTAACGTTATCGATAAGCCATGCTGCAATTTTGTACATTCAGGCGTACAATAATAAAGTAATGCCAGATAAGGTACAACAAAACATGAGGAATTGAATTGGGGCCTGACTTCATCAGAGCCCAAGAGCCCATCTCTTTACGACTCCTGCAATGGCAGCATGGTGCTGGTGCCAGTACTGGGATCATACTAAGCTTACAAGTAGACTGCTTGTGTAGCCTTACAGTCTTGCATGCTAATCAGCCTGTTATTGCTGGTTCTGCATTTTATTCATGCAGGAGAGGCCACCATTCTTCTCACAAGATCTACTTACCTTATCTGACGTCAGAATACCAATTATACTCTGTTTAGGCTGTTGTGTTCTGACATTTGCTATTTGCCAAATATATACTCTGTATTCCGTAACCCAATACAGTCGATATGGCCTTTGGTGCACAGACCGTGTCTAAGAAGCTCTGGAAAAGAACAATTCCAGAAGACAGAAGAAAGAGGCCTAGTACCAGTAGAATGAAGTAGGAACAAATCAATACTATAGTTTTATAGCCCACCGTAGCTGGCTATACTGGCCATTAAAGTCCTGCTCATTTGTTCACAGCTGTTGCTGTAAATGACAAACATTAGAATGTTGATGCTACAAGCTTTTACCAGCCATTAGAAGCCCGTAGCAACCTCATTGACTTCAATGGAACACTCAATATTCCAATGTTCTAATGACATCTAGAAACTGATCTGTGGTCAATGCAGGAAGCAAATATTTATAGGTAGAGTGCATTTAAGAGTTTCTTAGCTTTGCACTCCAACTCTCAAAAAGTGTAAAGACCTTATTGAGAGGCTAGTGGATGGAATACTCTGTTAAAATGGGACGAGTACTATGTCTGCCATATTATAAGTGCTGTTGGCTATTGTGCACTTGAAATACAATGGATGGAACAAGGTTAGTGATGGAGCATCCTATCCACCTACCTCTAGATAAGTTAAGAAATAAGCTTCACTAGAGACATGCAGGAGAGATTGAGCAAAGGAGTGTCTAGCAACCACACATTCACATTTCTACCATTACGTTTATACAATCTTTCTCACTATCCAGCTGCTCCTGGCTTCACTTCACCAGCAGAATGGTTTTGTGGGCCTCCTCGCTTGGAATGACAATGGTTTACTGATGAGCTCAATACCAATATGGACCAGAATTTAAGAAAAGGCACAGCAAACATTCCTACCTATAGAAAAGGGTTTGGAGTGGCATTTCAAAAGGGTGAGGGAAATGAAACAGGCTTTGAGTATGTAAAAACAAGCAATCATTACAAACAGAAATTAATAAAATAATACCAGAACCACCACAAATAATTTGAGTTCTGTACATTACGTAGGATTTATTTGAGGATAATCGTTCTTAAAGCACAGCTTGATCTCAAAGGGTTTCATCCCTGAATCACGGCTGTGGCATTGTTATTCAGTGACAGAGATGCAGGAACTGCGGCATTGAACCTGTGCAGGACTGCAGCTTTGTCAGTTTTTGATCATTTACTGAAGGCAAAGATGGAGCCAACAACATCAGCAGGGCCACAGTCCACCCCAGCTTTATTACCTGTTTTATTACCAACCAACTACGTGTCTTCCTGTTGTCTCTCCAACCAGAGCCTTTTCTGGTGAAAAAAAAGTGAAAGAAAGGGGAACATGGTTGCGTCTGTGTCCTCAAGTGTATGTGTTGTGTTTATGAGTTTTGTCTTAATTACAGTATTTAAAAAATCCAGGTATCTTTGGTGGATTTGTTCAAGGGCACCTATAATACATCATTTGCACCTCAAATTCCTGTTTCTTCATTGTGTCTCTAATGCACCATTTGACAGTCATTTCCCCAACATTCCTAAAGGGAAAGCCCTCAAAGAACCTGAAACGGTAGTGTTTAAAGTCTAATAATTTGTTATCACTATTACTGAAGTGTTGTTTTAATATTGAACATTCACCTCCCATTTCCAAAAATGCACTGCATGTTTTTAAATCTCATCATGCTGTTTTCAGTTGTAGAAAAGCTTTATCATAAGAAGAAAATGAACATCACACATAAAAGAAGTGACAAGCCATAGACATCTGATCATAATATAATGAGGTACGATGAACACTGTAATACCATAATAAGAAAACATGTTACAACAAGAAAACTTAGTTAATAAACTACCCAATATAAGCTTTTTTAAGGCTTTATGGAGTTATCTAGGAAATTTAAGGAATGGGAAGGGAAAGGAAAAGAAACGAAGGACAAGGGTATCATCTGAAGATTAATATACCTAATACATTTGTGTATATATCAGTAGTTTGATTAAACAACATGTAAGAGTGCAAATCAGCTAAGTGAAAGAATTGCTAAACAGAGAATCCTGTAAATTTTTAGGGGGTTTTGAAAGTAAAAATTGGTGAAGGCTTTGTATTGCTAAAGCAGGAACTAACAGTATTTAAAAAGTTTGGACGAAGTAACCATATTAAATCATTACTGTGTGATAAAAGGATGAACTGTACATAATGTCTGTTGAATCAATGGTGAAGACAGGCTTTATAAGATATGTTAGATGTACACTTCAAGTGAACTGTAATCTGCTGAAAAGCAAAGGAAATTAAAAGAGGCAGTACATTTTTATTAGAAAAAGTAGGTTGCCAGTCCTTGTAAAGGCTACTAAGATAAAAGAGAGTCCAAAATAAAGGAATAGAGGTTCAAAAAATGCAATTAATTTGTTTTCAAACTTTATGTCAGAAGAATAAAGTGTTCGGACACAAGAATAACATGTTTTAGATCACTGTGTGGAAAGGAACAGAACCAACATTCGGAGTCAGCTAGAACAGTAAAATGATATTTGGATTGTGGCGTAAGATAAGGTTTATTCTTTAAAAAAATATGTTTTGAGTAAAAGGAGCCATTGTAGAGGTCTAGTGAGTTGTGAGCCATACTATGTTCCAGTGGTAAGTTGACCAAGTATTTCCCAAGTCATTTTCCCATAAGGATTCTAATGAGCATGCAGGTCCTATAGATGGGGAAGAGTTTAACAATTTGTAGATGAGGGAGGCTTTGGGTCTACTGGGTAAAATGTGAAGTAAAGAAATTGAAGACGTAGCTGGAGAACTGTCTGGTAAAGATTCCAGGAAGTCTAAAAGTATGTTCATTAAAACAGAGGGGCTCATTTATAAGCCCCTTGCGCTGCCATAGCGTACTTTTCTCTGATGCTACAGCAGCACAGAAAAGTCCCCTACCATATTTACAAACTGGTGCATTGGGACTATTGCGCCAAGTTTGTATACCCTCTTGCGCCACAATATACCTGCATTCCCCCACAAGGAGACCCTTAGGAATGGTGGAGTGAAATCTACAAGATTTCACTGCATCATTGTGACGTCATTTTTTAATGTCTGTTAAAGTGACGCTGTGCTTTCTTCAGTGGGTCTCCCTGCACTTTGCTGGACTAGTGTCAACATTTTTGATGCTAGTACAGCAAAGCCCCACTAGCTGTGCAAACGAGTGCCATGGTGCGCTGTAGTGTAAATATACAGCACTACCATGGTGTCATTCGAGGGGCACTGGGCGGTGCAAGCAAGCTGGTGCATCATCAGCGATGCACCATTTTCTAGTAAATGAGGGCCAAAGTGTTTCAATAGAAAGGATTTAGGACAGTGACATTTTGATTGAAACTGGGAAGCAAAGTTTCACCCTCAAACAAATCACCAGTCCAACATATACCCTTAAACTACCATGTTTTCTAAAATAAAGTGGTCTATTATTTATTTGAATTAACTTTGCTTTATCATATGGGCAACTGGAAAAAAAAAAAAAATGGTTAAAATAATCAGAAGGGAAACTGGGAGACAGTAAGTGATATAAATGTCAATAAATTAGGAAATATAACTGTGAAGCCTGGGAGAATTGGGCAAGATATTTTTTAGAGGAGAAAAGGGCAATAAAAGATCTTTCTTTCTATAGATAACCAAAGAAGTAGGAAAGGGGATGAGCTAGCTAGAAGCCTAATGAAATGAGAAAGCTGTATATTTGGGAAATCGAGAACACACCTCACCAGTACATTTACTGTGCTGGAGTGTACATAAAGAAATATGAGATTTATTTTTATTCCATAAGATTTGGATAAAGTGTTGTTACTTTTTTCAAAATTTGTTTTGGGGCTATGTACTGGGATCATAGAATATAAAGCCTAGCGAGCAATGGGAGTAATCATCAATTTAAGAGAAATCAAACGAACCCCACTAAGTTAGGAAAAAAGGATTCCATTTAGAAAGAAGAAATTTAATTTTAAAAAGAACGTCTGTAAAGTTGAGTAGAACAGGAGAATTAATAGAATTAGTAAACCAATGTCCCAAATATTTGATTTGAATAGGGGAGTAGGTGAATGCATAAGATGCAAATAATTGTCGGGTTCAATACTTATTTAGTGGTAGAAGCTCAGTTTTGTCAAAATTGCTTTTTTAACCAAATACATTTGAAAAGAAGAGAAGTTCTTGAGAAAGAGCTGGTAAAGAGATTTCAGGGTTTATCATTAGTGTATGAGGCTAATTTTTAATGCATTTTTGCATACAAGATCAGAATGTCAATTTTGCTCCTGAAATTAATGTCACTTATACAAAAAACATTCAAAAGGTGCGGAAATTCAACTGTTTGTGAAATCAGCTGTTCAGCAAAGTGTCTTGTAAAATAATGGGTAGTGGGTTGTACTGAATTGTACCACAATTAGTGCGGTCAGCTGATTGATAATGCGACCGGTGAGGTAGACTGGGTCACTCAGCGTTAAGTATGTCTGTCTGTCAATAATAGAAAGGCGTGACCAGGAAGAGATAACGAAATATCAAATTTACCTGAAGTCCGTAAACATATGTCTCAGTTAGTCTTTATACATTCCTCTGCATATTTGACTCTCCGACACTGCTCACGTGCAATCGGGAAATAACTCAGTGACAGCTGTATTCTTAGTGTAAAAGGTCATTTATTAGGACAGGGTTGCATAAGCAAAATAACCTTAACTTTTATAACGTAAACCGTAACTTTATTAACGCCCTCCCTTTAACATCTGCCTCGCTCATCCTTCCCCTTCAAACCCTTATTTCGTTTCCATTCCCCTACGCACTCCCCTTTTCCTTTCATGCCCCATTTGGTTCGTGCGTACCCCCACTCAGAGCCTTCACCTGCTTGTTTATTCCCTGGAAGGGTGGCCAAGCCCGCATCTGGCTCACCACCCTCCCCCATCTACTGCTCGCTCTCTGCTGCAACCTGCCCTAACTGACAAGTAAACCTCCCCCCTTTTTTGCCCTACCTCTAACTTCCATCCTTCAAAACTCTTCTTCCAATTGCCGGGTGGGTGGGAGGCCAAACTATCCGCACGATGGGTCCGCGCAGAAAGAGGCCGGTCCCTCCACCCCCACCCCTTTTTATTCCCACCCCTAAGACCCACCCCCACTTACCTTACTCCCAATCCCCTGTCCCGCCGTCACTTCCTTTCCCCGAACCGTCCCGCGGGGAAGACTAGAGCGTTGCTCTATGCTTCCCGCGGGCCCCCTCATCGGGAAATAACTCAGTGACAGCTGTATTCTTAGTGTAAAAGGTCATTTATTAGGACAGGGTTGCATAAGCAAAATAACCTTAACTTTTATAACGTAAACCGTAACTTTATTAACGCCCTCCCTTTAACATCTGCCTCGCTCATCCTTCCCCTTCAAACCCTTATTTCGTTTCCATTCCCCTACGCACTCCCCTTTTCCTTTCATGCCCCATTTGGTTCGTGCGTACCCCCACTCAGAGCCTTCACCTGCTTGTTTATTCCCTGGAAGGGTGGCCAAGCCCGCATCTGGCTCACCACCCTCCCCCATCTACTGCCAACCAGCACCAACCCACTTGGCGTTGTGCTGCCCCCCCCCCCCCCCAGACACGCTACTGCACCCCGCGCTACTCATTTCTTGTTTGTAATCCACAAATTCTCTCCCCACAACTCTTCAACCAGCAGTCTCAGATCTGTCAAATAATACGCATTCCCTAGTGTGGACAAGTGGACCCCATCATCTCTGAATAAAGCTGCCTCCTGCTCCGTAATATTTTCATGCTTAAGTATCTTTATCCCCTGAGCCCAGCAGAACACTCTCATTGCTCTGTTAAGTTTCCTTCGAGCCCGTTCCATGGCTCCGTACTTTACTGCCCCTCTCCACACTCTACGTGGAACAAGCTCTGTCCAAACCAAGCATGTACCATGCAGTTTTTTCTTGAGAAGCGTGAGTCCTTATAATTTTACCAAATCATTCTCTCCCAAATGAATGATCAACAAATCGGGACATCCCCAGTTCGATAAGTTAGTAGTGATGAAAGGAAGCAGGTTACCCCACCGCATTCCGCTCTTCCCCCACCATAGCACCTCGTGCCGTCTGCTGGATAGTCCCAAGGCCCGACCATATATCTGCTTCTCGGCGAACTTCGCTGCCCAATGTACAAATGAATGGCCGACCAGCCATGTCACCGTCTTGCCCTGCGATGGACCAATCGCATCTCCTGCAACGGAAAAATAACTGTAACATGTGTTTTTGAACATCCAAAACACCCCCCCTCAACCAAAAACTTTGAAGCTATCCCTCCTCACATCTCAGGGTCTAACGTATCGTTCACAACACCTTGATCTCCAGCGGCCTATTGCCCTAATCTTTGCCCAGTCCCAACCCAAATGCGCTGCAGCCGTGGCCGCCCCAATTCTGAATGAATGCGTGCCAAAATCCATGGCCTGACGGCCCACACGTCCTAAAGCCATCCTTAATACTCGCAGGAACTGAAAACTGGTGAGCTTGGAGCCTGACCTGTGTGTGAAAACCCCTGCTTCTTTTTTCAACCTGCCTGAAAATTGCCACTTACTCCATTCCGCAACAGGGCAGGCCAACACGTTGCCCCCTTTTTCTAACCATACCCACTTACCCCTGCCTAGTTGATCGGTTTTTGATCGTCTAAGCCAAATCCCTAAACGGCCACCGTGCGCGCACACATCCTTGTAGCGTACCCCCACCGCCCTGCCAACCCCCAGCTACTCTGACACTCGGAAAGCTCCAAAAAACATCCACACCATGCATAGTCGAAAAAGTGCCAATTCGTAATCGTCTGCGCAACATACCGGCAGTACGTGTAACAACTCCAGTAATAAATCAAAATCAATGGGCTCCCTGGCCGCTCTACCCTCTACCGATCTAATCCTGCCCCAACCTTTCAGCATCCTTCCCAGCAGATCGTTTCTTGCCGGGTCGTGATCAAAAAACAATTTCCCATAAAACGATACCCCTGCCAATTTTCCCCCGATAGTGGCTGCTGACAGCCCTTTCTGAATCATATGCAGCACAAAACGCAACGCCCGATGCTCTAACTGTCCTTTGCTTTGTCCCCAAAAACTTCCTATAAACCGTTCAAAAAACTGAAAATCCAACCAAGCCAGCCGGTAACTTCGCCGAGTAGATTCCGCTAAGGACATCTCCACCAGCCCTGTGATCATGCCCCCCATTCCCAAATGTCTGCCGGGACCGGTGTCTTGTTCTGTTCTGCTCCTGGCGCCAGGTTGCGGAAACGCTGCCACTGTGAACGAGACAGGGAATCCGCAATCTCGTTGAAAACTCCTGGAATATGTACAGCTTTAAATATCACATTCAGAGATAAACATTGCAACATAAAACGGCGCAACAAGCGCAACACCCTCACATCCCTCGCCTTCTGTCTGTTCACCAGCTCGACAACCGCCATATTGTCGATTCTGAATAAAACTGTCCTGTTTGCCAATTCCTGTCCCCATACCGCCATGGCCACCAGGAGGGGAAAAAATTCCAAAAAGGCAATACTTCTTCCCTGTTTTAACCATAATGTTGGCCACGCCTCCGCGCACCACCGGCCGTCCCAGAAAATCCCAAAGCCATGCGCTCCCGCCGCATCCGAAAAAATCTGCACCTGCCACACTGTCTCTTCTTCACAGAACCACATAGATACCCCATTGAATTGTTTCAAAAATGCTTCCCACACTCTCACATCTTCTCTAAGTCCCGTCAACACTCTTATTCTGTGGTGTGGCAAAACTGCACCCGACATGGACAAACCCAATCGCCTACAGAAAGTCCTTCCCCCCCTAACTACCCTGCAAGCAAAATTGAGATACCCCAACAGCTTCTGGGCTGTCCGCAAGTCGATTTTTCGTGCCTCTTTCACAAGACCCAAGAAAACCAGTATCTCCGTTACCTTCTGTGCTGGTAATCTGGCCGTCATAGTATTGGAGTCCAACTCAATACCCAGAAAAGTTAGTACCATTCACCTGAATTCTTTTTCCCTACGAACAGGAAATCATCCAAATAATGAAATTGCGCAACCCATGGGCAGAACCCTGTCCACATAGATGGCCCCTTCAAACTGCATCCCCAGCAAATCAAAGTCCCCAGGGTGTATTGGTAGCAACCGGAAGGCAGATTGTATGTCGCATTTTGCCAGTTCTGCGCCATTGCCACACCCCCTGACCAATTTAATAGCATCATCCACCGACGCATACTCCACTCTGGTATCTTCTGCCGCAATGAAATCGTTAACCGATGTGCCCTCCGGCCATGATAGGTGATGAATCAACCTGAACTCACCCGGGGCCTTCTTCGGCACGACTCCCAATGGGGAGATCATTAAATTCTGACTTGGCCACTCATAGAATGGGCCCGCAATTCTACCTAATGACAGCTCCTTGTCCAGCTTCTTCCTAACCACTTGAGGTAGTTCCTTCGCAGACCGCAAGTTGTCTGCCCAGCGCCTCTCCCGCGGGCCTTGATAGCTGACCCTGAACCCCTCTTGAAAACCTACAGCTAACTTCAACGCAGCTGCCTCATCCGGGTATCTGTGAAGCCATGGCAAGATAAAATCTACCCTAACTGGAGTAGGTCCCCTTTGGAGCAGGAGCGCCCTGGGTCCCTCTGCCTTTTGAGGCCCTCCATTGCTCGGAGGGGCTGGAAAGTGAAAAACATTGTGTGACCGGATGACGGCCCCCGCACTTGGAGCAGTCGTGTTTAAATTTACAAGGATGTCTGGAGCAGAAACCCTTGTTGAAATTCCAGCACGCTCCTGTCGTGCTAGGTGTTGTTTTCTGTCCCACACCCGCCCCCCCCGGAGCGGGACGTGCCTGAAATGGCTTATAGATCACCGGTAAACCACTCGCTGTATGAGTTGATGCCGTGGATTGCGATGACGCCATCCATTGCATCCATAATTCTGGGTCGACATCCCCCCATGGCTTATCTGGGTTAATGCTCACTCGGGCTCTGAACTCTTCGTCGTAACTCAGCCAGGCAAAACCCCCAAAATGCATCTGCGCTTTCCTAATAATGTCCATGTATTTAAATAGCGCTATAGCTCTGTCAGGGTATTTCTCACAATAAATACTCGCAAAAATCAGAAACGCCGATGTCCAGTTATCCATATTGATTGGGACCCTCGGCCTACGGGCCAGCTCCCACTCCTCCTCCTTAGACCCTTCCTTGGCTTGTATGTCCCTATGTAATAACTTAAAAACGTCCACATACTCGTGTCTCCATATTCTGGCTTTCGTTTTCTCCGCCACATGTGAGCCCAAAGGCATCGCCAATCCCATATAGGGTAGCCTCTTCTTGTGTTCACCCCCTTCCTTTGCTTCTGCGCCTGACTTCTCCCCTGTTGCCTTGTCTCCACCCTCGCCCTCGGTCGTGGCTCTGGCTTGTGTCTCTGTACCTTTTTCCCCGCCCTGTTTATCCTTAGCTGGTACTGGGTCAAGTATCGAACCATCACCTACTCCTACAGACTTGTAAATTGGCGCATCATCCCCTTTTCCGCCATCCCCCCAGACCGACCACCATTGCCCTTTACCTCCTCCTTGTGTAGCCACAGGCCGCGAAACCTTCCGGGCCCCTCGGCCCCGTGCTTGCTCTTGCCTCTTTCCTTGTGGACCACTGCGTAGTCCCGTTCCTGAAAAATAGAAACGGAGAGGGGGGTTGCGCCGCTCCTGCGTCCTCTTCCCCTCCCCCTTAAGCTGAGTATCTCTGTCTCCCTGATCTCCCCCTCTTCCCATTCCTCCAGCTCCTCCTCATAATCCAGTTCCAGCACATCATCCTCACACACATCCATCTGTTTACTAGCGTTCCCGCTCATCATCATATAGTTAGCAGGGTTATCCTCATGGCCCTCGTGGCGTCCGCCACCTCTGTATTGTCCCCGATCCTGCGGAGTAGAGAAGGCCGCCGAAGACCCCTCTAGCGCTTCGGACCAACGTGCAGGGGCCGTGTTGCGCCCCGTTGGCATCGCCTTCTTTCTGCCAACCTCTTGCCTTGGCATTGACCTTCCGCGCCCAGTCTGGCCGCATGCGCCATTGGTACCCACCGCGCTGCCTAGACCGCTATCCATCCCTGTTTCCTGGCCCCTGTCGCTCGGGACCCATACCCAACTACCTTTCCCGGCGTCTTGCAGCCTGGTTCCTGTGCTGCCTACGCTATCTGCTGGTCTTTTTAGCTGCCGGCCGTGTGGCACGGACATGTCCCTCTCCAAGCACAATTGGGCCCACCTGTCCTCCGTTTCTGCCACTATGCGGCGCTGTTCCTTAATCCTGGCCTCTAGGTCCCAAGCCTCGTCCATATCTAGCCTGCCAGGCCAGGGGCCGGGGGGCGTCGACTCCCCTGCCTGCCCTCGCGTCTCATGGGACTGCCCCTTACCGGCCCTACCCTTGCCCAACCCGCCCGTGAGTCTGGGCCCCTTGCCTTTCTTTTTGGTGTTGTTGTTAGCCCCGCCCTTAGGCAGAGACAGGTCCATGGGCATGGGGTCAGTGGGGGGTGCGGGATGCTCGCGCACTAACTCATCCTGCACGGGGGCGTCTGTCTCTAAAAACTGATCCTGGGGCGGATCTATGCCCCCCACCTGGCGCGCTGGTGCCGTGCCCTCGTCTGATGGGCCTGGCTCGACCACTGGACCTTCCCCGTCACCTGATTGGCTGGTGGGAGAGGGTACGCCATGCGCCCTTTCCACCGCCGCTTTTTTGGGTTTCTTGGGCCTCTCGGGGGATGTGCATGCGGCTACGGCCGCCGCTGCTCCGCTTGACGCGGCACGCGTCGGCCGCACCATACCCACCCAAGCCTGTTCTAAAACCCCAGGCCTGAGGAGGTCAGCCCGACCCGCTTCGCCAAGTACGCGAAGCGCGGCCCGTACCGCCTCCGCGTCGTGGCTGGCTGCCATGGCGCAGGGGCGGGCCTCCCCTTTTTTTTTTTTTTTTGTGTCCGGGCCTCCTGTACTCGGTGGGAAACGAAGACCAGGGCTCTATGTTAAAATGATTTTCCCTTATTATTTTTAACTATATAAATATCTATTTATTTATTTATTTATTTTTTGGGGGGGGGGGGCTCCCCTACCGAGTGCGGGGGGAAAAAACTCTCTGCCCTGTGTGTTCCCAGTTATTTAAAAGAAATACATATATATTTATGTATATTTTTTTTTTTTTTTTTTTTTTATAATTGTAGTGCCCGACCGGTTCCTTTCTGGCCCCGGTTGTTTCTGTCTAATTCTGGTTGCTACCGCAACCCGATCTTTTTTCCCGGCCGCGGAGCCGCGGAGCGGCCTGGCCGGCTGCCAAACCACACGTGCAGCCTGGAAAGGGGGAACGGCCGCCCGCGGAGGAGCGCTTGCCGCCCCCTGTTAATTCCCGCCCACGGGGGATAGCGTGTGCCCAGCCCCGGTTGCCGCGCGCCCCACCGACCGCACCGCCGAGACCCCACACTACCTTTATAAAATTGCACCCACAGGGACCGGCCAAACTATCCGCACGATGGGTCCGCGCGGAAAGAGGCCGGTCCCTCCACCCCCACCCCTTTTTATTCCCACCCCTAAGACCCACCCCCACTTACCTTACTCCCAATCCCCTGTCCCGCCGTCACTTCCTTTCCCCGAACCATCCCGCGGGGAAGACTAGAGCGTTGCTCTATGCTTCCCGCGGGCCCCCTCAATGTCTGTCACCTCCTTCGCAAGCCGGGCACGAACAGAAAGGGAAAAATAATATTTAACTCGCCGACGCTGCTGACGTACACGCGGCTGTCATCTCCTTCACAAGCCGGTCACGAACAGAAACAGAGAAGGAACAGACTCCGCACAGTGAAAGCAAGTCTCTTCCTGAATAATGACATTTATTGACGACATGTTAGTACATAGGTACCAATTCAAAATGAGGGATACTTTCTTAGACAAACAACAAGGCTTTTACAAATGTGCGAAATGTAAGGCTTGTAGACATATTGTGAACCGTAAAGATTTTATATTACCAGCAGGGAAGAAAGAATCAAAAAATTCCTCAGCTGTAATTCAGACTTTGCAATCTATGTTATTTCGTGCCCATGTGGGCTACAATATGTGGGTAGCACAATCTTTTCGATGAAGAAGTGTATCTTGGAACATTGGCGAGCCATCAAGCACAATGATGTGACCTATCCGGTTACGCGTCATTGCAATTTGGTACATATGGGCATGATTGACAGGACGTCATTTTTCGGAATAGATAGGGTGCCACTAACCCCGAAAGGGGGGGGGGGCAATAGACAGAGGAAACTTAGAAAATTGGAATCTGAATACATAATTCGTCTTAATAGCCGACACCCCTGGGGTTTTAATAAGGATGAGGAACTTTCTGTACACATTGGTTGATGTGCATTGCATTGGTACAAGTGATAATTGATATTAGATGATAGAGTCATCAGGGATTTATCAAATTGACTTGAGTTGTAATTGTGGCCCTCCCACAAAAATAAAATTGTCATGAAGTTAGTTGATGTATATGAACAAGAGTGGAAATGTTGATGCAGTATTATTAATTTACAATTATTATTAGAGGGGGAGTTCAATGATTTTCTTCAGGTAAACATAATTTGAATAATTTGTAAAATGATATTTGTTGTTATTGTCCCATGTATGTCCAGATATATATATATATATATATATATATATATATATATATATATATATATATATATATATATATGTATATATATTATCTACAGGTGGTTATCAGTAGGTAGTTATAGTTGGGATCTAGTTTCCATCGAAAAAGTGTTTTTTGACTTGCTTATATCTTTGGCACAGTTTGACGAATATTCACAACATTTTCCAAACAAAATGTGCCAAAGAATCTTGTGCATGTTAAGTTTCGGGGTGATCCATCAAGCGGGGGCTGGGAAAAGAGAGGGGGGTCAAAAAAACTGCTGAATTACACCAAATTTAGCAGAAGGGTAGCTCTGGGTTCAGAAAGAGTGCTTTTTGTTATTTGGTGTAAATCTGTTCAGTGCTTTGTGAAAAATTAGAAGAAAAACCAAACTTGTATATCTGGAGGCGAAAATGCATTGGAAATACCCTTGATCTCGTGCAGAGATCTGATTGGTTGCCAACACTCCATCCACGAAATGCTGGCTACCATTTTGAGACTTGGCTTCAGCTGAGTCTAAAAAAAATTGGAAAAAAAAAAGAAAAGGAGACATGGTGCTGTTACCCTAAACCCCATAACCTTGGTGGGGAGGGGTCTCCCAGTATTATTTGTTTTAAAAATCACAGCAAACATTGCCGCGGATCTGTGAATTTTGCTGTGATTTAAAAAACAATAAAGCAAGCACAGTCTCCCGGTCTTGCTTTTAATAAATTGTCCCCGGGTGGACCAGTTCCGGGTGCATTGTGGAAAAATAAGAGGGGGCATGCGGGCCCCCCTCCTAGGACCTATCAATGCTCCTGGAACCGCCAACTCCCCAGGACAATATTTTTATATGTATTTTAGGTGTATCATCAATGTAATATTTGCAGTAAAGTTTTTGAGGAGAAAACTATGCATGGTGTGGGCACGGGGTACAGTTGCTTTTGGGCACGAGTTATAGTTACTTGAACTAAATATAGATAGATAGATAGATAGATAGATAGATAGATAGATAGATAGATAGATAGATAGATAGATAGATAGATAGATAGATCTGGATATTCCAGGGAGAAGAATCCCTCTTCCTAGACTACGATGTTGTAGAAAGTTAGCGTCCAAGTTTATGCGCCTGTTGAAGGCTGAGTTTGGGAGAATTAGGAAGATTAATAATTTGTGGCAAAAAAACTGATGAAGAAGGAAACTGGAGCTTTGTGTTCAACATCTCCCAGGACTCCATAAATGCAAAGATTATTGCATCTGTTTTCTGTTTTCAAGATCTTCAGCATGTTGTTTAAATAGAGCAATTTTAAATTGTATGACCTCAATCTTGGAAGTTTCATCTTAACGGATCACTGATTCTTTGCTCTGCTACCACAAGTTGTGATTCCTTGGAGGACCATTTCATGTCCATATTCTATATCCTGGCATTTGTCTCCTCCACAAATGGGTGCAGGGTTCTTATTTCCTCCAATAAAATTTCCAGAGATATGGAGGAAGATACATTTTTCAGGAGGGGGAGGTTCCTCTTTTTGTAGACCCTGCTTGCTGAGGCTTGAAAGAAGATTAAAGTTTAGGAGCGCTGGTCTTATGAAGATGTAATATGTGCCATTGTAGTGTTATTTTAGAAAATAGTACATTCAGAATGAGAAGCAATTGATGGTTTTTGAGTAGGTTTCAGCTTCTTCAATCTCTCCATACAGGGCGGAACAGTGACACAGACGAAAGGGTGTAATTATACCGCTGTAGGAAGGGAAGCCATTAAATGGAAGGAGCATTACATTTTTCAAGGCTGAATCTGTTAACAAGATAGTGAAAATATGCCGAGCTGTCGTAATAAAATGGGGATTTCATGGCAGTTGAGAGAGAGTGGTTTGAAAAGTCAGTCAGAAGGACCCATCAGTCATTTAGTCATCAGGAAAAAGAAAATTTATGTGGATTTTATGGACAAAACTTTGGTTAAAGTACTTTCACAGAAGAACTCCATCATGGGGCCATCCAGAGGAATCTATCATGTTACAGGAAAAAGAAAATGTCTGCCCAAATTGGAGGAAAGGTGCGGGCGGCATGAAAGCCACTGTAAACTGGATGTTACCAATCACAGAAGGACAAGCCACACAGTTCTGAGGATTAGAAAATGGCACTCTTGTGGCTTCCAGTCATCGCAGTGGCAAAGAGAGTGTGCCCAAAATGAAGTTGCCGCAGTGCTACTTAGAGCTCCATTAACATGCAGCCATCCTCCTCAGCAGTGGAACCAGGTCCCCATCATTCTGTTTTTAAAATTTGTAGACAAACTCCCCACCCACACCCGTTTTAGGTTGAGCACGTAAGTGCTCTGACGTTTTGTAATCTCTGTGTGCTTTTAACCACGCCCACCACACACCCATCACATCACTAGCACTGATTTGTGGGCTTGCCTTTAAAAATCCTTTGTTATCATTGGTAAATGCTTTATGT
The DNA here is from genome assembly GCF_031143425.1 of Pleurodeles waltl. Classification (NCBI taxonomy): domain Eukaryota; kingdom Metazoa; phylum Chordata; class Amphibia; order Caudata; family Salamandridae; genus Pleurodeles; species Pleurodeles waltl. Next base: position 340,744,562 of record NC_090446.1, read on the forward strand.
TTGTCCATCCTTGAGGCATTTTTCTTACCGCTTTGGCCATCGACCCTGTTCCATGGATAATTGCACGACTGCCAATACGTTTGACTGCAAGCGTACAACTTTTTTCCCTTTGTGTCTCTCCTTCGTGCTGACTCTTCTGGCGGCCATGTGAATCGGATCGCTTATGTCAACTGTCTTACTTTTCATTTTCAATGTATGTGGCAAGAAAAGTCCAGTTAGGAATTTACAACGCTAATAGCTCTAACTAGAGGAAACGCAAGACCCATTGCATTGCGAATGCTTGTTTATGATGATGTTACTGCAGCCAGACCCTCAAAACAATATGCTAGTACTAGCTATGAACATGGGGCACAGTTAGCTATATGGATATTATGGCACAGGTAGCAGGATTAGAGTGTACTTAGGGGTATAGTAAGGTATAGCTATCCAGGTATTGCTGTTGGTAGACATAATATTATACAGGAATAGGTAAAGGTGCAAGGGTGTAGGACAGAAAATGACCTTGTACAGTTCTTCCTACTAGGTTTGTCCTATACACATACATACATTCATACATTTATACATAAATGCATGCATATTCCCCAGAAAAGGTTTCCTCAAAGTTGTTTTTTCCCAGAATCACATAAAACAGTTGGACCAGCTACTCATATAGCATTCACCAGGGGATTATAAAACGCAACTGACACTATGGCCCTCATTACAACATTGGCGGATTCCGAACTGTGGGTCATAATAGCTGTGGCAGAAGATCGCCAACACACCGCCGCGGCCGCGGAATTCTGCCACAGCTATTATGACCAACAGTTCGGAATCTGCCAAAATCTAGACACCCACACAAGTCCGCCACACCAAAGGTCAGTGATAAACTGGCGAAAACAAAACCTCCACTGTCACGCCAACAGAAATTGTCCCACACTTTCATGACCCACAAATCCACGCGGTGATCCTTCAACCGCGGAATTCCATTGGCGGTACACACCGCGGCGCTCAAAATACACACACATCTCCAAAACACAGCCACATTGGACAATTCGTAATACACACACCTGATACACATACTCACACCACTCCCACTCACCCAATACAATATATAACACACACCCACATCGCCCACAAACCCTTACGACAACAATTCACGAACGAAAGCCAGAGAGAGACAGCACCAGCAAGAACACTAGCATCCACAGGCACACAACACCATCACCCACAGAACTTCCACACACCTCACACAACACACCACTACATGTCAGTACACTCCACCCTACACATCACCTACACCACCCCATGGCACGGCAAAGACACCCCAGGTTCTCGGAGGAGGAGCTCAGGGTCATGGTGGAGGAAATCGTCCTGGGAGAGCCACAGCTATTCGGATCACAGGTGCAGCACACCTCCATTGCAAGGAAGATGGAGCTATGGCGAAGAATAGTGGACAGTGTCAGCGCAGTGGGACAGCACTCAAGAAATTGGGAGGACATCAGGAAGAGGTGGAACAACCTACGGGGGAAGGTGCGTTACGTGGTCTCAAGACACCACATGGCGGTTCAGCGGACTGGCGGCAGACCCCCACCTCCTCCCCCACAACCAGCAACATGGGAAGAGCAGGTCTTGGCGATTCTGCATCCTGAGGGCCTCGCAGGAGTAGGTGGAGGAATGGACTCTGGTAAGACAAATCTTAACTATTACATCCGCCACCCTACTTGCATGCCAGCACATACCCCCACCCTCACCCTCACCCCCAGCACTCCTACTCCTCACAACTCTCCCAACATCACAAACCACCCATCCCAACACCAAGTCCTGCATGCAACAACAAAGCATGGACACCCATCACTAAAGCATGCCCACTGCACATACCCAAACACCCCCCTAAACCATCATCACACAAGCCCCCACACAGGAATGCAAGCACTGGGGTACACGGTCACCCACCCATTGCACACCATGCCACACACAGATGTAAAAAACATCCTTTTATACCCCTGCAGTACCCCTACCCAACGTCACCGGACAGGAGGGTCCACACATGTCCACACCACCAACAGAAGAGGCCCACAGTGATGACAGCACCTCTGTCCAACTGGATCTAGATGGCCAGCCCGGCCCATCGGGGACCTCTGGACAGTCGGTTCCCCTGACACAGTTACAGGCCACTACAGAGCTTCCCCCCTCTGGAAACACCAGCACAGGACCCACCCAGCGGGCCCATACCTCCGTCCCCAGGACACGTCAATCAGCTGTGTGTCCACCACTACAGGGAACCCAGGCTAATCCACCACCCCAACAACAACAGGGACCTGGGGGCAGTGGTAGTGGGCACACGGTCCAGGGGACGGAGGCCCAGGAACACAGGGGAACTGGGACGGCTGCTGTGTGACAGGGGGCGGACAGGCCCAGGGAACCCACTCTCCATGGGGCCCTCTCCTCCATCATGGGAGCCTACCACCACTCCCAGGAGACGATGGCAAGGGTACTGGACAAGTTTCAGGAGAACAAGTGCCTGCAGGAGGAACAGTATATGGGCTTCAGGGAGGAACTCAGAACCATCAACTCCATCCTGGGCACCATCGTAGGGGTGCTGAAGAAACTCGTGAACACCAGGAGGGACACTGTGGACAACAAGGGGCCCCTGACACTAGCCTGGAAGATGAACTGCCCACCACCTCTGCCGGCGCTAGTGGACAGGACGCCCCACCACAGGACCACCACACCAGCACCCCACCCCCTGTAGAGGGAGAACCACCTCGCAAATTGTCCCTGAGATCCAGGAACAAGACAGAGAACGATGTCAAGACCCCCGCCAAGAAATGAGACCACCCTGATTGTCATCCTACTGTCCCACTTTGTCACCCTGTCCATCCTTAAACTGCCCCAGCTCCACTTCCTATACCCCTTTGGACAATGCACCTGTGAGACTAATAGACTGGACTCTGCCATTGACATTCCTCCGCCATCACCCCTCATCATATTATTACCCCCTCCAATATTGAGCACTTAAATAAACACACTTAAAGCACAAAACAATCTGGAGTCTGTCTGTGATTTCGAAATAGTGTATAGGCAAAATGTTCATTCAAATGTTATGTCAACATACCTATGTCACACAGCTCTAGTCCATGAGAAATCAAAGCAGATGTCACAAAGTGGGACCCACATCTGTGAAATCGTAATGGAAAGTGACAACTCAGTGACCATACACTGGATGAAAACGACAGACAGTAGAGAGGCAGTACTGTTTAAGTACATGTGGTAGGCAGGTCTGTACTCTTACCTGTGTCTCATTGGAAATATTGCTGGATCACTGAGTCCCTGTTGTTCATGTCTTCTTCCTCTGCTTCCTCGTCTTCACTGTCCACTGTACACAGGCTCCATAGCTGCAACAACACCGCCATCTGGACCATCCTCCAGCAGAAAAGGCACCTGTTGTCGCAAAGCTAAGTTGTGAAGCATACAGCAGGCCATGATGTTCCGAGTGAAGTTCGATACTTGCTCAAATACAATAAAATTTATTTCCCCTCACTTGTTTGGATGTTTAGAATTTTGGTTATAAATTTGGGGTTCTTGCACAACACTTAAATTTGGTGTTTGAGCATTTTGGTTTCTAACTCAAATAAGTTGCTTACAATTTCTAGCCATGAAGAAGTCGTTTGGGATGAAAGAATTTCCCATGACGAAACACGTGTTGGCTTGAAATGTATTTTCATGGATGAAATACTGAATTATTGGAAGATTTGATTCAATAAATCATTTGATTGGACCGGATACTACAGAACTGTGTTAAATTTTGAATGGACTGGTTTTCTACAATATTACTCATTAGAGTTAACATACACATTGACTTGAAATTGTAAAAATTGTTGGGGGGCCTCACTTTGTTTTCCATGATGATCTGGCACACCTTCTTTAGTGAGTAGAATAGGGATCCACCTGTCATATGGAGGCACCGGAACCTGGCCTTCAGAAGGCCGAAGGTCTGCTCGATCACCCTCCTAGTTCCCCCATGGGCCTCATTGTAGCGTTCCTCTGCCCTTGTCCTGGGATTCCTCACTGGGGTCAGTAGCCATGACAGGTTGGGGTAACCAGAGTCACCTGCAAATGGCGAGGGACAACTGTTAGACACACAATAACCTGGAGGGATATCCCCAGACCCAGGCAACCATTCCCACTGACTAGCTTCCAGGTGCTCATCTAATAGCCACACATAGTGCCTCTGAAGCTGACCCATCACATAAGGGATGCTGCTATTCCACAGGATGTAGGCGTCATGCACTGAGCCAGGGAACATGGCATTCACATGGGAGATGTACTGGTCTGCCAAACATACCATCTGTACATTCATTGAATGATAACTCTTCCGGTTTCTGGACACCTGTACACTCCTGGGGGGGACCAAAGCCACATGGGTCCAATCAATGGCACCTATGATGTAGGGGATATGTCCCAGGGCATAGAAATCACCTTTCACTGTAGGCAAATCCTCCACCTGAGGGAAAACGATGTAGCTCCGCATGTGTTTCAGAAGGGTAGACAACACTCTGGACAACACGTTGGAAAACATAGGCTGGGATATCCCTGATGCTATGGCCACTGTTGTTTGAAATGACCCACTTGCAAGGAAATGGAGCACTGACAGCACCTGCACTTGAGGGGGGATACCTGTGGGATGGCGGATAGCTGACATCAGCTCTGGCTCCAACTGGGTACACAGTTCCTGGATTGTGGCACGGTCAAGCCTGTCTGTGATAACCACATGTCTTTCCTCCATTGTCGACAGGTCCACCAACGGTCGGTACAGCGGAGGATGCCGCCATCTCCTCACATGTCCCAGCGGACGGTGCCTATGAAGGACAACAGCGAGCACAGAGTCAAACAACTCAGAGGAATGTACCCACAGCTTACACAGAACACCATTCATACTCAAAAAGTGGCCTGTATGTGTGTTGAGTCTAGGCCTAGGTATGTGTGACGCAGTTGAAAATGAAGCCATGTGGGCCCCTTAAATGGCGGCTGCCAGACCTCTAATGTGGGACAATGGGATGTGAGGTAACTGCGCTGGAGTTGTACACCGTCCAGGTAGGCGATCGAATAACGTGGCGCAATGCTGCATTGGTTAACATTGGACCCTATGGGTCCCAGGACCCAATGACGATGTACGCCGGCGGTGACGGCACGCACAGCCGCGGACGTGACTGCCATTTTCTATCTGTTCAATCACTCGATACCTGATCTTCGACAGGAGAGGACCTACACTGCAAGTGCTGCTGTGACCTAGGTCTGGAAGAGACAATGGCTCGAGTGTCTGGGGAAAGGGCCCCTGCTTTCACATCGGAGGAGTTGGAGAAACTCGTGGATGGGGTCCTCCCTTAGTACACGCTACTCTACGGTCCTCCAGACAAACAGGTAAGTACACTGGGAGCATGATGTATGGGCTATGCCTGTGTGGAGAGGGCTGGATGTAAGAAGGAAGGGGGAGAGTGCGGCGTGCATGAAACAACGGTGAATGCATGTGCCACATGGCAAGGGTAGGGATGGGGCCAATCACTTTTACGATGCAGTTGGTAATAACTTTCTCTTCCCCCTGTACAATTCATGTAGGTCAGCGCCCACCAGAAAAAACATATTTGGCGTGCCATCGCCAAGGACGTCCGGACCCTGGGGGTCTACCACAGACGTAGCACCCACTGCCGGAAAAGATGGGAGGACATTCGCCGCTGGAGCAAGAAGACGGCGGAGGCTCAGCTGGGGATGGGCTCCCAACATGGGAGGGATGCCCGTCGCACCATGACCCCGCTGATGTTCAGGATCCTGGCGGTGGCCTACCCGAGTTGGATGGGCGCTTGAGGGCATCACAGCAGCCACAAGGGGGTGAGTACATTCTCATTCTGCTGACTTTGCGCGCAGTGGAGGGGTCTGGGTGGGGGAGGTGGGCTGTGGGCTTCCCTAGGCCAGGGCGAGTTCCGTAGGCAAGGTCCCTCGGTAAGGCAGGCCATGTGGCACCCCTCCACACCTCTGTAGAGTGCCAAGTACAACTAGTCATGCCCCTGTGTCATCTATGTGTGCAGATGTCGTATATAGCCTTGTAGGCCATTTCCCATGGATTGAAGAGCTGACCCCAAGTGCGCGGCGTAGTGCAGGGGGCTTCTGTGTCTGTCGTGCCTGCCAACGGGAGTGGTAATGCATGCACTCAACATGTTTTTCTTCTGTCATCCCCCCCTTTTTGTGTTCTTCCTGTTCTTGTGTGCATTAGCATCATCGGGTGGAGGAGCAGTGGCACCAGAGCACCAGGGGGCTGCATCCCACATGGCCATGGAGGGCCACACTACGGACTCGGAGTTCACCAGCGGGACGGAGGGTGAGGAGAGCTCCACGGCAGAGACAGGAGCTGACACCAGTGACACAGTCTCATCCTCTGATGGGAGCTCCCTTGTGCCACCCTCAGCTACAGGTACAGCCACCTCCCCCCTTCCAGCACTGCCCTCCCAGCAGCCCCTCTGCCTTCGCCCCGTGCCCGCTCACCCGGGAGGTTGGGCATCACCTTCACCCCAGGCAACTCAGGCCCTGCCCCTGTCACCCCTGCTGCCCTCAGTGAGGAGGCCATTGACCTTCTCAGATCCCTCACTGTTGGGCAGTCTACCATTTTGAATGCCATCCAGGGTGTCGAAAGGCAGTTGCAACAAACCAATGCATTCCTGGAGGGCATTCGTTTTGGTTAGGCGGCCCTTCAGCGAGCTTTTCAGACTCTGGCTTCAGCACTGATGGCAGCCATTGTCCCTGTGTCTAACCTCCCCACTCCAACTTCCTCCACCCAGACCCAATCCCCTGTACCTCAGCCTATCCCAAGCACACCTACAGACCAGCATGCACACACGTCAACACACAAGGGAAGCTCAGGCAAACATAAGCACCACACATCCCACAGGCACTCACGCAAGCATCACACACATGCAGACACACCAACATCCACTGCCTCCACTGTGTCCCCCTCCTCCTCGTCTCCCTCCTCCCTCCCTGTCTCGTCTACACTCACACCTGCATGCACTACCTCTACGGCCACTACGTCCCTCTCCAGCACACCCACCACCACACCCCGCTCACGTGCAGTCACCACCCCCACTACCATTCACACATCCCCTGTGTCCTCTCCCACTGTGTCTGTGACGCCCCCTCCCAAGATACACAAACGCAGGCACACACCCACCCAACAGCCATCCACCTCACAACAGCCTCCAGCACATGCACCTTCACCCAAAGTCAGCAAATAAACACCTCCTACAACCACCACCTCTTCCTCCACTTCCAAACCCCCTCGAGCTACCCGTCGCAGTGTGTCAAAAAAACTTTTCCTGTCCAACCTTGACCTCTTTCCCACACCTCCCCCACCCCGTCCGTCTCCTAGGTCCCGAACTAGCACCTCAGCCACAACATCTCTGGGACCAGTGGTGCCAGCACAAGCCCAGCTGCCCAGGAGGCCACCGCCAGCACAAGCCCAGCTGCCCAGGAGGCCACTGCCAGCACCAGCCCAGCTGCCCAGGAGGCCATCGCCAGTACAAGCCCAGCTGCCCAGGAGGCCGCCGCCAGCACAAGCCCCGCTGGGCCTGAAGTACCGCCAGCACAAGCCCCGCTGGGCCATGAAGGACCGCCAGCACAAGCCCCACTGGGCCATGAAGGACTGCCAGCAAAAGCCCCGCTGGGCCATGAAGGACCGCCAGCAAAAGCCCCGCTGGGCCATGAAGGACTGCCAGCAAAAGCCCCGCTGGGCCAAAAGCACCGCTGAACAGGGCACCACCGCCTCAAGCACCGGTGAACAGGGCACCGCCGTCTCAAGCACCGCTGAACTGGGCACTGCCGTCTCAAGCACCGCTGGCCCACGAGCGGCAAGGGCACTGACGCTACTGAGTCTGTCACGGGGTGAATGAAGCACTCTGGGCACCATGCCCCCTCCAGAACCAGTGGAGACTGTCATCCACTACCTCTGTCCTTAGCAGGATGAAGCACTCTGGGCACAAGGCCCCCTCCAGAGTCAGTGGACAGATACATCCACTACCTCTGTCCTTAGCAGGATGAAGCACTCTGGGCACAAGGCCCCCTCCAGAACCAGGGGAGACTGTCATCCACTACCTCTGTCCTTACCAGGATGAAGCACTCTGGGCACAAGGCCCCCTCCAGAACCAGTGGAGACTGTCATACACTTGAGAGACTGTGGCTTTGCACTCCCCGGGATGGAACAGTGGGCAACCCACCCACTGTAGTGACTTGAGAGACTGTGGCTTTGCACTCCCAGGTGGAACAGTGGGCAAGCCACCCACTGTAGAGACTTGAGAGACTGTGGCTTTGCACTCCCCAGGATGTAACAGTGGGTAACGAACCCACTGTAGAGACTTGAGAGACTGTGGCTTTGCACTCCCCAGGATGGAACAGTGGGCAAGCCACCCACTGTAGAGACTTGAGAGACTGTGGCTTTGCACTCCCCAGGATTGAACAGTGGGCAAGCCACCCACTGTAGAGACTTGAGAGACTGTGGCTTTGCACTCCCCAGGATAAAGCAGTGGGCAACCCACCCACTGTAGAGACTTGAGAGACTGTGGCTTTGCACTCCCCAGGATGGAACAGTGGGCATGTGGCCCCCTCGTGGGTTTGGCGTCGTGCACTCAAGCGGCTGAGGTGCCTCCCCTTTCCCTCCCCCTGAGGTGCCTGTTTAGTTGCTCTCTGATGCCCCTGCAGTGTTCTCTATGTCATGGTCGGGGATCTTGTGTGTGCCTCGCCCATACCGTGTGGTCCCAGTGTTCCACGGACTTAATTGAAGCACTACCTGGATTACTATGCTTGGTATATATTTTGTAAATGGTGTATATATATATATTTCTGCCCACTTAATTTTAATATATTACAATGGTTACACTCATTTTCTATTGTCTTTGCATTCTTCCGGGGGGATTTGGGGGGTGTAACTGTGATGTATTAATATGCATTAGTGTGTGTGTTGTAGTGGGTGGGGGTGTTGCGTGTTGCATGTGTGTGTCCCTGTTTTTTGCCTCCCCTGTGTCGTAGGTGCAGTACTCACCGTGGTCTTCACCGCCGGCATTCGTGCTCCTGGTAGAGGAGCAGGAAGACTATCGCAGGTAGAATTTGGAGTTCCGGGTCCATGGTGTCCTCGTTCCTCGTGGGGTGTGTAGAGGGGAGCATTTTTCCTTTGGAATTCCTGTTTCCACCGTGTTTTTATCCACAGTGAATCCGCCCCGGAAAAGGTGGCAGATTGGCCTGTCACAATAGTGTGGGCGGTACATTGTCCTCCGCCTGTCTGTTGGCGGTGACAGCGCGCTGTTTGTTTGTACCGCCGTGGCGTTCGGAGTGTTAAAGTGGCTGTCTTTGTTGGCGGTTTCCACCACGGTCGTAATTGCAAACAAAATTCCTCCGGCCTGTTGGCGGTCTTACTGCCACTTTATCACCGTCCGCCAGGGTTGTAATGACCACCTATGTGTTTAAAAAAATAATAAAATTACCAGGAATTCAGCCTTTTCTCCAAAAAGCTTTATTGTACTTCATCCTGGGTAATTTGAATGTCATGTTTTCGGTAATAATTTATTAGAGTTGTCTATTAACCCAGTGAAGTTACAGGAGCAGATTTATGGAAATAGATGTGACATTAACATGAATACCAGATGACTGTTTCGTAAAAAAACCCTGTTACAAGTGAATAGCAAAATAATTCACAATGATGCAACCATCAAAATTTAAAAAAATTAATCTGTGTATTACTTCCGAATTAATAGAATAGCCAGGCCAGCTTCCCTTTAAAGACATGGGGACAGATTTACGTTTTTTATGTTCCTGTGGCGCTGTACAGTGCGCCACCTTTACAAGGTAGCGTTAAGCCACTTTTTATGGTTTAACACCACCTTGTAAATATGGGCCACTCTGACGCAGTTTTCTGTGTCAGAGGGGCATGCAATGGGTGTTGCTGTGGCCATATGTTGCCTGGTCACATTTTGAACCTTCCTGCACATAAACAATGAATCCTCTCAATGCAGATACACTTGCACTATGGTGCAAGGAGGCCTGCGTTGGCAGCGAAATATAGCATGACCCAGGGGGAAACACAGGGATGCACCATATTTTAGTAAATAAGGTGCATCCCTGCGTTTCTAAAGTGATGCACTAAAATGTAAAACATTGATAGCATGAATAGATACTTGTGATCACTATCTCACTATTGTCAAGGTGCACCCAGAGTAAATTGATTTACTACTACACTGGTACCCACATCATGTTTGAAGACTGTTCTCCGTGGTCTACACAACTGAGAGCACACAGGAGTGTGATTTTTCACTATCCCCCGATGGACCTTTCTACGTTGTTCGAGATACACATGAGAGAAACAATAATAAACAATTAAATTTGCAGTGAATCCCATATGGGCCCACAACAAAGACAATTAATCAGTAATTAAGATTATGTTGATTTTTTTCCCTATCAATAATCAACTAAATATATATGCAGGTCATGAACATATTGAAAAGGTACAGAATTACAGCTGGCACACTAAAATATCTAAATTAGTTCAATCTCAATAGAATGACACAGAAAAAATAAAATCACAGCAATTCAGAAACTAAGAATTAGAATGATGTGTTCCATAAAGAAACTCTCTTAAAAATGAAATCATTCTAAAGTCATCTAGTCAAAATGCTAACTAAGGAATGAGGTTGGTTCAGAAATAAAACTTAGGGATGATTGGATTAAAGGCCCATGGATAAATGGAAAGTTGCTTAGGGCAATTTAGGAAGGCGAGAAGGTGTCAGTATAGAGAAGATAGAGAAGGTTTCAGTAGGTGTCTTACAAATAAGAATAGAAGATTTCAGTAGAAGTCTTCTAAACAGGAATAAGTGTTTAGCATAAACCTTCACACTTGCAAGAATAAAGGGAGCAGAGAAGTGAAATAAATAGTGCACATCAATCTGTATAACAAACTGCATCCTAGTAAACTCACAGGACTAAAATTGCACACCACAGACTGTTGACTCTCCTCAAAAGACCCTATTTTAACAGGTAATTCTTCAGTTACAAGATTTGTCATTTGTTTGTTTGCAACTCCTACAACTTGAATTCTTCTTCCCGAGAGGGGTAGGTTTGTAACCTCCACTGTTCCAACAGTAGAGTGGGTAGCACCACTATCAATCAGAAATGAGTTGCCATTAACCTCATGTTCTACAAATGGACCACTCTGTTCTACTTCTAAGACTGTGCCGACTACACAATCTTCCTCACCCCTCAAGCACCATCATTGTGGCTGGTCAGAATTGTAGGCCTCAAAGACATGAAACACAGAAAACTGCTGGAATGGATTCTGATTTTGGAAGGAATTTTGGTTTAGATTTGGGACATTATTTGAAGTAAATCAGGAACCATTAGTATTTTGTTGCAGCACTGGAGCTTGTGGAACTTGCATCACTGGAACTTGGGGTGCATTGCTGTTTTGCATTCTTGGTCTCTGTACATTCTGTGATTGAACAAAGTTATTGCTCTGGGGCTGTACAAACTTTGAATTCTGAACTTGGTTCTCACTCATTACTCTATTTCAATTCAGATGACACTCCTGCTTCCAGTGGCCTAACTTGTTGCAACAAAGATGAGAACTGATCTCTTCAAATTGACCACATCAGTTCCAATACTCGGATCAATTGGAACACCACAACCTCTACCTTGTTGTGGGAATCGATTTCCACATTGTACCATAGGAGCTCCCTGCTGATACAATACTTGCATCGAACCAACCTTTCCTACAAAAGATTAACTCTGACTTCCTTTCTGTACTGCTTTCATTTGTGTCATGATTAACTTCTGCTTCAACCATTTCTGCTTCCAATTCATCACTAGAATATTTTTCATAACTCAGAATCTCATCAATTGGTTTATTCTGCCAACAGATCAAGTGTTCTTAAATCTTCATGCTAATCTCAGGTCTCAATCCCATCACAAAGCTAGACACAAACATTCCCATGTTTTTATCTTTGAGAGTCTCCATTCCACAAAATTTTGTGAACACCTGTATCAATCCCTCATAGTAAGCATGCACTGACTCTTTGGGCTCATGTGTCGTCTGTCAATCTTGACCCAATCAATGTCTTTTGCCGTATCTTTCCTTTCAAAAAGGTCATCAACCTGTTGATACTTTTTCATCACCAACAGGGGAGGGGCATTTATCATCAGATTTCTCACAGATTGCCTTTCTGGCCACTTTACAGTCACTTGATATTCTGCCCACAGGTGTCAACACCAGGGCAGTGCGCGCTCTACAGGCGACTAGAATGCAAAACCCAGCACTCTCAAGATAACTTAATTTATGCATTGTGCTGATATGTTGTTGTTTAACCTTTTGCATTGCAGAGTTCAATCCTGAATACTTATTTTTAAGGTGCTTATAAATACTGTTCATTTGCAATGTATTGCTGCAGGCTTTCAGAGTGTGTCAGGGTGTGGTCCCTTTCCAGGGCCTTCTAGAAGCTTTCTCTGCAGCATGCCTGGGTGTGGTTGATGGGCTGGGCTAAGACACTATGGGGGTGATTCTGATTCTGGCGGGCGGCGGAGGCCGCCCGCCAGAATTCCGCCCCCATTATACCGCTCCGCGGTCAGAAGACCGCGGAGGGTATTATGAGTTTTTCCCTGGGCTGGCGGGCGGTCTCCAAAAGACCGCCCGCCAGCCCAGGGAAAAACTCCCTTCCCACGAGGATGCTGGCTCGTAATCGAGCCGGCGGAGTGGGAAGGTGCGACGGGTGCAGTGGCACCCGTCGCGTATTTCAGTGTCTGCAAGGCAGACACTGAAATACTTTGCGGGGCCCTCTTACGGGGGCCCCTGCCGTGCCCATGCCATTGGCATGGGCACGGCAGGGGCCCCCAGGGGCCCCGCGACACCCCCTACCGCCATCCTGTTCATGGCGGCTTTCCCGCCATGAACAGGATGGCGGTAGGGGGGTCAGAATCCTCATGGCGGCGGAGCGCGCTCCGCCGCCATGAAGGATTCCCCCGAGCAGCGGTAAGTCGGCGGGAGCCCGCCGACTTGCCGCTTCTGACCGCGGCTGAACCGCCGCGGTCAGAATGCTCATGGGAGCACCGCCAGCCTGTTGGCGGTGCTCCCGTGGTCGGTGGCCCTGGCGGCCACCGGCCGCCAGGGTCAGAATGACCCCCTATAAAAGGGAGCTAGCCCAGCTCCACGTGCTCACTATTCAGAGGTCCTGGTGCAGAGCAGCAGCAACTTCCTGAGCTCCTGTTCCTGTGGCCTACTTTGATCTTCCAGGCCTCTGCCCTTCATTCTACATTGGTGATCTTAATCAGGGCGGTAAGACGGAGGTTGGGCTGGGCCCCCGACCCCATTATCACTTCCGTTTGTTTTGTTCTTTCTTTTTCTTCCATCTGCTTTCCCACTTGTCTAACTCACTCAATTTTCAAAAGCTTCTATTTAATTCCTTAATTTGCATTTTCATTCCTGATGCTCTTATACTGCAAATGTGATTCTCATCAAAACATACAAAATAGCTTCTCTGCAATGACTTGGTTTGACTTAAGTCTACCTCATAAGTTTGAGCCAGTTCAGATAATTTATCATGAGCTTGCCCTGCATATTTAGTAAAATGTTTACACATAAATACAAGTTTGTTCTCCCTGTATCATCTCATTCAAGTCTAAATTTAATTTAACTTCATCCACTGCATCTTCTCTCACCAGGGACTGCATTATTTCTGTTTGATCCCATACCTTCACCTTCTCTCAGAGACACATTATAGAATCGAATCAATTTCTTTAGTGCTCGGGAAACGATACTACTTTTTTTTACCATAGGGGCATTGGACTCTTCTCTCTCTGGGGATTATTGTTGTTATCACCTAGCAGTGGCTTCTGATTAGAAACATTAGGATTATGCGATCTTGGAGTGGATTTTCTTGCAGGAATAAGTCCTGTCTGATTCATAAATGATGGCGGAGAGGCAGCATAAGGAGTCAAAACTAAAGAATGTCCTCTCATTCCTAGGCTGCAGGAGTGTTCATTGATTTACTTCCTCCAGTAGTAACTGTCAAAGTATGTGTCGTAGTTCCTGTAGACAGAGATTTATACAAAGGAACTGCGGGACCAATAGTGACTGGAACAGTGATTACACCAGTGCTATTTGGAACAGTAGAGTTCACAGGGGCACTAATCCCCAAACTTTCTCCCATCAAGTTCTGATTCACATCCATTGGTGCAGCAGCTATCCCTGAATTTACACAGGTAGTTATACCATCCATTCCTCCAGTTTGGGCTATATTATCTGGAGGGGGATGTGCTGATAACAATACATATTGTATATCAACGCTGGAATCACTGTCTTTGCCTGAACTCTCTGGGTTTCCTGTCTTTTCCTTCTTTTTTCTTTTATTTTCTTATTTTTCTCATCTTCTTTCCTCAGAAATGCAGGGTACAATCCAAACCCTATCTATCATGTCAGTGCCCCAACTCGTCTGCATCCCATCTAGCATCAGCACAACTACACACAGCCTTTCAAATTCTTCCCTGATAGGTTTCCATTTCTCTAATATGAGCTGTGTGCTCCCAAACATTAAGGGCCTCAAATTGTGCAGGTCTAGGAGGCAGTTTCATTTCATACAATAATCTTCTCAGATTGTCAAAGATTCTCAAATTAAATGTGTCATAGCATGGATACATCAGTGCACCTTCTTTCTCTGTGATCTTATGGCATTGACTCCGCCAAATATGTGGGTGAATCCCTAAATGTATATCCATACAATGACCTGGTGTATCTTCGAGTGGGGTAGCTTCTCCCTCTCGGACAGGTAGACTCACGTCTCCTCTAATCAAATTGTGTATAACCGTACAGAATTTAATTTTTCTAACAATAAGGTCAACAATCACAAATAAAATTTCAAATCATTTATTTTCAACCACAATTCTTGTTCGATGTTACCAGCCAATAGCTGTGCGGCTCTCTATGCCATAGTCAACCAATAACAGTGTTAAACCAACGCCAATTATCCAATCTCATCATGGCACACTGTGGCATCTCTCTCACTCCTCGTAGCAGCTCACCCTTCTTTACAATTCTTTTTTGCAAACATCCCAATACATCACAAAACAAATGCAAAGCAAACTCAACAATTTTGTCTGCTCCACTAAAGAATTGATGGTATTCAATCACACAAGAAATGTTCCGGAGAGACACTTTCCGGCCTACTCTGATTCACACTCGAGTGACACCTCGACCTGTGGGGGGCCACCTTGGTTAGTGCAGCTTCACTCCTGCGTAAAAGGATCCACCGAACCAACCAAACCTTACTCTCACAAATGTATTTGTCCCTATCTTACTTGCATTGCTGACTATACCTCATGACTAACACCACAAAACTAAGGAGTCAATTACAATATAGTACCTTCTTAACTGATAACTTATAGGGATCCCAGGATCATAAGCTATGTCGAGCCCAATAACCACTTCAAATTAGTAGTAAGAGCTTCCCACCTCCACACAACAACTTAAAACATCATTGCATCATTTTGTGCAACCTCAGCGAAGCACTGCACGCTAAACATAAGCAATTGAATCAAATGAACCTATTGATACGCATTCCTCCGCTGCTACAACTTCATTCCAAACTCTAAAATAAGCTGCTCCTCCAAATCTGGACATGGGCTTTGGAATCAGGAATGGGCTTGGGCAAAATGAGTACTTACACTGATACAGTAACTCCTGTGATCTCAGCAACACAACCATCCGACAAGTTACCATTTAAGGGGACGCAGATGTGTGATTTTTCACTCTCATCCGAAGGACATTTTTATATTGGTCTAGATGCACAAGAGAGTTACAACAATAAACAATTTAATTTTCCATGAAGCCCATATGACCCCACAATAAGGACCAGGAATCACTAGTTAAACTTAAGTTGATTTATTTCCAGTCAATAATCAATTGAATATATATGCATGTCATGAAAATATTGAAAAGATTCAGAATTACAGCTGGGAAGCTGAAATAATGAAATTGGTTCAGTCTCAATAGATTAATAACAGAACAATGACAGTCACAGCAATACACAAAATAAGAACTAGAATTTGGTGTTCCATAAACAAACTCCTGTTCTATTTGATTCATTAATGAATTCTAAGGTCATTTAGTCAGAATTCTAAGCACAGAATGAGGATGGTTCAGAAATAAATCTTAAGGATGATTGAAATAAAGTTTCAAGGATGAATCGAAAGTTGCTTAAGGCAATTTAGGCATGCGAGAAGGTGTGAGCAAGTTGAACACTTCAGTAGAAGTCTTCCGAATAGGAATAAGTGTTTAGCATAAAACTTCACATTTGCAACAATAAAGGAAGCAGAGAGGTCTATACCTCTTGGAGCCTTAGGGAAATCTGCCTTAACATAAGCATTAAATAAAACAAACAGAACCTTCAATATCAGTGGAATTTTCCCGCCCCTTGAAGGGACCAATGGGATCTTCAGCCATATCTTAAATTATAACATCACTGAGGTTTCTCATCCCACAGAACTCGAACAGTCTAAGCAACCTTGAATGTCCCACATTCCTGGTACAAGATGAATAGGAGACTTCACCTGCTCATTACATTTTACACGTCCCATGCCAAGATTTTTTCTTCTCAGGTCTTACTATAAGTGAATCTAATTCACAAGCTATACTGCTACTGAAGCCTCGAAACGCACCTAAAAAGAGAACACGCTAACCAAACAAAAATGCATTTCAGAATTATTTCAGAATTAAGGCCTTTAGTCCTGCTAACTTTACCTAAAAATTAATGTACATTTCAAATACATGGTTATACGTGTACAGACTTTTAACTTTTCATAATAGATGCAAATAAGAAAATACATGTTACTTTAGCATATGCAACTTACAATATAAATGTAAAACGTGAATATTTAATATCTGTACGCATTTTAAATGAGCATTGGTGTGCCATTTATGAACCTTCAGTATCTCAGTGGTTACATTTCATTAATGCATCAAGGCATGTACACATGTTAATAATATTAAACCCACTGTAAATATAATGTCAAATATAAATGCGTATTTTGGCGATGATTGATGTGTAAAGGATGGTGTCTAAATTTGTGCTACTCAACAACTCATGGGTAGTTGTGCTGTCCTTGAGACATGTATTGCCTCCATCACTGAAAGCAAAAACACCAGATACTTCTGCAAGCTCACTGAAATGCTGTGTACTTCCTTTACAGACATTAACTTTCAGTGAACAGTCAATGAACAGTTTTGGAAGTTTGTGTAGCCACAGACAGCACTCATATCACTTGCAATATATTTAGGGGGTGATTCTAACCCCGGCGGTCTTAGACCGCCGGGACCAGGGTCGGCGGGAGCACCGCCGACAGACCGGCGGTGCCCCGCAGGGCATTCTGACCGCGGCGCTTTGGCTGCGGTCAGTGCAGGAAAACCGGCGGTCTACCGCCGGTTTTCCGCTGCCCGTTGGAATCCTCCAAGGCGGCGCAGCTTGCTGCGCCGCCGAGGGGATTCCGACCCCCCCTACCGCCATCCAGTTCCCGGCGGTCCGCCCGCCGGGAACCGGATGGCGGCAGGGGGGGTCGCGGGGCCCCTGGGGGCCCCTGCAGTGCCCATGCCACTGGCATGGGCACTGCAGGGGCCCCCGTAAGAGGGCCCCTAAATGTATTTCACTGTCTGCTGCGCAGACAGTGAAATACGCGACGGGTGCAACTGCACCCGTCGCACAGCTTCCACTCTGCCGGCTCGATTCCGAGCCGGCTTCATCGTGGAAGCCTCTTTCCCGCTGGGCTGGCGGGCAGCCTGAAGGCGGCTGCCCGCCAGCCCAGCGGGAATGTCAGAATTACCGCCGCGGTCTTTTGACCGCGGAACGGTAACCTGACGGCGGGACTTTGGCAGGCGGCCTCCGCCGCCCGCCAAGGTCAGGATGAGGGCCTTAATGTCCAAGCACTGTTATTCTCTTTATAGACAATTTAATGTATGACTTTTATTGTTCATCAAGGTAACTTTTCAGAAACTTTAAAGAGTTAACTATAGGCCTGGGCACACTTTTAATTTTTCACTTGTCTCATGAAATTCACCGAAAGGAGACAGAGGGCCTGATTCTAACTTTGGAGGACGGTGTTAAACCGTCCCAAAAGTGGCGGATATACCACCTACCGTATTACGAGTTCCATAGGATATAATGGACTCGTAATACGGTAGGTGGTATATCCGCCACTTTTGGGACGGTTTAACACCGTCCTCCAAAGTTAGAATCAGGCCCAGAGTCATGCCAAAAATACTGATATATTTTTGGTTGAAACAATCTCTTGTGCCTCTCTTATTCTATAGCATAAACAAGTCTTTCTTCAATGTGCATCTATAAGTTTCTCATAACCAGGTGCTCTCTAATTAAGGATGCAATACAAAGGGGTTAATACCTGCATTATAGCCAAGGATTGTGTCTACGTGTAAGACTTTGTTTGATCATAGTTCACACAGTTCAATATCTGATTCATTTCAGTTTGGAGTCCTTCTCAAGTGGCTGCCTTCAGCTTCATAGATGGTTTAAGACTACCTATGGTGGTGGTGGGTAAACAGGCTCACTAGTGAACACCAGCTGTTATAGAAGAATGGTAGTAGAGTTTTTCATGAGGTAGTCACAGTCATATAGGATCTCAGTCACACAAAAAAATAAGGTAGAGTAGAGTGTAGCACCTGGATGATTCACACGATCACGGGGAAAGGGGTGCAAAAGTAGATGTGTAGCATGCAGGCTCGGAGGAACATTGGGTGTGGACAAAAATGCCTAAAGTGGAGTGTAGGAAATGGGCTTACAGAAGAGTTTGCAGTGAATCCAGGGTGGGGTCCTCACACATTCACTGGTAACAGGAAAAGATGCAATGAATGGAAGGTGTAGGCATGCTGGCCACTTGCAATCATTGAGTAATGTAATGTAAGGTGGATTTGTAGAGCCCTGCTTGACACCTGTGAGGGTTTTCAGGTCCTGAGTACGTGAGAGTAGGCAAGTGGTAAGGCTGGGGCTGTGTACAGGTAGTCTCTATGGTCTTGAAAGACTAATTGAAAAGCCAGGTCTTCTTTTGATGCAGTGTGTGGGGGACAAGAAGGATGCTGAGCAAAGTTATCTGGTGGGTTGGTCAAAGTGAAACTGGTAATTGAGGTATGCGGATCCCATGTTGTGTAGTGATTTGAATGCGATTGAGAGAATTTTGAACTGGCAATGCTTTTGGATGGGGAGACAGTGGAGCTCTCTGGGCAGAAGCGTGGTGTAGGTTCGGCACTGGAGGTTGAGGGCAAGTCTGGCAGCTGCATTTTAGAAGGTTGGAGGTCTGTGGAGATAATGGGTTGGGAAGCCGGCATAGAGTGTATTGCCATAACCAATGTGCGTGCAATTAGGGCCTGTGTGATGGTACATCTGGGGGGTGATTCTGATTCAGAATTCCGCCCCCATTATACCGCTCCGCGGTCAGAAGACCGCGGAGGGTATTATGAGTTTTTCCCTGGGCTGGCGGGCGGTCTCCAAAAGACCGCCCGCCAGCCCAGGGAAAAACTCCCTTCCCACGAGGATGCCGGCTCGTAATCGAGCCGGCGGAGTGGGAAGGTGCGACGGGTGCAGTGGCACCCGTCGCGTATTTCAGTGTCTGCAAGGCAGACACTGAAATACTTTGCGGGGCCCTCTTACGGGGGCCCCTGCCGTGCCCATGCCATTGGCATGGGCACGGCAGGGGCCCCCAGGGGCCCCGCGACCCCCCCTACCGCCATCCTGTTCATGGCGGCTTTCCCGCCATGAACAGGATGGCGGTAGGGGGGGTCAGAATCCTCATGGCTGCGGAGCGCGCTCCGCAGCCATGGAGGATTCAAACGAGCAGCGGAAAGTCAGCGGGAGACCGCTGACTTTCCGCTTCTGACCGCGGCTGAACCGCTGCGGTCAGAATGCTCGTTGGAGCACCGCCAGCCTGTTGGCGGTGCTCCCGTGGTCGGTGGCTCAGAATGACCCCCTTGGTGTCTAGTGGGAGCAACTTGAAGATTTTATATAACATGAGGAGGAGATGAAAGCATGAGGAGGTGACAGGATTGAGCTGGGACTTCATGGTGAAGTTGGTGCTCAGGGTTGGGCCTAGGTTCCGAGCATGGTTGGTTGGGATTGGTGTGGGTAAGAGTTCGGCAGGTCACCAGGTGGAGTCCAATGTGAGCTCTTATTCCTGAAGAGCAGCACTTCAAGTTTTGTTGGTGCTGAGCTTGAGTCAGTTTTCTTTCAACCAATTGGCCATGTATTGTTTGAAGTTTGTCTTGGTGGTGACAGTGTGATCTGAGAGGGAAAAAATTAGCTTGGTGTCGTCAGCATAGGAGAGGATGTTGATTCCAAGGGATATGATGATGTTAACCAGCGGAGCCATGTACATGTTGAAAAGTGTGGGGCTGAGTGATGATCCCTGTGGGACTCCACAGACGAGGTCCTTGCGAAGACGTACAGGGAATGCAGGATATAGACACCACAGGCTCACCTGAAAGGTGATGATTTCCAATAGAGCCATGAGTGCAAAGTGAGTCAGCTTCAGGTGGGCAATCCATGGGACATGTCAGCCTGGGCAACAATTGTAAGCTTTCGGTCTTTCCAGGCTCCACATTTTCTATCTCCTCATGGCAAGTGACAGAATAATGAACTCTGATTGAAACATGCAGCCATCCCCCAATAAAGCAGTCCATCTCCTGGATCCCTCATCAGCAATGGCATTTCTTCCACAGTACTGCGGTTATTGTCCTTATCCAGACTAGGGAGGTGCTCAAGATCCCTATCTCTTGTCCTCAATTTTCTAATTGTTCCTCTTGTCACTCTATAAGGTGTGAAGCTAGTCGTCCATTTTGCTAATTTATTTTGCAGGTGAGGGTCAAGCCTGGTCATATTTTGAACTTTTGGAACTGTTTTAGCGAGCTTCAGTTAACAAAACGTTCTCCTCTTCTCCATCTCTCAGAAATGGATGTACGCCAGATAGTTCCACTTGAACTGACACAACATTTAAGCAGGGAATTTAAGAGGAGCAGCCCACAATGGGCACATACTCTATGGGGACCTGGAAGAGGAAAAAGCAAGGAGAAATAAAGATATTTCTCCTCATTGCACCTCCCCTGGGAAAGCGTAAGGTTTTGAAGCACTCCAAGGTTTACTGATTCTTGTGAAATCTGGGAATCCATCAAAACTCATGAGCGTTGCGTGGGAAAACCCACCACAAAGCCCTTGGAATGCCTCCCTAATGCAGTGTAAGGAAAAAAATCGACTTGCACTGCATTTCCTTACACCATATCTACAAGGCCATGGAAAGCCACGCAAAGAGCCTTTGCGTGGCCTTGTAGATGTGGGCCTACACTATGCGCTACTAGTGAGTCACAAAAAGTGACACACCAGAGGCGCACAGAAGCTTGTCCATAAGCCCCTAAGTTCCTTTGGTAGTAAGTTGAGGTAATGCTGGGTATGTAGTAGAAGGTTGATGCAGCAGCAGGTGGCAATGAATATATACCTCAATCAAACCTTCTCTGGTCACTTGATGCTCCTACATGCATATTTATTGCTTTTACATAACACATTGATAAATGTATTCCTAATTCTAGCTTGCTTATGGCAGAGTTATTGTGAACAGAGTCAGAAAAGATTTGTGAGTTTAGTTTTTAAATATATACTTTTAACACATTTGTACCAGCCATTATTTTCACGAGTTACGCACCTGTTTATGGAGTGCTGTTTTCTTTGCAGCCTCATGTAGTACAGACAATGCGGCGAGTAATGCAACATTTGTCTTTTAGTCACTTTGGACTTTGATGTGGTAAACTGTGCCCAGAACAGGGCGTAGAAAGCCCCTTTTGAGGATATACTTTATTGAAGTCCTCTTCCTCCTTCACCTCGGGGTGCTCCCACCACTCCTTCTGCTGGTCTTGTAACAGCAAGAGCTGAGGCCAGCAACGTACCAGGCAGCTTTCCAGGGTCTTACAGGAAACAGGACATTTTCTATTCTGCCTGCCCATCCTCCCATCATACATATCTAATGTTGCATCTCATTATTACCTGCCACTTTGGACGCCAGAAGGATGAAGTTGGCAGCGGAGGCAATTGGGCCATGGCCTCCCTAGGTGTGTGATGACCTCGTCATCAATATTGAACCTAACTGGGTCACCCCACAAAGAGGAATATCAAGCTAAGACTACCTCAAAATGCTTATTTTATTAAAAGAATAGTGAGAGGTCGCTAAAGTTTCTCTTAGGAACACCCAACTACCAAATGCCAGGGTGGCCGCATACCAAAGTTACTTAGTCTGGATTTAACCTCATGCCTCTTTCTTCCACCACCCTATAGTTCCTGTCTCTTTATTTCATTATTGAAGGCCCTTTTTCACCTATGCTTTCTCCGTTTTTTCCCTGTTTGTGTTTCTTCTTTTTCTTCTTCTCCCTCTCTCTGTCTTTTCTGCCTTTCTCTTTCTTGTTCTGGGCCAAAGAGTGATGGTGAAAAATAGGTACCATTCCCCAAAATTGAAGGCCTGTGCCAAGCACCTGCCACTCGATCAACACAATCGTATAAATGATGGTGACATCTCACATTAGGAAGAAAAATCCTTGCCATATTATGAACAGGAAATACTAAAGGTGAGGAAAGCAAGGCATAAATGGTGAACGAAATACCTCCCTGAGGGATGTCCTGTTTCCTTTGAGCAGCCCAGGTTATGAGTGTGCACAAAAGCCACCCACCAACCTAGGAGAGGGGAAATGAGCAATTGGCACTGCAAGGAGTTTCCTTGTTAGCATCACTCCATCTCTCCATTATTTCTTTGTCGCTAGCAAAGTCCCAAGGCAGGAGCGAGAACCAACAGTAGCTAGCTGCAGCTAGGACTGGAAGCGAAATGGATTCCCGCAGCCAGCTGTGAAGTGTTCTGGTGGAACCCAGGTAAAGGCACATTGGAGACTCCAAGTTGTGGTGGTATGCAAGTTGAGGGTTGATCGCTCCCATTTGTGGGCCACAGGAGGATGTCAAGGAAGGGTGTAGATTGTTGTAAAAGGCAGCATTAAAGTTTGGTCAAAATGTCTTGGACGCTATATGCTCCATATCCCCCAAAGTCCCTTAGACATTTTTACTGTCTCGCTTATATTTTTTTCAGTTCATAAATCAATCAATCAATTAAATGTGTTAAGCGCACTACTCACCTGGTAGGGTCTCAAAGCGCTGGGGGGTTACTGCTCAAAAATCCATGTTTTGAGGTGCTTTCTGAAGGTTAGGAGGTCCTGGGTCTTGCGTAGGTTGGTGGGAAGGAAGTTCCAGGTTTTGGCGGCGAGGTGGGAGAAGGTGGTGCGTTGGATGCAGGGGACTGTAGCGAGGGTGAGGCTGGCGGAGCGGAGCTGTCGAGTTGGTTTGTGGAAGTTGATTTGTTCGTTAAAGTAGGCCGGTCCAGTGTCGTGGAGGGCTTTGTTAGGGTGGACAAGGATTTTGAAAATGATCCTTTTGTTGATGGGCAGCCAGTGTAGGGATCTGAGGTGGGCGGCGAGGTGTTCATGTCGAGGGAGGTTGAGGATGAGACGTGCGGCTGCGTTCTGGATTCGTTGGAGTTTGCTCTGAAGCTTGGCTGTGGTCCCTGCGTACAGGGCATTGCCGTAATCCAGTCTACAGCTTATGAGGGCGTGGGTGACTGTTCTTCTTGTTTCTAAAGGAATCCACTTCAAGTCTTGCGTAGCATGCAAAGGGTGTTGAAGCAGGAGGATGATATGGCGTTGATGTGCTGAGTCATGGAGAGAGGTGAATCCAGTATGATGCTAAGATTGCGTGCGTGGGAGGTGGGTGGGACACCAAGAGTCGTTCCATGCAGTCTTGCTGGGACCGAAGATGAGGTAGCATGCTGTCATCCAGTTGGCGATGGTAAGGAGTCCGGCGTGTAGGTTATTTTTGGCTGGAGCTGGGTTCCTATTGAGGGAGATGATGAGCTGGGTGTTGTTAGCGTATGAAATAATGGTGAGGCCGTGAGGGCGGAGGATGTTGGCGAGAGGAGCCATGTAGATGTTGAAAAGGGTGGGGCTGAGGGAGGATCCTTGGGGGACCCCACAGATGGTCTTGGTGGCTGTAGACTGGAAAGGAGTAAGGCAAACTCTCTGAGTTCTTTCGGAGAGGAAGGAGGTGATCCAGTCCAGGTCTTTGTGGTGAATTCCGGTGTCGAAATGGCATGTGCGGAGGGTTTGGTGGCATACGGTGTCAAAAGCTGCAGAGAGATCTAGGAGGATGAGGGCGACGGTATCGCCCTTGTCTAATCTGGTCCTGATGTCGTCTGTACATGCAATGAGGGCGGTCTCGGTGCTGTGGTTTTTGCGGAATCCAGACTGGGAGACGTCAAGTATGTTGTTGTCTTCTAGGAAGCAAGACAGTTATATGTTTACTATCTTCTCCATGACCTTTGCGGGGAAGTGGAGAAGAGAGATGGGTTTGTAGTTTGTGAGGTCTTCAGGGTCTGCTTTGGGTTTTTTGAGAAAAGCGTTGACTTCGGCGTGTTTCCGAATATCTGGGAAGGTTGCGGTCTCGAAGGAACTGTTGGTGACGGCCCAGAGCTGGGGAGCGATGATTTGGTTGCCTTGTTGTATATGTGGTGGGGGCAAGTGTCTGTTGGGGAGCCTGAGTGGATGGAGCTCATGGTTTTTACTGTAAAAAATAAGCAAGCGATCATAACACTTGGCCTTTTATCAAGACTCTCCTTTCTCTACTAACTTGAATTGTTTGGTTCAGGTGCAGTGTTTTACTTGGCAAATGTATATTGTGTTTTTTTTAAAGCACTAAGGAGTTTTTTTGTCAAATGTTCTTAGCCTAAATCACCTCAAGCCCTAGAGCAATGTTTTAGTTAATTCACAATATTTGACTTTTACATAACTGTGAGAAAACGTTATGGCCTATGGGAGGGTAGGGGGTTAAATACATCACTTTTGCAAAGGGCGCTCAGCACATGAAAACTTGTGAAGACATGCCTTTTAATCTTTCTAATTATGTGTCAACTGAGTTAGGATTTTGAGGTCTGCGATTGTCCTCGTTAACCTCACCTTGCCCTAGTCACTCCTCTGCTGCTAGTACCCTGGTACTGCACAAAACCCAGGAAACTGGTTAATGTGGCTCAAGAGGACAGCAAGACCATCATTCTTCTCTTTGGTAAATAACATAGTGCTTAGTTTGTGGGGAAAGAAAGTGCACAGGCTCAAGGTTTTTCCGTCTGCTGTCATCGCATGCTGGGGGTGCCCAATATGCTACTTAGTCTTGACGCCATCACATGCCTCTTTATCCACTACCCTACACTTCTTGTCTCTTTATCTCACTCTCTTCATCTCTTCTTTCTTTCTTTGTCAATGTTGTATTTATCAAATTTCCCTTTCCTTTTTTCTATTTTGCTGGTGGTCAAAGTCACATGAAAATGAGTAAATGGACCAATCTCCTGCACCACCAGCTACAGTAAGCTTTAAATACATGTCAACAAGTTCTGAAAGGTGTGTAAACGGTGATGCCCAACTCTAATAAGAAAATAATGATGCCTTAGACAAGCGTAGGACTTCCCTGGGTTAAAATCCCACATTCCCTTCTCTCCATGATGCATGTATGCTCCCACTGGGGCACTGGCACTACCTCTGTTGCTAAATGAAGCCTAGTGAAATTCGTGCAGTGAAAGCATTGCACTAAATGTGGTGTGACAGTATTTACCTTATGGTGGCTATTAAATCTGTGCTATAGGTTTCCTCTCGGTAAGCTACTAGCTTGCAGAGCACATCTGTGCGTGTGTTTTGAAGTGTTGAAAGGGAAAGGGAAATGGGGTGAAAGTGAGAGATGGATCCCATGATCATGAGGCACAGAAATAAGAAAGCTAAAGGTAAAAGACAAGAAAGTGAGGGATAGACTGAATGAAAGTGAGATGTAGAAATCATCAAGGTGAGCGGGTGTGACATGAAAATGAAAGATGGGTTGAAAGTATGTCATTACAGTGAGAGGTAGCTGTATAAAAGTGAGTTACAGAAAAGCATGAAAGGGGGAGGGAGATTGAATGAAAGTGAGCCGTAGACTGGATGAAAGTGAAAGGTAGATTAGAAGTTGGGTGGCAGATATGAAAGAGAGAGGCAGATGCAATGAAAGGGAGAGAGGGAGACAAGATGAAAGAGAGATGTAGAAACCATGAACATTAGTAGAAGGTGTGGTGAAAGTAAGATGAAGATGGGATCAAAGTGACACGTAGATATGATGATGGGGAGTGCATTAGGGGAAACACACAAGGCGTGTGTCTGGGATATATCTATGCTAAGGGAATCCTAGAGATGGAATCCACAGCAATCTCTTTCTGGGTTCCTACCATGGTTTCCTCCCCAGAGACAACTACAGCCTCATCCCTTTCATCAAGTATCTCAAACTGATCCCTATTGAATTTAGTCCTAATCCTGGTAATCCTCCACCTTCTGTACCCACATAAATCATCCATTTTATTTGTAGACATGGTGCTAAAAAGAAACTTGACTTATTACAGTACTGGCACAGGGTATAAAATGGCCAATGTCACCTGTATATCTTTTGTTTCTCGAGCCCAATCTAGTATGGATCCTGAGCAACATAGCCAAGTGCCCCTTTTGCACTTGACTCTCAGTGGTAGCTCGGGATGAGCAGACAAAGGCTCCCCTGGGGGCAAGTATGGATAGAGCTAAGTGAACATATCGCATAAGCTAAAGTGCATAGAGTATTAACAATAAAGCAATGTCATGTCAAATACTTACTTTGATAAGGAAAATAAGTATTTTTATGTCTAACTCTACACACTCAAATGAACATGGCATTCATGAGCAACAACTCAATCCACTTGAGGTCAGGGCTCAGGTAGTTGTTTGGCAAATCCCTTTCCCACCCTTTTCCTTATAACATAGTTAGGATTATTCCCCATTCACTGGAGGCCACATCCATGCTCACTAATAGGCCCTACTCCAGAGTTCCTATTTGATTGTTTTGGTATTAGTCAAAAGTGTCTATGGTACTGCAGCTCCATCTGTAGTGAGTCCCTGGAGACCTACATGTCCAGTTCTAGTCTTACCTGCTCTGGCAGCATGGAATCATTTAGCGGGACAGCGAGTTCCCTCTCCGTGGGCCATCACAAGTCATGATCCTGTTCAGCAAAGTTGGACTGCTCATGGTAAATGTGGCAGCACCCAGCAGGTGCAGGCTCTCATCCTCATGCAGCATTATAGGCTTGTCCCAGCATTAGGAGCTGCTCCCGCTCCACAAAGATGAAATAAGCCACTCTTCCCTACACTTGGTGGGGGGGCATACATCCTCCACCTCCCATCTGTAGCCCAGTGAGGGTGCTATGTCTCTAGTAATTTCCTTCATGGTGGTGGAGGGAATCAGTCAAGTGCCGGTCTTGGTGTGCAGGCTTGACCCGCCAGTAACAGCTGCAATCTTCTGTTCCAGAAATGACCTGAATGTCTGGTTAGTTCTGGCAGCCCCTTCTTGCATACAGGTTTGCTGCGGTACTTCAGTATAGGAGCAGGCTCCTCCGCTGCGCTAACCCTCACTGCAGCGGCTCCGACAGGCATATAGGTTCGCTGGTAAAGACGGACAAAAGTCTTGATGCTCTTGTAACACATAATTAAATGGTGCCCCTCCCTGCAATACGTGGTCACCTTATTGAAGCGATGCAGGCCTACTATATCCCACACGGTGTTCACTGCTCAGGTCACGGTGGCCCTCTCCTGTAATACAGGCATCATGGGATCACTCCTGCACACAGGCAGTGACGTACTCCGTGCACAGCCATTTACAAACACCTCATAAAGGGAGTACTGGTCCTCACTCCCTCCAAAGCTCTCCTCTTCCGCACAGGACACACTGGTCTTGGCAAGAAGGCAGGCACTGGTGCTCCAGGCTACAAGGAAGGTGATCTTGGGTTTCCCTGGGTGATGTCCCCTCATCCAGCCGGGAGATTAGAGGGGCATTGTCTCCAGTCCTGGTCACAGGCAGAAGTCTTACAACGCTTAT
This sequence comes from Pleurodeles waltl, assembly GCF_031143425.1. NCBI lineage: Eukaryota > Metazoa > Chordata > Amphibia > Caudata > Salamandridae > Pleurodeles > Pleurodeles waltl. The sequence continues at coordinate 340,772,602 of NC_090446.1, forward strand.
CCTTTTCACACAGCACATCTGGCTGCTTGGCATATTACAAATTGTAGGGTCTCACCTTCCCCTACGTATTTATATTTCCAGACACCAAATGTGATGTACGGTCTGAGTTTTTAAAGTTTTATGTGGGAGGTTCTGTTTCTTTTGAAGTGCACATCTTTTTATTCACCTCTTCCCTCCTTATAACGATGTGTGTCACAGCAGGAAAGACTCTGAATTTGATACATCCATTACACAGTTCATGGGACTGATGAGAGTTCACACCTGAATGTCAGTCACAGTGACATATGCATCAAAACGTTAATATGGCCTCCCAGCATTACTTGGCATGATTCCTGTATCAGTCTAATCTCCTTCCTCAGATGTGTCCAGGTCCACACACATACTGCACAGTACTACTCTATCCCCGTACTATACCCCCCATGTACATATACCTCTGGCACAGAGTCACTACTCTTGCGCTGCTCAGCCCTCTATATCTGCCTGATGTAGGTCAAGGGTGAGTTAAACACACAGCAATGGAGCTTTTAAAAAAAGCGACTGAGCCTGTACGCCTCACTCCAGTGATAAAGTGTAAGAATGACCTGTTCACTATTACTAATCACTACACAGCATGCTCTTACCACTTCACAAGTGTTGCTTTACTCTTGATGAAGGCAGTAACCTTCCCCAACTGTGTGAATAGAGCTTTTGGGGACCCCTTCTGGTCCAACAAGACCATAATCCATGGGTCAGGCCTATGTCATGGTGCCACTCATGATCCATATTTATCTATGACAAAAAAACAGCTTAGGGATTCAAACAACAGTACACTTGGGCACTCCGGGCCTGAGTACACATCTTTAAACATGCAGAGGACTTTTCTGTCCCAACGGGGAGTTCTATGAAAGTGAAAGGTAGAAGGCGTGAGGGTTAGTTGGGATGAAAGTGGGAGGTAGGTGGGATGAAAATGAAACAGAGACGAGATGAAAGTAAAATGTAGGTGGAATTAAAGTGCGGGCGGATTTGATGAAAGTAAGAAGGCAACAAATGTATAGGGTAGCTGGGATGAAAGAGAAATGGGGACTGGGTGAAAGTGAGAGGCAGGTGGGATGAAAGTGAGGAGGAGAAGGGATGAAAGTGAGAGAATGATGAGATGAAATGGAGAGGAAGAGGGGATGAAAATAAAAGGCAGATTAAAATAAAGTGAAAGCAATATGAATTGATAAAGATGGGGAAATGGGATGAACCAGAAAGGGATGGGAGTTGAAGGGGGAGTCTGCCTTGTAGAGAATGGATACATGTGACAGTATTGAAATTGGATGTACAGAAACATAGGATATCTAGACAAAACGGGAAAATAGAAAAAAATAGTAAAAACGGGGCACATGGGAGAGCAGCAGCAGATATAACATGTGGTTTACTAGACTGTTCTTTACACAAGGAAACACCGAGCGTCCCGCTGACCCACCCGAGGACCGAGGTCGGCTGTTTCCCTTTCTTGGTTCTAAAAAGATTCCTTTCATCCCTCGGAATCCACACGCTGAACTGAAATCTGTTTCCTTAAACTGATAGCTCATGGGTTTAAATCCTCGAATCATGCTGGCTTTGATTCTTGGACAAGCGAGGCCATTACTTTCTCTCGAAGGCGCCCGTACATAACGTCCCCTCCTTCGACATCCGCCCTCCCTCCGCCACTCCTCGCTTGTAACATTCAACAGAGCTGCCAGGGACCGTGCACCGGGGGTCTTTAATAATACATGACAAGCCCTCCAGCCCCACAGGGGGAGGCGGAAACTTCTTCTTCTTTCTCCCCTCTCTTCTTGCTGCTGCCTTTCCTACCCGTGGGCTTAATCAGGATCAAAGCGTTACAAATCTAGTCAAATGTATTGCAAATTCCATAGATATTTTAAGAGCCTCATCTTGCACCCCTACCTCTTGCAGCCCCCTCCATTCTGCTTCGTTTCCATCTTAAAGTAGAGTTTTTCTTTTCACACATTCGACTGAGAAGTGAAGTAATAAAAGTAGTGAAAAGGGTAAAGACATGGAAAATGGGGAATAGTATGGATTTGTTTCCCACGCTCAATTCCTTAAGCATTAAGAGAGGCCAATATTTTTAGGTCTCCTCTAAACAGTGCCCTCACCCACATCTCTCCTTTTATTATTACCAGTGTTGCTTGACCCCACCAACCCCCCCTTCTTCTGTTGTTGCTTGTGTTATTCGCTCTCACCAGCACTCCGTCCCACTGTTGCCTGTTTTTTTCTGCTGGCCTCCTCATGTACTTGCCCCCACTCCACTCTCCATGTCATATCACTGTACAACATAGCTAAAGCATTGACAAAACCAATACCTAGCAGAAACAACAGCGGCATAACATAGGCCCCTGCAGCCTCCCATAATGAGGCGGGGCAGACCCCTCAGCACACTACCCTAGCCTGTGACCTCCTGAATGAATCCAAAAGGGAGCCCCTCCAAGTAGTTTGCAGGGTGCCCCATTAAGTTTGGTTACGCCACTGGTAGGCGAAACCTATAATCCATATATATAGATAGAATACATATTTTATATATATATATATATATATATATATATATATATATATATATATACAAATATATATATATATATATAATATGTATTCTATAAGAAAAACATTTTTGTTTTGCTAATAACGTTGGCGACATTTGACGAATCTTCACGACATTTTCAAAACTACTTTGCCAGTCATTACAGCTGCAGCCCAGTAAGTTTTGGGGGGATCCAGGAAAAAGGGGGAGTCCCAAAACATGTTTTTCCCATGCAATTTCCCATAGGTGTTTGAGCCTGAACCGCTGAACGGAATTACACCAAATTTGGCAGAAAGCTAGATCTTGGTCCAGAAAGAGTGCTTTTTTAATTTGATGTACATCTCTTCAGTAGTTTTAGACTAATTAAAGACAAAATATTTATGTATATCTAGAGATGCAGAGGATCCACAGATCCACCCGCCAGCCAAAAAGTCTTGATTTCCTGGCTGACAACCTGAGAGGAAAGTTGCGACCGCCATTTTGTGTAGTGGGACTTGTTTCACAGGAAGGAAACATAAAAGTTAAAACTGATAGAAGTGGTCAGGGTAGAGCTGTCCTAACCCGTTGCTACTGACAATGGGGTTCAATGAGGGCCTTGCAAATTCCATAGATATTTTAAGAGCCTCATCTTGCACCCCCACCTCTTGCAGCCCCCTCCATTCTGCTTCGTTTCCATCTTAAAGTAGAGTTTTTCTTTTCACACATTCGACTGAGAAGTGAAGTAATAAAAGTAGTGAAAAGGGCAAAGACATGGAAAATGGGGAATAGTATGGATTTGTTTCCCACGCTCAATTCCTTAAGCATTAAGAGAGGCCAATATTTTTAGGTCTCCTCTAAACAGTGCACTCACTGTTTGTTCAAGGGCTCTTGTTTCTACCAGTGGGCGTAGAGACTGCCTATTGCTTACCATTGGTTGGCTTTATTGTTACTACGATTTGCTTGCTTCTTATTGGTCATCTGCCATAGGATTCTTTTCTCTTTGTGTATTTGTTTCTCCCATGAGCATGGATGCATTCTTTGTGTCCTTTTACTCCTCATTTTGAATGCACCACCTTTTTTTATGTTTACACACTTTATCAAAGTGCGTCTTTTTTCAGCTGCCTTCCAAGTGTACTTCTCCCCTCTGCTTGCTGTCTTCTTGCCACCAATCCTGTCTTGTTATTGTTGCTTGCCACCTCCTGCCCACCCTTCTTCCCTTGTTGTCTATGTTGCTTGCCCCAACCCACCTCCTCCTTCCGTTTTTGTCTGTGTTGCATGCCCTGACCTGCCATCCTCTTCATTTGTTGCCCATTTTGCTTACAGCAACAAACCTCCTTACTTCTGTTGTTGCCTGTGTTGCTTGCCCCACCCACCCCGCTCCTTCCGTTATTGCTTTCACCCAGCACCCCTCTTTCCATTGTTCCTCGTGCCGCTTGCCCTCACCCACATCTCTCCTTTTATTATTACCAGTGTTGCTTGACCCCACCAACCCCCCCTTCTTCTGTTGTTGCTTGTGTTATTCGCTCTCACCAGCACTCCGTCCCACTGTTGCCTGTGTTTTTCTGCTGGCCTCCTCATGTACTTGCCCCCACTCCACTCTCCATGTCATATCACTGTACAACATAGCTAAAGCATTGACAAAACCAATACCTAGCAGAAACAACAGCGGCATAACATAGGCCCCTGCAGCCTCCCATAATGAGGCGGGGCAGACCCCTCAGCACACTACCCTAGCCTGTGACCTCCTGAATGAATCCAAAAGGGAGCCCCTCCAAGTAGTTTGCAGGGTGCCCCATTAAGTTTGGTTACGCCACTGGTAGGCGAAACCTATAATCCATATATATAGATAGAATACATATTTTATATATATATATATATATATATATATATATATATATATACAAATATATATATATATATATAATATGTATTCTATAAGAAAAACATTTTTGTTTTGCTAATAACGTTGGCGACATTTGACGAATCTTCACGACATTTTCAAAACTACTTTGCCAGTCATTACAGCTGCAGCCCAGTAAGTTTTGGGGGGATCCAGGAAAAAGGGGGAGTCCCAAAACATGTTTTTCCCATGCAATTTCCCATAGGTGTTTGAGCCTGAACCGCTGAACGGAATTACACCAAATTTGGCAGAAAGCTAGATCTTGGTCCAGAAAGAGTGCTTTTTTAATTTGATGTACATCTCTTCAGTAGTTTTAGACTAATTAAAGACAAAATATTTATGTATATCTAGAGATGCAGAGGATCCACAGATCCACCCGCCAGCCAAAAAGTCTTGATTTCCTGGCTGACAACCTGAGAGGAAAGTTGCGACCGCCATTTTGTGTAGTGGGACTTGTTTCACAGGAAGGAAACATAAAAGTTAAAACTGATAGAAGTGGTCAGGGTAGAGCTGTCCTAACCCGTTGCTACTGACAATGGGGTTCAATGAGGGCCTTGCAAATTCCATAGATATTTTAAGAGCCTCATCTTGCACCCCCACCTCTTGCAGCCCCCTCCATTCTGCTTCGTTTCCATCTTAAAGTAGAGTTTTTCTTTTCACACATTCGACTGAGAAGTGAAGTAATAAAAGTAGTGAAAAGGGCAAAGACATGGAAAATGGGGAATAGTATGGATTTGTTTCCCACGCTCAATTCCTTAAGCATTAAGAGAGGCCAATATTTTTAGGTCTCCTCTAAACAGTGCACTCACTGTTTGTTCAAGGGCTCTTGTTTCTACCAGTGGGCGTAGAGACTGCCTATTGCTTACCATTGGTTGGCTTTATTGTTACTACGATTTGCTTGCTTCTTATTGGTCATCTGCCATAGGATTCTTTTCTCTTTGAGTATTTGTTTCTCCCATGAGCATGGATGCATTCTTTGTGTCCTTTTACTCCTCATTTTGAATGCACCACCTTTTTTTATGTTTACACACTTTATCAAAGTGCGTCTTTTTTCAGCTGCCTTCCAAGTGTACTTCTCCCCTCTGCTTGCTGTCTTCTTGCCACCAATCCTGTCTTGTTATTGTTGCTTGCCACCTCCTGCCCACCCTTCTTCCCTTGTTGTCTATGTTGCTTGCCCCAACCCACCTCCTCCTTCCGTTTTTGTCTGTGTTGCATGCCCTGACCTGCCATCCTCTTCATTTGTTGCCCATTTTGCTTACAGCAACAAACCTCCTTACTTCTGTTGTTGCCTGTGTTGCTTGCCCCACCCACCCCGCTCCTTCCGTTATTGCTTTCACCCAGCACCCCTCTTTCCATTGTTCCTCGTGCCGCTTGCCCTCACCCACATCTCTCCTTTTATTATTACCAGTGTTGCTTGACCCCACCAACCCCCCCTTCTTCTGTTGTTGCTTGTGTTATTCGCTCTCACCAGCACTCCGTCCCACTGTTGCCTGTGTTTTTCTGCTGGCCTCCTCATGTACTTGCCCCCACTCCACTCTCCATGTCATATCACTGTACAACATAGCTAAAGCATTGACAAAACCAATACCTAGCAGAAACAACAGCGGCATAACATAGGCCCCTGCAGCCTCCCATAATGAGGCGGGGCAGACCCCTCAGCACACTACCCTAGCCTGTGACCTCCTGAATGAATCCAAAAGGGAGCCCCTCCAAGTAGTTTGCAGGGTGCCCCATTAAGTTTGGTTACGCCACTGGTAGGCGAAACCTATAATCCATATATATAGATAGAATACATATTTTATATATATATATATATATATATATATATATATATATATATATATATACAAATATATATATATATATATAATATGTATTCTATAAGAAAAACATTTTTGTTTTGCTAATAACGTTGGCGACATTTGACGAATCTTCACGACATTTTCAAAACTACTTTGCCAGTCATTACAGCTGCAGCCCAGTAAGTTTTGGGGGGATCCAGGAAAAAGGGGGAGTCCCAAAACATGTTTTTCCCATGCAATTTCCCATAGGTGTTTGAGCCTGAACCGCTGAACGGAATTACACCAAATTTGGCAGAAAGCTAGATCTTGGTCCAGAAAGAGTGCTTTTTTAATTTGATGTACATCTCTTCAGTAGTTTTAGACTAATTAAAGACAAAATATTTATGTATATCTAGAGATGCAGAGGATCCACAGATCCACCCGCCAGCCAAAAAGTCTTGATTTCCTGGCTGACAACCTGAGAGGAAAGTTGCGACCGCCATTTTGTGTAGTGGGACTTGTTTCACAGGAAGGAAACATAAAAGTTAAAACTGATAGAAGTGGTCAGGGTAGAGCTGTCCTAACCCGTTGCTACTGACAATGGGGTTCAATGAGGGCCTTGCAAATTCCATAGATATTTTAAGAGCCTCATCTTGCACCCCCACCTCTTGCAGCCCCCTCCATTCTGCTTCGTTTCCATCTTAAAGTAGAGTTTTTCTTTTCACACATTCGACTGAGAAGTGAAGTAATAAAAGTAGTGAAAAGGGCAAAGACATGGAAAATGGGGAATAGTATGGATTTGTTTCCCACGCTCAATTCCTTAAGCATTAAGAGAGGCCAATATTTTTAGGTCTCCTCTAAACAGTGCACTCACTGTTTGTTCAAGGGCTCTTGTTTCTACCAGTGGGCGTAGAGACTGCCTATTGCTTACCATTGGTTGGCTTTATTGTTACTACGATTTGCTTGCTTCTTATTGGTCATCTGCCATAGGATTCTTTTCTCTTTGAGTATTTGTTTCTCCCATGAGCATGGATGCATTCTTTGTGTCCTTTTACTCCTCATTTTGAATGCACCACCTTTTTTTATGTTTACACACTTTATCAAAGTGCGTCTTTTTTCAGCTGCCTTCCAAGTGTACTTCTCCCCTCTGCTTGCTGTCTTCTTGCCACCAATCCTGTCTTGTTATTGTTGCTTGCCACCTCCTGCCCACCCTTCTTCCCTTGTTGTCTATGTTGCTTGCCCCAACCCACCTCCTCCTTCCGTTTTTGTCTGTGTTGCATGCCCTGACCTGCCATCCTCTTCATTTGTTGCCCATTTTGCTTACAGCAACAAACCTCCTTACTTCTGTTGTTGCCTGTGTTGCTTGCCCCACCCACCCCGCTCCTTCCGTTATTGCTTTCACCCAGCACCCCTCTTTCCATTGTTCCTCGTGCCGCTTGCCCTCACCCACATCTCTCCTTTTATTATTACCAGTGTTGCTTGACCCCACCAACCCCCCCTTCTTCTGTTGTTGCTTGTGTTATTCGCTCTCACCAGCACTCCGTCCCACTGTTGCCTGTGTTTTTCTGCTGGCCTCCTCATGTACTTGCCCCCACTCCACTCTCCATGTCATATCACTGTACAACATAGCTAAAGCATTGACAAAACCAATACCTAGCAGAAACAACAGCGGCATAACATAGGCCCCTGCAGCCTCCCATAATGAGGCGGGGCAGACCCCTCAGCACACTACCCTAGCCTGTGACCTCCTGAATGAATCCAAAAGGGAGCCCCTCCAAGTAGTTTGCAGGGTGCCCCATTAAGTTTGGTTACGCCACTGGTAGGCGAAACCTATAATCCATATATATAGATAGAATACATATTTTATATATATATATATATATATATATATATATATATATATATATATATATATATATATATATATAATATGTATTCTATAAGAAAAACATTTTTGTTTTGCTAATAACGTTGGCGACATTTGACGAATCTTCACGACATTTTCAAAACTACTTTGCCAGTCATTACAGCTGCAGCCCAGTAAGTTTTGGGGGGATCCAGGAAAAAGGGGGAGTCCCAAAACATGTTTTTCCCATGCAATTTCCCATAGGTGTTTGAGCCTGAACCGCTGAACGGAATTACACCAAATTTGGCAGAAAGCTAGATCTTGGTCCAGAAAGAGTGCTTTTTTAATTTGATGTACATCTCTTCAGTAGTTTTAGACTAATTAAAGACAAAATATTTATGTATATCTAGAGATGCAGAGGATCCACAGATCCACCCGCCAGCCAAAAAGTCTTGATTTCCTGGCTGACAACCTGAGAGGAAAGTTGCGACCGCCATTTTGTGTAGTGGGACTTGTTTCACAGGAAGGAAACATAAAAGTTAAAACTGATAGAAGTGGTCAGGGTAGAGCTGTCCTAACCCGTTGCTACTGACAATGGGGTTCAATGAGGGCCTTGCAAATTCCATAGATATTTTAAGAGCCTCATCTTGCACCCCCACCTCTTGCAGCCCCCTCCATTCTGCTTCGTTTCCATCTTAAAGTAGAGTTTTTCTTTTCACACATTCGACTGAGAAGTGAAGTAATAAAAGTAGTGAAAAGGGCAAAGACATGGAAAATGGGGAATAGTATGGATTTGTTTCCCACGCTCAATTCCTTAAGCATTAAGAGAGGCCAATATTTTTAGGTCTCCTCTAAACAGTGCACTCACTGTTTGTTCAAGGGCTCTTGTTTCTACCAGTGGGCGTAGAGACTGCCTATTGCTTACCATTGGTTGGCTTTATTGTTACTACGATTTGCTTGCTTCTTATTGGTCATCTGCCATAGGATTCTTTTCTCTTTGTGTATTTGTTTCTCCCATGAGCATGGATGCATTCTTTGTGTCCTTTTACTCCTCATTTTGAATGCACCACCTTTTTTTATGTTTACACACTTTATCAAAGTGCGTCTTTTTTCAGCTGCCTTCCAAGTGTACTTCTCCCCTCTGCTTGCTGTCTTCTTGCCACCAATCCTGTCTTGTTATTGTTGCTTGCCACCTCCTGCCCACCCTTCTTCCCTTGTTGTCTATGTTGCTTGCCCCAACCCACCTCCTCCTTCCGTTTTTGTCTGTGTTGCATGCCCTGACCTGCCATCCTCTTCATTTGTTGCCCATTTTGCTTACAGCAACAAACCTCCTTACTTCTGTTGTTGCCTGTGTTGCTTGCCCCACCCACCCCGCTCCTTCCGTTATTGCTTTCACCCAGCACCCCTCTTTCCATTGTTCCTCATGCCGCTTGCCCTCACCCACATCTCTCCTTTTATTATTACCAGTGTTGCTTGACCCCACCAACCCCCCCTTCTTCTGTTGTTGCTTGTGTTATTCGCTCTCACCAGCACTCCGTCCCACTGTTGCCTGTGTTTTTCTGCTGGCCTCCTCATGTACTTGCCCCCACTCCACTCTCCATGTCATATCACTGTACAACATAGCTAAAGCATTGACAAAACCAATACCTAGCAGAAACAACAGCGGCATAACATAGGCCCCTGCAGCCTCCCATAATGAGGCGGGGCAGACCCCTCAGCACACTACCCTAGCCTGTGACCTCCTGAATTAATCCAAAAGGGAGGCCCTCCAAGTAGTTTGCAGGGTGCCCCATTAAGTTTGGTTACGCCACTGGTAGGCGAAACCTATAATCCACATATATAGATAGAATACATATTTTATCTATATATATATATATATATATATATATATATATATATATATATATATATATAAATATATTATATGTATTCTATAAGAAAAACATTTTTGTTTTGCTAATAACGTTGGCGACATTTGACGAATCTTCACGACATTTTCAAAACTACTTTGCCAGTCATTACAGCTGCAGCCCAGTAAGTTTTGGGGGGATCCAGGAAAAAGGGGGAGTCCCAAAACATGTTTTTCCCATGCAATTTCCCATAGGTGTTTGAGCCTGAACCGCTGAACGGAATTACACCAAATTTGGCAGAAAGCTAGATCTTGGTCCAGAAAGAGTGCTTTTTTAATTTGATGTACATCTCTTCAGTAGTTTTAGACTAATTAAAGACAAAATATTTATGTATATCTAGAGATGCAGAGGATCCACAGATCCACCCGCCACCCACAAAGTCTTGATTTCCTGGCTGACAACCTGAGAGGAAAGTTGCGACCGCCATTTTGTGTAGTGGGACTTGTTTCACAGGAAGGAAACATAAAAGTTAAAACTGATAGAAGTGGTCAGGGTAGAGCTGTCCTAACCCGTTGCTACTGACAATGGGGTTCAATGAGGGCCTTGCAAATTCCATAGATATTTTAAGAGCCTCATCTTGCACCCCCACCTCTTGCAGCCCCCTCCATTCTGCTTCGTTTCCATCTTAAAGTAGAGTTTTTCTTTTCACACATTCGACTGAGAAGTGAAGTAATAAAAGTAGTGAAAAGGGCAAAGACATGGAAAATGGGGAATAGTATGGATTTGTTTCCCACGCTCAATTCCTTAAGCATTAAGAGAGGCCAATATTTTTAGGTCTCCTCTAAACAGTGCACTCACTGTTTGTTCAAGGGCTCTTGTTTCTACCAGTGGGCGTAGAGACTGCCTATTGCTTACCATTGGTTGGCTTTATTGTTACTACGATTTGCTTGCTTCTTATTGGTCATCTGCCATAGGATTCTTTTCTCTTTGAGTATTTGTTTCTCCCATGAGCATGGATGCATTCTTTGTGTCCTTTTACTCCTCATTTTGAATGCACCACCTTTTTTTATGTTTACACACTTTATCAAAGTGCGTCTTTTTTCAGCTGCCTTCCAAGTGTACTTCTCCCCTCTGCTTGCTGTCTTCTTGCCACCAATCCTGTCTTGTTATTGTTGCTTGCCACCTCCTGCCCACCCTTCTTCCCTTGTTGTCTATGTTGCTTGCCCCAACCCACCTCCTCCTTCCGTTTTTGTCTGTGTTGCATGCCCTGACCTGCCATCCTCTTCATTTGTTGCCCATTTTGCTTACAGCAACAAACCTCCTTACTTCTGTTGTTGCCTGTGTTGCTTGCCCCACCCACCCCGCTCCTTCCGTTATTGCTTTCACCCAGCACCCCTCTTTCCATTGTTCCTCGTGCCGCTTGCCCTCACCCACATCTCTCCTTTTATTATTACCAGTGTTGCTTGACCCCACCAACCCCCCCTTCTTCTGTTGTTGCTTGTGTTATTCGCTCTCACCAGCACTCCGTCCCACTGTTGCCTGTGTTTTTCTGCTGGCCTCCTCATGTACTTGCCCCCACTCCACTCTCCATGTCATATCACTGTACAACATAGCTAAAGCATTGACAAAACCAATACCTAGCAGAAACAACAGCGGCATAACATAGGCCCCTGCAGCCTCCCATAATGAGGCGGGGCAGACCCCTCAGCACACTACCCTAGCCTGTGACCTCCTGAATGAATCCAAAAGGGAGCCCCTCCAAGTAGTTTGCAGGGTGCCCCATTAAGTTTGGTTACGCCACTGGTAGGCGAAACCTATAATCCATATATATAGATAGAATACATATTTTATATATATATATATATATATATATATATATATATATATATATATATATATATATATATAATATGTATTCTATAAGAAAAACATTTTTGTTTTGCTAATAACGTTGGCGACATTTGACGAATCTTCACGACATTTTCAAAACTACTTTGCCAGTCATTACAGCTGCAGCCCAGTAAGTTTTGGGGGGATCCAGGAAAAAGGGGGAGTCCCAAAACATGTTTTTCCCATGCAATTTCCCATAGGTGTTTGAGCCTGAACCGCTGAACGGAATTACACCAAATTTGGCAGAAAGCTAGATCTTGGTCCAGAAAGAGTGCTTTTTTAATTTGATGTACATCTCTTCAGTAGTTTTAGACTAATTAAAGACAAAATATTTATGTATATCTAGAGATGCAGAGGATCCACAGATCCACCCGCCAGCCAAAAAGTCTTGATTTCCTGGCTGACAACCTGAGAGGAAAGTTGCGACCGCCATTTTGTGTAGTGGGACTTGTTTCACAGGAAGGAAACATAAAAGTTAAAACTGATAGAAGTGGTCAGGGTAGAGCTGTCCTAACCCGTTGCTACTGACAATGGGGTTCAATGAGGGCCTTGCAAATTCCATAGATATTTTAAGAGCCTCATCTTGCACCCCCACCTCTTGCAGCCCCCTCCATTCTGCTTCGTTTCCATCTTAAAGTAGAGTTTTTCTTTTCACACATTCGACTGAGAAGTGAAGTAATAAAAGTAGTGAAAAGGGCAAAGACATGGAAAATGGGGAATAGTATGGATTTGTTTCCCACGCTCAATTCCTTAAGCATTAAGAGAGGCCAATATTTTTAGGTCTCCTCTAAACAGTGCACTCACTGTTTGTTCAAGGGCTCTTGTTTCTACCAGTGGGCGTAGAGACTGCCTATTGCTTACCATTGGTTGGCTTTATTGTTACTACGATTTGCTTGCTTCTTATTGGTCATCTGCCATAGGATTCTTTTCTCTTTGTGTATTTGTTTCTCCCATGAGCATGGATGCATTCTTTGTGTCCTTTTACTCCTCATTTTGAATGCACCACCTTTTTTTATGTTTACACACTTTATCAAAGTGCGTCTTTTTTCAGCTGCCTTCCAAGTGTACTTCTCCCCTCTGCTTGCTGTCTTCTTGCCACCAATCCTGTCTTGTTATTGTTGCTTGCCACCTCCTGCCCACCCTTCTTCCCTTGTTGTCTATGTTGCTTGCCCCAACCCACCTCCTCCTTCCGTTTTTGTCTGTGTTGCATGCCCTGACCTGCCATCCTCTTCATTTGTTGCCCATTTTGCTTACAGCAACAAACCTCCTTACTTCTGTTGTTGCCTGTGTTGCTTGCCCCACCCACCCCGCTCCTTCCGTTATTGCTTTCACCCAGCACCCCTCTTTCCATTGTTCCTCATGCCGCTTGCCCTCACCCACATCTCTCCTTTTATTATTACCAGTGTTGCTTGACCCCACCAACCCCCCCTTCTTCTGTTGTTGCTTGTGTTATTCGCTCTCACCAGCACTCCGTCCCACTGTTGCCTGTGTTTTTCTGCTGGCCTCCTCATGTACTTGCCCCCACTCCACTCTCCATGTCATATCACTGTACAACATAGCTAAAGCATTGACAAAACCAATACCTAGCAGAAACAACAGCGGCATAACATAGGCCCCTGCAGCCTCCCATAATGAGGCGGGGCAGACCCCTCAGCACACTACCCTAGCCTGTGACCTCCTGAATTAATCCAAAAGGGAGGCCCTCCAAGTAGTTTGCAGGGTGCCCCATTAAGTTTGGTTACGCCACTGGTAGGCGAAACCTATAATCCACATATATAGATAGAATACATATTTTATCTATATATATATATATATATATATATATATATATATATATATATATATATAAATATATTATATGTATTCTATAAGAAAAACATTTTTGTTTTGCTAATAACGTTGGCGACATTTGACGAATCTTCACGACATTTTCAAAACTACTTTGCCAGTCATTACAGCTGCAGCCCAGTAAGTTTTGGGGGGATCCAGGAAAAAGGGGGAGTCCCAAAACATGTTTTTCCCATGCAATTTCCCATAGGTGTTTGAGCCTGAACCGCTGAACGGAATTACACCAAATTTGGCAGAAAGCTAGATCTTGGTCCAGAAAGAGTGCTTTTTTAATTTGATGTACATCTCTTCAGTAGTTTTAGACTAATTAAAGACAAAATATTTATGTATATCTAGAGATGCAGAGGATCCACAGATCCACCCGCCACCCACAAAGTCTTGATTTCCTGGCTGACAACCTGAGAGGAAAGTTGCGACCGCCATTTTGTGTAGTGGGACTTGTTTCACAGGAAGGAAACATAAAAGTTAAAACTGATAGAAGTGGTCAGGGTAGAGCTGTCCTAACCCGTTGCTACTGACAATGGGGTTCAATGAGGGACGCATCTGGAGGAAGAAATTGTGTAAAAATTGTTTTTTTACATTTGTGAGGATTTGCGGTGGTGCTCAGGTCAGCCCCTGTGTGGTTCGTGGTGGATCTGCGAATCCAGACCCCAATTTCAAAAACACATACACCCACTCACAGACCCAAAGAACCACTACCACACCCACTTTCACATACATTCAAGCACTCACACACCAACAAACTACTCCATGCCCATTCACAGACCCATAAAACCACTCACACACCAACTTACACACCCACGCACACACCCACTTACACATTGAAGTACAATTTATATTTAAAAACTGTGAAAGTCACTAAAAGACTAAAGCTTACAGGGGCGTTATAGTTAGGGAACAGCATTAAAAAAACATAGAAATTCACTGAAGAAAACAAAGGTTTCAAGGACGTTTTAGTTAGAAAATAGAATTTAAAAATCTTAGAAATTCACTAAAAAACAAAGGTTACATGGATGTTATAGTAAGGTTCATTTAGGAAATGCATGTTATATCAGAATAGAAATTGCAAATAGTAAACCACTATTTGTTATTTCCTATTCTGGGAATTGCAAATTGTGATTCCTTAAAGGGGATTGTGCAAAAGACAACTCCAGTTTGCATTTCTTAACTGCCAGAAATAGCGATTCGGACCATTAGGAAATGCAAACAGGCTTCCTACATCTGACCCTTAGTTTCAAATATTTTTTCACAAGTTATATTTAATATTGTATTTCCGAAGGATGGTAGATTTTTTCCAGGATGTGTTTCTCTATTTTTCACATGTAGAATATTACAATTGTACAACAGTGTTTTGTAACAGGCCACAATTGTGATTTCTGGAGTTGGGGCTTTAGGCAGTGCAAGCTTTTCACAGTGACTGTCTATAGGCTAAAAATGTGCTTGGAATACATGGTCATCCACTCCTTGGCCTCTCTGCAGAGCGCACAAAGGATGCTGACGTATGAATGTTGCCATTGTGTTTCTGTGCAAATGTTGGGAAAAGAGGTGCACAGTTGTCACAATACTGGCAAGGCAAAAATAAGAAAGGCAGGATTTACAAGTGAGTGAGTACACTGTGCATTTAGAGATGAAGAATTAAAGGAGATGTGATGAAACTCATTCAGGGGAGAGTGAAAAGAGGGTGCTGAAGAGGAAAGAGATGAGGTGCAAGATCTGCAGCTGGACAAGATGTGGAGAGAATATGACATGCATGTCTAACAGAATGGGCATAACATGAGTGATTGAGACATTATGCAGACCATGAGTGATTGAGACATTATGCAGACCGCTACCTTTTCCACCTTCCTCAGTAATGTTTAATTCAGTCTCACAATTTCAAAATGTAAACATTTTCAATCATATTTATTTAAACCAAAATCATGTTTTGCTACTAATTTATGTACACAAAGTCAATGGTCGGTTTTAGATGTATGTCAGTTGTTCTGTTATAAATCTGGATTCAATAACACAAATGTTAGAGAGGAACTGTAATACTGGTTGGGTGGCACACTGTGGAAAAACCCCAGAAATATGGTTTATGTGCTTAAGCCGTACTCCTAATTACGTAGTCCATGCACCTTTTAGAGACGCCCACTTTTTTAAATAAATGTTTGTGAGAAAAAACATAAGTGCTGGTTCCTAAGAGTAAGTGCCTGTGGCCCCTACTGGCAACCCATGGCTCAAATTAAGCACTAAAAGTAACAGTAAAAAGAGTCAAACAGCTACAAAACACTAAGGGGCAGATCTTTTTTAAGAAAAGTGGTGCAGTACCTAATGCAGTGCCACTTTCCTTGCACCCCTTAGCACCCCCTACCACCACCATGTGTGCGTCGTATTTAAAATATGGCGCAGGGTAGGGAGCAAAGGCGTCATTTTTTGTGCTATTGATATACTCTCCAGGAGTAGTCAAAAATCTCCTGCAGAGCATATAGGGCTTCGTTATAAATAATGGTATGCCCCCTTTTAAAGCCTGCTCTGAGCAGGTGTTAAAAGTGCCAAAAAAAACATGGCACAAGGAAATCTGTAAGGCTTCCTGGCACCAGTTTTTCAGCCCACCTAATTGGGTAAACTACCCCCTTTATACATTATGCCTGGTGCAGGCATGATGTGGTGCAAGGGTTTGCAAAGTGGGGCAATGCATGCATTGCACCACTTTGTAAATATGGCGCTAGAAAAATGCCACTTTAGGGCCACGTAAGAGTAGAAAAAATGGTGCTATGGAGACTTCATGGAGGTGCTAAGGTGGCACTAGGGGCTCTTAAATCTGCCCCTGATTTTAGAAGAAAAATACGTCGCTTAATAAAACGCAGTTTCATCAGAATTCAGAAATATGGATTTAGTGCATACACCAGAAATGCTGCACGGTTTCTAAAATTGAACGAAAAATGGTTATACAACCCTGTATGATGAATTTAATACTACTGGTCATCATTTACATCCACCAACGCTTCCGATGAGGCCTTTCGGCTCTCTAACCCCTTCAGTGACAAGGCTCTGGCACTAGAGGGTATCTCCCCCATTAGCTGATTGAGGGGGCTTAGTACAAGGCAGGCCCTCCATTTCTCTGTGGAGAAAGTAGTAGTTGTAAATGCAGAGGGATATTAGATCTTAAGTCGGTGAATAAAACAATCAGATCCATCAAAGCCATCCCCACCCTCTGGCCCCCTCCCTCGCACCGGCTCCCCTCATAACTCAAGGCCTGTCATGTCCTCAGTGTGCATGGAGGCCGCGGTGGCGGCGGTGACGAACTGCACACGTATTCTGCTAAATCCATTCTGGCAGCTCTAGTCATATATTTTCAGCGCCAAGTCACATAATTTTACTCCAGCTCATTTGACTCCAGGCTACAAAGCTATTCCAAAAAACAAAGGGACGGTGTTTGAATAATGAATACTAATAAATTGAGTGCCGAGGCCCTCGGAGAGAGGGGGAGGCTGCATGGCGCGTGATGTAGGTACCGGTAAAAGAGAGAGTGCCCTGGAAAATAACTGACGGTACCTATGCCCTCACACTGCGCTGTCGGACTGGTCATTTGAGAATGAAAGAGTTTACTCAGCTCATACTTTGATTAACTGACTAGCCAATGGTGCAAAGAAAGATAGACCATGACTGAGGGCTCCCTTAAGAACAATCGAAGCGGATGGTACCAGGACAGTTGCTAACACTAGTCAAATTACACGAATCAAACATTTCTGCTGACAATACTGAAGTCATTTTTAATGTACACCTCTGACGTAAAGGAAGCGATCATGTAGTCTTTGGGCTAGAGCTGCTACCCTTGGAACAAATCGTAGTCTCTTCTCAACCTCCTTTGATTCTGGACGAATCACATAATATCCCCGCACCTAAAGAAAAAAAAGGCAATCGATTTGGTTTCCATCGCCAACCTTTTACTGTTGTCATTGTTTTTGTAAAACGCACGAGTAAGCTGCCGGCCCCACAACAATCTAATTTAAAACACCGACTAAAAGCAAAAACATTTTTTTGTCTAAAAAAGTACATTGCCTTTGTAGTCCCTGACACTTACAGGAACTGCTTTGTGGGTTGATGTACTTCTTGTGAGAGGTCTGAACGCTGGCGCTCACAGTGACTTTGGCCAAAGGCTGAAGTGGGCAGAATGAATGCCCCATGCTGTAAGCTCTAATGAGCACAAGAACAACGTGAATGGCAGAATGACAGACACATCGATCAAGAAGGCTGACTGAAAGCACCTATAATTTACTATATTAGTAACATAATGCTAGTAAAATTAAAACGTTTGGGCTAACACCAGACCTAATAATTTCAGTAAAATGAAATGGCACTGACTGACCTAAGACCTAAAATTACGCGTAACGTACTGAAGTTCAGTTCTAAAGTGCTCTAATGCCGTTAGGCCAATTTCGCGTTGTTAAAAGGAAACAAAAAGATTAACGCTTTATAAAGTATTATATTTGTAGTGGCCTATCACATATTTTGCCTTTGCACTTAAAAAAAATTCACAACACAAATATAAATGTAGCAAAAATAACAGGAAACACAGAAGTCTCTATCTCAAATTGTTTTTTGAGTTATCCCTCTTACAATGCAGAGTCAAGACTATGGGTGTATCAGTTATATTCCACTATCTAGAAACAGTGAAACAAATCGACTGATGTTGTCTTATTTGAAGTATGTGTCGTTTGTATGGTAAATTACCATATCAAGCAAATACAATGGATCCCAAAGGTTAATTGGAGACTCCTGCCTAGCTCACTCACACTGATTTTTCTTTGCACTGAATGAAAGTACTTTATAAACAGGATTGGTAGTGAACATACAATGTTGACATTTTGAATGAATGCTTTGGAATTATGGCATAATTTCTATTTATTCTAATGGTGCTATTTTCACTACATTGATAAAGCGTAACTTGAGCCTGTGTTTTTAGTCTTTAGATTTTCATAAGATAACACAAGAAACAACAGTCACAGTACAGCAAGTATTATGTAAATCAGACACCTAGCGTAATATTGAATGGACAGGACAGTTCCCACAAAACAACACCTACAATAACTCATGGCCAGCCATACCAGTTGTCCAAGGGCGTTCATGTGAATGAGTATGTCGACTGTGGAGGAGACACAGTTCCAGCCAAGCATTTCAGATAGGAGCGTAACGGGTCCCACATGTCTTGGGGGCTTGTCGCCGTGTATACTTCGCAGGAGTATGTCATGTCCTTTAGCCATTTGTCCAAAGTGGGTGGTCTCTTCTGCATCCAAACCATTGCCTCTTGTCGCTTGGCCAGGACTAACATCATGGATGACAGGTCGCAAATCGATGGAGGGAGTTGTGATGTGTCTATTAGGAGTGCCACCTGAGGAGAGGGGGCCAACACCATCTCTCCTATATTAACCAGCATGTCAAATATTCATTGCCAATATACCAGAATACCAGAACGTTAGGGCATTGCCATGCAATGTGTAAAAAAAAAAAACTTGTAATTGGAAGGCCACAACATTTGCGTACTTCTTGAAATTTGTGTAATAATACTGGTGTACATACTTAAACTTAGTTTGCTTAAAATGCATTCATTTGTGCTTATGATTGAATGGCAGTTCCTTCACCTGAGAGCAGCAATACAACCATGTTTTAGCAGAGAGCTGTTGTCCCAGGGATTCCTCCCATTTTCATTTAGCTCATAGCATAGAATCTGTGGTGCAGGATGAAAGCGTTATAAAATTATATGTGGTGGCCTGCTTCTGCACATTGTATAAAGGCGGTGAACATGGTCATCTCAGGCAGTGATTTGGAAGAATTTGCAATTGTGGTTTTGGCCACCATGTGGAGTCTATGATAAAATAACACTGTCAGTTGTGTATCAGTTCCCCAGTAACGGAAACTCCATAGTGACATAGAGGGGGTCCCCTTCGAAAATGTCACTGAGTGCATGCATCCCCTTCTGATGTAATAGTTTCTTCATTATTTTTAGTTTAGTTGATGGGAGCAGAGAATTATTCATATGGGGCGATAGGTATAAATATGGCATATCAATGGTCAACATTTGTGCTACGTCCCACTAAGCACAGCAGGTCATGTGACCACGCTGAAATCAGCCCTGTCTAATGCCAAGCAACCCCAGTAGTGACTTGGAGGGGATGTTGGCCCTTTTCACCTTTGTGCACTGGTGCTATTTGAGCTCAGGCCCGATATATTAGACAATGCACCTGTTCCACAAGGAGTAAGCATAAGAGTCTGGAACCTCCAGCCCTCTGGCCCGCATGGGTCACATGAGCACCTCCCAGCGAATTTTAGGCTGCTCACCACCCTCATATCAATCTAAGGAGGACCTGTCAGAATTGGATTTACACAGCCGTCTGTGTTGGGATGTTAGCAAACAGGTGAAGAAACTTTAGCAATACTACCATCTTCAATAGGAATACCTGTCCCATCATACAAAGTGGTAGGTGGATCCAGCAGTTGAGATGCATTGTCAACTACTTCATTGCTGTTCTGAAGTTTTGTCTGATCATCTCATTGAATTTGCTGGTCACCCACACACCCAGATATTTAACTCCATCTGGGCTCCAGTCTAGTGGATAATCCATGGCCAGAGCACAATCAAAGTCTGTAAGAGGGAATACCTCAGATTTTGTCCAGTTGATTTGCAACCATGAGTGACCCTTGAAGCATATGATCTCACAGAAAAAGGGAGATAGATGCTCAGGCTGGTGGACAGAGGCTCACATAATCAGTGTATAAGAAAATCAGCTTAGAGCTATTCCCTTTGTCAATGTCCTGAGTGTAGATCCTGAATGAAACAAGCTAGAGGTTCAATGGCAAGTGTAAAGATTAGACAACCTTCCTGAGTGCCTCTACCAATAGTGATAGTGTTGGAGTATCTTT
This sequence comes from Pleurodeles waltl, assembly GCF_031143425.1. NCBI lineage: Eukaryota > Metazoa > Chordata > Amphibia > Caudata > Salamandridae > Pleurodeles > Pleurodeles waltl. The sequence goes on from NC_090446.1 coordinate 340,793,141, forward strand.
TATTGACCCTGATTCTGGCTTTAGGGGTGGTGTGTAATAAATCAATGAGCTTCTGAAAATAGCTGTCAAAGAACAAACACTGAAGCACCTTCCTCGTAAATAGCCACTCCATAAAAATCAAACACGTTTTCAGTGTCCAAAATGACCACTATTGATAATAATTCTGAGTCTCCCCTATGGAGGATCAGCTTTCTCAAATTAAAGCCTGTAGATCTTCAAGGCATGAACCTTGCCTGTTCCTCCCGGACCAGGAATTGCACGAGTGGCTGGAGATATTGTGCCAATATTTTGGCAAGCATTTTACTGTCCGTACTTAATAGAGACAGTGGCCTGTAAGATGCACATTGTTTGGTATCTTTGTTTAAGTTTCAGCAAAACAGTTATCACTGCGTCATTCATAGTGGGGGTAAGCTGCTCCTAACTATTGCAGAAATATCAGTCTTTCAGGGATGGGGAGCCAACAAGTCAATGTGGTCTTTATAGAATTCTACTGGCAGCCCATAACTACCTGGAGCCTTACCACTGGTGAGGCACACTGTTGCCTTTGTAATATCTTCTATAGTTAGTGAGTATTAGACCTGACAGCTTTAGGGTGGTCAGCCCCCAACCTTTTTGCCTACCCTCCTTCACTTTCTGACACTGTTTTTGCTAGTTTCAGGACTCTGCACACTTTGCCACTGCTAACCAGAGCTAAAGTGCATATGTTCTCTCTCTTAAACAGGGTAACATTAGCTCACACCCAATTGTCATATTTGATTTACTTATACGTCCCTAGTAAGGTGCATTACATGTACCCAGGGCCCATAAATTAAATGCTAATAGTAGGCCTGGAGCACTGATTGTGCCACCCACACAAGTAGCCCCTTGACAATGTCTCAAGTCTGCCATTGCAAGGCCTGTGTGTGCAATCTCACTGCCACTTCGACTTGGTATTTAATAGTACTTGCCAAGCCTTAACCTCCCCCTTTTCTATATATACATCACCCCTAAGGTAGGCCCTAGGTAACCCATTGGGCCGGGTACTATGTAAGTAAAAGGCAGGACATGCACATATGTGTTTTATATGTCCTGGTCGTGAAAAAACTCCTAAATTACTGTGGGGCCAGTTCCTTTCATAGAGTAGCATAAGGACTGCCCTTATATACTTTGTGAGTGGTAGATTCTGATCTGAAAGGGGTAACAAGGTTATATTTAGTATGGCCAGAGTGGTAATAGAAAATCCTACTTATTGGTGAGGTTAGATTTGATATTACTATATTAGAAATGTGGGCATTTCTCCCCACTTGAAACCATCTGTGCCTTACAGCCTGTCTCCAGTCAACATCTGGTCTGTGCTGGTTGACAGCTCTCTTGCGCATTTCACACAGACAACCACAAACACAGGTACCTCAGTCACATCTGCATTCATCTGCATACTGAATGGGTCTTCCGGGGCTGGTCGGGTGGATGGCCTGACACTTACATTTCAAAGGCCAGTGGGCTGCCTTTACACAAAGGACTGATAACCTCCACAGGGACCCTGGTAGAAAGGAATGGGCTGAAAGGGGAAGTTGTGCACTTCAAAACCCCTCTTTGAAGTCTACCCCACTTCAAAGGCATTTTTGAGTATATAAACTGGATCTCTAACTCCACCAACAGAGACACTCCTAGACCTGCATGTGAACTCTGTCAGAAGACATGCCTGGTTGCTCAAATGACTTTCTGGACTGCTTTGCTGAGAAGGACTGCTGTTCTGCTGTTGCCCTGTTGCCCTGCTGCCCTGCTGGCCTCTGACTGTGTTGGAAGCACTCTGCCTTCCCCCCTCAAAAGTGGTCTCCAAAGGCTTGATTGAGCTTGCCTCCTGTACCGAAGTCTATGGGACAGCATAGCTTTTTGGTAGTTGCAGACTCCAGAATGACTTCAGCAACTCCAGCAATGCCACAGCCTGCTCGCGCTCTGTGGACCTTGCTGCATGCAACGACCGTGGCCTGCAAAGGAAGTTCTACGTTGCTGCGACTCTGCTGAGGTCACTCAGGATCATCGCAACACTGCAAAGTTGACACATCACATCCTGACGGACCAGGACCAGCGACCCTGCCGGGTCACAAGGAATCGACGCATCGCAGATGACGCCACATCATATCCCTCTGCATCCAGATGGAACTGAAGCTTCACCTCCACCTGCTTCGCAGCACGGAACCAACACCTCTTTCCTCGGAAGCCATAAGGGACTGACGCCACACCGGCTCTAGCAGCGCCACTTTCCATCTCCGTGTGACATCTGTTGTTTGTTTTCAATAGTTACTGTACCTGGGGGTCCGTGTGACTCCACGGCCCGCACCAATGGTGTTGGATTGTTGGAAACAACTCCGTTAACGATGCTGTGATAGCCCCAGTTGGAGCTATTGTGTTATCTAGGTGCTTTAGTTGGATTTAGGGGGTCATTACGACCTCGGCGGTCTTTTTGCAAGACTGCCAAGGGACCACCATGCGGAAGACCGCCTGTGCAGGCGGTTTGCCGCTCGGCGTAATATGACTGTTGGCTGCTCTCCGTCGTTATTCCGACGGAGAGCCGCCAACAGCCATAGTGACGGGCGGTGGGGAAGTGGAGGTTGCTCCACCTCCACCGCCAAGTCAACAGAACACCGCCCACCGAATCACGTCCTGTGATTCGGCGCAGCGGTGTTCTGTTGGCGGAGCTGCCCCCATGGCTCCCGTCCTCTCCCGGAGGATCGACGGACCAGGTAAGTCGATCATCCGTTAGGGGAGGGGGATGGGGGGGTGTTCGGTGTTGTGTGCGTGCATGGGGGTGTGCGTGTGTGTATGTAGAGGGGGGGTGTGCGTGTATGCTTGCGGGGTTGTTGTGTGTATGGGAATGAGTGCGTGTATGTCTGTATGGATGTGTGTGTGCATGTTTGGATGTGGGTGTGCGTGTATGACTGTGTGTGTGGATGTAGCCATGTATGTCGGGGTGTGTGCGTGTGTGTGTGTTGGTGGTGCCTGCATGCGTGTCGGGTGTGTATGAGTTATGTTATGTTGGGGGTCAGGGTGGGGAGGGGGGCCCTGCCCCCTTTGGGGGGTGGCAGGGGTGGTGGGGGGTGTAGGTGAGGTAGTCGGGGTGGGGGAGACCCCTATCAGTGCCAGGGAAGGAATTCCCTGGCACTGATAGTGCTCACGCCATGGATTTCATGGCGGTTCAAACCGCTGGAAATCCACGGCGGTAAGCCGGGTCCAAATATCGCTAGCGGTATACTGACAGCCGCCGGGCTGGAGACCCAGGTCTCCAGCCCGTTGGTCGTCTCCGCCCTGGTGGGTGGGACGGAAAACCGGCGGATGACCATGGTGGTAACCGCCATGGTCATAATACACCAAGGTAAGACCGCCAGCCTGTTGGCGGTCTTACCGCCGGTTTTACGCCATCCGCCAGGGTTGTAATGACCCCCTTAATCTTAAAAATTCATAATTTGGCTTAAGTACATTGAATTTTTATTGTTTCAACTGTATTTTATTCATATAAATATTCTCTATTTTTCTAAACCTGTGTGTTGTCATTTTGTAGTGTTTTCACTGTGTTATTGTATAAATTCTGCACAAATACTTTACACATTGCCATCTAAGTTAAGACTGACTGCTCAGTACCAGGCTACCAGAGGGTTGGCACAGGATAATTTGGATTGTGTTGCAATTTACCCTGTCTAGGACTGTGGTCTGGTCCCTACTTGGACAAGGGTGTATACCTTTGCCAACTAGAGACCCCATTCCTAACAGTGAGGAGTTAAACTGTTCCAAACATCACGTTCTATCCAGGCTAATGCTATCTGGTCCATATATCTGGCAATAGTAGCAGCATCCAACTGTGTCTCAGAGGTGTAGAGCCGTTCATAGTACCTCCAGAATACAACTCCTATATTGGTAGCTGCAGTGGCGATCTCATCTCTTTCAGAATGGATACCGATAATCCCCCCTTATTCTTGGTTGTTTTTAGTAATCCAGGCCAACATTTTGCAGGGTCTGTTTCCCTCACCTAAATGTTTAGCATGGGCTCCCCTGCTAAGGTAAAGGATCTTCCTTTCTGCCCCCTCATGAAAATTAGGTAAAGCATACTGACTCTTGACAGCATATACTTGGTTTCTAATGCTTTAATCTCAGTTTCAAGCCGGTCTAGCCAATTGTGTTTTGCTCTAAAGCCCCCACCGTGCTTCAATATACACATACCTGTTATGTAGGCTGTATAGGTTTCCCACAGGGTTTAAACATCATCCTGGGTGTTCGCATTAAAGTTATTGTACTCCACTATGACTTTCCTAATTTCAGTCATAAAAGCGGCATCCTGGAATTCTGTGTACTTTAAGAGCCAGCTATAGAACCGAATGGCAGAGGCTGGCTCACTAAGCACCAAAGAAACCGGGAGTGGTCAGAGAGGGTTCTAGGCAGAAATATAACCTCCTGAACTGAACTCAACTGGACAGAAGAGCATCCGTATGTCATTCTGGGAGGACCCATTACAAACCAGGGAGTAAAATGTATATTTGGTGTCTGCCATGTGTAATACCCTCCTGGCATCTATCAGTTTGCACACTTGCATTACGTGCATACTGATACAGATTTAAAAGAGAGAAATAGGTGTAAAACGTGTAGTGGTAAGACCTATGTAAAATTAGGATTTGCTGCATAACTTAATTCCCTATAAATGAAATCAGAATATGGATTGAGGCTCCAGATAGTAAAATACCTTATTCAATCTCCACGACAGAATAAGGAAGATTTGGAAAATAGATGGCCGCCAACATAGGGGCTTAACTTTGGGAGATAAGGTCACAGCTTCCTGCTGACACTGAGCCCAAACCAGGAATAGGCAGAAGTTTGTCTATCAACCCCATCATGGGATGTTATGCAATAGCCCACTGCTCCAAGGAGGAAAACAATGTGTGCACATGTGTGTATGTTGGTGTGTCCCTGCATTTGTGTATTTGTTTGTGTGTGTTTGAATTTGTGCGCATGTCAAACATGGGCCACTGTTTTAGTTGTCAGGTTAAACACTCTTAACAATGTGGAACCTTGAACAGCATATTACACTACTCCTTTGGCATAAATTGGTTAAGTATTGAGCAGATCGACAGGCATTCCCATTAAGAGTCAGGTGGGGCAGAATTACTTAATGGAATTCTATTCCACCTTATTCAAAGCTTGCCAGTTTATTCACACCCAGTGTGTGGAAGAATCAGACTCACTTTTATAGTACAATAATTTTGTTTGGGAAAATTGCATCAGACTTTGGCTGCAGTAGCAGCCAAGCTTCCTTCGCTGTTTTATTTTCTGATGGGGAGCATATAATGCTTATTCATGCTAGAAAATATCTTTACATTCACTCGTCTTCTCGTTTTGCCACATCGGCCCCCCCACCAGAGGCCTCCACAAACATTTACCACTTGCTCAGAGCATTTTGGAATAGTATGTGTTAAACCCAGAAGAATTGAGAATTTTGTGTGGTTTTATAAAATCCAACTAATAAGGTAATTTCCTATTCCCATGGCGATTAACTTGCTATTGTATGATACTGGAGTGGATTTACTGGACTGTGCTGCCAATATTGTGCAACTCAAATGATGGCTATAGTGTTTTGTTCACAATCACACTAAAGCCTCAAATAGGAGTACCCGGAACTACCACTACCCAGGGAACACACAGGAATCAATGTATCAGTGGCAATTTACAGAAATCTCAATGTGAAAAAGCAAAATCTGTAATTCCAAGAGACCCAGTAACTTCTGTTACTGCATTCATCAGATTTTACAGCCCATTTGTGAGGAAAGCCTCAATGTCGGAAGGCATTTGGGACCTTGTCTTCAACAATCCAGTCCCCCTGCCGGCTGTCATCTTTTTTCCCAATCATCCAATTCTGTGATGGAGACTGATAATAGATTTTTACTATCCACACTCTCAATCCTTATTTTGATTTAATTTACTGGGGATTTAAGTTATGCAGCAAATTGGGCTATCATATAAGTCATTACCGCTATGCCTTTATGTAGAATTTTACCCCTTTTTCTCTCTTTTAAATCAGTTTGAATATGCTCATAACATGCTTTAAGTGGATAACAGAACACCACTCATCCCATGACATTTCTTTTGTCTCCATTTGGTGAACCAATCATGCACTTAGCACCATATTTAAAGGTTGGAAGACGCTGGACATCTGTCCAAGAACAGTGGATTTCCCCCTCTCACTATTTAGACAGTGTAGAGACCCTGTAAACTGTAAATGCACAGGATATCTGCTGATGTTTGGCAGATATAATTTATCTGACAAACTCTAAATAAGGCGCTAAGCAATCAGTAACTATTGAAAAGACATATTTCATTCTGGCCACAACTGGTGAAAAGACAAATTTCATTTTGGCCACCATTTGGAAAGCTCATAATGCAGCTAACACAGCAATATGATTTAACATGAGTTACGTACTAAGAGAATTGAAGCAACATGCTTCTACACAGTTCAGGGTGCCCCATCAGGACTTTGCTGGTTGACAGATATTATGCCATGTCATGAGGCTGAGATATTCAAGAAAATAAATTGAAGTTCTTGGTGTGCTACGATTAGAGAGTATGAGGTGCTAAAGACTCTTGAGGGTTGCAATGTGATCCAGAGACTGCATCATGAAACGTTGCGCTTGCTTTGCAAGTCCTGCCTCATCACATAACCAGCTGCTAAATCAATGGTAATTATTATTTATTGTACACTGTAACAACACAGAATATCTCCAGGAAGTCAACTCACATCAATTTTTTTGTTCTAGATCTCCTCCCATCTGCACAAACCCTTATTCATTTTTCCTTCCTTGGCCACTCCAAATCTCAATGTTTCAACCAACTGAGTTAGTTATGGTGAAAGTTCAGATTCTGGGAAAGGTCTTGCCCTGAGAATTCTGAGGCTAACAAAACCGGGAATTTTCCCGGCAATCACAGACAAATTCATTTTGCACAGAACTAAATATCAGCTTCATTGAAAACCAACCTATGATATATGGTTGGAGTAAAGATATTCTCCAATGCTTCATAGACTACATTGACTTATGGTCATGGTCTATAATTGACAGTAAAGCATGAAAGACATGAACTTTTCTTCCTTTTTCATTTTAATGAGGAATAAAGTAGTCTTTGTCATGAAATCAAATACGAAAAAAAACTTATAGCAACATTACCCACTATGTATTTATTTGAGATAAAGTCTCTCCCTCGATCATAGCATATGTCTGCCCATAAGGTATGGAAGTCACAGGCATTGTCTACAAGGCAGTTGTTATATGGATATACGTTTGAACTGTCCTCTTCTAAGGCACCAAGCTCACCCTTCTACTCCCTGAAACATATGTAAGTACTGAAATCATGAGTGAAGTAGGCTATCCGTCTGCATTTGGCACACCTGCAACTGTCTCTGACCTTAACCCAGTAGCATTAGCATCCTCGTCCCCCTGTACACTTTCCCCCTGTCATTATATTTAAGAAGCATATGAACTAAGAATACTAATAACTCATTTCTGTCCTATCCTCAAATGTATCTCCCCCAAGAAGACAACTCGTTTGCTTGTTTTTACCTGTAATAAAGAAACTGCAACTTCCTGTTTAAATCTGCCTCATGGTCATTAGTGTGCAAAATATTGTAAGACTAGTTACGGTGGGTAATTTTGACTAATAGACAATGTCAATGGATTTATTCAAGATAAGGGACAAAGTTGTGCATTAGAGTTGACTAAATCATTGTAAAAAATTATAAATTTGGTGGTATTCTTTGCGATAAAAGCAAATATTCAGCTATTTTCTGGCAACATTCTTACATACTTAACTAGAAATATGTACATATCTTAAATGTTATTTTTACATACAGAGGTAATGATTCAAAATTGAAAGTCTATATCCAAAAGCCTTCTAGAATTTCCTAGTGTTTTATTAAGAAGAATTTGCAATGGCATTGTACCCAGGACTGTACAATCTTCTGACAGCTTTCATCAGAGTGACAGTCCCTTAAACAGTGTGAGTTGTGCATTTCACATGCACATGGAGCCCAATTGTGCATTTTGCAACACAATTTTCACACAAATGTACTTGAAAGCCGTAAAATATTCCAGTTCTTTCATAGCGTGCAAAGCAAGCCTGGCACTGCCCAGCAGTAACAGGAAGTCCCCACTCTCAAGACAATTTAGAAAAAGTGATGACAAAGTGGTGCATTAACGGCACAATTTCATGTACAAGTATAAAAAGCGGTAGGTGATCTTGTTAATGAAGAAAATACTACTTCATATGATGTCTTGTTTCTCATAACTCTCTGTCCTCTAGCTCTCCTTCTACAGCACCACCTGCTTCTAAATAGATTATCAATCAATCATATGTTATGATTGTCAAAACCAAAACATCTTGAAATCTTAGGCAGTACAAAGCAGAGGCTGGACAGATTATACAGGCTTGAATAGCAGTTCTATCATCAAGTTATGAAGACATTTCCCACTCCAAAGTTATATGGGTTATACCAATGTTACTGGGTTTAGTCTCAGAAAACAATAATTTGTATCACTCAAGTAGCAGCTTTCAATATTTATTTGGAAATGTAATAGTTTTATAATACTTTTGTCCCCACACATCAAGTTGTCAGTTTAAGAAACCATGAACAGTCCTGTGCAAGTTTACTTTTGTGAATCAGGCCCTTTGTTTCTCAGACATATTCCTCTTCCCCTAAAATTAGACATAGCTGACAAATATCGCTGCAATCTGAGTACAAATGTAATTTTAGCAGCCAAAAAATATCCATATTCAGAATTGTAATTATTACAAATCTTACATGGATTTCCAACATAAAGACAATTTCCACTGGACAAGAGTTAAGCTACTTATCCTCAAATCTCTCAAGCAGAAATATTCCATCAGTATTACTTTATTAATCAGTGTCTTCTATTAACAATTTCCTCCCTTTTGAACAAAGTAGGGGAAACAATTTGGTAAACCTGTAAGTCACTGTACTGTCTTCCCCATCCCTGGAGCAGGCAAATAGATTATGCCACAAATGGGAGTTATGGTTGAGCATGTCTTTATTCTCTAACATCCAATCACACACTATGCAATATATAGTATTTCCCAGAACCACGCCATGAAATCTCTCCTCCATATCTTGTAGATACTGATTAGATTCTGCCAGCACCACAAACGTCCTGGTGTGTATAACATCACTGAGATACTGGCAGTAGGTTACAATTTTTTTGTTGAATTCCTGAGGTTAAAGTTTGTTATGAAGTTTTGAAGTGCAAGGAGCTTGCTTACTACATCTGTACTTGAGTTTGTGTTAGCCCTTGCCCCAGGAATTTCGATAAACAAAATGAGGGTCACTAACACAATATCATAATAAATAATATTGTTGAAATAATATTGTGTCAAAAATATTTTTACCACAATATTGAACTTCTATACTTATAATGGTAAGTACAATAATATCAGAAAAAGATATCTTTGACACTAATAGTGTCTAAATGTTGACAAAGTATAAAAAAATGTATTTTGTGTTTATTATGAAACAGGAAAAGTAACATTTGAGTACATAGGATAAAATGTAAGTACTGATAGAGCAAGATTAGTAAACACTGGACATAATAAAAATAACTGAAAACATGAGATAAATATATGAATAGAAATGTGAATGCAGCTATGCTGTAGAATAGCAAAATTAGATAATGATTAATGGGACGGGGAGGGTAGGGAAAGGGAAGATCATCTTGTATTGCTGGTAAAGGGGTAAAATGATAATCATTAAAAACTGTAAACAATAACATAAATTAAGTACAATCTCCACAAACGTGCAACTATAACATTTCACTATATCATTATAAAGGATACATACAGAATAAAGCTAAGGAGTGTATTCAGGGTAGTTTTCTTACTTCATCTGATATAATAATAATTTTACTAAAAGTAGTGGAGATTAGGGAAAGACAGCTAGTTAGTGGAAGCCTTAATAAATCTCTCTTAATCGCTAGAGGAACACAGGAAACATAGTTAGTATCTAATCAATGATGAAAACAAACAGCATTCCACCAGGATTGAAAAGTGACACAACAGGCTTGTTTACAATTAAATGTTATTAAGTGTAATGAACAGCTAACAATAGACCTATCAATTTATATTTCAGAGTTAAATTAAGCCAGGGTGGAACCAAACTACAGAGAAAAATATTTGTGAGGGAAAAGGAAATATTAACTTTGAAGATCTTGTTAATTTGCTGATATTAACTTTGAAGACCTTGTTAATTTGCTGCCAGACTAGTCTCTAGAATAAGGAAATGAGAGGACAATCAAATAACATATGTTTTAGATCTAAGTTTGTATAGGAACAGGACCAAGATGATGGACTGAGATCTGTAGAGAAGGAGTAAAGTGATGTGGAGGTAAATAATATGCGGTGATAGACAAAATAAAGTGTTTGCGTAGTATTAGTAGCTCGTGTGTTTTATGAAGTTTAAGACATAATTTATCCCACAAGCACTAGGCCAGCTTTCTGCTAAATCCTCTTCCCCTGCCAATTCAGTCTTTAATTTGCTACTAACTAAATCAAAATGTAAGGACTTCTATATAGCAGATGCGGAAGGATTGGTATGCAATAAGGAAAAAAGGGTAGTATATATGGAAGGAGGGGATGATATAGAAGGTAAAGTGGAAGTGTAGTGAGCAAAAGTTTATATTGTGATTTACATGTTGAGGATAAGGAGTATGTCTTTAGAAGATCTGCAAAAGGATATAGCTTGATTATGAGCAAAAGGATGTGACAACCAGCATAATCCTCTAGAATGCCATGTTTTCCAAAATACAGGTCTATTGTTTATTTGTGTTAATTTATTATGCCAAATAGGCTGTTGTAAAGTATTAGCAGTAGAGGGACAAGCTGGGGTAAAAGCAGAGGTGACAAGAGGTGACAAGAGTTTGCAACTTTGGGAAATAACTGGTGTACGAAACGGAGAAATATTTGTTGTAAATGCAAGAAATTCTTTAAAATCAAAAGGGGAAATAAGAGATTTCTCTAATTTTAGCCATAACAGAGGGTGTAAAGGTAAGTCAAGGGAGAGCCAACTAGCAGTTTGTTTTAAAGAAAAGGCATAACAATATTTTTTAGAAGTCTGGAAATTTAAGGCCTCTGTTAGATGTATCCTTTTTTAAAAGAGACAAAGCAATACTGGGGGACTTGCCTTTTCAAAGAAATTTGGAAAGTAAAGAGCCTATTGTTTTTTAAAGTAGTAGAGATTGATGTGAACAGGACTCATCACAATATAATATCACATTTTGATAGACCCCACCAAGAGAGAAAAAGTGGATGCCATTGAGTGACACTATCATTTAACATTTTGAATGTGTTTTCAAAATTTAATTTTAGAGTTTCTTTAATAGGCTGCGAGAGCCATAATCCTAAGTATTTTCATTTAAAGGGTTGCCAAGTAAATCCTGTGGAAGTAAACTGTTGTTCAATACACAGGACATTTACAGGTAATATTTCACTTTTGTCAGTATCTAGCCGGTAACTGGAAAGATGGGAAAATGTATTGACTTGATGGGAAAAAGGAGGTAGAGAGTCAGTGGGATTAGAACAATATAAAAGGATATCGTCGGCATAAACCAACATTTTAATTTGTTGAGCTCCAATTTGAAAGCATGAAATGAGTGTATCCTCTTGAATTTCAGTGACAAAAGGGTTCAAGTACAATGATAAAAAATAGAGGTGATAATGTACTACCCTGACGTACCCCTCTAAATAAGTGGAAAACGCCTGAGAGCAAACCATTAACAAAAATGGTAGCTTTAGGCCTGTATATGGTAAATATATCAATTTGATTAGCTTAGGCGGAAAACCAATCCATTTCAATGCCTAAAACCTGAAATTTCATTCCATCCTAACAAATGCTTTCTCCGCCTCCAAGGCGATAGCAACAATAGGATGATTTAGCATGGAGGCTTTTCTTAGGATGTTGAAAAGGACTCGAGCATTATCAGAGGCTAATTGACTTTTAGTAAATCCCAACTGTTCAGGACCAATAAGATCAGGTAAGATAGGATCAATTCGTAGTACCAACATTTTTGCAAATATTTCATAAGCAGTATTAACTAAAGAAATGGGACAATAAGTTTTACAAAGTGTGGGGTCCTTATTATCTTTTGGCATTAAACAAATCATACCCTTCTAAAATGTACCTTGGGAAGTACAACTTTTGTCAAAAGAGTTAAATAACTGTCAAAGTATAAGTAGAAGGGACTTTGCAAAATGGCTATAAAATTAAATAGTAAAACCATCAGGTCCATGGGCTTTTCCTCTGAGAAGTACAGAGACTGTGTGAGATATTTCTGAGAGTGTGATATCTACTCCGAGTGAGTTTAAATCAATATGATGTGAGGGGGGAGAACCAATAGATTGAAAATATGCAGATAAATTGGATTGTAGTGGATGAGTTTCTGAAGAATATAAATTAGTGTAAAAATTAACAAATCCCTGCATAATATCGTAATCCTTATAAACAATATTCGCTGTTGTGTTCTGCAAGGATTCTAATCTAGTTCTGTCTCTTCAGATCAAATAATTGGCAAGCAATGTCCCCATTTTGTTTTGACCTGCATAATATCTTGCACTGCCTTTTAAGTGAAAAAGGGAAGCAACGTTTGTAGTTAATCTATAAAAGGTGAGTTTAGCGTTTATGAGATTATGTTATGATGTCTCATTATTAGAATCATATTCACGTTTTTTTAAATGTTATGAAGTAATTGATTAGATTAGGATTCCACATGTTTTTTCTTGGTTGATACAAATTTTATTATGAAACCTCTGGCTGCTGTTTGAAAGAATCCCAAATCAATACAAAAGAGGAATTAGGTGTTTTGTTAAGAATAAAGAATTCATTAGTAGAGGTTTGAAATTCCGAAATAAATTTAGAATCTAAAAGAAGTGAGTTATTGAAACGTCATCTGCCTGCATGAGTTGAAAAAGGAATAAGGTCAATGTCTGTATAAAGTGGTGCATGATCTCAAATCAAAATTAAACCTATTTCTGAATGAAGAACATTTTGGATGAGGGATTTACTGAAGAAGGGGAAATCTATTTGAGACTGTGAGTGATGTGGGGGTGAATAAAAAGTATATTCGCAAAGATCTGGATGACATAATCTCCAAATGTCAACTAATGAATTACGATGAATGGTAGATTTAAATTGAGACTGCATCTTAGTATGCACAAACGTAACTATTGGGTGCCTGTCCAGTGTGAGATCATGAGTTTGATTTCAACAAAATATAACATATTCATCATCGCACTGATGTAATGTATCCAAATAGTGGTCCAAAATGTATTGTCCACAGAAACCGGACCATACACATTGAAAATAGTTAAAGGTATATTATTTAAAAGGAGTTTGACAATAATCCAGTGACCTTCAGTAACAGTTTCTTGGTGGACTGTCATAATATATAATTATTTATGGCAAAGAATCAGTACTCCTTTCTTCTTTCCCAGTGCATGTGATACGAACACATTGCCTACCCAGCATTTTATTAATTTAATAACTTCTAGTTCAGAAAGGTGCAACATCTGTTTTCAGTTTGGCTAAATGAGATAACACCCTTTGCCGTTTGATAGGATTACCTAAACCCTTGATAATCCAGAATGTAGCATGAAAACTTAGTATGCACATACTGTATGTTTACAGTATCAGAAATAATTGAGATTAAAAGTGAAAAATGAGAAGAATAAGAACATTGTTGAATAAAGTAACAGAAGGAGGGAGGAACTGAAGGGAAGAAGACAAGAAAAGATAAAGGATATTTTGGAACTATAGAAGAAAAGGATAAAAAGTTGCAAAGACCAAAGAGCCAGTACAAGTCATAAAATGACAACTGAAACACATACCTGCAAAAATACAGAACAAAAAGGAGGGTGGCAACACCAGAAGATGACGATGACAGCATTCAAGGTCCACAGAATGCAGGGATGACCTCAACTTGAGTGAAGATGTCACAAAAAGAATAAAAGATAGGAACGAGACGTGAGGACATAAACCTATGATAAAAAACAAAAACCATGCTGAGTTAAACTTTGCATTGTTAGGGGAAAAACAGTAGAACAGTAATAATTCTAAAAAATAAATTCAAAAATGTTATAACTAAACTGATTATGATAAGAAACAGCAGACAAAACAAGTTCATATTTAGGTAACTTTCGAAAGGTCTATCTCTTCTGCTCAATGTCGTTGTAAAAATAGTTTAGGCATGGCTGGATTCTCATAAGTGGTTGTCTTCTCTTTGTATGTCACCTTAAACAAACCTTGAAGTAGTCTGAATCTAGCTTTCATGGCTCTCAATTGGGGACGCATGTCCAAAAATTGTTTCCGGCTATCAGTTCTAGCTTTAGCAACATCTTGAGAAAAATATAGACCCTCAATATCACAGCCACGCTGGCGATAACGGTAGTACCATCGTCAGGCTGGTGGTGAAGACCGCCAAATTATGACCATGGCAGCGATCCCTCCCATAGACAGCCAATGTACCACCCGAACCACCAGTGAGGTCCGGCCACTGACCACGGCAGCAGGCACCTTCAGGCAGGCCCACCATATTATGACATAGCAGACCACCAGGATTCCTGGGGGCGGGACCACTGCACCAAAAGCCTGACAGAAACACATCATATAAAAGGAGACCCTCACCTTCAGGGACACAGAGGAGTCTGCGGCCGATGCTGTACCACACAATGGCAATCCAGAAGCACCAACGCTGATGAAGATGACAACGGTGAGTACAGCCGCCTAGCACACAAGGGAGGGAGACGAGAGTGACACACCCACATGCACAACACACACCATACACACATAACACACACCCAGAACAATCTGCAGAGTAAATCAACAGCAACATAACCCAGGAGCAAAGAAAGCCAGGACACATACCTCTGGTCCAACCACTTTACTGATGTTGGAAAATGAGCTAAATGGCAAATAAATATTTACATATATACATAAGTACAGCAAGGGCCAGTCCACAGGAAACAAATGGCCACCTGGCAACGTCCAAGGCCCAACTTGGCACCTAACAACACAGACACTCCACTGGGAAGGGACATTAGGACAATGTTAGGCAGGCACCTCGGGGGGCAGGCCGTGGTCGAGGGGTGTGGGGGTTTTCTTCTTGGGAGGGGGGGTCCTTGGGCTTTGGGTTGGGTTTGGGAGGGGGTGGGTCTTTACCCTTCTGTTTAGGGGGCAGTGGAGTGGGATTGGGGTGGGGGGCTTGAGTGCCACTCTTGTGCCCCTTAGTGGCAGGTGAAGTCTCAGGGGGAGGGATCAGGATCTGAATGGGAGGAGGAGGTACTGGCCTGGGGTGAGGAATCTTTCTTTTACGGGCAAGATGGGGGGAAGGCAAGAGGTCAAGGCAGAAAAGGAAAAGCTTCTTAGGACCAAGGGGTCGGGATGTGGAAGGAGGAATGGGAGTTGAGGTAGAGGGAGTGGTTGTAGGAAGAGTAGGTGGGATGGTCTTGGGTGCAGGTGCATGGACAGTGTGCGTGTGTGAGATGGATGGCTGTTGGGTGTCTGAGTGGGAGTGTTTATGTGTAATTGGAGGGGGCAGACAGAGTGGGAGAAGAAAAAAAAAAAGGACGTGTGTATGTATGTTGTGGTGGTGTCTGCAAGTGAGGTGGGTGTGCTGCATATGGTGGTACTGGTGACTGCGTATGTGGTGTGTGGATTGCATGTCTGTGTGTATGCTGTTGTGGTGACTGTGGGCAAGGCTGTACAGGTGGCAGGTTTTGGGACTGATGATGCAGTGCATGCAGGTGTGAGTGTTGATGTGACTGTGAGGGAGGAGGAGGATGTGGGGGAGACCATGGCGGCAGTGGCTGCTGTAGTATGTGCATATGGGTGTTGGCTGTGTGTTGTGCTTGTGGAGTGAAGTGAGGTGCCTGTGTTTGTCTGTGCGAGTCCTGTCTGTTGTTTTGGGTGCAAGCTTGTCAGAGGGTTGGGGGAGAGGGCTTTGTGACTGGGTACAGGTAGTTGGAAGGGGAATGGTAGAACCAGGGACTCAGGCTGCCATCAGAGAGGAGGCCAGAGCCTGAAAGGGTCTTTGTAGGTTAGCCAAGCCACTGTGACTGTTCTCCCGGTATCCATTGCATTGCTGCATCTGGGGTGCCAGGCCCTGGATGGCATCACTATGGTTGACAGCCCTACAGAGATGGATCTGGTGCTCCACTCACCCTCCAACCCACTGATCTGCTTGGCGTCTGTGCTCTCCGCCTCCTGGGTCCCGTGGGCTGCTGCTCCCGCACTCCCCAGTGCCCCTGTTCCTTTGCCAGATGATGCTAATGCACACAAGGGCAGGATGAGAAAAGGAGAGAGGGTGGGGGAGAAAGAAAGGGAGCACAGGGTCAATCACAGCAACAACAGCACATATGGCATACACATCACAGACACTCATTGGCACTAACACAGTGCAGTATGAACCTGAATAACAAACCATTACCTGGGTACAACAGCAGTAAATAACCCAAACATCATCATCTGCACACCTACTGGGACTCACTAGGCCCTGTCGCCCATGGTATGTTAGCTACTCACCAATACCAAATATATATACCACCCTACATAGGTAAGCAGGACCACACTGGAAAAGCAAAAGCGGCATATAGAGGTACCCACTGAGTGGAACCTTGCACCCAAACCCCATGCCAGGCAACATAAAATAAATACCACACAGTCTATACTCACCCCCTTGTGCCTGCTGTGCTGCTCTCAAGTGCCCATCCAACTCAGGATTGGGAACCGCCAGTATGCGGGCCATTAAGGGGGTCAGGCTCCAACAGGTACCCCTCCCTCATTGGGAGGCTGTACCCAGCTGGGCCTCCGTGGACTTCTGAGCCCAGCATCGCAGGTCATCCAACCGTTTCCTGCAGTGGGTGCTCTGCCAGCTATGGCCCCCCAGGGTCCGCACGCCCTTGGCAATGGCACGCCACAACCCTTTTTGTTTTGATGAGTGCTGACCTGCAGAGGATACACAGACAGAAGTACAACATGAACTCAACAATCCACTCTGTAACACAGATGGCTTACATTCTGCATATGACCCATATTACATAAAAACATGACCCCTACCTCTGCATACACACTAAGGGGATTATTCCAACTTTGGAGGAGGTGGTAATCCGTCCCAAATGTGACGGATTTACCACCAGCCGTATTACGAGTTCCATAGGATATAATGGACTCGTAATACGGCTGGAGGTATATCCGTCACTTTACCGTCACTTTTGGGACGGATTACCACTTCCTCCAAAGTTGGAATAACCCCCTCAATGCTACCAGCCCCCCTTCAAATGACACACTGCCAGTAAACACATACATCTACATGCAGCCATGTGGCATCCAACGTACCCATGTTTTACTCACCTGTTGGTCTGGAGGCCCATACAACAGTCCATACATGGGTAGGACCCCACCCACAAGCTTCTCCAGCTCCTCCAATGTGAAGGCTGGGACCCTTTCCCCTGTAGCATGGACCATCGCAGGTTCAAGACAGAGGTCACAGCAGCACACGCAGTCAAGATGTCCAACTGTAGAGAGTCAGGAATCAAGTGAAGTGGCACAGGGAAATGGCGGTGACATCTGCCACAGTGCACACCGTTGGCGTTGATCATCATTGGTTCCTCAACTCCATAGAGCTCCATATTAACCAATAAGGAGTTGCAGACCACCTTCCGCCATTATGCCAAATGCCGGCAGAGTGAGGTCACTTCCACCTGTCCCTGCAAACAGGAGAGGCGGTTGCCATTTCCTAGTGCCAGCACTCATGTTAGATTAATTTAAGTGCGTCATTGGAATAGATTGTACACACCTATACAATTCCAGCCTTCAACATACATACATGCTCTGTATACAATGATATTGTGTGTCCAAACTCCCTGTAGTCACACACATTTAACTGCTGCCTCACTTAGATACCAACCACTGCGGAGGATAAGGAGGAGGAGGCAAGCACCCGTGTACAGACCGCTTGTTGACTTGGCTACACTGGAGGACCGGCACATCATACTCACCTATCGTCTGGGCAGGGCCACAATCACTGAGCTGTGTGCACAATTAGACCCTGATATAACTCCTGATATCCATAGCACTATAGCAATTATCCATGTAGTACAGGCACTTCCTGGCAAGTGGTTCATTCCAGGTGACAGTGGGCGTGGCTGCAGGAATGTCACAGCCAATGTTTTCAATAGTGCTTGGAAGGGTTTTGGCTGCCTTGCTCAAACACATGAGCAGCTACATCTCATTCCCCCAAAGGGACAATTTGCCCACTGTGAAGGCTGGATTCTGTGCCATGGGACACATACCACATGTGATTGGGGCCATTGACGGGGCCCATATTGCTTTGGTCCCTCCCAAGGCAAATGAGCAGGTCTACAGGAATAGGAAGAGTTTCCATTCAATTAATGGCCAGATGGTGTGCCTTGCAGATCAATATATCTCCCACATCACTTCTAAGTTTCTTGGAACTGTGAACGATGCATATGTATTGAGGAATAGCAGAGTCCCACTGTCATCACTGAGGGCATCTTCTGGTGGTGCACTGGGTTGCCGTAGCACTTGCTCGACCTTGACGTTGCATTGCTGTTGTGTGTGCAGGCAGAGCTGGGAGGGCTGTGCTTGCAGTGGGTAGGGAATGCAGGGGTAAACATTTAGGTGTGGTCAATGGGGTGGTGCACTGTGTGGGATGGAGTGGGGTGTAGGGAGTTGGGTGAGGGGGTGACGTGGCATACAGGTATCGATGGAGGTTTGTTAGTAATAGTGACTTACCAGTGTCCAGCCCTCCAGTGACTCCTGTGAGGCCATCAGGATGCTTGACTGCCAAGACTTGCTCCTCTCATACTGTCAACTGTGGTGGAGGAGGTGGGGTCCACCACCAGTCCTCAAGATGGCGACCAGGTGCCTTGATGCAATGGAACGCACCTTCTCCAGTAGGTCGTTCCACCTATTTCGGATCTCGTCCCTTGTGCGTGGATACTGTCCCACAGAGTTCACCCTGTACACAATCCTCCACATAGCTCCGTCTTTCTGGCAATGGATATCTGCTGGACCTGTGCACCAAACATCTGTGGCTCTACCCGATGATTTCCTCCACCATCAACTGCAACTCCTCATGAGTGAAACAGTGTGCTTTTGTGGGGACATGCCTACTGTATGTCATTTGTGTTGTGCAGAGGGTGTTCAGTATTGTGGTAGGATGTGTGGTGTGTGATGTGTGACGGATGTATAGGTAGATGTGGTGTGTGTGAGCAGTTCTCTAATGGATTGGCCTGGCAAGGTGTAGCAGTTTTTTTGTGTTTACAAATGATTGTGGGTTATGTGGGGGTGTGTTTTATAATTCTGTTGGTGGGTGTGTGGGTGTTTGTGTATATGTGTCAGGTGTGGCTTTTTTGCTCTGGCCAATATTGGTTTGAAGTGGTGTGGGGTTCCCAATTCCTCTGCCTTGAATGTCCGCTGTAGTGATTTGTGGGTCACAATTTGGAGGGGGGTGTTTTGCTGGTGTGGTGGTGAGGGAGGTGGGTCCGACAGATTTTCGCCCTCATTGCGTCTGGTTGTAGCTGGTTTCTATTGGTTTTGTGCGTCATAATCTGGCAGGCGGATTACCACCTCCACGGCAGTCTGTTGGTGGCCAACACCACAGCAGTCTTTAGAATAACCCGCCAATGTCATAATGACTACCATAGTCTGTGACCAGCCCATATTGTTTGTTTTTTAGTTTTAACCACAGACAAGACTTAAAGTAAGTCTGTATGTTGGAGAAAAAATCAAATGACTTCTTGTGGTATAGTAGACACCTTGGGGCCTAATCTGTGTGCTCTCTCTATATTGAGAGAGGTGGTTGATGACAAATCCAATAGTTTTTTAAGACAAGATTGGAAATAAGGTGGTCTGATCAGAGCCTTCCGTATTTTCAGAGAGACCACATATGCGTAGATTATTCCTATGGTTTTCCTTTTTCAAGATCCTCACTATGGCGGTCATTACAACATTGGCGGTAAAAGCCGCATACCGCCGTGCAGAACACCGCCAACACACCGCTGTGGAAAACCGCCACAGCCATTATGACCCACAGCACGGAATCCACCAGAATTCAGACACCCACACAAGTCCGCCACACCAAAGGTCAGTGATAAACTGGCGAAAACAAAACCTCCACCGTCACACCAACAGAAATACGCCCACACTATCACAACACACGAATCCACGCGACGGTCTTTCAACCACGGTATTCCATTGGCGGTACACACCGCTGCGCTCAAAATACACACACATTTACAAAACACAGCCACATTGGACAATTCGAAGTACACACACCTGATACACATACACACACCACTCCCAAACACCCAATAAAATATATAACACACACCCACATCACCCAAAAACCCCTACGACCATAAATCATGAACGAAGGCCAGAGTGAGACACCACCATCAACAATACTAGCATCCACAGGCACACAACACCATCACCCACATAACTTCCATGCACCTCACACAACACACCACTACATATCAGCACACTTATCACCCCACACACCACCCCACACATCACCTACACCACCCCATGGCACGGCAAAGACACCCCAGGTTCTCGGAGTTGGAGCTCAGTTTCATGGTGGAGGAAATCGTCCAGGTAAAGCCACAGCTATTCGGATCACAGGTGCAGCACACCTCAATTGCAAGGAAGATGGGGCTATGGTAAAGAATAGTGGACAGGGTAAACGCAGTGGGACAGCACCCAAGAAATTGGGAGGACATCAGGAAGAGGTGCAACGACCTACGGGGGAAGGTGCATTCCGTGGCCTCAAGACACCACCTGGCGGTTCAGCGGACTGG
Source organism: Pleurodeles waltl (assembly GCF_031143425.1). NCBI lineage: Eukaryota > Metazoa > Chordata > Amphibia > Caudata > Salamandridae > Pleurodeles > Pleurodeles waltl. The sequence continues at coordinate 340,814,033 of NC_090446.1, forward strand.
CAGCGGACCCCCACCTCCTCCCCCACAACTAACAACATGGGAGGAGCAGGTCTTGGCGATTCTGCATCCTGAGCGCTTCGCAGGAGGAGGTGGAGGAATGGACTCTGGTAAGTCAAATCTTAACTATTACATCCCCCACCCTACCTGCATGCCAGCACATACCCCCACCCTCACCCCCATCACTCTAACTCCTCACAAATGTCCCAGCATCACAAACCACACATCCTAACCCCAAGACCTGCATGCAACAACAAAGCATGGACACCCATCACTAAAGCATGCCCACTGCACATACCCATGCACCCCCCTAAACCATCATCACACAAGGTCCCACACAGGAATGCAAGCACTGGGGTACACGGTCACCTACCCATTGCACCCCATGCCACACACAGATGTAATAAACATCCTTTTATACACCTGCAGGACCCCACCCAAAGTCACCGGACAGGAGGGTCCACACATGTCCACACCACCAACCGAAGAGGCCCACAGTGATGACAGCACCTCTGTCCAACTGGATCTAGATGACCAGTCCGGCCCATCGGGGACCTCGGGACAGTCGGTTCCCACACCCAGTCACAAGCCACTACAGAGCTTCCCCCCTCTGGAAACACCAGCGGGTGCATACCTCCATCCCCAGGACACGTCAATCAGCAGTGTGTCCACCACTACAGGGAACCCAGGCTAACCCACCATCCAACAACAACAGGGACCTGGGGGCAGTGGTAGTGGGCACACGGTCGAGGGGACGGAGACCCAGGAACACAGGGGAACTGGGAGGGCTGCAGTGCGACAGGGGGCGGACAGGCCCAGGGAACCCACTCTCCACGAGGCCCTCTCCTCCATCATGGGATCCTACCACTACTCCCAGGAGACGATGGCAACGGTACTGACCAAGTTTCAGGAGACCCAGCACCTGCAGGAGGAACAGTATATGGGCTTCAGGGAGGAACTCAGAACCATCATTTCCACCCTGGGCACCATCGTAGGGGTGCTGAAGGAAGTACTCAACACTAGGAGGGACACTGTGGCACTACAAGGGGCCCCTGACACTAGCCTGGACGATGAACTGCCCACCACCTCTGCCGGCGCTAGTGGACAGGAGGCACCGCCACAGGCCCACCACCACCTGCACCCCACCCCCTGCAGAGGGAGAACCACCTCGCAAACGGTCCCTGAGATCCAGGAACAAGACAGAGAACGATGCCAAGACCCCTGCCAAGAAAGGAGACCACCCTGATTGTCATCCTACTGTCCCACCTTGTCACCCTGTCCATCCTTAAACTGCCCCAGCTCCACTTCCTATGCCCATTTGGGCAATGCACCTTTGAGACTAATAGACTGGACTCTGCCATGGACATTCCTCCGCCATCAACCCTCACCATTTTGCTACCCCCTCCAATTTTGAGCACTAAAATAAACACCCTTAAAGCACAAAACAATCTGGAGTCAGTCTGTGATTTTGGAATACTGTATTAGCAATTATTGTGGCAAAAAGCTCTTTAATTTGTCATTGTCAACATACCTATGTCACACAGCTCTAGTCCATGAGGAATCAAAGCAGATGCCACACTGTGGGACCCAGATCTGTGAAATCGTAAGGAAAAGTGACAACTCAGTGACCATGCTCTGGGTGAAAACGACAGACAGTGGGGAGTTAGTAGTGTTTAAGTACATGTAGTAGGCATGTTTCTATTCTTACTTGTGTTTCACTGGAAATATTGCTGGATCACTGACTCCCTGTTGTCCATGTCTTCTTCCTCTGCTTCCTCATCTTCACTGTCCACAGTCTCCACAGCTGCAACAACACCGCCATCATCTGGACCATCCTCCTGCAGAAAAGGCACCTTTTGTCGCAAAGCCAAGTTGTGAAGCATACAGCAGGCTACGATGATCTGGCACACCTTCTTTGGTGAGTAGAATAGGGATCCATATGGAGGCACCTGAACCTGGCCTTCAGGAGGCCGAAGGTCCGCTCGATCACCCTCCTAGTTCGCCCATGGGCCTCATTGTAGCGTTCCTCTGCCCTTGTCCTGGGATTCCTTACTGGGGTCAGTAGCCATGCCAGGTTGGGGTAACCAGAGTCACCTGCAAATGGCGAGGGACAACTTTTAGACACACACTAACCTGGAGGGATATCCCCAGACCCAGGCAACCATTCCCACTGACTAGCTTCCAGGTGCTCACCTAATAGCCACACTAAGGGCCTGATTCTAACTTTGGAGGACGGTGTTAAACCGTCCCAAAAGTGGCGGATATACCACCTACCGTATTACGAGTCCATTATATCCTATGGAACTCGTAATACGGTAGGTGGTATATCCGCCACTTTTGGGACGGTTTAACACCGTCCTCCAAAGTTAGAATCAGGCCCACAGTGCCTCTGGAGTTGGCCCATCACATAAGGGATGCTGCTATTCCGCAGGATGTAGGCGTCATGCAATGAGCCAGGGAACTTGGCATGCACATGGGAGATGTACTGGTCAGCCAAACATACCATGTGTACATTCATCGAATGATAACTCATCCGGTTTCTGTGCACCTGTTAACTCCTATGGAGGGGTACCAAAGCCACATGTGTCCCATCAATGGCACCTATGATTTTGGGGATATGTCCCAGGGCATAGAAATCACCTTTCACTGTAGGCAAATCCTCCACCTGAGGGAAAACGATGTTGCGCTGCATGTGTTTGAGCAGGGCAGACAACACTCTGGACAACACGTTGGAAAACATGGGCTGTGACATCCCTGATGCTATGGCCACTGTTGTTTGAAATGACCCACTTGCAGGGAAATGGAGTACTGACAGCACCTGCACTTGAGGTGGGATTCCTGTGGGATGGCGGATAGCTGACATCAGGTCTGGCTCCAACTGGGTACACAGTTCTTGGATTGTGGCACGGTCAAGCCTGTATGTGATTATCACATGTCTTTCCTCCATTGTCGACAGGTCCACCAATGGTCGGTACACCGGAGGATGCCGCCATCACCTCACATTTCCCAGCGGACAGTGCCTATGAAGGACAACAGCGAGCACAGAGTCAAACAACTCAGAGGTACGTACCCACAGCTTACACAGAACACAAATCATAATCTAAAAAGTGGCCTGTATGTGTGTTGAGTCTAGGCCTAGGTATGTGTGACACAGTTGAAAATGAAGCCATGTGGGCCCCTGAAATGGCGGCTGTCTGACCTGTAAAGTGGGACAATGGGATATGAGGTAACTGCGCTGGCGTTGTACACCGTCGCAGTAGGCGGTTGAAGACCGCAGCGCAATGCTGCATTGGTTAACACTGGACCCTATGGGTCCCAGGAGCCAATGACGATGTACGCCGGCAGTGACGGTACGCACCGCCGCGGACGAGACCGCCATTTTCTATCTGTTCAATCACTCGATACCTGATCTTCGACAGGAGAGGACCTACGCTGCAAGTGCTGCTGTGACCTCGGTCTGGAAGAGACAATGGCTCGAGTGTCTGGGGAAAGGGCCCCTGCCTTCACATCGGAGGAGTTGGAGAAACTCGTGGATGGGGTCCTCCCCCAGTACACGCTACTCTTCAGTCCTCCAGACAAACAGGTAAGTACACTGGGAGCATGCTGTATGGGCTATGCCTGTGTGGAGAGGGGTGGATGTGAGAAGGAAGGGGGGAGAGTGTGGCGTGCATGAAACAACGGAGAGTGCATGTGCCACATGGCAAGGGTAGGGATGGGGGCCAATCACTTTGACGGTGCAGTTGGTAACAAGCTTCTCTTCTCCCTGTACAACTCATGTAGGTCAGCGCCCACCAGAGAAAATATATTTGGCGTGCCATTGCCAAGGACGTCCGGACCCTGGGGGTCTACCACAGACGGAGCACCCACTGCTGGAAAAGAGGGGAGGACATTTGTCGCTGGAGCAAGAAGACGGTGGAGGCTCAGCTGGGGATGGCCTCCCAACGTGGGAGGGGTGCCCGTCGCACCATGACCCCCCTGATGTTCAGGATCCTGGCGTTGGCGTACCCGGAGTTGGATGGGCGCTTGAGAGCATCACAGCAGCCACAAGGGGGTGAGTACACTCTCATTCTGCTGATTTTGCGCGCAGTGGAGGGGTCTGGGTGGGGGAGGTGGGCTGTGGGTTTCAATGGGCCAGGGCGAGTTCCATAGGCAAGGTCCCTCCATAAGGCAGGCCGTGTGACACCCCACCGCACCTCTGTAGAGTGCCAACTACACCTAGTCATGCCCATGTGTCATCCATGTGTGCAGATGTCATCCATAGCCTAGTAGGACATTTCCCAGGAATTGAAAAGTGGAGCCCAAGAGCGCGGCGTAGTGCAGGGGGCTTCTGTGTCTGTCCTCCAACGGTAGCGGTAATGCATGCACTCAACATGTCTTTCTTCTGTCGTCGTCCCCTTTTTCTGGTCTCCCTGTTCTTGTGTGCATTGGCGTCATCAGGCTGAGGAGCAGTGGCACCGGAGCACCAGGGGGCTGCATCCCACATGACCATGGAGGGCCACACTACGGAATTGGACTTCACCAGTGGGACGGAGGGCGAGGGGAGCTCCACGGCGGGGACAGGAGCTGAGACCAGTGACACGGACTGGTCCTCTGATGAGAGCTCCCTCGTGGTGACGGCAACATCTGTGCCACCCCCATCTACAGGTACAGACGCCACCCCCCTTCCAGCGCCACCCTCCCAGCAGCCCCTCAGCCTCTGCCCCGGGAGGGTGGGCATGACCTTCACCCCAGGCACCTTAGCCCCTGCTCCAGTCACCCCTGCTGCCCTCAGTGAGGAGGCCATTGATCTCCTCAGGTCCCTCACTGTTGGGCAGTCTACCATTTTGAATGCCATCCAGGGTGTGAAAAGGCAGTTGCAACAAACAAATGCATTCCTGGAGGGCATTCATTCTGGTCAGGCGGCCCTTCAGCAAGCTTTTCAGACTCTGGCCTCAGCACTGATGGCAGCCATTGTCCCTGTGTCTAGCCATCCCCCTCCAACTTCCTCCACCCATACTCAATCCCCTATACCCCAGCCTATCCCAAGCACACCTCTAGACCAGCATGCACACACGTCAACACACAAGGGAAGCTCAGGCAAACATAAGCACCACACATCCCACAGGCACTCACGAAAGCATCATACCCATGCAGACACACCAACATCCACTGCCTCCACTGTGTCCCCCTCCTCCTCTTCTCCCTCCTCCCTCCCAGTCTCATCTACACTCACACCTGCATGTACTACCTCTACAGCCACTACTACAATCACCAGCACACCCACCAGCACACCCCGCTCATGTGCAGTCACCACCCCTACTACCATTCACACGTCCCCTGCGTCCTCTCCCAGTGTGTCTGTGACGGCCCCTCCCAAGATACACAAACGCAGGCACACACCCACCCAAGAGCCATCCACCTCACGACAGCCTCCAGCGCATGCACCTTCACCCAAAGTCAGCAAATGAACACCTCCTACAACCACAACCTCTTTCTCCACTCCCAAACGCCCTCCAGCTACCCGTCCCAGTGTTCCCAAAAACTTTTCCTGTCCAACCTTGACCTCTTTCCCACACCTCCCCCACCCCGTCCGTCTCCTAGGTCCCGAACTAGCACCTCAGCCACAACATCTCCGGGACCAGTGGTGCCTGTAGTCACTGGAATCTGGAGTGCACCGGCCACCAGGGCAGCCAGTGTGGCACGGAGCCACAGCACAGACAGTCACCCACCTGTCAAGCATCAGAAGTTAGCCAGTGCCCTACGGAAGAGGGGGAAGACTCCAGCCACCAAAGCCGCTCCCAGGGGTACAGGTGGGAGTGTGGAGTCAGCTGCGACACCTTCCAAGGTGGGGAAGGGGCACAAGAAACTCAGCAAGTCTGGGAAGAGCAGCACGGCGGAGAAGACCGCCATCATCCCCGCTACCCAGGAGGCCACTGCCACCAGCCCTACTGCCCAGGAGGCCACCGCCACCAGCCCTACTGCCCAGGAGGCCACTGCCAGCACCAGCCCAGCTGCCCAGGAGGTCACCGCCAGCACCAGCCCTGCTGCCCAGGAGGCCACTGCCAGCACCAGCCCAGCTGCCCAGGAGGCCACCGCCAGCACCAGTCCTGCTGTCCGGGAGGCCACCGCCACCAGCCCTGCTGCCCAGGAGGCCACCACCAGCACCAGCCCAGCTGCCCAGGAGGCCACCACCAGCACCAGCCCATCTGCCCAGGAGGCCACCGCCAGCACCAGCCCTGCTGCCCAGGAGGACACAGCCGTCATCCCCTCTGGGACAGAGAGGACCACCAGCACAAGCCCCGCTGGGCCATGAAGGACCGCCAGCACAAGCCCCGCTGGGACAGAGAGGTCTGCCAGCACAAGCCCCGCTGGGCTAGAGAGGACCGCCAGCACAAGCCCCGCTGGGACAGAGAGGACTGCCAGCACAAGCCCCACTGGGCTAGAGAGGACTGCCAGCACAAGCCCCGCTGGGACATGAAGGACCGCCAACAGCTGAGTAACTGCAAAGGAGCCCGCCGCTCCAAGCACCGCTGAACAGGGCTCCGCCGTCTCAAGCACTGCTGAACAGGGCACCGCCGTCTCAAGCACCGCTGAACAGGGCACTGCCATCTCAAGCACTGCTGAACAGGGCACTGCCGTCTCAGGCACCACTGAACAGGGCACTGCCGTCTCAAGCACCGCTGAACAGGGCACCGCCGTTTCAAGCACCACTGAACAGGGAACTGCCGTATCAAGCACCGCTGGCCCATGAGCGCCAAGGGCACTGACGCTACTGAGTCCGTCACGGGCAGAATGAAGCACTCTGGGCACAATGCCCCCTCCAGAACCAGTGGAGAGATCCATCCACTACCTCTGTGCTTAGCAGGATGAAGCACTCTGGGCACAAGGCCCCCTCCAGAACCAGTGGAGAGATCCATCCACTACTTCTGTCCTTAGCAGGATGAAGCACTCTGGGCACCATGCCCCCTCCAGAACCAATGGAGAGATCCATCCACTACCTCTGTCCTTAGCAGGATGAAGCAGTCTGGGCACCATGCCCCCTTCAGAACCAGTGGAGAGATCCGTCCACTACCTCTGTCCTTAGCAGGATGAAGCACTCTGGGCACAAGGCCCCCTCCAGAACCAGTGGAGACTGTTATCCACTTGAGAGACTGTGGCTTTGCACTCCCCAGGATGGAACAGTGGGTAACCCACCCACTGTAGAGACTTGAGAGACTGTGTCTTCGCACTCCCCAGGATGGAACAGTGACAACCCACCCACTGTAGAGACTTGAGAGACTGTGGCTTTGCACTCCCCAGGATGGAGCAGTGGGCAACCCACCCACTGTAGAGACTTGAGAGACTGTGGCTTTGCACTCCCCAGGATGGAACTGTAGGCAACCCACCCACTGTAGAGACTTGAGAGACTGTGGCTTTGCACTCCCTAGGATAAAGCAGTGGGCAGACCACCCACTTGTGAGACTTGAGAGACTTTGGCTTTGCACTCCCCAGGATGGAACAGTGGGCAACCCACCCACTGTAGGGACTTCAGAGACTGTGGCTTTGCACTCCCCAGGATAAAGCAGTGGGCAGACTACCCACTTGTGAGACTTGAGAGAATGTGGCTTTGCACTCCCCAGGATTGAACAGGGGGCATGTGGCCCTCTGGTGGATTTGGCGTTTTGCACTCAAGCGGCTGAGGTGCCCCCCCTTTCCCTCCCCCTGAGGTGCCTGTTTTCTTGCTCTCTGATGCCCCTGCAGTGTTCTCTCCGTCATGGTCGGGGATCTTGTGTGGGCCTCGCCCATACCGTGTGGGCCCAGTGTTCCACGGACTTAATTGGAGCACTACCTGGACTACTATGCTTGGTGTACATTTTGTTAATGGTGTATATATATATTTTTGCCTACTTGATTTTAATATATTACAATGTTACACTCATTTTCTATTGTCTTTGCATTCTTCCGGGGGGATGGAGGATGTAACTGTGATGTATCAATATGTATTAGTGTGTGTGTTGTCGTGGGTGAGGGTGGGGGGGGTGTTGCGTGTGTGTGTCCCTGCTTTTTCCCTCCCCCCTCCCCTGTGTCGTAGGTGCAGTACTCACCGTGGTCTTCGCCGCCGGCGTTCGTGCTCCTGGCAGAGGAGCCGGAAGACTATTGCAGGGAGAATTTTGAGTTCCGGGTCCATGCTGTCCTAGTTCCTCGTGGGGTGTGTAGAGGTGAGCGTTTTCCCTTCGGAATGTTGTTTCCGCCGTGTTTTTATCCGCGGTGAATCCGCACCGGACAAGGTGGCAGATTCGTAGGTTGTGATACTGTCGGCGGTACATTGTCCTCCGCCTGTCTGTTGGCGGTGACCGCCGCGCTGTTTGTTTGTACTGCCGTGGCGGTCGGAGTGTTAAAGTGGCTGTCTTTGTTGGCGGTTTCCGCCATGGTCGTAATTGCAAAATGTTTACCGCCAGCCTGTTGGCGGTCCTACCGCCGCTTTAACACCGACCGCTGGGTTGTAGTGACCACCTTTGTTTTTGAGTAGGGATATTTCAGATTCCAGGTGTGAAATACTTGAAGCTGCGAGGTGAAGATTCTATGTTTTTTGTTTCATCAGTAAAACTCCTGATTCCAGGGAAGGCCATTTATCATCCAAATGTTGCAATGTTTTTGGGGTCTCTTCCATAAAAGGTTTAAATGATGGATTTCCTCTAGACTCAAATCCATAAAGGTTGGGGCAGATTTCACTGGCATTGGGCGATCTGTTTTTAGGTCGTTCATTTGATCCTGTTGGCAATTGATTTAATGAAGCAGCTTTCAGAATGGCTCCTGCGCAGGTCACAGTTTTCAGAACTACAGCATCTTCCAAATTGTTGCAATTAGAATCTGAATCCGACTGAGGAATAGAGTGAGTACCAGTGGATGTGCAAGGATATACAAATGAAAAGGAGCACACATGGAGTCAATGTTGCATGAAAATAACCCTAAAGTAGTAGTTGAAGTTGAAAATCAAAGGCGGGCCATGTTAGAAGAAACAGTAATTAAATCTGACTTTGAAAGATAAAACAGAGCAATAAAAATACAAATATTTGGTAGAATCTAGTATTAGGAGTTGGAAGATAAAAGTAAATGTTAGGAGGCGTTGGTGGCATTAAGAAATAATGTTGCAAGGTAAAGGCAATATGCAGAGGAAAAAGTGTAATGTATAACCAGCTATAACATTGCAGCTACCAAGGAAACATTTCTTTCAAAAGAAAAAAATATTTGCCCCCTTTTAATTTTGCATTGGAGAAGTGGAACAGTTGACCAAGTCAATGGGGCATAGTTTAGGAGCATGACCTCTCCAAATGTATTATTTCCTGAGGAGAAAACGCGTCCATCACCTTTACAAAATGTCCGGCGCGTCTCCGATCACAAAGAAGAATCCACTGGAGCCAGCCGCTCAAGCATTTATAAGTTAGTAAAAGTTGCTCCAGTGACTCACCATAATGTCTAGAGGAGATGCATGCTAGTCTGCTCTGAATGGCATGTCTGGAGCCACTCCAAAGCCTTCAAAGGCCTCACACATCTGTAGAGCCTCAGCGCAGCGCTGACATCTCGGTTAGCACTGTGATCTTGACTCCAGTCCATTTTTTTATCAATATGGAGTTTAAAGTAGTAAATGTAAAATATTTTAATATACAAATTTAATTTAATGTAAGTTATGTAATTTGAAAATATACTGGGGCTGAGTGTTTGAAAAGTTTCAGCACTCCGCTCATAATCCTTTTGTGTTGCTAAAGTCACCCTCAGGGACCAGGGTATGGTCAGACTATGGTTCCTTGCTCACTGTGCCATTGGCTTCATGCCAGTCTGACTGATGAGGGGTGATACCCCAAAAACGGTCCCAGGGTGCTTGTTTCCGGTCCAGGGAGGACCTGGCCTGGGAATTCAGGCTGAACTGTTCCCATGGCGCTTAGGCTCAAGAATGATTTGCATATGGTCGGGTACAAACTGCGTCCAAAGTGGGGTGGCATGGTGAACAAAAGAAGAATGGATTCAACCCAGATCTGTGACAGTGGTGAGTGTTTGAAAACTTTCAGTACTCCGTCCCTCAACCTTTTGTGTTGCTAAATATAGGCCCTCATTATGACATTGGCAGTAGGTATCGCTTACTGCCATGCTGACTGCCGCCAACATACTGCCGCCACATTGGATTACCGCCACAAATATTATGACCCACACATAGCAATCCATCACTATACACCCACACACACAAGTCCGCCAGCCCAAAGGTCAGTGATAAACTGGCAATAGCAAACCCCACACTGTTACGCCAACAGAACTACGCCCACAGCATTATGACCCACGAATCACCGCAGCGGATATTCAGTGGCGCTAAACCATTGGCGGTACATACCACCGTGCTCAAAATAACACAACCTAATAAAACTACACCACATTGGACAATTCAAACTACACACACCTGACACACATACACACACCACACCCAGACAAACCGCACCACTATAAAACACACACCCACATTACCCACAACCTTTTCCTAATACAAACAAGTGCCAGAAGAGAGATAGCAATACCACAGACAAGACCACAGACACACACCACTATCACCTATACACCATCCATGCACCCTACATCACACACCCCAACACAGCACCCCACACACCCTCACCCACACCACTCACAATACACTCAAGGTACCGCAACATCACCCCAGGTTCTCTGAGGAGGAGCTAAGGGTCATGCTGCAGGTAATCATCCAGGTAGAGCCACAGCTATTCGGATCACAGGTGCAGCAGATGTCCATTGCTAGGAAGATGGAGCTATGGCGGAGAATCGTGGAAAGGGCCAACGCCGTGGGCAGCACCCAAGAACAAGGGATGACATCAGGAAGAAATAGAACGACCTACTGGGGAAGGTGCGTTCCACAGCAGCAAGACACCATAAAGCTGTACAGAGGACTGGTGGTGGACCCCCACCTCCTCCCCACAACTAACAACATGGAGGAGCAAGTCTTGGCAATCATGCATCCTGAGGGCCTGGCAGGAGTAGGAGGAGGACTGGACTCTTGTAAGTCAACTCTTAATTACTATCACCCACTACCTGCATGCCATCACATACCCCCACCCTTACCCTCACTCTCCTCACTTTACCAAATCCCACATACCCCACCATCACAACCCACTCATCCCAATACCAAGCCCTGCATGTAACACCTATGAATGGACCCCCACCACAGACCTGCATGGACACCCATCACTAAAGCATGCACATTAGAGAGAATCACCTAGCGCATGAAATCACTATTCACACAAGGCAAAGCTGCCAGGGGGATAAAATTCATGGAGGGCAACACACCCATGCACAAGATTACACACACAGAAACAATAACACTGCATTTACATCCCCACAGGTCCCCCATTCAAGGTCACCGGAGAGGAGGTGCCAGCAACTTTCACTCCACCCCCAGAAGAGGGCCACAGTTATGACAGCAGCTCTGGATGCCTGGATCTGTATGACCAACTTGGCCCATCAGGGATCTCTGGACAGTCGGTAACCCCGGCACAGTCCCATACCACCACAGAGCCTCCCCCCTCAGGAAATACCAGCACAGTACCCACCCAGAGGGCCCATACCTCTGTCCCCAGGACACGTCAATCAGCAGTGTGTTCACCACTACAGGAAACCCAGGCCACCCCACAAACACAGGACGATCAGGGACCTGGGTTCAGTGGCAGTGGGCACACGGTTCAGGGGACAGAGGCACAGGACAACAGGGAAGTTGGGAGGACTGCTGTGCGACAGGGGAGGACAGACCCAGGGAACCGACTCTCCAGGAAGCACTCACCAACATCCTGGGAGAATTCCACCATTTCCAGGAGACGATGGGCCAGATCCTTGATAAGTTGCAGGAGACCCATTGGCTGCAGGAGAGACAGTACCTGGGGATCAGGGAGGACTTGAAGGACATCAACACCACCCTGGTCTCCATTGCAGGGGTGCCGGCAGACATGGCCAACACCATGAGGGAGGCAGTCGCACACCACCAGGCCCCTGACACTAGCCAAACCGATGAACAGCCTTCCACCTCCGCTGCCACTAGTGGACAGGAGGCCCCACCACAGGAACAACAGGCCACCAGTACCCCACCCACTTCAGAAGGAGAACCACCCTGCAAACGGTCCCTGTGATACAGGCAGAAGCCAGAGAGCATTGCCAAGACTCCCGCCAGGAAATAAGACTCTCCTGATTGTCACCCTTGTGTCCCACTCTGCCACCCTGTCCACCTTGAACTGCCATTGCTGCACTTCCTATGCCACTTTGGACAATGCACATGTGATACAAATAGAATGGACTCGATCATGGACATTCCTCCATCATCACCCCAGCCCACTGCACATCCCCCTCTTTTCATTAGTACTTAAATAAACACCATTTGAATATATACAAGTATGGAGTTTGTGATCATTTAATCATGTATTCGTTTAACAAACGTTAAACACTGCAATATAACTGTACAGTAATGTTCAGCTAGGAATGACCTGTAGTTGGCTGCAGTCAACACACCAGGAGCGATAGTGGGGCACAAATATCTGAAAATAGAGATGCTAAAGGGTACAGTAATTGGCCATAGAAGTGGGAAAGTCAGCCTGGCAGTGACAATGTCAAACACAAAACTGTCATTGTAAAGTGTAATTAAAGTTTCTTACCTGTGTGTCATTGGAAGTACTGTCATATTAATGCACTTCTGTTGTCCTCATCCTCATCCTCTGCCTTCTCATCTTCTCTGTCCACAGGGTCCACTGCTGCCTCACGTCCCTCTCCAGCCTCATCCTTCTGCAGAAAAGGTACCTGGTGACGTAAGGCAAGGTTGTAAAACATACAACATGCCACAATGATCTGGCACACCTTCTTGGGTGAGTAGTACAGGGATCCACCTGTTAGATGGAGGCAACGAAACCTGGCCTTCAGGAGGCCGAATGTCCTTTCTATTATTCCTCTTGTTCGCCCATGTGCCTCATTGTAACGTTCCTCTGCCCTTGTCCTGGGAATCCTCACAGGGGTCAGTAGCTATGAGAGGTTGGGGTAACCAGAATCACCTGCGAATATCGAGGGACAACAGGTAGACACACACTAACCCTTAGGACTCACACCATACCCATACACCAACATCCCCTGGGTGGGAACCAGGGCTCACCTATTAGCCACACCCGGTGCCTCTGGAGTTGAGCCATCACATATGGGATGATACTATTCCTCAGGATAAAGGCATCATGCACAGATCCAAGATACTTTGCATTGACATGTGAGATGTGCTGGTCCGCCAGGCACACTATCTGCACATTCATGGAGTGAAAGCTCTTTCGATTTTTGAACACCTGACCATTTTTCCGGGGGGGGGGGAGGGGATAAATGCAATATGTGTACTATTAATAGCCCCTATTATGCTGGGGATATGTCCCATTGCATAGAAATCAGCATTTACTGTGGCCAAATCCTCCACCTGGGGGAAAACGATGTAGCTGTGCATGTGTTTAATCAGGGCAGACAATACTCTGGTCAGCACTATTGAGAACATTGGCTGAGACATTCCTGCTGCCAAGCCCACTGTCACTTAAAAGGAGCCACTTGCCAGGAAATGGAGCACAGATAGGACTTGCACAAGAGGGGGATTCCGGTGGGCTGACGGTTAGCAGATATCAGGTCAGGTTCCAATTGGGCACAAAGCTCTGTGATTGTGGCCCTGTCCAGTCTATAGGTGAGGATAATGTGCTTGTCCTCCATTGTTGCCAAGTCCACCAGGGGTCTCTACACGGGGGATGTCTCCATCTCCTATGCATCTGCAGTGGTTGCACTCTAGGGGGCAAACCGAGAGTAGCTGGTTAGTATTCCATATTTCTCAACACTACACTGCATTGCATGTTGTGACTGTAACACAATATTGTCGTATAGGCCCAAATGGTGCCTATGTGTACTGTGATGCAGTTAGGTGCCATGGCTTACCTCAACCCCCGAAATGTAATCCGCCTGTCCTGTATGGAGGGACAGGTGGAAATGAGGTAATTCCGCTGATGTTGTGCGCCCTTATGGGAGGCAGTCGAGAACCGCCCTGCAACTCCTCACTGGATATCATTGGGCCCTATGGTTATGGTGGCCAATGGTAATGTACGCAGGTGGTGATGGTATGCACCTCCACGGACGTGACTGCCATTTTCTATTTGTTCACCCACTTGCTACCTGACCTTCAACAGGTGAGGACCTACACTGCAAGTGCTGCTGTGACCTGTCTGGAACAGACCATGGCTTGTGTCATAGGGGAAAGGGCTCCTGCCTTCACCACAGTGGAGTTGGAGAGACTGGTGGATGGGGTCTTACCCTAGTACCGATTGTTGTATGTGCCTACAGACCGACAGGTGAGTACACTGTGAGCTCGATGAATGGGGCATGAATGAATGGAGCGATGTGTGTGAGGGCCTTGTGTAGGGGGGTTTGGGTAAGGGCCCTGGGCAGCGTGCTGCATGAAGGGTGGGCAATGTCTGTGTATAAGGGGATGTGAGGGATATGGTGGGCCATGAGTGTAACAGGCAGGACAGTCTAACTGATACCTTTTTCTATAAGTATTTCTCTGCAGGTCAGCGCCCATCAAAAAAAAGGGTATATGGCGTGCCATCGCCAAGGACGTGCGGACCCTAGGGGTCTACGGCAGGCGGAGCACCCACTGTCGCAAATGGTGGGAGGACCTGAGACGCTGGCCACGGGAGATGGCGGAGGCCCAGCTGGGGATGGCCTCTCAACGAGGAAGGGGTGCCCGTCGAACCTTGAACCCCTGATGGCCCGCATACTGGCGGTGGCCTATCTGGAGCTGGATGGGCGCTTGGGGGCATCACAGCAACCACAAGGGGGTGAGTACAGTGCCCCAATATACTACTTGCACGTGGTGGGGTGGCATCCAGGAGGGGGATGTGGGGCTGTGGGTGCTCCTAGGCCAGACAGGCCAGTGCAGGGTAGGGCCCATGTTGGGCAGGGTCTGATGTCAACCTCCTCCAAATAAGCTAATTGGCCTCCACTACTGGGCAGGGGTATGTGGGACTCAGGTATGCTGCAATTGGCATTAGGTATCCCTGTCTATTGCCTGGTGACTAGCATTGTGACTGGTAGTGCATTGCCTAGTGCTGTTCCCTGTGTGTGTGTGTTGTGTACTCCAAAAGTGGTGTTGTTGCTGCCATTGACCATGGGTATCCTTTGTCTCGTCCCCCCCCCTTTTTGTTTTGTCACCCTCTTCTTATGTGCATTAGCATCATCAGGTGGAGGAGCAGAGGCACTGGTGACGGGGAGAGCTGCATCCCACAGGGCCGAGGAGTTTGAATCCACTGTGAGGGCACCAGTGGGACCGAGGGCGAGGGGAGCACCAGGGTGGACACTAGAGACCCCAACTACCGGTACAGCCGCCACCCCGTACCAGCACCGTCCTCCCAGCAGCCCCTCGCCGTGTTTCCTGTGCCCACTCACCCAGGAGGGCGGGCATCTTCTTCGCCCCAGGCACCTCAGGCCCTGCCCCAGTGAGCCCTGCTGCTCTGAGTGAGGAGGCTATTGACCTCCTGCGATCCATCTCTGTTTGGCAGTCAACCATTGTGAATGCCATCCATGGGCTGGCAGCCCATTTGCAACAAACAAATGCATTCCTGGAAGGCATTCACTCTGGCATGGCAGCCTAACAGAGATCAATACAGGCTCTGGCCTCCTCCCTGATGGCAGCCATTGTCCCTGTTTCTATCCTCCCCCCTCCAACCTCCTCTGCCCAATCTCATTCCCCTCAACCCCAACCTATCCCAAGCACACAGGCAGACCAGCATGCACCCAGGACAACACACAGGAGTGGTTCAGGCAAACACAAGCACCACACATCATCCCACAGGCACTCACACAAACAACATCCGGATGCAGACATACCAACATCCACTGCCTCCACTGTGTCCCCCTCCTCCTCCTCTTTCACCTCCCTCCCAGTAGCATCTAAACTCACACCTGCATGCACTACATCCTCATCCACTACCACCATCACGCCTATCACAACAATCCCCTCACTGGTAGTCATGACCCCCGCATCCATGCACACGTCCCCTCTGTCCTCTCCCACTGTTTCTGTGCCCCCTGCTCCCAAAGTACACAATCACAAGCACTCAGACACCGAACAGCCATCCACTTCGCAACAGCATCCAGCCATGCACCTGCACCCAAACACAGCAGACAGACACCTCCTACTACCACTTCCTCTTCCTCCACTCCCATACCTTCACCCTCTTCCCGCCACAATGTCCCTAAGAAGCTTTTCCTCTCCACCGTTGACCTCTTCCCTACCACTCCCCCCCACCCCGTCCTTCATGTCGGTCCAGGGTGGTCAGAACCCAGGCAAGCACCTCGGCCACCCATTCCACTGCCACAGTAGTGTTGACAGCTACTGCAGGTGGGAGAGGATCCTGGGCACCAGGCAGCAACATTGACAGGGTGCCTGCACCAGGTGCATCAAGGAAGGGCAAGGAGGCACCACGAGCTGCGACTAGGAAGGGCAAGGAGGCATCACCGGCTACAGGAGTGAAGGGCAAGGGGCAATCCCCAGCTGCTGACAGGAAGGGCAAGGGGCCTACAACAGCAGGCAGGAAGGACAGGAGGCCTAGTGCTGGGACTCATTATGAGCCCTCACCACCAACCATGGTGGTTCAGCTGTCCAAGGCTGCAGGGGATGGGCTGGAGCCTACCCCCACCACTGCTTGCACCACCACCAGCACCACTGCCAACAGCAGCAGCCCCAGTGGGCAGCCATCTGAGGCTGCAGGGGTTGGGCTGGAGCCTCCCCCACCACTGCTAGCACTGCCACCAGCGCCTCCACCAACACCCCTGCAAGCAGCAGCCCCAGTGGGCAGCCGTCCGAGGCTGCAGGGGATGGGCTGGAGCCTCCCCCCACCACTGCCAGCACCGCCACCAGCACCACCGCCAGCAACATCAGCCCCAGTGGGCAGCCGTTCAAGGCTGAAGGGGATGGACTGAAGCCTCCCCCACCACTGCCAGCACCGCCACCAGCAACACCGCCAACAGCTGTAGCCCCAGTGGGCAGCCGTCCAAGGCTGCAGGGGATGGGCTGGAGTCTCCCCCCACCACTGCCAGCCCCAACACCAGCCCGCCACTGCTGCCACTGAGCAGCCATCACTGCCAGCGGACAGTGTGTAGTCCTGCCTCCATGGGCTGTTGTGCATCCTGGCCCCTGCAAATCCAGTGGGTCTGACACACAGGTGAGAGATTGTGCCCTTGCATGACCCAAGATCTGCATCACAGGGCCCAATTCCCCCTCTAGAACTAGTGGAAAAGCCATCCTCTCACCCCATCCTTCCCATGATGAAGCACAGTGGGCACAATGCCCCCTCCAGAACCAGTGGAGAAGCCATCCACTCATCCCATCCTTCCCAGGATGAAGCACACAGGGCACAATGCCCCCTCCAGAACCAGTGGAGAAGCCATCCACTCACCCCATCCATCCCAGGATGACGCACACTGGGCACAAGGGCCCCTCCAGAACCAGTGGAGAAGCTATCCACTCACCCCATCCTTCCCAGGATGAAGCATACAGGGCACAATGCCCCCTCCTGAACCAGTGGAGAAGCCATCCACTAGAGAGACTGTGTCCTTGCACTCCCCAGGACCAAGCAGTGGGCAAACCACCCACTTAAACGACTGTGGCCGTGCCCTCCCCAGGACCAAGCAGTAGGAAAACCACCCACTAGAGAGACTGTGGCCTTGCACTCCCCAGAACCAAGCAGTGGGCAAACCTCCCACTTGTGAGATTGGCCTTGCACTCCCCAGGTCCAAGCAGTGGGCAGACCACCCACTTGAGAGACTGTGGAGTTGCACTCCCCAGGACCAAGCAATGGCCAAACCACCCACTAGAGAGACTGTGGCCTTGCACTCCCCAGGACCAAGCAGTGGGCAAATCACCCACTTGAGAGACTGTGGTCTTGTACTCCCGAGGTCATCGCACAGGGCATGTAGCCCCCTCCAGGACCAGTGGTGTTGTACCATCTTACGGCTGAGGTGCTCCCCAATTCCCCATCCCCCTGAGGTGCCTGTGTATTTTCGACCTGATGCCCCTGCAGTGTTCTCTTCGTGTTGTTGAGGAGTAAGGTGGGGCCTTGGCCTATGTGTTGTGGCCCTGTAGCCCACGGACATTGAAGACTGGGCAGTGCCCTTCCATTTGTAAATATGTATATACGTTTGTAATGTGATGCACTTATTCATGTTCTTTAATCGTATTACACTCACTTTCTCCAAATCATTTTGTCCTTGCATTATTCCTGAGAGGTATGGGGTGGATATGTAATGTTACTGCATCTGGTTGTGTGTATGGTGTTTGGGGGTGGGGGTGGGGGTGTTGCGTTTTGCAGGTGTGTGTCACTCTCTTTTTCCTCCCCCTCCCCTTTTGTGCTAGGCGGCAGTACTCACCGTGGGCGTCTTCGCCAGCGTTGGTGTTCGTAATGCAGTAAAAGGTCGAGGAGCATGGCAAATATGTGCAACTCTGGCTCCATGGCATTGGGGTTGTTCCCTGAGTCTCCAGAGATGAGTCCTTTGACTTCTGTGTTCTGTTTCCGCCGTACTTTTGATGTTGTGGTGGCGGATAGGCTGGTCATAATACAGTGGGCTGTACATTGTCTTCCGCCTGGTTCTTGGTGGTTACCACCGTGGTGCTTGTTGCTACCGCCGTTGCGGTCGGTGTGTTAAAGTGGCTTCTGCCATGGTCATAATTCCATTTTTGTTACCTCCGGACTGTTGGCGGTATTACCGCTGCTTTATCACCGACCGCCAGGGTTGCCATCACAAGGGCCATAGTTACTAATATTTAACATAATATATATATATCTATATATATATATATATATATATATATATATATTTATATATATCCAAGTTCATCTACTTCACACGAGGGCCACAGATCCTGCAGGGCGGCCTTGGTTGCAGGGGTGAAGCTTCACATTGAAATAAATCTGAGCATTTATTCAGGCTATAAAGCAGTATATTTGTCCATTTCCCTGACGTGTTTCGGCATACATTGCCTTGTTCACAGGTGAGTAGAGGCAAACATTTTTTCACCAGTGCTTTTAAATTCTCAGTCATGTGACTTCATACTTAGAATATAATTCCCACAATGCACTATTTAATACCTATGTCTCTGTTTCCGGAATGCTTAATCTCAATAACGTTAAAATAACATCACAGGCACCCCAGTCACAATAATATTTGGTCGTAAAGCAAATGTCTCTAATTAGTATTCCACATACTTGTACTGGTGCTGCTCAACTTAATTACTGCCGCTGCCACAGACTCTGTGAAAAGCTGGAAGAGAGGAAAAATGCCTCTATCCCATCCCTTGCTCACTTCCATCGTTGTTTTGGACAAATGCCATTTTTCCCGGGAGTGAACGAATCGGGCCCTTGCAAGTATAAATCCAAGTTCATCTACTTCACACAAGGGCCACAGATCCTGCAGGGCGGCCTTGGTTGCAGGGGTGAAGCTTCCCATTGAAATATTGAACTGACATGAAGAAAAACCAAGGCACCAGTCCACGTGAATCTGAGCATTTATTCAGGCTATAAAGCAGTATATTTGTCCATTTCCCTGACGCGTTTCGGCATACATTGCCTTGTTCACAGGTGAGTAGAGGCAAACATTTTTTCACCAGTGCTTTTAAATTCTCTGTGATGTTATTTTAACGTTATTGAGATTAAGCATTCCGGAAACAGAGACATAGGTATTGAATAGTGCATTGTGGGAATTGTATTCTAACTATGAAGTCACATGACTGAGAATTTAAAAGCACTGGTGAAAAAATGTTTGCCTCTACTCACCTGTGAACAAGGCAATGTATGCCGAAACGCGTCAGGGAAATGGACAAATATACTGCTTTATAGCCTGAATAAATGCTCAGATTCACGTGGATTGGTGCCTTGTTTTTTCTTCGTGTCAGTTAAATATATATATATATATATATATATATATATATATATATATATATATATATATATATATTCAAGAAAGAAGTGACTCAAACAGATGCTCTCACCAAAGAATGAAAATATATTTCCACTACAACCTTTTGGCTTCCACTTTCCTCAGGTAGTTCAAGATGGTTTGCTCAGTGGCTGCACAGCTGACACTGCTGGATTTTCAAAAAGCATCATCAGTGAAGATTCCAATTGAAATGTGGAATCAATGCAGAACTCTTCAGATATGCAGAAATTAATTGGTACTGTCAGTGATATTCTCTGATATCCAGTAGTTCATCCTTTAAGACTTGTTCCACAGGGAACATCTTTAAATCTGACAGCAAATGGTCCACAAAGTTAAAATTAATGGCTACAGGCTGGTCACGTTTCTTGTAAATATTTGCTGATTTGTGGTTCCTGAATGTGTATGGAGGTCATTCACTGTTTGGCTTACATTTTGTTTTTTACAGCTTAGGTATATATATATATATATATATATATATATATATACAGTCAATGAAACAACACAATGGTTAGAGATAAATTATAGTTAGGAAACTTTATGTATTGTTTCCATAGAAGCCATACTTAACCCCTTCACTGCTAAGTCTTTTCTCCCTCGTGTGTTAAGCCTTTTATTTTGGCTATTTGAGATAGTTTGTGCTTAGGTCCCCATAACATTTTGTCCACATAAGTAGTCCAAATGTGCTTCTTTTAATGACATCCTCATGTTCCAAAGGTACCAAAGGTTTGTGGATTCCCCTGGAGGAGACCGAGAAATTAAGCATTTTTTGGGGGGGAGGGGAATGGGGAAAAAAGTGCTGCAGGAGGAAGCATTAGTTTTTTTTTCCCCTGCAAATGGCATCAATGAAGAGTTTGCGGTACTAAATAACCACCTTCCAAGCTTTCAGGAACAGGCAGACTTGAATAAGAAAAATACATTTCTCAACACAGTTTTGGCATTTTACTGGGACATACCCCATTTTTCACACTTTTTGTGCTTTCAACCATCATCTAGTTAGTGGTAGAAATGGGTATGAAACCAATGGTGAATCCCGGAAAGCTATACATTTCTGAAAAGTAGATTTAATTCTGAATTCAGGATCCTTCAAGGTTTTCCGATATAATTAAACAGTTGAAATAAAATAATATTGGAATTGAGTTGAAAAATACAGCCATTTATACTTACGTTTTCATCTGCAACTTCCTCTAAAAGTGGCAGATTTTTTAAAGCAATGTACTGCATGTCCACTGAATCCTTCTGGTTGTGAGGCTATATAGGGCTTTTAGGTTAATCAGAACTCTTGGTACCCAGAGCCAAAAACTGAGTTGCAACTTGCAATAGTCTTTCATTGTGTCCATGGTATACAGTAATTCATTTGGTAAAATATAAATGGTGAAAAATAGGTATCAAGGAAACCTATGTATTTACAAAATGAGTAAAACATATGGAGATTAGAAGCAGTGGATATGTGCACAATTCTGAATTTGTGGATGCCCATACGAGCATGTTACTTAAAGGGCATTTCTCAAAATGACTTATACACTGTCTTTCATCTGGAAGCTGCAAATGCAGAGAAAGACCATTGGTCTTAACACTTGGTCTACTATTCTGAGTTCACCTATGTCTCCCGATGAAAATAGTGCCTCACTTGGGTGGGTAGGCCTTGTGTCTGCAGCTGGAAATGGCCCAAAACAAATCGTGGACACAGCACATATTCCAGTAAAAATTAACTCTTTTTTACAATGTGCCTAGCTGTGGACTCTAGCTCAGCCAGCACCTAGGAAAACTTAGCAAACTTGTACTTTTTTGAAAACTAGACCCCTAGGGGAATGCAGCATGGGGTGGCTTGTGTGCTCTCACCAAGTTCTGTTACCCAGAATCCCTTGCAACCCTCATAATTTGTCTAATAAAACACATTTTCATCACATTTCTGTGATGGAAATTTCTGGAAACTGTGGGTGCCACAATGTCCCTCCACCCGGCATTCTCCAAGCCTCCTGATAAAAATGGTACCTCATTTGTGTGGGTAGACCTAGTACCCGTGACAGGAAACAGATCAAAACACAAGGGGGCAGATTGGGGGCTCTTGCCGAATCTGCACCCAGGGGGGGCCAAAGGACAGAAACTTAATGGGGGAGCAAAAGCCCTTGCCCAAGGGACTGTTCCCCCTCCCTCGGCTGGGGCTAAGTAGGTATATCCCTGCTGGTGTATTTCCCTCCTTGGGCAATCTTCAACCAGTGATCCACTTGGGAAAGGTACCATTGGGGAGATTCTCCCATTTCCAGCTATACCTTTACCATCTGGATCGGTGCTCAGGGGTTTAATAGCCCCATGAGCACTGATGCAGAGAAAGGGAAATTATCCAATGGACTCATTTCACTTTCTTTTTCAAGAAAATGACATCTGCGCACTGCATGCGCTGATGTTATGTCCTTGAAAACATAGAAACAGCATCCAGAGGTGGGGAATCTTTCCCCCACCTCCCAGGCAGTTTCTTTCTGTAGGAAATCCCTCTGGCGCTTGCACTACAGGGATTTCCACTGCTCTGCAAGTCAGATGGGCAGGAGGCATCCGACGCATATGAGCACCAATGCTTCAGAAGACTCCCGATCGTCTGACCCATCAAAGTGGTTAAACTGCACAATCATTAGAAATTCTAAAGTTATAATTGGAATTTACACAACACCATCTTATTACTAAAAGTCACACACCTATTAACACAGCGGCGTTACTTATAAATTACATTTTAACTTAACATACTACCTTAAAATACTATAAGTTGTGCACCTTGTACACAGTTTAAATTATAGCAATAACTTTAGAGTCTCTAATGTTTGTGTAGTTAAAGTATGGTTTGTATGGAAAGAATAAATAAAGTTTTTCTAGCTATAAATTATCTATAACTTTTAGTTTTTTATGGAATTTCATTGATGTTTATGATTTACTAAAAATGTGTTTCAAATAGTATTATTGAGTGTTATTTATTAAGGTCTCATTAATTTGAGTGTTGTGTAGTAAAAAGAACAAGATCGATGCACAGTTGAGTGTCCCAGAGTGGAGTATTATATAGTGGAATTTAGTGCAGTGTAGTACAATGTAGAGGGGTACCGTGGAAAACAGTGCAGTAGAGTGTTGTAGAGTGGAGTTTTATGGAGTGGGTGATTGGACAATGGCATAGATTGAGGTAAAGTCTCATTCAGTGAAGTACATTGCAGTAGAGTTCAGTGGAGTTGCATAACGTAGTGTAAAGTGAAGAGTAAAGTATAATAGCGAGTCATAGAGTAGAGTGGGGTGGAGTTGATTATAGTCTAGTTGCATAGGGTATAGTGAGGAAAATGCTTATAAATTGGAGTGATGTGTCAAAGAGTAATGTGGAGTGCTTCATCACAGAGTACTGAAAAGTGTTGGTTAGTGCACTACAGTGATGTACAATGGAGTGTTCGGTCATAAATTGGACAGTAGAGTTAGGCAGTGGAGTGTACATGGATAGAGTGAAGTAGAGTCTCATAGCGTGTCATAAAGTGCAGAATAATTTTATAGATTGTCGTACCATTCAGCCACGTAGAATGCAGTGGCATACACTGTAGTGGCATGAAGTAGAGTATGGTATGGTACAGGGGAGTAGCAAATAGTGAAGGAACATGCAGTGTAATATACAGTCTATAATATCTGTACAGTCTAATGGTGTACAGTGGAGTGTAGAACAGAGGAGTGATATAAAGTTAAATAGCGTAGACTGGAATGTCATAGAGTGGGGTGCCATATACTCAAATCACATTCAATGTGGTGAAGTACAGTGAAGTGGTGTAAAATGGATTTAGTGTACAGTGGAGTTATTTACAGTGGAGTGGGGTAGACTGGAGAGCAGTACAGTGAAATGTGATAAAGTAGAATACTAATATAGTGTGGCTTCTTAAAAATTGGTGGCATCCAATGGAATAGCATAGAATGGAGTGTTGTAGAGTGGTGTGGAGTACATTTGAGTGGCATACAGTAGAATACCATTCAGTGGAATAGTGGAGAGTGATGTGGTGTACAGTGGAATGGCATACAGTGGAAAAGAGTATAGTCGAGTAGTTTACAGAGAAGATGCGTACCTTGGTGAGGCATAGACTGGATTTGCATCCAGTGTCATCTGTACACTGGAGTTGTATACAATAGAATTCAGAATATTGTATTGGCGTACTGTGAAGTGGGGTAGAGTGCAATAGCATATAGTGGAGTGTCTCAGCATGGTGTGTCATCCAAGGGAATAGCATAGAATGGAATAGCATACAGTAGAATAGCATAGAGTGGAGTGGTGTACAGTGGAGCAGTGTGCATTGGAGTGCCGTACAGTGAAATAGGGTGCAATGGAGTGGCATATAGTGTAATAGCAGAGAGTGGAGTGGCCCAGAGTGAACTAGCATAGAGTAAAGTGATGTATAGTGTAGTGCCATACAGTGTAGTGGGGTGTGTGTACTAGAAAATTTGGAGGACTGTAGAAGGTGCACAGAGTAACGCAAGTCAGCAACATGTACCAAGCAAAGCAGGGTGCCACGCCACATAGTGGGGTCGTGTAGTTTGGTAAATGTTACACAAGTATTGCGTTGCCCTTGCAAATCTATGAATAATGCAAGGCTGGCACAATAGAATCCCAAATTTGTCCCCTAGTGATATATTGTGCACACAACACACTGCACAGAACACCTTGCCACCACCACACACACACGAATGAACATACAATAAGCGCACAATAGCACCCAACACCACCACAACACACCACGTACAATCCACAACAAAGGCATACACATGCCTAGAATCACACAGTCATCACACACACACAAAACACATCAATTGCACCTGGGCCAATGTCTGACACGCACACACACACATATGCATGCCAGCCACCACAGCTCGCACAACCAACACACCCAGCATATACAAACCTATTCACACAAACATCATACAGACAAGATGAAGCAACTGTAGAACAAGTATGTCACCATCGACTCCAACATAACGTTGGGCAAAATATATTAAAATATTAACATCAAAAGTTAAATATATACAAACCATAAGGCCATTGGCCAGTCCATGATAGTCTGTGCGCAAGACACATATGGCACATATTGTGGGCCAACTTTACTCCTGACTGTAAGATACACCTCCACATGGCAAGGCAACAATGGGGTAGGCAGACACTTCAAGGGTGAGGGGGTGAGTCTGGAGGGGGGGTATGGGCTTGGAGGTGGGTCCTTGGTTTTGGCTTTGGGTGGGGGCTTGGGTTTGGGTTGTAGGGGACTTTCTGCCTGGCCTTTGGGAGGGGGTGGTTTGGGTTTTGGGGAGGTTGACTTCTTTGCAGAGGAGGAGCATTGGAAACACAGCTGGGGCAGGAGTGGAGGCGAAGGTAGAAGGGCTGGACATGGGCAGGGACACAGGTCACTTCAGGAAGTCACAGGGTGGGAGAGGGGTATGGGACTGGGTAAATTAAAAAAGGCACACAAGGGCAGTCATAAGAAAGTGGAGGGACTGGGAGTGGTTGTCAGATGTGTTACTGGGTGTGGTTTGGGTGAAGGTGTGTGCATGGAATGCTTGTGTGTGCTGGGTGTATGTTGGTTGGGTGAGTGAAGGCGTTTAGAGAGAAGGGAGTGAGGAGGTGCCGACAATGGCCATTCTGGATGGGTGACTGTGTGTTGGTGTGGTGGCTGCAAGGATGGTGGATGTGCTGCATGTGGGGGTGTCAGTGTTTGTGGTGAGTGTAGATATGATGACTGGGGTGGATGCCTGCAGGTCAGCTACTGTGGTGTCTGTGGGTATGATGGGAGCAGTGGCTGAATCAGAAAGGGTTGATGTACTGCCAGCAGGTGTGAGTGGTGTAGTGGTTGTGCTGGAAGGGGTTGCAGGGGAGTTTGTGTAGGGAGTAGGTGTTGCCATGTATGCAGATGTGTGTTGTCTGGGTGCATGCCGGTGGTGGGTCTTGTGGTGCTTGTGTTTGCCATTTGCAACTGTGTCTGTTAGAGTGGATGCCTGCATGTGAGAAGGTGTGCTGTGGATGGGTGTGGGAAGAGGGGTTTGGGACTGGGATGAGGCAGGTTGTGGGGGACGGTATACATAGGGACACAGACTGCCGTCAGGGAGGCCAGAGCCTGAAAGGATCTCTGGAGGCCGGCCAGAGCACTGTGAATACCTTCCTGGGAACGCATTGCTCTGTTGCACCTGAGCTGCCAGTCCCTGGATGGCATTCGCAATGGTGTTCTGAGCCACAAAGATGAACCTCAGGAGGTCAATAGCTTCCTCACTGAGAGCAGCAGGGCTGACTGGGGCAGGGGCAGAGGTTCCTGAGGCGAAGAAGATGCCCACCCTCTTGGGTGAGCAGACACGGGAACCTGGGTGGGAAGCTATTGGGTGGACAGTAGTAGTAAGGGGGTGGCAGACACAGATGGTGCAAGGGTGGTCCCCAATGGGTCCGCCACCACCAGGGAGTGTCCACTGGATGAAGAATCCGATGATGATGTTAAAGAACTGGTCCCCCGGTGGCACTCCCCTAACTCTCTGTCCCACTGGGTCCCTCGGCCTTGCTGGATCCAGCCTCCTGGGTCCTGTGGGCTTCTGCATCCTCACTCGCCTGTGCCCCTTCTCCTTCACCAGATGATGCACACAAAGAGAGAGAAAGAGAGGGGGGAGCGAAAAAGAGAGGTAGGAAAACAGTCAAAACCTAACTCTCATTGACATTTATGAACATGTACATATCACACTTTACATCTCATGTGAGGGAATGACATTGCCAATGCACTCCAAGTCTGCCAATACCTATTGCACATGCAAGGCAGTAAGTCTTAGTGTACATCATATGTGCACACAGCTAGGAACATGGACATGTTGAGGCTGTGACTTTGCTGTACTACTAGGGTTTGCCTTGAACATATGAAAATTCACAGGGAGTCCTTAAAGTGTCATATCAGTGAGGTCTCTGGGCTATCATCTTAACTAGTAGCACTCCATTTTATTAAGGCCTAGTCCACACACTGACATTAAAATGAGCTGCATTTGCTTTACCAAAAGCCCTCATCTTAGAACAATTAGCAGTATTCCATTGTTGTGGCATAATTGGATAGTCAGCTATCAGGCCAATACTCCAGTCCCATTAAGGCCCTTCTTAGGGAGGACATGTAAGGCCAGACCCACATAAGTCAATGGCAGCTACTGTACCATGCCAATGCAGACTCAGTTGCAGTAGGGGACTCACATAGATGGAATATCATTGACAGCTCTAATACAATAAAGGAATTGTTTGGAGCTGGTCAGACACAATGAACAGGTTGTCGAAACATGCCTACCCATGTCAAGTTCGGAAGTGCACTTCAGTTACACCATTGCCTTGTCACACTTACTCCATGGTTACCCTAGCAAGATCACTGATACACATTGTCGTTGTGCACCTTCCAGTGCACACATTCACAGTATGCTAGTATGCAGCCACCCAATCCCATTCAAGGCCTGTCAAGTACCAGTTTACAGTCAGTACTTACCCCCCTTGTGGCTGTTGTGCTGCTCTCAAGTGCCTATCCACCTCAGGGTAGGCCACTGCCAAAATGTGGGCCATTAGAGGGGTCAGGGTCCGACGGGCACCCCTCCCTCGTTGGAAGGACATTCCTAGCTGGGCCTCCATGATCTTCCAAGCCCACCGTCTCAGGTCCGCCCACTTCTTTCTGCAATAGGTACTCTGCCGGCCATGGACCCCCAGGGTCCGCACTTGGTTGGCGATGGTACTCCAAAGCCCCTTCTTCTGGTGTGCGCTGACATGTATGAGTGACACAGACAGGAGGAGAATGTGATTAGGAGTGGCACTACATCGACAGCAGTAGACTACATACAGCACACAGACATCACCATCCACATCTATCCAAATGGATCCATGCCCCCCCCCATTAATGCACACCATGGCCAGTATGGCACTGCCACACACAGCACCACACCCCTATCACACACGACAATGGCATGGGGCTCACCTGTTCCTCTGGTGCCCCATACAGCTGTTCATACAGGGGTAGGACTCCTTCCACCAGCTTCTCCAGTTCTTTCTGGGTTAAGGCTGGGGCCCTATCACCTGCAGGATGTGGCATTATAGCTCCCAGAGACAGTACACAGCAGCTAACGTTGTGGAGATCTTGCTTGCAGGAGTGTCAGGAGTCAAGTGAGATAGTTGGCAGAAAATGGCGGTCACGGCTGCTGTGTACAGGGCCGTCACCGCCAGGGAGGTGCTCATCATTCGCCCCAGTCCCCCATAGGCAGCAATGTCAGCCAATGAGAAGTTACCAAGTGGTCACGACTGCCTACCGCCATGACTGCATGCTCCGGGCGTCTTGCATCACTTCCAACTGTCCTGTGCTGCAGGACAGGCGGCAGCCATTTTATGTACAGTTAATGGGTATATCTGAGAAATGTAAGTGAGTCATGAAATTGAAATGTCCCGATTAGTACACAGGCCCATTTATTTACATCATACACAGCCACGTACGTGTAGGGTACCCAAGTTATGTAACAAAAAGAGAATATGCCCCTACATCCTGGCCCGTTGAGTGTTTTGCTATCTATGTCACTGTCATATGTACATGCAAGTCTCGTGCGAGACAAATATGTGCACATGACCTGCACCATCACACATGTTTTGGATGACACATACCATGTACAGGACCAGATATTGCCAGCACACTTTCCATTAATGAAACTCCTACATACCTGATGAAGTGACTGTCACCCGCTCAGTTATGTCCGCATTGTTTAGCGTGTGTCACGATATATTGGACTGATAACATGTTTGACCTGCACATCGCATTAAAACAATATTTTCCTCTCCATCCTAGATATCATGTAATGAGGAGAAGGAAGAATGAACCAGTGTACCGTCCAGTAGTCGACCTCACCACCTTGGAGGAAAGACACATCGTGCAGACCTACAGATTGAATTATGTCACCATTATGGAACTCTGTACTCAGTTGGAGGCTGATCTACTGCCTGCCATCCGTAATCCCACTGCCATCCCTCCCATGGTCCAAGTGTTGTCGGTGCTGCACTTCCTTGCCACAGGGTCCTTCCAGTTAACAGTGGGCTTGGCTGCAGGGATGTCACAGCCCAGGTTCAGCATTGTGTTGTGAGATATGCTGTCAGCTTTCCAGAAACACCTGAAAGGTTACATTCGGTTTACCCAACCTGCGGATTTGACTACTGTGGAGGCTGACTTCTATGAGCTGGGACATGTCCCTCACGTAACATGGTGTGGCTAATTGGCAGGTATCGTGTGGATGTGTGTCTATGTTGTTGCACCTGTCAAAACTATATTCTATGTGTCTGTATCTGGTTTCTAACAGGTCCTCCCCCTATTCACACGTGAGACTTTGGATATCCTAACCTTCCCTGGCTGTTGACACCAGTGAGGTACCCTGCCACTGATGCAGAGAAACATTACAATATGGTCTACTGTAGGATGCGGTGTATGATTGAAAGGGCATTTGGCCTGCTTAAGGCAAAATTTAGATGTTTCCACATCACAGGAGGTGCCAACCTCCACAGTTCCCAAAAGGCATGTCAGATAAATGT
The DNA here is from genome assembly GCF_031143425.1 of Pleurodeles waltl. Taxonomy (NCBI): domain Eukaryota; kingdom Metazoa; phylum Chordata; class Amphibia; order Caudata; family Salamandridae; genus Pleurodeles; species Pleurodeles waltl. Next base: position 340,843,593 of record NC_090446.1, read on the forward strand.
TGCCTGCTGCATGCTCCACAATCTGGCCCTCAGACATCACATCCCATTCCTGGCAGATGAGGAGGTGGCTGCTGTACCTGTGGGTGGTGATGGACACATGGAGAGTGATGAGGAGGTATATGAGAATGGTGCAGCTGAGTCCAGGATGGAGTTGATCAATCAGTAATTCCAATGACCTACAGGTATGTTGGCTGTGTGATTTTGCAAATTATATCTTAGCACTTGAACAATGAATTGCCTATCCGGGCCAGGTTTATCAGTGGAGATGTCACTTTTACCCTTCCCATATGTGGCTGAAGAAGGATGACTGATTGTATGTCTGTAGCAGTATAAGTGGTCAACACACTGTCATTTTGACCATCTATAGGTTGCAGGTTTACATCTACTTAGAACAATCCTATTATGTGCAATATGTCATGTCATCTTCTGTCCAGAAGTGTGTCAGGCTATGGACTGTATAAAGTGTTTCATTATATATCCTACCTGCTGGTTGAGGAGTTCACGACACACTGTTTCTGCATATAGTTGAAGGTGTTGTTTACAGCCCATTCGAGATATCAGCTACATGTTTTTGGTTATGAATTTATTTGTGTTTTTTGATGTAGAGGTGCAATGTGATGGGCCCTGTTTCCTTGGCATATGACAATGGCCATCACTGCATTTTCCTGCATATGTGCATAGGGTGGCACCTTAACTCACATCCTGATTTGTGTCCCTTTGTTGTTTTTGCAGATTGGATTACTGGGTCTACTCTGGTGTGTGGCTGGGCTACTGACTCTTCTTTGATACCACTAATAAGCCATCTGTGGTGTCCTAAGTTCCCTGCAGAGGATGCCTACCTCTAACGTGATTTGCACTGGCTGTGGGTTAATAGGTGGTACAAGACATGTCATTTATGTTTGTTAACATTTACACATCATACAATGAAGACACATGCATTTTCTGTGCTCTACAGTGTTTATTGTGCATCTTGGGTTCAACAGTTCATGAGTGGGGTCATGGTGGATGAAATCCTCAGAGTAGATGGCCTAGCTGTAGGTAGTACATGTCCAGTGTCCAGGAGCCATGCAAAAAGGTGAGTTATGCCATTGAACAGTCAACAGGATGTGTCAGTGGCACACAAGGGAGAATGTTCAGGGGAGTTTCACTCCCTGGCTTTGGTCTTGGCATCTGATCCAGCAGAATGCTTGGATGGAGGACCACGTTCTTGGAGGGTGAGGGGGGCTTCCCCAGCTACAGAGTGAGGGGTATCAGTGATCTGTGGATCCCCTGGCAGGTCCTCCAGTCCACTGGCTGTTGCAGAAATAGATGGCTCAGATGCTGGATTGCCAGTGGGAGGGGCTTGCTGGTCGGTGGAGGTGAGATTCAAGATATTGGGGAGGTCCCTGAGCACCCCTGCAATGGTGGTCATGGAGGAATTGAGAGCTTGACATTGCTGCATGGCCCCTTGGTGGTATTCCCTCTGCAGCCTTTCGTTTATCCCCAAGATGGTGATTATTTGGCACATCTTGTCCTGGGATTGCTGGTGTGTACCCATCACTTGTGAAATAGACTCCAGGTCAGTTGGCTCCCTTGGCTGCCCGTCCCTCTGGCCCTTAGGTGCCCTTTCACGACCCCTGCCCCTCTGTGCCTAAGCCACAGGCACAGTGTGCCCACTTCCAGTGTCACCAGGACCTTCATTGTTTTGGGTTTGAGGGTTTGAATTTGGTCCTTGCACTGTGGGGCACACAATTGATTGCCCTGTCCTTGTGACACAGGTCTGGGGACGAGGGATTGGCTGTGATGTTGTTGTCACTAGGTGGGGGGGGGTAGTTGTGGGCAGGGTGGGGCTGGGAGTGGAGGACTGACCAAATGTCCATGATGGGCCAGGTAAGTCATCACTGTTCATGCATTCTGAGGCAGAGTCATCACAGGGGCCTTCATCCTGGGGAGGGATGTCTGTCTCTGGCATTGTCTCCATGGTGCCAGTAGCTGGGGTACCTGTAAAAGGAGTGGAAGAGTGTTACCTGGTAAAGGTGTGATTGGTTTTCTGTTTGTCTGATGCATACAGTGGCTTAACTTGATTACCACTTATGGCAATGACAGATGGAGCATGGGTATGAGGCATGGGGACTGCATAGCTGTCATTACCATTGGATTTCCTCATTCTAAGCATCCAGTTGGTGCAAGAATTGTAGATGCAGATGTTGCATTGTGCAGTCCAGTTAACAGGTATTGTAGTAGGTGTGCAGGTGCAATGTGGGAGTTGTGGTGATTGTTATTGGCATTGCTATCAGTGCACTTGGGTGGGACTGTGTGGGCATTGTGACAGGGTGGTGTTGTGGCATGCAGGGGAGGGGTATTAGGTAATTGGGGGAGAGGTTGAGTAATTGGTAGGTTGATTTGGGGAGTGAAAGGGTGGTAAAGAAGCATGCTGGACAGGAGTAGTTGGTTTCAGGGGAGAGTTAGTCACTTACAAGACTCCTGTCCTCTGGGTATTCCAGTCAGGCCCTCAGGATGCAGTATGGCCAAGACCTTCTCCTCCCACTACGCAAACTCTTGGGGAGGACGTGTGGGTCCACCCCCAGTTTTGTAAACGGTGATCTGGTGTTGTAATGCCATGGAATGGACCTTCCCCCATAGGTCTTTCCACCTCTTCCTGATGTCCTCACTTGTGTGTGGATGGTTTCCCACTGAGTTGACCCTGTTGACAATTCTTTGCCATAACTCAATTTTTCTGGCAATGGACTTTTGCTGTACCCGTGCTCTGAACAGTTGTGGCTCTACCCTGATGATTTCATCAACAGTGGCCCTCAGCACATCGTCTATGATGCGTGGGTGCTTTTGACGTGACATGGTGGTTGTGTTGTGCATGGTGGTTTGTGTTGTGTGCAAGGGTGCAGTGTATGGTGGTTGGTGGGGTGGGAGTGTTTAGTTATGTGCGCTGTTGTTATATGGTGTTTTGTGCAGTGGTGATGTGTGTATTGAGTGGCTAGTGCAGAGGTGTGGTGTGTGATGCATGTGTAGTGTAGTGTGATGGTGGCTATGGTATTGAAGTGCTGTGTCTTCCGTGTGTGCGCTCCTATCTGTCAGTGTGTGTTTTTCTGGGTGCAATGGATTGTGGGTGTGTGTGGGGGGGTGTTATAATGTGTGGTGAGCAGGTGTGTGTGTGTATATGTTTCAGCTATGGGATATTCGTACTGTCCAATGTGGTGTTGTGTTCTGGCTGAGGTGAGTTTTTGACCGTGGTGGTTCAGATCTCCAATGGTTTACCACTGTGCAATTACGGTTGTGCTGATTTGTGGGTCATCATATGGGGGGCAGGGTGAGGCTGGTGTGGCAGTGCTGGTGGTGGTACCGCCTCTTTCCCACCCTCAATTGTCCTGGTGGTGTCAGATTTGTGGCTGTCTTTTGGTGAGGTGCAATGTGTGACTCGTAGTATTGCAGCCTGGTTAATGCCGCCACTATGATGTTTTAGTGGCTGACACCGCAGTGGTCTTCAGAATGGACCGCCAAACTTGTACTGAGGGCCCAAGTGTCTTTTGGGAACTCCTTTTTTTTCTTTGCATCCTTTTGACCAAATGCCTGCAAACTTTCAATCTTTCACCAATGGTACAGGTGCAATAGGTCTGCAAAGTTTTGCAAAGTGTCTAAAAATGGGTGCAAAGTTATCAAGGGACGAAAATCCAAGGAATTCCTACCTCTGGGTAACTATAACTACAGTGTGGCTACATATAACCGACATCCATACACTATAAAACCATACGACAACACACATTTGGATAGGAAAAATATAATAATTAGTGTAGATACTAAATAAAATATTAAAAATTGAAAAGTCCAAAAACACATTTACCAACAATACTATAAACATTTATAAAACAATACATGCTATGAAACCTATTTAACAAATATTGTGAAAACTATTGGAGTCTAAGTACTTGAAAAATACTATTCCCACTTTACTTTTCACAACAGTATGGAAAGTGTTGAGCTTTGGAGGGGTTAGATTTACTATTCCTACTTCAGTCTAAGGAACAGTACAGAAAGTGTTGACTATGAAAAAGTGAAATTTAGTATTTCCACTCCAGTCTACACAAAAGTGTTGGACTTTGGTGGGGTTAAATTTACTACTTCCATGCCAAACAGGGCAACAGTAGAGAAAGCACTAGATTTTGGAGGGGTAAAATATTCTATTCACACTTCAAATAGTGCAGCTGTAGGGAAAGTGTTGGACTTTAGGGGGGGGTAAAATTTACTATTCCCACTCCAATCTGCGAAACAGTAGGAAGAGAGTTGGATTTCTGAGGAGTGAAATTTACTTTTACCTTTCCAAACAACACAACAGCAAGGAAAGTGTTGCACTTCAGAGTACTGGCATTTACCATTCTCATCCCAAACTGGGAAATAGCAGGGACAGTACTTGATTTTAGAGAGGTAACATGTAATATTCCCACACCAGTCAGTGCAACAATAGGGAAACAGTTGAACTTTGAAAGGGCATAATTTACTCCAGTCTGTGCAACAGTAGCAAAAGCGTTATATTTCGGAGTAATGAAATTTACAATTCTCATTCCACACAGGGCAAAGGTAAGGAAAGCATTGAATTTCAGAGGGGTTAAGGGCCAGATGTAGCAAGAAAACATTTTGCGAGTTGCAAATTGCGAGTACTAGCGACTCGCAATTTGCAACTTGTAAAATGTAATGCAGAAAGGTTTCTCTGACACCTTCTGCGACTCGCTATGGGGTCGCAAAGACCCACCTCATGAATATTAATGAGGTGGTCGCAGTGTGCGACCCCATAGCGAGTCTAGGCACTCACAGGGATGGTGGCCTGCTGGAGACAGCAGACCACCATGTCCGTGACTGCTTTTTGAATAAAGCAGTTTTTTTTTTCCTTTTTGCAGCGCGTTTTCCTTAAAGGAAAACGAGCTGCAAAAAGAAAAATACCGAAACCAATTGGTTTCGGTTTTTTCAGAGCAGGCAGTGGTCCATAGGACCACTGCCTGCTCTGAAAAAATAATTTTATTGGCATTCACAAAGGGGAAGGGGTCCCATGGGGACCCCTTCCGTTTTGCGAATGAGTTACCATCTACTTCAAGTGGATGGTAACTGCGAGTTGGTTTGCGACCGCATTCGCGGTCCCAAAGCAACTCTGCATGGCGATGCGGTCGCAAATAGGAAGGGAACACCCCTTCCTATTTGCGAGTCGCAGCCTCAAATTGCGAGTCGATACAGACTCGCAATTTGCGGTTGTGCATCGCGTTTGGCCTTTTGCGCCTCGCAAACTGCGTTTTTTGCAGTTTGCGAGGCGCAAAAGGCTTGCCACATCTGGCCCTTAATGTATTATTTCCACTCCAGTGTGCGAGCAGTAGGGAAAGCACTGTATTTCAGAGGGTTAAATCCAGTCCAAAGACCACAACAGTTGGGAAAGTGGGGAACTGCAAAGATGTTCATTTTACTATTCCTACTTCAGTCTAAGCAAGAGTAGGGAAAATACTTCACTTCCAACACATAACATATATGAGTAACCAATTAATGTAAAAAATAAAATAAACTCTTCTTTGAAAAAAAGATTAACATTAAAAATATGCATCTCTTAAGCAAAACTAAAAACAATTTAGCTTTATATAATTACTACTCAATAAAAGAAATCAATTATCAATTAACAACTGTTTTGCTATTAATAAATAATTAACTTCCCACTGTGTTTCCCCACAAACACAGAAGCCTGCACCTACAATATAGCTATAAAATAACTATTGTATAAGTTATATATTTAAAAAACATTAAATAATTAATTTACAAATATAATTAACAGTCAAATAATTATTACTTAATTAACGTCCTACCTTGCATCCCTACAAATCTAGCATCCTGCATCTAAAATTTAAATGAAATGAATCAGTATTTTCTATTTTACCTATATAAAAATTAACAAACTCTTTTGTTACCAAAATTGTTAAATAATTATAACTTAATTAACTTCCCAACCTACACCGGCACATACCTGGCAGCCCCAACTAAAATATAAGTAAAAGATATAAGTAGTCCACAACTTAAATGATTAAGAGCAGTTAAATATTTAATTAGCAATTAAAATTTACTTGGTATGTGATTAGTATTTAATTACCTGCAATCTTTACAGCTCGTAAAAACATATAATGAAAATAAATCAGTATTTCATAAATTACATAATAAATATCAATCATATCATTAAATATAGCGAATTAAATAATTTGTAATTAATTATTACCTCATTAATTTCCCCGACTGTCACTCTACAAGCCAACAACCAGCTACCATCCTATAAATTAGAATTAAAAAATAATCAAAATTCTAAAGAACTTAAAATTATAAGTTATATCTTTTAAAAAAACACATAAACAATAGTAACACATAGAAGAATACATCAACTAAAACACATTAAAATAGTTTAAGAACAATATTTCTAGCCTCTATATTAGTGTGAACATTATAAAGAAATGCTATTCCTACAATCATATTACTTACCTCAAAAATATTGGTGTCAACGATATTTCTGCATTACGATATTTGTGTGTCACTAAATTTAATTTCTGATATTTCTGTCTCTCTATATTTTTAAATCAATATTTTGCCCGAACACCACACAATGGGGTATAAAAAACTATGATATGAGGTGATTCCTTTCACTTGTACTTTCCCTCCCTTGTTTCTGTCTCCTACCTACTCCCACATGTTATGTCATGGCACTTGGCACTGTCTTTGTCATTACTGCCTCTTCCTAGTCTATTTTCGTCCTTTTTGGTCAACTTTCTCCGCTCTTCATTGCCAGATTAGAGCAATCAACAGGATAAAAGTTGCATGTTAATTTTTACCATGCCTCAGAGGTTGTGTGTCACAGCACCCACAATAAATATTCAAAAACAACACCAGTTCCAAAGATATGCATATCCAAAATATCAGTAAGACCTAAACATTAATATCACCACTGATCGATTATTGTTATTTTTTGGTTTGCTTATAACTTTGGCACTGTTTGACAAATCTTCACAAACTTTCCAAAAGAAAAGTCTCATCCACCTCAACTTCTTCCTGAGTTTAAGGGTGTTTTCCCCATTAAGTTTCTGAGCATTAAGTGCTCCTCTGCACCTTGAATGTCAGTGTTTGGCCCGCTGGTGTTTCTACTTATGCACTCCAGCATGTCCTCTTTTGATTTCCTTGCTGCTTTTCCATTTTTCCCTTGGAATTTGTTCTTTAATTTTGTTGGGCTGCATTCCACATGCATCAATGGCTTCTCTAGTCAACCTTTTTTTTAACTTCTTTCATATAGTGATGCCCCCCAGTGTCAATGCTATTTGAGGGGACACCACCTTTCTTTTGCTCTTTACAGAGTATGCTCCCAGAATCCCTGCTCTATGACTCTGTGATCCCTGACACTTTGGTTGCAAATGTCCAGTACAGCCACCTGCACAACAGGAAGTCCACATAGCTTCCCAGGGAAGCAATGACATTCTCTGTTAATGGATGGCTAAACCGTGAACGCCTCCTCAAAACAGAGGTATTGTTCAGAAGGCTATCTTTCTTGTTAACTTCCAAGAACAATACTCAAAGTACAAAAGTGTCTCCCTTGTCCAATCTTGCTGTCTTAAGTTCCATCTAGAAAACCATACCTGCTTCTCCCATTTTTTGTTATAGATAAGGTTTTGGTGTTATATACCTCCACACCACCATCACAACTGGCACAACACTGTGTCCAAGGACTGAAAATGTAAACATGCAGGGGCATATTTATACTCCGTTTGCGCCGAATGTGCGTCAAAAATGTTGACGCACTTTCAGCGCAAACGTTGCCCCATATTTAAACCCTGACGCCCGATCCGGCGCACCAGGAAAATGGCGCTATGTGCGCCAGTTTTTGGAAGCGGCACCCCGCCCTGCGTTAATGACATGCAGGGTAGGCGTTCCCGTCCAAAAACAGACGCACATAGCGGTGCGTGGTATTTATGCTCCAGGGCAAAAATCACTCCCGCGCGGCAGGCGGCGCAAAAAAATGGTGCAAAGCACGAATATCGTGAAATTTTAACGCCTGGGTCAGGGCAGGCGTTAAAATGGGGCAAACACACCTGTACTTAATCAGAACACACAGAACAAACAACAGAGCAGCAGAGCAGCAGAGCAGCAACAGGGAGACATGGAGGTGCTTTTTCTTCAACGTGCACGTAGATGCAGAGCCCTGCAGCAACAACAGCAGCCACAACAACAACAGCAGGGACCCCAAAGACAGCGCAGAAGGCAGGAGAGGATATTCCGCCCAAGAACAACCCTGCATGGCCTCAGGGAACGAGACATCATCCAGAGGTACCGGTTGAACTGGCAGGCCATTCAGCAGCTGCTGACAAATATTGAACAGCAATTGGCCCCCACTTTAGTGACTCCACGCACTATCCCAACCGAAACAAAGCTGCTTGCCGTACTTCACCTGCTGGCAAGTGGCTCGTTTCAGACAACTGGTGCCCTGGTTGGTGGAATCTCACAACCATCTTTCTCCGCATTCCTGCCTAAAGTACTGGATGCCATCATTGGACTGACACCCCGCCACATCTGCTTCCCTAACACAGTGCAGAAGCAGCAGGAAACAAAACAGGGGTTCTACGCCATCAGTGGCTTTCCGCACGTCCTTGGTGCAATCGACTGCACACACGTACGCCTTGTGCCACCTGCTGCGAGTGAACACCTCTACCGCAACAGGAAGCACACACATTCCATCAACGTGCAGGCCATAGTCGATCACCAAGGACTGATCAGCAACATTGTGGCTAAATATCCTGGGAGTGTACATGACGCATTCATCTTCCGTCACTGCACCATCAATCAACACTTCCAGGATGGACGGTATGGCAATGGACTACTTGTTGGTAAGGACAAAAATCTACTTTTATACTCACTGCACAGAAACCCTCTAGGATAAACAACACATACACCACAATAGCAACACCTAGACAGGAACACACTGAGGTACTCACATCACTAGCCATGTGTCACAAGTCACCATTGAACCTCTCACACATTTGAATTTACTCCACAGCTTAGTGTGAAGACATTCATGACTGTGGTTGCCTAAATGTCACCTTGCAAATTGGAAGTCTCACAATAACCTGTACACTAATACAATGCATACCTTTTAAGGGATGGGATGGCCTGGGTATGTTCATATGAACGTTTCTAATACCCTTTCATGTTTCAACTCTGCATGGAACTATCATCACACCCCCAGTGAGGACACACGGACACCTGTGTCACAAGTCACAATGCAAGGGAGGGCACACTGTACTTGAGAAACCAATACATCCTGCTGACAAACAGTTAGACAACAAACACTTGCTCAGCCAAGGAAAAAAAACAATGCCAAAGTTTCCACCAACAACCATAGGTTGTCACATTAGTACACAAAATAGTCACAGACAACACAACACAACTACTGCCATCAAAGATACGTACAACAGTGCCTCCTACATCTAATTGATACCATTCTGTGTTTCTCTTTCAGCTGATCAGGGGTATGGCATCCAGCCTTGGCTAATGACACCATATGGGAACCCAAATACTGCTGCTGAGCGGGCATACAATGACGCCCACAAGAGGACACGCAGCATTGTGGAGAGGACCTTTGGGATCCTAAAGTCAAGGTTCTGCTGCCTTGACATCACTGGCGGAAGCCTACTATACTCCCCAGAGATGGTCTGCAAGATCATACTCACTTGTGCCATATTACACAATATTTGTGTAAAAAGGAACATTCCCCTCCTTGAACCGGACCCAGACATGCCTGAGGATGATGATGAGGAGGATGCTGGCCTGCAACAGGAGGGGGAACAACCTAACACCGCAGCAGGAGTGCGTAGGCGCCAACAGCTTGTGAACAATTTTTTTACTTAAGTTATTATAATCACTTGTATTCCACACTTGTAAATAAACACAGATAACAAACACCACATCATGCTTTGGCCTATTCATTTCTGACCACCTTTAGTTTGAAATAGCTGAAGTTGACTGTCGTCTCATTGATCAAGAATGCCATTAAAATTCATCACACCAAAAATAAACATCACAACTGTATGCACAGAGGGTAGGATGTGACATGTTACATTACCATACACAGAGCCCAACAAGAGTACAAATGTGACAATTACACATGCCGGATCCAAACAACTGAAACAGTCTCTCATCCAGCCCAATATTGGAGATCATTTGAAAGTCACATCACACGTGTTCAGAGACAGGGTGGGACCATCCATGTGTACGTGAACATGTCATCAATGGCTTCTCTCAAGTGTATGATGTGAGCAATACACAATTGCAACAACATCAGCTGCCACTAACTCAGGAGGAGACCTTGAAGTTACAGTGACAACATACACACAGACAGGTCATACTGGATCCACATTCCCACACACATGTACACATATGTCTTACAACCAACCTAATATTTGAAAGTAGACCATCACAGTTGTGTCCCAGTTTGAACCTAGCAGGAAGATTGTAACATGACACTAAACCAGTTTATGCAGAAAGGGACACAGACAAGCAAAAAAAAAAAATCTTCGCATTATCACATCGTGAACGCTGAGAGTCTTGCAAACTTAGTCATATGAAAATGGTATGCAACTTAGCTCCAAATCATCATTACTGCAAACGTCAAATGGGCTAATGAGATGAATGAATGGTCAACAGTCATTCATAGCATATGGCCTTACATTCGCCCGCTGCTGCAGGTTTGCCATGATATGATAAAAATACTCCATGGATACAGTAGCTATTCTGGATGGTCAAATCCTAGGGTGCTGGGGGCCTAACTCCACCTCTACCACCCCCAAAACATACAAGAATCATGTACTTGTGAACTAAACACATGCATAAGGCACATGTGTGGCCTCCATGTCACAAGTCCTACACAAATATGAAACACAAAATCATAATGGGACATGGTCAGCCCCATAAAAACTGAAAGTGACTCTCCCACTCCCTGTTAGGACTACAGATAAAAGCATCCCCATCATAAAGGTGGGCACATTTTGGAGACGGAATACATAATGGTATCAAAAACATCATTTCAAAATAGCCATCAGCAATTACACCAAATATGTTGTCAAATATGGTCAATACATTAGTTAACGTATCCCAAACATCACAGTGTGAAGGCCGTCTATACATAAAAGTACGGACATTTGTCATATACAAACACAAATGTGTCTCACATCGCACCGTTTGACCATGACAAATCACCTTTCCAAAGCTAAACACATGAAGACATTTGGATAAATTTGCTCCATATTCTACGCATACAGCATGGCCGTCATAATTTGTTCACGTACATGAGTGCACACAATGCAGAGTCAGATACAAATGTATCCAAAAGTGTCTTGATATTTCGCCTTCAAAATATTATTTACATCCACAATATTTTTGACTCTGCATCATGTGCACTACTGTACGTGTAAAAAAAAACACGCCCATGATGTATGCGTGGTGAATTTGACGCTACATGGACAATATGTTGGTCATTTCATGTACAGTATTAATTATTAATATTCATATCATATTTTTTCACTCCGCATCATGTGCACCACTGTACGTGTTAAAAAAACGACGCCCATGATGTATGCGTGGTGAAATTGACGCTACATGCACAATATGTTGGTCATTTCATGTACAGTATTAATTATTAATATTCATAACATATTTTTTCACTCCGCATCATGTGCACCACTGTACGTGTAAAAAAACGACGCCCATGATGTATGCGTGGTGAAATTGACGCTACATGCACAATATATTGGTCATTTCATGTACAGTATTAATTATTAATATTCATATCATATTTTTTCACTCCGCATCATGTGCACCACTGTACGTGTACAAAAAACGACGCTCATGATGTATGCGTGGTGAAATTGACGCTACATGCACAATATGTTGGTCATTTCATGTACAGTATTAATTATTAATATTCATAACATATTTTTTCACTCCGTATCATGTGCACCACTGTACGTGTAAAAAAACGACGCCCATGATGTATGCGTGGTGAAATTGACGCTACATGCACAATATATTGGTCATTTCATGTACAGTATTAATTATTAATATTCATATCATATTTTTTCACTCCGCATCATGTGCACTGTAATGCGTCATAAAAAATTGACGCACAACTGTGTATGTGTGAAAATATGACGCATAACGGGAAAATAAAAACGGCGGCCATTTTATGCAGGAAGTGATGTAATAGGATATCCTGTTTACAAAATCTGTACTGGGCGGTAACTTTCACTTTCACTTTGCAGTCTCAGATTTCTCTAGACTGTGTGGTTGTGTGAAAGGTGTTGTCGTGTGTTTTACTGCTCTAGTGTCCTGTGTGCCTTGTATTTTGTCTTAGTGTCAATCTATTATTGTTGTATCACATTGTCTCAGTCTGTTTAGTGTTATTTTGTCTATACCTGTGATAGTTTGTATTGTCTGTGGGAGTCTGTTGTGGGTAGCATAGTTTGGGGGGTTAGTTGGGCTATTTTTCTACTTCTCCTTTTTCTTTCACACCTCTACCTTTCCCCATTTCCCCCTTTATATTTTATATTTTGTTGGTACATTCTTATCCCTCTCAATATGTCAGGTAGGCCTCGCCTGTCCAGGATGGGGGAAGACGAATTGGGGGGGTTCATATGGCTCGTAAGCCATTTCCTCCCACTAATGCTGGAAGCTGGGGGCCGTGTGATACAGGGGTATCACACGGAGGCCAGGAAAATCCGGTGGGAGAAGGTGCGCCATCACCTGGTCCGGGTCTATGGGAGTCTCAGGAATGTACACCAACTCAAGCACCGCTGGGCAGATCTGATCACCAGGGAACAGGACCTGCTGGACCACCTGGGACTCCAGATTGGTGGCCATGTTGGTGAGTAAAAAACAATTACATGGGAATGACAGAAATCGGTGTGTGAACATGTGATGATTGTTAGCGAATCTGCAAAATAAGTAGCTGAGTGTGTGTAATGCCAGGGAAACCTAGGCCCATGGTTATACACATTAATCCCCATTCTTGCAACACATGTACACGCAATGACAGCTTTATAAATTCAACATCTATTTATATTATGCTAAGTCGCCCCCTCTCTGCGTCCCAAAATGTTTCAAATGCTGCGCTACAAAGGTATACATATGTGTCCTAATGTGTATTTGTTGCAGAATGTGTATGAAGACCTATGCTACCAGTCCGATGGATCATTTTTGCAACACATACCAGATGCCTGTAGCTGCATGTAATGTAGTGTTGCCTTTGTGTCAGAAAAGCAACACGTGAACGGCTCCATTTGTACTCCACTGGTCATAATGGCCAGTGAGTACGTCATGTAGAAACAACATACCTACATATGCAGACGCCATAGCTAGACAGAAAATTGGAAACACATGATGATGCTATACATGTGTGTTGTCGTCACGTCACATGAAGTTAGTCATGTTGTTCACACATATGTCACATGTGTGTCTGTTTGCTGTCTGTTGACCCTGTCCAAATAGCCTGTTTAATTGTGAGTGGTCATGCAGTCCTCATGGAACCAGTTTTGGAATGTCTCTCGGGGATGCACATGCTGAGATGTATGGATAACATTATTGTTGGGGCATACTAATGGAGGATTTACTTGGACGACACCTGACTGTCCTGACCACTGCATGAGTGTAGTAGGGTGTGACACTGGAGCAGGAGACTCATCCAATGTTAATGTTGAATACAAAGTGATCCATGCAGGATGAGCATGTGTGAAAGTCTATCATTACCATGTCATTTTCACACAGTGTCATTGTAACAGAAATCTTTTGTCCGTTCACCCAGTCTGAGTATAATCTTTGTTTCATGCTTTACAGGTGGACCAGCCCCGTACACCGTGGGAGAGGTGGCCCATTTTGACGACCCCGATACCTACAGTGAGTGTCGCCTGAGTGCTATTTACATTGTTTGGTAATGACGCATGATGGATTACTGTGTGTTCAAGAGAATTCATGATTTGATGTGCTGGCCGTTCATTGGCTTTGTTCTTTTAGTGTGATATCAAATTAGAATTATGTTTCTGCAAAGCAATACGTAGTCATCTCTCAGATTGAGGGGCTGTAGCCCATTCAATTATGGCGGCAATTGGGAATGGTATGACTCATTTCGAATAGACTGGTCAATGTTAGACTTGGTCAGGGACTTGCCATGAACTGAGTCTGCATATCAGACTGACAGTCTCCCAGATAGCTTAGGCACATGGCATTGATGACAAGTGCTTCTTCCTAGTTGAGGATGGACTGTGTACACTGTAGGTTGGATCTTCCATGGGCATGTACTTCCACAAGGTGAACTCGAAGTGTGTGTGACTTGAGTGCAATGCCCTAGGTGTTCAGTTGAATCATGTGAATGGGTGTACTACCTCCCCTGTGTGTGTTGTTAAACATGCCTCACTAATAGTATGTTATGTTGGGCTAAGTCATAACATTTTGACATGTGTGGACCTGGGATGTGACAAGGTTGGGCTGACTACAACGTGTTGCTAGCCCTTCATCGGTGTTGTGTGTGAAGGCACATAATTGTTGCACTTTCTGTACACTCCTGGGTGTGCATTGAACATGGGATTGTTGGTTGTTCTTCCCACACCACCCACAAAGACTGGGATGTTACTGTGAAACAGGGTACCTTGGACTGTAGCAACCAGTATGTTAAACGTACTTAACACCTTTTGTGACTTGAGTTAGTACCTTGGGCCAGAGTGAGAAAAATGTCTACACGTTGCAAATGGCATAAATATCTGTGTGGGATTTGCAAACGTCTGTTTCCTAATCCAAAATGTCTTTGGTGGTCATGTACATATGAGTAAAATGCTTTTCAAAATTGATATAATGAAGGGTTTTACCAGACCTACTTG